>NC_089816.1:9831550-10537800 GCF_029633855.1 Hoplias malabaricus
ACATTCCTGTGACACGCTTCTGTCGAAACACCACAAGGATCAAACAACACAGCACTTTCTTTACAGTTATTTAGAATGAAAGGTTTCAGTGCTTGTTCCTTTAAACAATAATGAGCCACAGCTGACCTCAGCATGAGAGTCCAGGAGTGAGGAACGAGAAGCAAAATGTTTTTAGTTCATTTTACTTTGATAGGAACTCCAAAATCCCAAATTAATATGGTAATGACCTCAATAAGACATGCTATTTTCATATGATTTGGGCCCTTAAATACATAACTTAAAATACTGTAACATTCATTTAGTCCAAAAACAATGTGTACGAGACATTAAATAAACTTAATATTAAACGGGACATATTCTGAAAAACCTACTTTTTTGCTTGCTTTTATATTTCCACTTTGTCTCTATTGCTCCTATGAACACTCCCATCGTGAAAAAACACGATATTTTTTTATATGCATTTTGATATGCATCTACGAGCCATTTTGATGGCTTCCGTGTTGTGATGTCACAATAAGGAAATATGCATAGAACCACCCTGGCACCACCCCAACCTTGCATAAACATGGGATGGGTGGGGCGTGGCCAGCAACAGCTTATTTGCATTCTGAAAGAGACTGAAACTGGTAAGAATAGAGCTGGTGAGATCTATTTATGTGGGAATGATTTTGTACAAAAAACTTCATGAACATGGTTTAAATAGCCCATAGACCTATTCTAACTTGTTTAAAAAAGAGGCATAATATGTCCTCTTTAAAGCAAATGGAAAGAATTAGAAATTCATTTTGATTAATGCACTCATTCATTATTAGCTAAAGCAATGTAGCTCTGATGTAAAAACAAAGAAGAAAATGCCCTGTGCTGAACATGTCCTGATTACTAATTGATTATGCATAAAAAGCTGATTCAAACTAACTGCCATTTTTGCAAAACTATTTCTTTAATGCACTACATACACTATGTATATGCTGGTCTTTGGCTCGTCTTGGCCTGAGGGTCTCTTATTTGCTTCCAGCAAACTGACGCACCAAGGTTTCTTCCTGCTTCTGTCTTCCCTGCGGTTGCTTTAGTGTGCCCCGCAGATGAACTGCTACGTTCCTCATTGTGATTCTCAGCTCACGGCTCGTTGTTAGCGCCTCCGTCGAACACCAAAGGACTGAAAAGTGACTGTGAGCCTCCTGCATCTGCAAAGTCCCGCTAGCTCTAAAAAGAACAATTAATCAATCACCTGTTAATTGGAATCTCAAGGTGTGCTATTCATTGCCTTCCCACCACAAGGGACGTGCTGTTCTCTTCAGCTCTGGATGTGCGTGAAGAAAAGTCACGTATATGTGCCACTCTTGCCCACAGTCAGAAGGCAGCCGGGTGTGTTTATATCCACGAAATGGTCATGCCTCATGCTGGTTGCCTAGTAACATCAGCTGTCTCCTTCTGATGCCTTTTGCATTATCTCGTGAAACATGATTTTTATTTATTTATTTTTTTTATTTTTTTTTTCAAAACCAATCAATTGAAACAATCAAACCCAGTAGCTTTTAAAAGAGAGATTCAGATTTTTTTCCCTGAGTGCTGTCACTGGTTATTATGGTTTGCTGGTTAGCCAAATACATTTGCAGTTTGAAGAGCATCTCGAGATATTAGTGGCACCTAATTGCATTACCTGGAGGAGAGACGGATGGCGCCAGTTAAAATGGCTGGCTGGAGCTCAAGCTGTGTCGAAGACAAGTGCATCTTTACAGCTTTCACTCCAGTTTCCAGCTGGGATCTTTTATTGTCAACTAAGTGATTTTCCAACAGATTTTAGACACCCCCTCCTATGCTTTATCAGAGCAAGCAGGCAACCAATCTCCATCCATTCCCGCGTATTAGCCTCCGTACCGTGGTTCTCGCAGCCTTTGAGAAGGTCTTGTTTATAGGATGGCATTATGATGAGGCTTGATTATTTGTTTGCTATTTATTTGTTTATTATTTTACTCCAAGAACTGCATCTTAAGCACTATTTGGGCTTAGCTTCACATGAGGAGGTTTAGTCATGAAATGTGTAAGGGATTTGACTGGTTGGTTTGTATGAGATAAAATCTCTCTGTAATTTCCCCAAATTACCCTAAAAAAACAGAATTGAAACATGCTAACTGGGATGTTCATGTCAGCATTATGGGTAAAATTAAACATTCCCAAACAAACAACAAAACCAATTTCAAGTTGAAGTCTGATGGGATAGTACTAGGCAAGCCAAGTGCATAAAGTGGGTTCAGTAATAAAGAGACTGCAGTGTTATTTCCCACCAAAGTATAATACAGGTATATTATAAAGGTGTAGTTTTTTATTGGTTTTTTTTCTTAGTTGTCTATGCTTGAGTAAGAGGCGTGTATAAACTGCTCTTGAACCAGTGTCATACATTAGTTGTGGAATGAACCACTGAAACTGCCAGAAAGGACTTAATCCATGCATGTTTTATTGTTGCCTTTGTTGTATTTTAACAGCACAATGAGGTGGATTTCAACAACAACTACCACTGGAATCATTAGACTCCTAAAACCAATATTTTGTCCATTTATTGGTAGCACATTGAAGAAATGATTTATAGTTGTGTTTGTGTCAGTTTCATCATGATAAGGGAGTGTGTTGACTATTTAATTTTATACATCCAGGTGTTATGGATTCATACAGGTTTCAACTGATTTTGCAATAACTCAATTTACAGCAGCTCCCCAGGGAAAACCAATCCAGCTCAAGTAGAGCTTAAGTTTGTCAGGCAACTTCTCTGTCTTGACCGTGAACATTTGTCACGACATGGGACTAAACTTATAGCTACAGCTCAGGCTTCTGAAGAAAATGTGCTCGGTGCTCGGCGAGTGCAGTTGAAAGCAGTATCCAGCCGGCCTACATCGCCGGCGGAGAGGAATCAAGGTTGCAATCATTTTGATTTCTTCTGCAAAGCTGGGTGATAGAAACGTTTCATGAGACTCGAAGACAGTTGCCGCTTGACATCCACCAAAGGAGAGAGATGAATGTCCCCCCGGCAAGCAAGCGCTATGTGGACTTTAAATAGTGACCTGTCAGACTAACAGCTTTCCGTTTAACACAGGGAATCTGAGAACGCCAGTTTGGCTGGTTGTTAGTACATTTTATTTGGTAAATGTGTCTTGGAGCTCTCTTACATTCTTCTAGACGTTGCCTCCCTCAGTTTGTGACCTACACTTAGAGAAAGGAAAGAGAGGATGCTGCAGTGAGGCTGAGGCAGCCCACACATTTGAGAATCTGATAAGCATACAGGCAAAAATATGGTGATGGTTGTGAAATAACTCCATGTCTTTGGTTTTCTCGTAAAGAAAAGTAGTGTTTTTTTCCACATAATTGGCTATGTTTCCATAGTGATGCAAGCCTGCTTTGCTTTTCATCAACTTTGAAAGCCAAAGGCAATAACGGATTGAAGCCAGTGAGAAGATGCATCTCCATATGACCCACTGACAGGGCTGCTTTTCACACTGTGGATTTACTAAGCTCTGAATGAGTTCTTAGAGATCCACTAGTAATACTCTGTGCTCACGTTTTGTGTAATGGAGGAGGGTTTATGTACGACACGAGGGCAATATGGTGCATTCAGAACACTGCTGAAATTGTTTGTGATGCCATAACTGCTGTCGTATTGCCACTGCTGAATATTTGGAGGAGGTAAATGAAAAATAAATTATTAAATAAATAAAAATACAGCCCTATTCTCTCTCCCCGCCTTGCCTTCCACAGAGTATGAAATGTTCCTTTAGCCATTTAATACAATGATAGCTCATCTACATTCTGAGGTTAAGGATAAGGGGAAGTAATCATTTTCCACTGGCAAAAGTGGCACCGCTCTTCAGCTGTTGCTCACTTTGCGAAGTGATAGAAAGCGGCGTTTCAAGTCGAAATTGGTCTTTTGGGAGTTGCACCTATCGGGCCTGTTAACCTTATGCCACACAGCTGTAAAGCAAGTAGGTTCCCATTAAAATGCATAATGCATGAGGTGCAGTGATTGCATGCCATTGATCAGCACTTGAATAAATTGAGTTGAAATCCTATTAACATAACCAGTTAAGCATAAAGTGAGATGAATGTTTAACAATAGTGCCATATCACAAATACAGAACACTCGGTCTCCTCCAGCATTATTCAGAAAGTGTTCTAACAAGTCAAAAAACAAGTGTACAACTTACAACATGCATTTTTAATTGCTCTGCAATTAAAAGGCAAACAATGATTTGCAAATGGCAAATTATTTTCACTGGAAATCATTTCATTGTTTTTTTTTTTTTTTCTAATGGCTTGATTAATGCAAACCTGTTTGAAGATCTTGTAGTTTTGCATTGGAGACCAGTCAATGCGGATTCTAGACTTTATTTGATTAATTAATGCGTTTTCAAATATATAATTAAAATGAAAAGTAAACAGTAACCTCCAAAATTTCCATGGTACTTGAAAGGAAATTGTTTTGATTTCACTGTCGTATGTAAACCCACATTGTGTCCGAAACTGCACCTTGTTCATTATATAGTGCACTATTTTTGGGTTCTGCCATTTTGTATGAGTGTCCAAAGAGCTAGTGCAGAATGTTCAGTGCTCTCAAACAATCCCACAGTGCACCACAAAAGTTAGTGTACAACCAATGTACACTAGCTGACACTAGTGGATACATCTAACCCATAATGCACTGTGCTGTTTGGTAAAAACCTGCATGAGTTAGTGTCAGAAACCATTCACTACTCTCCTGAATTCAGTTCCCTATAATGTGCACTGTATAATGAGTAATATAGAGAATAGTGAACAGGGAGCCATTCCGGACACAGTGCCAGTGTTGACACTGGCAATCATTTGTGCACACACTGTTTGAATGATCTACATAGGAAAGCAATGGCCAATAGAATGGGACGTTAGTCAAGCAGCACATGAGCACAAGTCACACTGTCCAAAGTTAAGCACCTGCTAAAAAGGGTAAAAAGCTCCCCAGCATTGGGCTCTGGCTTGATGGCACTCCATCCAGCACTTCTGGGGTGACCTGGAGTGGCATTTGTCCTCTGCAACCAATTTATCGAACACCAGTATCTGAGCACACAGATGCTGTAATAGCGTGACTGCACTCAAATGCCCACAGTGAATATGACATCTTGTTTAAAGGATTCCCAGAATAGTTAAGGCAGTAAAGGTGGAAGGGAAAAACTTCTTATTGGTGGCCTTGATTTCCAAAGAAGCAGATGAAAAGCCTACAAACTTCTGGACTTCAGGCTTTCAGTTAGCAGGCAAATTAAATATTAAAACATTAAAATTAAAATATTCATCCAAACAGCATAAAAAATCCTGTGATACTGGAGAAGAGAGTGCTTCAGCAGAGGTCAATCACCACTAATGCTGCATGTCTTTTGTAATGAATGGAGGACTCCTACTTCTTTGGTATTAAGTTAGCTGGTCTGCCCATATTTAGATAATCATATTTTATTAATCTGAGGATAATAAACAGATTTATAAGGGCCTTCATTGTAAGAAAAACCTGAAATAAGTTGGTCTCTATTATTATTATTATTATTATTATTATTTTTATTATTATTATTATTATTATTATTATTATTATTATTATTATTATTATATTCTCTTGAGGGTTTTTCAAGAGCATGGGGTGTGAAGGGTCATTGAGGCCAGCTGTTCAATGCATAGTCTCAGAGTGTAAGTCTTGTTTGTTCAATGTGAGCCTCAGACTCGGTCAGTGATGTACTCCTGCTCTTAGTGTTCGTGGACAGTGTGGCAAGGTGTAGTCTGTGGCAGAAGGTCTTCTATCGGAGGAAGAGGAGGGGGCTGGCTTTTTTGCAGCCAAGTGTGAAGAAGTCAGTATGCAGATCAACACCTCCAAATCTGAGGAGATGGTTATCTCCAGGAAAACAAAATGGCATGCTAGAGTCTAGGTGCAGTGACAGTAATGCAGTAGCTGTACTGGACCAAGAGTTCAGCTATAAAGCAAAGCTCTCAATTTACCAGTCTCAAGTTACATCTTCCTGCAGGCCTAGGAATGCCTGGGGATGCCCAGGAGGTGTTGGTGAGAGTTGCAGGGTACATAGATGCCTGGGCTTCTTTGCTTCTTTATTTGCAACTGCAAAGCTGAAAAGCATTAAGTGCAAAAGAAGAAGAAGAAGAAGAAGATGATGATTGACATTTGACATTTGATAAGAGCAAATTCCATGACAGATGTTAACAAGTGAAATAAGCATTTTTATATCTTTAGTGTTATGTCAATGGTCATTACAAGGTTATGTAGGTGTCATGTAGCCTTAATAACAAATAAAAAACTCAATAGTTGTGCCATATTCATATAAATGTTTCCATGGTTGAATTTCTCACAAAAAAAAAATGTTCTAAAATAGGATGTAGCATTCCCAAAAGACTAGAACCTGGTAATGCAGAAACAAGGCACTAATTAATCCCCTTATTTCTTTATAAACATGCTGTTTAATATATAACATCTGACTAGGGGTCCATTATGCATTATCATCATGCAAGTGCAACCCAGATTTGATTCTGTGACTGCTTATATCCAGCAAATGTGTGTAATTGATCAGTCACGGCAGTTCTCTACCCAGCTGTAGTTCTTGTTTGACCGTTGCTCCCTTTCTGCTCTCCACTGCTCTTGCCGAGTGAAAAGGCATTTGTCAGAATGCAGCATGTATTGTAGTGAGGTTTTCCTTGGCTCCTCTGTGGCGCCTGTCTGTACTCCTCGTCCGTCTGCGCTCCAGTCTGAATGCCCGGCGTAGCCCCTACCTCCCCCCAGCCGCAGACCATTTACATGTACTTGCATTTAAAGCAATTAGGGCCTAACCTGTCACGCTGACAGGTGGCCTCCATCTCCCAGAATGCACTTCGGAAAGTCTGTGCTAAGCCTTCGCTGAGGCTGACAGGGCACGTCTGTGGCCGGAATAATTAGGCCAATTAATCTGAGCACACTGGCATTTGGACATATGTGTTTATTTGTGATTAGATCCGGCAGGGTTCTGTCGCCGGGGCCCGGGCGGGCCTGGAGTTGACCCAAATTAAGGCTCAAATCTCTTTCCCATCACTTGTGAGACACCAGTGCACGCAGCTCTAATAAAATAGTAATGGTAATGACAATTGTTTAGTTCCACTACATCAGGCAGATGGAGAATTTTTTTTTTTTTGAGGTTTTGAGCGACAGTGCGATCATCCCAGAGCTTTCTCTCTATTTACAACCTCAAAATGTCACTCTCTTCGCTCGCTGGCTCTCTGTGTCTGCCACTCTTTTCTTTTTTTTTTTGCCTATTTCTTTTCGCCTTTCATTTATTGTTTCCTCTTATGTATGAGCGCAAATGTGTTTTTGAGGGCGTGCATGCTCCAGACTTTGTAATTATCTTTGGTTACTGAGGAACAGCCTGAGTCACATTACAGCGCCTAATGCCTCCTCTGTTTGGTTAGTACACAGTTTGCTGGAATATTATTAGTAAATGTCATGTATATATACGTAAATATGTGAATATTGTCTTACAACTTGAGGCAGTGCTGTCACTACTTGTTGTTTAAGCCACTGTTGTTTTGTCCCATGTCCAACATACATCAAACACACAGACCCGATTTGCAGTGAAATACCCAAGGTTGAGTAATTTTCTTCCATGGAATCTGCTGGATTATCGTTGACATGGGCCCCACAATCCTTCTCTGCTCAGGAACATGTACGGGATTAAAGCATATCTTGTTTTAATCAGGAAAAACTGAACATTTTAGCGGTTGTTCACTGGTCTCAAGCAGTAGTCCATTCAGTAGTCATTGTTAATATTTGTGGCTCAGTGTGTCAGAAAATGACCTGGATTTGGCCCTGAGGGCTCCCCAGAAAAAATACGGATGTTGTCCGTTTTTCCTCTGCTTTCCCATGAACGAGGACTTGTTTGAGCATTTGCAAGTCCAATGTAAATCCCAATACAAACTCATGCTTAAGGGTGCCAGTCTACAATAACAACTCTGTTTGCCATAGCACACCCATGCAAAAGCCCTGTCACACCAGCCATAACGACAGTTTGTTTTGCTCTTGGCCAGATTTGCATTCGGTGTTAATCATTATCCATGAGCAAGTGCATCTAGACACCAATGTTTTATGACTGGTCAGTGACAGATTGCTAAAATTGGGAAGTAGTAACTGGTCTCTACAGAGACTCCCACGCACAAGAGCAGCTAAGGCTGTTAACGTGGCCTCTCTGAGACACATGGAGGATAGGGACCTCTCAAATGTGACTGTCAGCTGGCGTCTAGAGGATTCCATCCCTGATTTATAATCATAAAAGTTGCTAGTACAATGTTTTTTTTTTTTTTTTTGCAAGTCAAAATGCATCTGTTTTTCTTTTTCACTTTTTTCACTTCATGTCACCTTTATGCTTTCACACTGCAGGCAAAACAAAACGCTGAGAGTTCCTGCAGCATGGGGCGCGCAGAGAATAGAAAGATGAAGCGCGAGGAACAGTGGTGGTTTGTGTGTATCTTCATCTCTGTGTTTTTCTGGTCGAACGAGAAAAAAAAAATCAAAGACAAAAAAAAAACATAAGCAGTCTCTTTTGAAGGCGCTTTTTCGAGCTCATGTACTACATGTCCTGGCTAGAGTTTACAGCCAATTTGAGTTGAAGTGAGTTATTTCTTTGGACTTCTTAGCTTCTAGTTTTACGTGGGCGACCTTCATGCAGGCTCCTTTACTGTACTGAGCACTGACTGAGTGAAGTGTAATTAACATGTTCAGTAATTACAAAGGAGAGTTAGTCAACAAAAACAGCAAGGAAAAAAAAACTTTCCAACCATGTGGTGCAACACTATGAAGGCCTTTATTGCCAACATTGTGTTGCCATAGTTCTACTGAGCCTGGTAATAGGGTATAGTGGGACTCTCTTACTCAAGACAACACAATCCCACTGTACTGTACTACCAGACTCATTAGAATCATGGCAGCATACCTTCATACCACTAATGCTGGAGGCTGTGCTAATGTTGAAAGCTGAACCCAATAGTGCTCTTCACTTCTCACCGTCCAGCATTAGCCTTCCTGTAGGAGTAGATGCTGTTACTGCTAATTTTACAAGACATGCTGGATGAGCAGATTTCCAAAAATCTTCAGCCTAATACACCTAGATTTCAAGCTGTCTTGAATGTCTACAGCATTCAGAACCAAACCCAGTAAATTTGTTTTCTGTTTCATCCCATTTGCATACATTTGTCTGAACCCTATACACAAACACACCTAGTACATTTATTGTAATGTAAATATGTGATGATTGAAGATATCATCTCTGGACAATTACAGTGTGCATCTTAATGACTGATCAATTATTATTATTATTATTATTATTATTATTATTATTATTATTGGGATGGGGTAAATAATGGAGCGTCTACTGGTGATATGTCTGGATCTTTCATTCATTGTCTGTAACCGCTAATGTCTGGATCTTGAAGAATATTATTCATCAAAAAACTCAAATATAGTTTTATATACAATATACAAATATTTGTTACATGTCTAGTTAGTACACTTTTAATATACAATTTTTGGCAGCACTGTAGCACAGCAGGTAGTGTTACAGTCACACAGCTCCAGGGACCTGGAGGTTGTGGGTTCAAGCCCTGCTCCTGGTGACTGTCTGTGAGGAGTTTGGTGTGTTCTCCCTGTGTCTGCATGGGTTTCCTCTGGGTGCTCTGGTTTTTTCCCATGGTCCAAAAACACACGTTGGTTGGTGGATTGGCCATGACCCCGAACTGGATAAGCGGTTACAGACAATGAATGGATTTTTTTTATTTATTTTTTCCTTTAAAGGATTGAGACTATTGAGATTATTCACTGTTCATGTGCTAAATTGTACATACATATATGTGTGTGTTTAATTTTGAGGGAGCATGCAGCGCAGCACAGCACACACAGCACAAATTGCCAGAATTTGCAGTTGTGTTTTGTAGATTTAAATAGAGCACACGAGCAGAACAATTTGAATGCCGCTGCTTTGAGTGCACTGATTTGATATTTATTCTATTCCTGAGCCCTGGCGCTGGTACACAGTGAACTTATTTGATTTCAGAACTTTGCCCACTTTGCTAAATAGACAAAGATTGGCATCTATAACAAGAATAGGATTTTGTTGAAAAGTGCTTTTCACACATGCGCTTAAAAGCCCTTTTTCATGTTTTTCTTTATTCCTGATGCTTGATCCCCTAGCACTGTGCAGCTCTCTGGCTGGCAGGCAAGGGTCACATTGCTCAGGCCCAGTAAGTTCACATAGCCCCTGCCTCCGAGTTTTGCCAAGTTACTGCCATCTTTCCTGTTTACATTCAGCAATTATTTACAATTTGTCCTGTGGCAGGTGTGTGGCGTACTCAAAGAGGACATAATGAGGACATGTAAAACAATGCTTGAGGAGGAATACATTTACATACACTTGAATATTTTCTTATCACCCGTTCCATTGTTGTTACTAAGTGTCATGCTTGAGCAGATGAAGTCCCATTCAGGGAATAGATTTAGATGCAGGCAGATCCTGTGCGATGAAGTCTGGCATGTTGATTGTCTTTGCACACACCCCATGAATAGTGCAAGCACTGATGCGTCATAAATAGCTGGGTACCCCCCGCGACCCCCCCATTCGTTTCCAAGTGTTTTATGACCCAAAACACAAAAATAGATCAGGTCTGTGGAAATAATTCTTGCCTGATATAATATCTATGTTATGATGTTAAAAATGCATCATAAATTCATACTGGAATATATGCATATTTTTGCTGTCTGAACAGTGCTGCCTCTCAAAAGGAGCCGGAAAAAGAAAACTTCTTAACTTTCAATGTAAGATGATCTAGTAAGATTTCTATTAGTTTCAGTGGTTCCATTTTTGTACAGTGTTGACATATTAATTTGCATTGCTACATTGTTATAAATGAGTACATCCAGCTCTTTAAATGTGTGCCCATCACTGACACATGTAGAGTTGCACCTAGTTTTTATGATATTCATAGAAAGCATTGCAAGGGGCCACAAGGGCCAATCCCAAGTATCAGCTAGTATAAAATCACCGAGCACTGGGCTGTGGAGTAGTGGCATTGGGTCTTCTGGAGGGATGGAGTATATTTAAAATCTGAACTAATTCCCAAAATACCTACCTCACTAAAGCTTTTGTGGCTGAATACAATCAGGTATTCACAGCCATGTTTGAATGTCGAGCATAAAGTTTTCCCAGAAGATTAGCTGCTGTTCCTGTGGTACAGAGGGACCCGCCACCTATTCATTGCATTGATTTCAGAAGCAATGTTGGAAGAGCGGCTGTCAACAACATTTAAGTCATATGCTATACTTACAGAAATGGGGATACAGATACAAAGTTATGCTCGTGTTAATACAGACAGCACACTGCTGGCATATCCACATGATCCATCATGTAAGAGTTGCTTCACGAGCTTTGAAAACAATGCTGTGTTTGTCCTGCTTAATATGAAACACTTGTTGATTCTCAGATGTTTCCTGGAGGTATTGTGCAAGCTCAATCAATGCTGAAAAAAAAAAATCAATGTTTATTACAATGGCATTAAAGTAATTAAGGATGCACTGTATGAATGTGCTGCTGTCACAGCTGTAAACTGTCTTAAACAGGTACACTAATGAAAAGATAATGTGATTTGCCTGTGATATGATGTGTGTAAATGGAGAGGACATATTGATGCCAGGTCTTCTATGTGCATCCTTCTTGAAAGGTTTTCTGGCTGTGTACAAAATGGTAGTGGTCAGTGTATCTGATGTAATAGTCTCACCATAATGTTTCCCTGACTGGCTTTGTTGTACACAACATTACAAAGAGACAAAGCTTGCACAAGAGAAAAAAAAAAAAGCAAGAACACGTGGGAGTACAGAGGAATATTCCATTATAATGATTGTTATAGCATAATGGATAACACTACTGCCCTCCATATGACACAACACACTTCAGTTTTTACCTCCGACAGGAATGCCACATTTTATAGAGTCCTCCAGAAAGATTTAGAATGCTGAGTTCATTATGATTTACATTGTAAGCTGTTCTAGATACCTGTCTCTGCAAAACCTGCCAATGTCAATTGTAAAAAAAAATAATAGATAAACTATCTAAGCTATGTTGCTTGTGACAAATCAACCCAAACTATTTGCCCACATATTTTTTCTACTGGGCGGCATGGTGGCGCAACAGGGAGTGTTGCAGTCACACAGCTCCAGGGACCTAGGTTCAAGTCTTGCTTTGGGTGACTGTCTGTGAGGGGTTTGGTATGTTCTCCCTGTGTCTGCGTGGGTTTCCTCCGGGTGACTGTCTGTGAGGAGTGTGGTATGTTCTCCCTGTGTCTGCGTGGGTTTCCTCCAGGTGACTGTCTGTGAGGAGTGTGATGTGTTCTCCCTATGTCTGCGTGGGTTTCCTCCGGGTGACTGTCTGTGAGGAGTGTGATGTGTTCTCCCTGTGTCTGCGTGGGTTTCCTCCGGGTGATTGTCTGTGAGGAGTGTGGTTTGTTCTCCCTGTGTCTGCGTGGGTTTCCTCCAGGTGACTGTCTGTGAGGAGTGTGATGTGTTCTCCCTATGTCTGCGTGGGTTTCCTCCGGGTGACTGTCTGTGAGGAGTGTGATGTGTTCTCCCTGTGTCTGCGTGGGTTTCCTCCAGGTGACTGTCTGTGAGGAGTGTGATGTGTTCTCCCTATGTCTGCGTGGGTTTCCTCCGGGTGACTGTCTGTGAGGAGTGTGATGTGTTCTCCCTGTGTCTGCGTGGGTTTCCTCCGGGTGACTGTCTGTGAGGAGTGTGGTGTGTTCTCCCTATGTCTGCATGGGTTTCCGCCGGGTGACTGTCTGTGAGGAGTGTGGTGTGTTCTACCTGTCTGCATGAGTTTCCTCCAGGTGCATGGGTTTCCTCCCGCGATTCAAATACACATGTTGGTTGGTGGATTGGTGACTCAAAAGTGTCCGTAGGTGTGAGTGAAAGTGTATGCATGTGTTTGTTGCCCTGTGAAGGACTGGCGCCCCCTCCAGGGTGTGTTCCTGCCTTGCGCCCAATGATTCCAGATACACTCTGGACCTACCGTGTCCCTGAAATGAATAAGTGGTTACAGACAATGAATTAATGAATATTGTCTACTTATTCACATTAAGGGAAGACTATGATTAGTGCCTAAGCTGTTCTTAACTCACTTACTGTAGAAACTCCAGGTTGTGATCTTTGGTCTGTATCGACACAGTCAGTGTTAAGAACTGTCATGGGGGAAGCACTTCTTATCCAGTAGGACAATTAAGGACCAGGCAAGTGAATGACAGAGCTGCCTTCTCCCTCAGCATTTATGGCTGGAGTTCCCTTCTGCAAAGCACCTAACCAAATGGTGCCCAAAAAAAAAAGTAAAATCCAAAAAAAAAGGAACAGGGCAGTCTTGCCATTAAGTGTGACCATTAAGGATTTCAGATAAAATTAGTTAGTAAAGTATTCCTATAAACAATAGCAATTTTAGCAATCTCAGTTCACATACAACTCAGAAAACAATGTTAAAAAGAAACATAATGGATGACAGCAGTATCCTGAAATACCAAATAGTGTTACAAACTTCCACAAGGTTTGAACCCACTGTAATAATATCCTAAATGTAACACAGACCACTTCCCTTCGAAAACGAGCTGAAGAACCTTCCTAGAGAGTCTATCTTTAAAAATAAATCCTCAATTCAATTTCCCACTGTCAGTGATTTTGTTCAATTGTTGTCAATGTCAAGTGTTTTCATAGTTAAAGGAACTTTGGGAGCTTGTTTCTCGGTTTGCTTCTAAACAAATGCTGGATGTGAAGTGCATTATACGTAAATTTCCATATGCTAATGGTGTATTAGGTTGATTTCATTTTAAGCTCACAGGCAGGAACGGTGTTCTGAGGTAGAGAAGCGTATCCTGCGTTTAGTGCGTGTCACACAGTGCCGTACTGTTGCTCTACGAGCTCTTTGTATTCTGGGTAAGAAGACAGCCGCCTGACAGTTTGTTTCAAAGAATGTTTCGGAATGTTTCAATACCTAAGGGGAGGTGTGCAAGGAAGGAGAAATCACAGAGGCAATTCGGTTATGCAAATCACATCACACGCTTTTCATTAATCCCCTCTGAACACTGCAAACCACCGTGCACAGGACCCGCAAAGAACAAAAGCTGCTCAAAAGTTTCACCCACTATCAATCTGCAGTGTCTTAAGGTGGCAAACTGATGACAGTCCTGTGAGAAGTGGCTTTGTCACGTTTTGATGGATCCTGTGATACACAAACTTTGTATCATGAAAGTGGGCCACGCTTGTTTTATGTTTGAGTAATTCAAAGAAAACAGAGCTTTTGGGTCTTGGAAACATCAGTGCTGGAAATAATTACGTGAATACTGAATTTGTTTGTGTGGTCTGTCCATAGCATTTGCTACGTATGTGTTCCAATATTTGCCCAATATTCAAGTTAGACCTCAATTTGTTCATTCTAGAAGAGCTTCTTTATTGTGCCCCTTTCACACATGCACCATAATCCAGAAATGTTCCGGAGTTTATCCAGAGGAGCTGTTTGTGTCAAAGACACCACTTGCAACATTCGTCCCAGACATTACCCAGACTTTATTATTCTTGTGCCCAAGTAAAAACTCTGGGTGAAGTCAGAGTCAGCACATGTGAGTTTCTCACAACTGTGGACCTGATATCTCCGTAATTTCTCCAAAAATTCTCTGCGTGAAGAAGGCATTAGTGTTAGTGACCGTATATGGCTCAAAATCCAGTTATATATAGTTTTCCAGGGAACTTTATCAGTTTTCCATTTAAAAAGAAATAAATAAATGAATAAAATCATTTAAAGTATGCTCTTGATACAATTACAGATATTGTGATTTTCATACAAGCTACAAGTCAAAAGTCAGAAGACATCTTTAATTTATTTTAATTTATTTCTTTACCTTTTACATCACAGCTTCCAGTCTTTCCATCACAGCCTTGTTGCAAAATGTAATTTTACAATTTAACTAAAACATTGCCAGGATTCATTCATTCATTCATTCATTCATTCATTCATTATCTGTAAGCGCTTATCCAGATCAGGGTCGCGGTGAGTCCAGAGACTACCTGGAATCATTGGGAACAAGGGCACCAGGATTCATATGTTACAAAATATATTTCACCCTTTGTGGATGCACCTTACCTTTAAACCCAACCCTGAAATGAACCCTAATGCTAACTTTAAACCTAAACCTAAATCTTAAACCCAGTCCTAAACCTACCCTAGTCTTAACACTAAAAGCCTATTTATGCTTCTGAGTTGACTCGACACAGAATCTACATCGTAGTGCACACAAGAGCCCTATAGCATACTATAGCATAGTGTAGTGGTGTAGTAGAATTTGTGTATATAGCATAGTTTACATGTGGCACCAGAAAAGCAACAAATACAAAGAAGGCACTTTTTCCCACTCCTCATAGCAATGTCCATGGTTTAACTTCAAGTTCTCCAGGTTGTGGAATAATCACATTGGTTGCAGCCTGCATCGACACAACACATTTTTGCATTTCTGGGGAGGTGCTTGTCACACTACATAGTGTCAACATGTTACCTACAGCATAGGTTAGACACAGAAGTGTAAATTGGGCTTAATCCTAACCACACTACAATGTGAAAAGCAATCTGTCATGTCCTAAGAGGGCAACCAAACTGTAGTTGTGATTTTGTGGTAGTCAACAGAGCAACAAGAGACAAATCAAGCTGAGATTTTCTCTCAGTTACCTAAGTGAGTTACAACATGGAGAAAATACAATGATTGCATCCAACAATTCTTCACACCAATCATAGAAAGGCACTACCGTATGCCCCCAGGTTCGATGCCTTGAAACGTTAGTTCTTACTTACATTTTGTTGCACTTCTTAACAATCTGGCCCTGACATAATGGCAGTGAAGCTCATAACTGCTGTTTGTTTGTTTTTTTCTTCCCCTTTTTTGCATGAGGTGTTTTTGCATACATGCAGAGGCAATTCAAAGAAATGTGAAAGAAACTAGTAGACTTTGTTGTTTTCTCCGGTGATTACGTAGCTTCAGACGCTGCACCCACACACACAGTTGACATTATGAGTGGCTCTCAACATGCCCACAACAGACAAACACGAGTGTGCACAAAGAGTTACCCCAACCCTTAGCCTAACCTTAAACATAAGCTCCAAATTGTCTTTATACAGTTGTGCAACACTATCCTTCTCCTGCAGGTTTTACAGCCCTCTTTAATTCTTCTTCAGATACATAAACACAGTTTGTGGATTTCGAGCTTCCCATGGAGGAAGTATTATAAATATCTGCTGTGCTCCTTCGCATTGTGTATGTCGAGATCTCACCGATTTGAGAGTCATTCACCTTTTCTAACATATCTTCAGGGATATTTTTCCAAACCTTGAGAGTTCAGGCTGGTTACATTCTCTGCTTCTTACCCTCCAAGTAATCCCAAGCACGTCCAAGGAAGTAGAAGTCTGGAGTCAGGGGTGATGTGTCTGTAGTTGGGAGGAAACATGCAGTTTCTTTTCTTTCCGTTTTCTCGCTAACCACTGCTTAACGTGTCCACATCCTTTTCACAGCTACAGTGCTGAGCTGTCTTCTCACAGTGAAACAATGGTTCTTTTCAGACCTGAAACAAGAGCTTAGTTGTCTCCTGTCTTTCAAAAACGAACATAATCTTTCAGATTGTAGCTTGTATTTTTTGTGAACGGAGACCGCTTGGGTGGTCTAATAAGGTTTTGCATGGTTGTTATGAGCTCCCATTCTCCCATGTGTCTTAATTTATTTATTTTGAACTCCTGATTTGGAAAATACACTATTATATTACTTCTTTGATCCATCCCTGTTATACTCTACAATATTTATTTATTCAGTCATTCATTATCTTTAACTGCTTATCCAGTTCAGGGTTGCGTTGGGTCAAGAAACAACCCGAAAACACTGGTGCAAGACAGGAACACACCCTGGAGAGGGCTTATACAATATTATCTCACAGATTATCATGGATATCAGAATATCCGAAATATTGATTACTGGTATTTAATAGCGGGGCAGCACAGTTGCACAGCAGGTCGTGTAGCAGTCACACAGCTCCAGGGACTTGGAGGTTGTGAATTCAAGTCCTGTACCGGATGACTGTCTGTGAGGAAATTTGGTGTGTTCTCCCTGTGTCCATGTCGGTTTCCTCTGCGTGCTCTGGTTTCCTCGCACAGTCCAAAAAGACATGTGTGTGTCACCCTGTGAAGGACTGGCGCCCCCTCCAGGGTGTGCTCCCACCTTGCGCCCAGTGATTCCAGGTAGGCTCCAGACCCACTGCGCCCCTGAACTTGATAAGTGTTTTCAGACAATGAATGAATGTATTTAATAGCTATTTTCTAACTGGGTATTAAATGATTGAAGGTTGGTCTTCAAGGTTGGCACAGTACAGCATTTTAGAAATTAACAGATTTGTACATTTTTTTAAATTATTTGGGTTTTTTTGCTTCTCCAATAGAGTCTGCTTAATCAAAAACGTTTTTGAAGACATCTGTTGGGGATTGGGAGAGGTTTTCCATTATTTATTTGTCCCTCAGAATTTCCCTTTGAAGTGTCAAGCTTGGGATCTTTTCGAGAAAGAATGAATATATGTTATCCCCCATAAACAAGTGCAGAATTGATAGAATGTGTTACACTAACAGCATAATTGCCATTATACATTCTGTTTTATATTTGACGTTTGAACTACGCCGGGCGTCTGGCTGGAGGACGGGAAGTAAAGTCGGATATTGGGGTAGCAGTGTGGGAGGGGTTGAAATTGTAGTGATGAGGATGAGGTGAGTTGGAGTAGTGTGTGTGTGTGTGTGTGTGTGTGTGTGTGTGTGTGTGTGTGTTCTTCCTGGCTACAGGTGGCTCTGATTAAGTTGAATCTGTAAGCCCTCCTCTCTGCTATCTCCTCTCCAGGCTGCGCGCCTCTGGCTCTGCCTGTAATGAGCTCCTCAGCCACACATTGGACGCCCTGGAGTACAGTCCCCACAGAGCCATAATGAGCACTCCAGTCCTCCACTCTATAGTCGCAGCCAAGGGCGCCGAGCTTGCCTCCCCACAGACAATGGAGCGCGGGTGGGCATGGCTTGTTCTCCACTCTTCTCTCTCTCTTGGGGGGGTCCCTGGGGCTGAGGGGGTGGGGGGAGTTGTATGGGTGGGCAGGGAGGGGTGGCCTGGAGGCTGGAGTTGGCAGTGAGGAAGAGCCAGCAGCTTCTTCCTCTGCCAACATCCAGAGGTTCAGCCTTTGCAAGGTTTGAGCACGTGTACGCATTTGTGTGTGTGTGTGTGTGTGTGTGTGTGTGTGTGTGTGTGTGTGTGTGTGTGTGTGTGTGGTGAAATTGGTTAGTGCGGGAGGAGAAGGATAGATCTACAAATCAGTATTCAAATGATCCTAAGCATATTGAATGGGACCCCGTGACTTCAGAGAGTGCATTATACCCCTCTAGCTGATGCTTAGCACTGAGTAGGCTGACCTAAAGCTCATGTGCAGCTGCTTTAAAGCATCTCATTCAAGTAATGCATTTCTGTGGAGACTGTATGGTTGTGCATCTGCATCCACAATGAGGGCACACTGAAATAGCTTCACGTAGCTGACAGTTTTCTCATGATGCTAGTGAAAAGTGATGTTATTCACACACTGGTGCATGGTAAAGATTTCAAGAAAATTTGATAGATTTATGTCCAGATTTACATTGTCCAGCTGGTACAACATTACACCTTGCCACACTGTAAAACTTTTCACCAACTTCGACTCAAAAACGTAAGTTCAAAAGCTGCCTTAATATTTTATTGGGGTTAATTGCAGGTGCAGCATCATAACACCTGGTCACATTAAAATCCTGGTCTGGAACCTGGTTTCAAGGTCCTGATATGTAGACCTCTGGTCATAAATAGATAGAGAGAGAGAGGGAGAGAGAGAGAGAGAGAGAGAGAGAGAGAGAGAGAGAGAGAGAGAGAGAGAATTGATTTTAATATGAAAAAAAGAAAAAAATTAGAGTGTAAAAAGTCAATACTTTTTTTTCTTGAAAAGAGTAAAATTTTTCATGAAGTTTAATATTCATCAATACAATTTCACATTGAACACAGATGTGAAAATCAACTGGAGAGCAGATGATTTGCTTTTAATTTGTGCTCTATAGGTTATTACTGAATGGAAATTCTGAACTTTTTAGAAAGCAGATTAGAGAGAGAGAGAGAGAGAGAGAGAGAGAGAGAGAGAGAGAGAGAGAGAAGGAAAGGCAGGCTCACTCACTCATGGCCAGTGCTCTCCTGAGTGAGTGAGCAGTATGCTTAAGCCTCCGTCTGTAAGATGGACCTAGAAGCAGTGTCCAGACCTAGAGATAGAACTATTTACCTCCCCAATGGGTTTTTAATAGACTCTGCTGCGGTGTGAGGGACAAGGAACCGTGCAAGACGCGTTCTCTCCCAGTGTTTTGATTATCTTCATTATTTAAATGAATTTGCATAACATTCGGGAGATTTTTATTAGCCGCAGAGATGCAGATAACAATCAGTGGCGTGTTGTTGCCTGGGCTCTTAATTACAACACTGAATAATGTCAAGCAAATGAATCAAGCCAAGCACCTCTCACATCAGCTTTCATCAGGATAGAGAGATACAGGAGCGCGCTCATTAATGCAGACGAGTGTTTGGGTCACGGAGCAGGGTCCGAGCACGTGTTTTACGGGGCGTGCTCTGTAGTGCTGTGGGTTAGGGTCCATAAATATAGCACAGAACCTCAGCGTCAACTTTAATGATCTGTTTACTGCGGTTTCTAGACAAGACACGGTTTGCAGCACTTCGTTTGGTCTAATATGTTTGTTTGATTATGACTTCATTCTCAATGTTTATGCTCCTTTTTAAAGGAGAAATGAGTCTTTATTTTCTTTTTTATTTTTTGTAAGCTGGATATTTTCAGGGGCAGCACGGAGGTAGTGTCAGGTAGTGTCGCAGTCACACAGCTCCAGGGATCTGGAGGTTGTGGGTTCGAGTCCCGCTCCGGGTTTGGTGTGTTCTCCCGGTGTCTTTGTGGGTTTCCTCCGGGGACTGGCGCCCTCTCCAGGGTGCATTCCTACCTTGTGCTCAGTTACAGATAATGAATGGAAGTTTTCAGAGATTCTCTACTAAATGTCTTTTAAACATGGCCATCCCCATGTGAGAGTTCCACTCACAGAGCATACGTTGGTTCGTTTATGGACTGCAAACTGATTCTTCACCTCACATGAGGGTGACTTTGTAGTCAAAAGGAAAAATTACAACTATTTATGTTTATGTAAACTGTTGGCTAATTTTGGTGTTGACAAACGTATTACTTCTTTAATGATTTGTTTACAACAGTATCTTGAGATACAGTCTATACTACATCATTTGACCTCATATAAGCCGTTTTGAATCCTTATTACACTTCATTCTCAGTGTTATAAAGTGCACTCAACACAAGCAAGGCCAAGGCCAATTTTCACCAAATTCAGACAAGTGTTTTTGTCTGAAAACAAAATAACACTCTTCGTTTTATCATGATGATGCAACCACTATACTGACACCTACTGGCCGGGGTGTGTTAGACATTTTGTATTAAATCTATAATAAACATGGCCTCCCCCATGTGAGGACCCATTCTCCTAAATTTCATCAGTTTTATTTATGAAAGTCCATCTGTTTTTTTTTCCTTTTCAAAAGTTTAAACAATTTTGTGACATGTGCCATTTCTTTTTCTAATTGCTCTGTGTTTTAATGAGTTCACCTCTCTCTGGATGTGGAGAGGAGCCTCGGCTGAAACAGCTCCATCTGGGAGCACGGATTACACAGTTATTATCTTTGGGGAGGATTAAGGATTTGTGTCTACCACCGAGTGGTGCAGCAGATCACAAGTAAATTTCAACATGTTGTTATTATGCGCATGCTATTGTTCCTTTTGTAATAATCTTTAAAACATAATACTAAAAAAAAAAAAAAAAGAAATCACAGAAGGCGACCATGTCCTACAGTGAGATATTGAATTTATTACAGGATGTCCTGCTTTTCTTTTCTTTTTTATAGGTGGGGGGAGGGTTTATTGAAATGTAGTTTCATCATATTTCAAGACATAATACATCATATTCCACTGATCAGAAGGACACCAGCTAGACCACGAGAGGAAGGGAAATGAAGAGGAAATCTATCTAAGGAAATAGGGTAGAGGGGACAAAGAAATGGAAATGCAAATGAAATCCATGCTTGTACTGTGCTACAATGTGCGCCTGACATATTTGTATATGTAGGAGGCATATACACTCTACATAGACACTCATTATAATTGTGGACAGAAACCAGAGATAAAAGATTCCATTATAATCAAAGTAGAACAGCCAGATATGGTTTTGTAAGTTTGTAAATGCCAAAGAAAAGTATAACCAAATTATTGAACTAGAAGATACAAAATATAAACATATGATATGATTTTATACCCACACAAATGTAAATAGAAATTAAGATGGTGCCAGTACTGAGAGCGAGTGTATGGAAGCAAATCTGTCTCATCAGACTTTGAAATATTACCGCCTTTGAATTTGTATCACTGAATATTTTGCTTCGAAATTATGCATCTGAATATAATTGCTCTTGAATAGAACTCGTGAATTTTCAAGAACACGTTTTCACTGTTATCATTCAAGGTTAATAAATTCAGATAAAAAAGCTAAAAAAAAATCAAATAATATATTTCGAAGCTCAAATTCGGTAGATGAAATTCAGACACCAAAATACGAGTTACAAAAACTTCAGAGTACACATCTGGGATACCATGGTTCCCAAACATAATTGCCGAATCAAGCCCTCTAATCACAGCTGTTTACCTGATAGCATCAACTATTCTTATCACACAGTGCAAAACACCAACTCCACCAATTCTACAAGGGTGCTTTAGTAAAGAAAACAGTTCTATATTGAACCCTGAACACTAGAAAAACCTATTGCATGACTAAAGGGTTCTTTGCATCATGAAAGGGTTCTTCAGCTTGATGGAGAATGCGCTACAGATGGTGCTACAGATATAGCACCTGTTACAAAGGGTTCTATATGGCACCAAAAATGGTTTCTCTATTGGTATGAAGTCAAGCTTGTTGCAGTAGAGGAACCTTTTAGTTTGGTGCCAAAAATTTGAATTCAAATTAATTTGAAAAAAAAAAAAAAAAGGTTAGAACATTGTAGAAAAACAACTATCAAAATAATCCTTAGTTTCAGCCCTGATTCAAATGAATTGCATTAAAAATGCAGCCAACATCTAAGACTGAACATTAGCAGAATGCTATATCTGCTTATAAAACATAATGTACAGAAATATTTATTTTAGATTTGCCGTATTCTGAGGTTACGGCTTGTTTAGTATTTGACTTCTGCACTGAACTGTAAGATATAAGTGTGTTTATGTGCGTATTGTTTGTGAATTCATTGCCTGAAGTCAATTACTAGATTTTTCTATCTTTTTTCTTGCCTCTTCCTGTCTTGTAAGAGAAGCACATCTCATATCGATATGTCTGTCAACGAGAATACAAAGGTTTGCTGGCTAGTTTCCCCCTCAAAGTATGAGGGAAAAAAGGGGGGAAACGCACATCCATGATAAAAGTTATCACTGGGGGCTCCATTAAACAATTAACCTTTCCCTTCCTTTGGCTATATTTGACATTTGAAATTCTTAACATGAATCAATATAATTGCTCGCTCCCAAATATGTCAAAGGTTTGCGTCTAGTGGCGCTCAGTGCTGGATCGCCCCTGGCCATGGACGACCTTTGGCAGTGTGGCAACCTGATTTGATCTGTTTGCACTGTGCTGGGGCCCATAAAGCTCATCCTTAGCCCTGTCCAAACCCATTAGCTCACACACTTACAATGGCAGCGCTGAACAAAAGGTAAGTACCTCACAGGTTATTGTAGGCCGACCACCTCTCATTTGTGTGGGTGGAACATGCGTGTGCGTGTGTGTGTTAAAAGCTTTCCGTTTCCATCTGGGCCCTGGCCATGATTTGATGGCTCTGATCAGTTGAGTGGAGCCGCAGGATTAAGAAGAGCATGCGCTTGGAATTGGTCTAATCATGAAGGATGCTGAGACACCGTGACATTGTCTTTTCCAACAGAAAAAAAAAAAAAACGAAGGAAGAAGCTCTTTATTAGTGCTGGAAGGTGCAACAATCTGGGGAGCCAGAGGCTGCCAGCAGTTCCCCTTCTGAATAGCCCACCATTGTGTGGGTGCATTCACCGCTACACACTGCTCACAGATGCTAAATAATAAGACAGCTTTCCAGATTACATTTTAGTCCCCCTGAAAAAAAAAAAAAATCAGAGAAAGTGAGAAAAAAGCTAGAAGCACAAGGGGGAACAGAAGTGTACGTAATGAGTAAGGGCTCAATTATTCACACTTACTGTAGAATAATGTGTACTTTCAAAAGGAGGTCCAGAAAGTCTCTTTTGGGGTTCTTTTGGGTTTGGGGCTCTTAAAAACTTATCCTTTACCAGTTCCTTTGGTAAGTAGCTTTTAGAAAATTTCTTGTACCCTTATTTTATTTTATAATTTTATAATTTTAAAAAATTGCTTCACTATTTATATGTAATTACACTGTTATAAATTTACTTATGTACTAACTGTTATAACGCCTTTATGCTTTATCCATTTCAAAGTAAAGAAATAACAGAATCGTGGTGATACCAAAAGCATTGCATTATTTAATGCATATGCACATGTTAAGAAGTTCTCGTGCAGAAATAACGTTCATTTAAAGGAACTATATAACTTTTCACTGTTGACATATTTATTCAGTCCTCTTTGTGCTGTCACATAGTTTCTGGTTGAGCACTGTGATTGGAGAGAGTCAGAGGAGGAAGTATGGCATTTCTAAATTGCCAACACTCTATGTTAAATACAGAACGGAATTGGAACCATTCCTTTTATCAGGTTTTCTTATATAGGCAGCCAACAAAATACTGACTGTGTTGTTTTATTTCACAGCTTGTGGGTTGGTAGGGTCCAGGTCCTCAAACTAATGAGCAAAAGCACTGAAAATGTGTTTTTTTTTTATTGTTCATAATGTCCCCCTTAATGTAACATCAAGAGATCTCTCGCAACCTTATCCACATCAGTGTAGTTTACCAGTGCATAGCCAGAGTACTTACCGCAGCTTACATAATAAACTACTTGTCTTGTTTTCCTTGCTGTGTGAGTTTTAGAGGCCAAAAAGTGTATTGTTTGTGTGTGCTTCAGTGGTTGCACTCGTCCAGTCTCCAGCACAAACCATTTCAAATTCCCTTTTAAAAACTTTGGGCTCGGGGAAGGTGAACTCAGTGTCCGCTTCATTCTATTTTGACAAGAATCAAGAAAACAAGCTCTCAAGACAGGGTTTGTTCAGTGGGTATAAAATATCTCTTAGAGAGTGATGTGTTTTGCCACACAGACTGACAGGAGTGAAGGGTTTCCAGATATGTTTGCTTTTTTTTACCTCCTTTCTTTGCTTTGTAGTTGTCATGCATTTCAGAAGTAACTCAATAATAACAATAAATTGTTAGCGGGCCTAACCCTTGTGTGCTGTCTAAGCCTTGAAGCCACTTAAAACGTTAAGGTCTAAAGGGCTGGATTCCTTGTCCTTCAACTTAAAGATCATAATTTCACATGTACTTCCACAGATGGACTGACTGGCTCTGTAATTTAGGCAACAGGCAGCCATTTGCATATGTGCTTACTAATTTCACTTCAAAGTTAGACTTTTCCTTTGTGTCTTAATTGAATCTTTATTCTAATCGAGCCAGCTGTGGTCTCTAGCTGCCTTTAGACCGAGAGCGCTAGGGCGGGCTATGTAAGGTGGCTGACATTTGATTGAGCGTAAAGAACTCGAGACCTTAAAAAAGCAATAAGGAATGGAAATGAAATGAGAGCTGGGTATGCAGCGGAGAGAAAATGTAAGGATAATGGGACCAGGCAGGGTGACATGTTTCATAAAACCCCTCAGAAACCCCTCAGTCCATTAAGAACTTGACATACATTTCGGCCTGGGAGAGTGTTAGCCTTGTCTAAAGCCAGGCAGCCATGCAGTTCCTCTAAAGTCTCCAGCTTTGGGGAGTAGATGATCTGAGCTAACAATTCGCACATAAACCACTCAAAGCCAAAGCGACAACAACACGCAAACAAACAAAGAACAATAAGCCAGAAGTGGTCAACTGCTAGTGTTAAGCTTTTAAAGCACAACATAAGGCATGAATGGCCTTAATGGGTTTGGTCAAGCTTCCTAATGGATGCATGCCATTTTTGTGTGGCGGGTATTTTCCTGGAATAAAAACGCATCTCTGTTTGTGTCCTGGTGTTGCTGTTCTTCGTGGCCCTCGTAAGACTAGGAATGTCTTAGAGCCTCCAAATGCCGGTTAACATTTTGGAGCTAAATCCCAAAGCGCAGCAGGGCCTGAGCTTCATTCAAAGACACTTCTATCTTGCCGCGGCACATTCGAGAGGCTGAGCTCTTCAGCTGGAGCCTCGGAGAAGTTCAGTGAAAGCTGGTTCTTCTGTTCTTCTCCCTGGGAGACGGGGGATCATCAGGCACAAGCCCTTCCGTCCCTCCACCGAGAGCATGTGGAGCACTTGGCCTTGTCCCTGGGTGCTGCCAGGATCAGAGCAGCGCATGGCCATCATCTCAGTGCTGGCAGCTCTCAAAGCCTCCTGGAATGACAAATTGGTCGGAGACACTGACGAGCACGTGCCAGCGAAGACTGTGTCGCTCTAAATGGGCAATCTGAACTAAATTTACACAAACTGAACACACAAGTGCCGCTCCACCGGGCACCCGCCTGCGATTGCTGTAAAGGGCTAATATGCATAATCACAGCAAAGTCACATTGTTATGCAACGCGTGACGTAAAGATGAAGCGCACTCAGAGGTGTAATGCACTGTGTAAGTTGTGAAGAAATTTGTCATGTGTTCAGGGGAAACAATGGTTTGCCACTTTACTGAAGTTATTTAGGAACTGTGTTTTTGAAAGAGAGAGAGTTTGCTCTTGTTTCAGTGAAACAATGATTATTCACTCCTTTTGTTGTAGTTTGAAGAGGCAGAGGAAAATTGTGAGTACCTCTGGTCTAGAACAACATGTAATATCAGAACACAGGCAGTGTTATGGCATCTAACGATAAGTGGAACAGCAAAACGTTTGTGGGCATTTGCTTTTATAACATTAAAACAGCCATAACAATCAGGTTCTGATGTTGGATGATTAGGTCTGGATCACAAACACCACTCTCATTTGTGAAACTGATCTAATGGCTTTATGAAGCCCAGCTGTCTGTAACTGTATAAACATCTTATCCGATCTGCTTGGCTTTCTATCACTCTGCTCACAGCACAGAAACAGCATCTGGAGTTGTTTAGACAGCCCTTCAAATGTTAAAAAGCATGAAAAAAGATGAGGATACTGCTTTATTCCTGCTCCATAAGTTGGGGGTAATATTTACTTATTTTTGTTAGTTTGTTAGTGTCAAATTGCTTAAGGTAGAACTGATGCCAAATGATCAATAGACGACTAAATACATTTCTGTGGTAATTCAAACAGTCAATTAAACAGCAGACATTTTTTCTCTCAGACATACCATTCCACCTTAAAACATGTGGAGCATCTGAATGTAAACAAATGATGGAACAGCGTTTCCCCACAAATGGTTCCTTTTAATAACAACAATAGTCATGATTCATGCAACGCGACAAACTTATTACAAACATGTTAAATGACGTCGAGGTGTAAACTCTGACCAGTCCACTGTTCTGAGAACAGCTGCAGCTTCTCTGATTGATTTGCAAATGCTGCCCTTTTTTCTCATTTCCTCTTTCTCAGGAGCTGCTTCTTGACAGATTCACAATGTTTCAGACCCATCGCGTTTAGTCAGCCTCGTCTCTGATTGTGCATTCGGTATATATCTGACAGAAAGGGCGCGCCCAGCATTATACACTGTGCACAACATATAGTTCTCCCTCCTTTGATGTACAGATGCTGTACAGATGTTGATTCTTTTCGTATTAAACACTCGTTTCTAAATCAGAGAATTTTCCTGTGTCGCCGCAGGAACATATTATTTATTTTGACTGGTAATTATACAAATGAAGACTGTGCTGTTTGTGCGGTACTGAATACACAGTTCTGCATGAGTGTATTATTTCACATTATTTGGAAAGGGAGGTGCAACAAAGAAAACAACAAACACAAACAACACAGAGACTGGATTAACATCAAAATAAAATGTCGTCTGTTTTGGGTAGTGCCCACAAGCACAACAAACCTAGCCGTAATAACAGACATCAAATGAGCCTCATCATTAAAGCATGTCGTAATACCAGGAAAACCAGTGCTTTGAAGTGCGCTGAAAATATTGTTCCCGAAACATCCTCGAGTTTCCAGTTGTGTGGTCATATATCAAACGTAGTCGGATTTGCACCGCAAGTCCCCAGCCACTGCGGTGTAATCCGCAATAAAACTGCTCAACAAGTGTGGTTAACAGTTTGAGTGATAAGGCTATTTACTAGCTCAGGAGCTGTTATCATTGCTGCAATTACAGCGCAATTGTTTCCCTTTGTGCCTTCTGCTTTCTGGACACTATTTCTGGCCCACTGCAGTGGGAACCTGAGGCTTGTTCTGTATTGGAATTTGTTTCTTCTTCAGAATCATGACAGCAGCAGACACTGGGTTTTTGCAGCATGATCGTGAACTCCATATGGTGGTAGAGGATTATAAGAGAGACGGGGGAAGCTGGAGAACAGCTTTGGTATGTAAAGTAGACTGAATGCAGTACTGAGAATATTTTTATTAATATATTAACTGACCCATTTTTTTTTTACTCAGCCTAATGGCATTATTGGAATTAGGGTTTTATTGAAATTATTGAAATTAGGGATCATTTAAATTAAGGATGGGCATAGTCGTCCACGAATATGGATATCCAATGGTTATTAGCATTTGAATAGGCCTTTGTAGTTATTATGTATCAATAATTCAATAAACCAGTGAATCAAGTCAAAATTAGTGTCAGATGAGAAATGTGGCATCATATACTAAAGGCTCCATATGGACACATAGATGACAAGAGAAAGCCCCCTAGGGCTACATCTACATCAAAAAGAATGCAGTTCCACTGCTCCTTAGCCCAATCTTGTGGGACATCCAGAGCATTCCAATCTTTTCTATGGGTTATTTACAAGCTGGGTGTGCAAAGCTGAGCCTCCAGAATACATGGTACCTATTCGGAATCATTAGGAACAAGACACTGGATAAGACACTCAGGGCATCACACACTCACAGTCACTCACACACTCACATCTGTGGATGCTATTGAATAGCCAGTGCCCCACACCAGCCTGTCTTTTTGGATTGTGGGAGGAAACCAGAGCATCCAAAGGAAACCCATACAGACACACAGGGAAAAAGTACCAAATGCCTCAGACCTCGGGACTCTAGAGCTGTGTGGCAGCGATACTACCTGCAGCGCCACCATGCCTGGATTATCATTTATGAATCCTATTGGTTCAAATATTATTAATAGCAAATAAAGTTCACATGTTCATTCTTAACTGAAATTGTTTCAAGCTTCGGTACCGCTTTAAAATAAGAGTAGACTTATAAAGGTGTATTAATGGTTTTAAACCCTGTTTATTACATGGTCATTAATTAGGTTGTAAGCACTTTAAAAGTCGTTAATAAAAATTTAGATATTTAGAGATAGGAAGTGTGACAGTGACCTCGTTTTTGTCTAATATTGAAAGTGTCAGAGAACATACTCAGAATACCAAGGTAAAGAATAAGCTCTGACTTGAGAATGTGAATGTAGTCATTTTACATATTAAGATCCACCACGTTATTACATTTTTAAATGGTTATTACATCATTAAATGGTTAAACTTAATAACAAATGTATGCTGAAGTTGACAGGGTTAGTGTAGACTGATGGAAAAGACACATATGGTCAGTATCTTGCAAGATCTGAGGCTTAACTGTAGATGAGGGTTCACTATTTGACAAACAACCGGTCAGCGTTGTCCTTTCTATCTCTGTGTTATAACTGATCGTTAATTATCATTACTGCATTAGCAACATAAGTAATAACTATTAATAAAAAGATTGTAAACTATTTATAAACCTTAAAAAGTTTAGGTTTATTCTAAAGTGGTACCCGAACCTCTACACGCATATTGCATGTCATTACATATAAGATGATAGGCTTCAAGATGAAAACTGGGTCAATGTAATGTTGGTGTGTATATATATATATATATATACATATATGCACATGTCCCAATTCATATGCAATGGTGAGACAGAAAATATAGACTCAAAGAAAAAAATATATAACTTACCTGCCAGGCCACATCAGGCAGAATCTATGAGTTTAGACTGAGTGTGACTGACAGGACCCATTTCAGAATGTGGCAGATGGGTACTTTGACAGCCTAGTATTTTTTTATTTTATTTTTTTTCCTTTGCTATTAAAAGGATATTCAATCTGGCTTTGATGGTTTGTGCCCGAAACCACACCTTATCGTGATTTCAGGTAGACCACTCAAAAAGAGAGCTTTCGTCGCTTGAAGCCACATCAGAAATAATTGTTTTGATTTGTGCTGGACTTTATTTTGGCAGTGGAATTAATTGGAAATGGTCCTGGGGTGCAATAACGTGCTTTTATTCTTTGGTGGGTATGTTTACAAAAGCGCACTGGAGGTCTTTGCCTTGCAAATTTTAAATTTCGACAGTATCAGTCACAAGCCACCCCACCAACCCCTCTCTCTCTCTCTCTCTCTCTCTCTCTCTCTCTCTCTCTCTCTCTCTCTCTCTCTCTCTCTCTTTTACGATGTGTATTTTTTATTTATTTTTTGGCTGGGAATGATAAATGTACAGTATGGCCCTTTGATTGTATGGCCAAGACAGCCGCTAAATTATACCGCTCAGTCTGGGGGCCTGGAGTTGCCTAGGGCTCTGAAATTGCTAATGATCAGCTGTGGAGAGGCGCTTTGATAGCAGCGCCTGGGGACTCCGGAGCAGATCTGCTGTTGTGTGTTGGGAAACCTTGCTCCATTTCTCTCACTAAAATAGGGAGAATGTCTGAAAATGGAAAAATAAATAAATATATAAACACACACACACACACACACACTTAAACAGGGGGAGAAAAAGAATCATGTTGAACTTCATCACAAAGCTGAGTCCAGAAACAAGACGTGCCTGGTTTGGCTTATTACCAAATGCTGCTGACAGCTCCTCTGGTCATTTGACTAAAACCTGGTTCTGTAGTAAACTAGGCTGGAAATAGGCCTGTTACATGCTTTATTTTCTCCCCAGCTGTCATCTTCTCTTGTCATATTATGCGACGCCAACAGCAACGGGATCCGCGGAGAGTTGTGCGTTTCTTCTTCTGTGATTTTTTTCCTCTCCTTATATTCCTTCTAAAGATCAAACAACAGCGAGGGTCACATGATCATAAGCATCTGATAATCCTTGAAATACAGCCTCGCTTTAATCCCGCCGAGAACGCCGCAAAAAACACTGACGTCTCATTTCTTTATTTCTTATTTTGCACCCTTGAAATTTCTCAGAACGGAACGGCGTCTGCCGTAAACAGAGGTGACAAAACAAGGAGAGAGTTGATGGGAATGCGACTTATTTAATGTTGGGCTCTCTTGAGTGGCAGCCAGGAAGCGGGACTCACAAAGCCTCACAGTGTGTGAGGAGAATGTTACTGGGCCGGGCTGGTGTCCCAATGCCGGCAGTGCCAAAGAAATTTAAAAAAAGCCTCCAGTGAATAGCCTTCTTGTTTGTCGTTCTATCTTTTTTTTTTTCTTTCTTTTTTTTAATAAGGGGCTTGTCTGAGAGGGAGGGCGACTCTGCTCCACCTGCTGCGTATTGGAGAAGACAAGTTAATGTAACTGTTTTCACACCTTCTCCAAAGTGATGGCTTTTAGGGCACCCCCAACCCCACCTCCCAACACACACACACACACACACACAGACACACAACAAGAAAAAGACACTACTTCTGCTGCTCATTTTTGCCAATACTTTACTTCAGCTCATCTCAGTCCATTTTTAAAAAAAATCTAGGGCTTTGCCAACTGTGTGTGACAGAGAGAGAGAGAGAGAGAGAGAGAGAGAGAGAGAGAGAGAGAGAGAGAGAGAGAGAGAGAGAAAGGGACAGAGAGAGAGAGAGGGAGAGAGAAAGAGAGAAAGAGAGAGAAAGGGACAGAGAGAGAGAGAGAGAGAGAGAGAGAGAGAGAGAGAGAGAGAAAGAGAACACAATTGTTTATGTCTTCTTTCGAGGCGTGTCGCAAAATACAAGTCTTTTCTTTCTTTCGTGGAGCATTACCCATCGCATGACAAATTGATTAGCTCATTTGTCATTACTGTAGACGGCCAACACTGTGTCTCTTTCTTTGTCATTTTTCTTCAGATTTCATAATGAATGCATATCTCACGCGCAGCTAGATTGCATTAGCCGGATGATAAAATATTCATGCCTTACATTTAAGCTTCCCCTAAAACAGTAATAAATGAACATGTTTTCTATGAACAGCTTTGTTTTTGTTCTGCCGAGAGAATGAAATGTGATTTTTAATGCCGTTAATCCCTTTAAAAACACATGGCAAACTCATTACCGCCTGAGGAGAGGCCTGTGCGCGTGTGTGTGTTTGTGTGTGTGTGTATACAGAGAGAGCATATTTGTGGGTTTAGTTGTATGCGTGAACAGGGATGGATTAGCTTTGTTAGAAACCATGACAAGAAAGGGACGTGATTGCAAATTTGATCTCAGGTATGGAGCAGTAGACTGTGAATGTCTAAGAAAAACCCCTGTTTCGTGTTTAATACATGGAGAAAAGAACTTTGATTAAAAAAAAAAAAATCTCAAGGGGTTTCCAACTTAGATTGCCTCGAGGCCAATTACAAGTTTTTTTAAGGGGAGAATGTACAGAGCAGAAGGATTTGTAGAGTTTTGGACACTATACCTCTTAAAACATAGAGTAGCTTCAGAATTAAGAGGAAAAAGTACATAACAGATTTCAAGAATATTTCACTTAATAACTATGACCCCAGATCAGCTTCTTTCGTACTGACATTGGGATAATGCACAAAACCTAACAAGAGTTTCAGATCTTAAATATATATATTTTTTTAATCAGGCACCTGGCAGGTCAACCCCGCTGAGAGCTCTGTAAGTTCTTCTAAATTAGCATAGAACTAGTGTAACAGAGTTCTGATTGTGCTTTTCCAAGCATATCATTCGGTTCCCCACTTTTAGCCCTTATTTCTATACGTTCCCCAACAAACTCATGCAATGTACATCTGCTAATGAGAGAATTCTCAGCTTTTATTTCATCCATTTGTTACAATCAATATAATGGGGGGCCTGTTTGGTTACGTGAGAATTGCTCAGCCAACTCTACAGCTACTGTAGAGCTTCCGTCAAGGAGCCAGATGTGACTGTACTAGCAATTCAGGCCCAATGGCATGTACCTGTCTCTAACTTGGGCTTATTACAAAGCCTTAATTGAGACTTTTCTCAGCACTGGAGCTCTGCCTCAAAGAAGGGGGCTTCACACTGCTTAGCAAATGAGCGCGCCAGGAGCAGAGAGCCTCCATGTCCTGGTGCACTTGTGGGAAGCTGTCATTTCCAACAGCAGAACCCCCTTTGTAGCCGTGGCACACTGAGCACCAGTCAGTTTCAGCACAGCTGGCACAGACATTATGATTCTGTTCAGTCTATCTCTGTGAATTTCTTTTTTTTTTTTTTTAAACAAGGAGTATCATCCAAGGAAGTGTCCAGCTGGTACAAACAAAGTTGCCAGCTCAGAACATTAAATCTTATCTACTAGATTGCAAGCTTATTATAAAGTTATTGCTGTTTTATTATCTCATATGGCCAAGAGGTATTTGGTAAGAACTATGTGAAACTACAATAAAAGCCATATGACACAATATGTAAAAATGTTATGTACTGTTATGTAAATGAGGAAATGGTGCTGATGTTATTATATAATAGCTACTGTAAATTATTTAGCATGTATATTATGTAACTGAGATAATTAGATTATTATTCAGTATAAGTACTGAAGTATTTCGCTATGCAACTAATGCAGTGGATTAATGGAAAATTAAATGCTTTACAAAGGGCATTACTCATTGGCATTATTTAAACTAATGTAACAGTGAAGTTAAGCCAACCTTGTGTTGAAAATGCTTTATAAATGTATATATAAGGCCAGATATGATACCATCATGTTCTAAAAAACTGTGATGTAGAACTATATATATATATATATATAATGTGTTGCAAAGTCATAAACTCTTTTTATATGAGCTATGCATATAACTGCTTCAGAGCAATTACACTCGCTTATACCAAAGTAAAGTGTTATATAGGCCACATAACACATAGTGAATGTTTATATAAAGCCTTATGGGTTCTGGTAAAAGACGCATTGCCAAATATCAATATAATGAAGTAATATTGACTCCAGTAAGAATGAAAATGGTCTAACGCTGTGTTTCCCAAGGCTGCTTCTGGAGACCCACCGCCCTGCACATGCTAGTGCTTGCCTTGCTTTAACACACTCACTAAGGGGTGGTTAATGAACTGTGTGTTAGGATCTGGTATGTTGGGAAAAGGGAAAACAAAAAAATGTACATGGCAATGGGCCACCATGGTCAGGGCATGGAAACGCTGGCTTAGAGTTAAATAAATAAATAACTAAATAAACAAATAAGGGAGTAAGCGTATTGGCATGCACAAACACTGCTGGACATTGGGGTAGTAAAGCAGTCCAGCTGTTGAACCCACAGAACAGCATGAACTCAATCCCAAAACATCATTACTTCATTTTGAATGGCTAAACCGGAACTGAACAGAGAGTCGACTGCTTTTCTCACAAACATATTTCAGCATGAATATCTTATCATTTATTAATGCTACCATTACATAAAAGAGCATCTGCATTTAATTATTTGGCAACTATAGATGAACCACTTTTGTATTTCAGTCTCATTTTCAAAACTATGAAGTAGATCAACTTTGAACTCAGAAGCAGGAATGGTCCTTTAGCACTAATTGGCATTTGTGTTTTTAACAGCAGCTTTATGTCTGTTTAAGTGTGATATTTCTGAATAAGTGTGAGGCCACATACTGTATAGGCTCAGGACAGTTATATTGTGCTACTAAATCTTATGATTACTTGATTACATGTTGAACCTTGTGCAGCACTACCTGTTTTTACAAGTTCAACAGGCACTGTATGAATAATGGATTAAAATGCCCTACCCACACCATCAAAAAAACCCAAAACTATATATATATATATATATATATATATCACAGACCTCCAACACAGTTTTTCCGTTTTTGCCAGCTTTGTGCCGTTAACAGCTCTTGGAAATAACAGCCGGCCGTTGGAGATGTCAGCTTTGACCTGCCTTGTTAGAATTTGCATCGCCCGAGCTTTTCACTGCAGCGTATAATTTCACTGCATATCAGACAGAGGGCATGACTCTGAACACACCAGGTCAGCACTGGCTCTGATAATGGAGCCTGTGTACCTGCAGCTCAATGAAACCTCACTGAGTACCGTGTGTGTGTGTGTTGTGCGTGTGTCTGAGTTTATATATATATATATATATATACACAGTGTGTGTGTGTGTGTGTGTGTGTGTGGCGATGGTAGGGGTGGGGGGGGGTTGTATTTTTTTTGCTCGTGTCATATTTTAATGAGATCATGTATTATTTAAACATATAGAACAAGTTTAATGTGCTCTGCTCACTGTACCTGTCATAGAGAGTAATTACCCATGGGGTACTCAAAAAATATGCAGTGGAAAAGTAACATATTATCATGAATTCTTCTGGCAGAGAGATTTCAGTGTCAGTGATGTGGATCCTAATCATAATCTAGCACCCACTTTATTAGTGAATCATAAAAAAGAAATGAAGGCCTTATAAATACACTGCCATGCAGCAAAAGGAGTAGGAAAAATACACTGGAGAAAAAGTAATGCCTTTTATCTATACAATCTATACATTCTTTCCAGATCTATGAAATCAACAACATAATTGGCAAAAGTTCAACTTCTGATGTCAGAACTAAAGAATTAGGACAATATGTGAAATGCATATTCAAATGAAACCAATACAGAATAGAAAATGTGTTCGCTCTGTCATAAATATGTGCTCCAAGCCTGCAGCAGGTTTCAAACACGTTGGCACAGGAGCATGTTTACCACTGTGCTACAGCTTTTCTTTTAACAACACTTTAGGGACAGAAGACTACAGCTGACCAGTTTTGAGAGCATTATACAAGCCTTCCCACTCATAATTTCTACAGTTTCACAGATGTGCAAGTTACTAATGCCATGGCCACTAATTACCACCCCCCTCTGTTAAACCATGCAGACCCTGGCGTTTGAAGTTTAAACTGGTGAGAATCAATACACAAAAAGTAACCTACTCCAGTTAGACCACGGCACAGTTCCACTGGGCATCGGCCTGTTTTCTGAGAGCTCAGGTCTGGAGAATCCAGCAGCATTTCTGAATCAATGTTGACCTAGGGCTTCCACTGTGTATGGTACAGCCTTACCTAGCATTGTGTGGATGCAGTGTCTGTTTATTGACATCAGTTTGTCAAAATGTTCCAGAGACCATGTGATGATATGCACATGGTGCACGCTGGTGATTGATGCAGTACTCTCTGAGCGATTAAAGGTCACAGACTTTCAGCTGCCCTTTTCACCTATAAATTACTGAAGATTCATTGAGTATTTTGAAGATTGTGAGTGAGAATATATTAAATTCTTGCCAGTGAGTTTGGAGCAACATTGTTCTTAAACTGCTGGATATTCTCATGGCAAATTGTGAACCTATTCCTTATTCCTATAACCTACCTCACATAACTTGTCAATGATTGAAATAAGTTCTGACAAAAGCACATGTATTTATTTGTTAATTTATTATAATTTCTTTTGTGGACCTGAGCTATTGCACCACACACACAGGCTTAGTGCATTCCTGGGTCAGTGGGAATGATGCTGACAGCGGCGCTCTTAAATAAACACGTCCTCTGAGCTGCCCTTGTGACCGAGAGAAGGTGTACGTTATTAGCCTTGCCTTCTTGACTACCCGTGTCAGCGCCGCTTAGGTTACAATATCAGGTATTGTTTAAAACACACTCATTACAGGGAAAGCTGCTGCCTCAGGGAAACACATGGAGAAGCAGAGGTGCCGGGCAGTAATTGGTCAGCGGCATAGAAATTAATAATAAGCTGGATTATCATTCCTGTGCTTTCCCAGAGTCTGGCCATCTCAGGAGCAGGGGACAAAAAGGCCCTTGTTTCGAGCAGTGGGCTGCTGAGGACTGCTGTGGAGGGTCTTTCCTTTTTATGAGGCTGCGGGTGTGAAGAGAAGTTTCCCCACACTTCATGCTGACTCCTCTAAGTGGTAATGAAATATAGATGTTGAAGCCCGGACAGTTCAATGTTTCATCTCTCTCGGTGATACCATAAGGAAGCCATTAATAGTGTCAAGGTGCATTAGTTGTACCACAGGAAGATAATTGGATATGAGGAAATGACTGGCGGCACCTGCTTGGAATCAGCTGGGCCTCCCAGAGGTAGTTGGGGGAGAAGTTTGTGGGGCCCACGTTCCCCATTGAGGCCGAGTCCTGCTTTTTTTTTTCTTTTTCCCCCCCTGCTCCCACATATGAGGTCACTTTAAAGATGGCTTTTATTTTCCCTCTGCTTGCCTTTGTGGCTGTGCAAAGGCCTCACATCCTACATAATCACAAACAGCAGGGCCATCTGTTGTTGCCTTGTTGGCTTACCTAAGCGTAACCTTTTTAGTGTCGTATTTCATGTATCTGTCTGATGTAGAGGCGTATTTACAAAATGGTAATTGCCTAATGAATTCCTGTTTTGGACTTGGTGCATATGTTGTGCGGAAATGCTATAATTATTAGCGGAGTCATTCATGTGGGAGGCAAACCCAGGAAGCAGTGAATGGCTCTCTGTAACCATCACTTAAGGGTTTATTCCACCTCCAGAGATTAATGATCTTAACCTTTACTCACTCACTTGGCTTTTTCTGATTCTTTAGAATTAGTGTGTGGGCAATAGGTCGCCATGTTTGCTCTAAACACGACACAGTGTGGCAACAATTTCTGAAGTGCTTTCCTCACTTTAGCTTAAGAAATTAGCTAATGTCTCTCGCTTTTGTTCTCTATTTATCTCTCTTTGTTGTAGAACCAGAGCCAGACCCCAGACAAGACGTTTCCAGCAATTTCTGCCACTTGCCCCCACAAGGTAAGTTATCCTACCCTTTTTTGATTTTGTCTATGGGACCAATAAGAATATATGCCAATAATCACAAAGAAGCTTGTTAGCCTGCATAATTATATTCATCATTTTGCTATGATCATCCCCTGCTATTTCTTAACTGGCCATTTCTTTGCTGCCCTTCTTTGGAAGTGACTTTGCTATTGAATCAGGGTACACTCCTCTTGCTTTTAAAACTATTACCTCAGATATGTCCTACTCAGCAGTGTCTTATCTCACACTCGTGTTGAAAATAAGATTTTGAAGTGTACCACTGTGTTTCTGCGAGTTTAGCAGCGACAGGATTATCAGTGATTTCATGCGCATTGGCTTGGGATTCAGCAAAACTGAAAGAACAATCAGTTTCATTCTCATTACTGGAAAGACTAGGAATAATCACACATCCTGTTTTTTTTGTCTTCTTCCTGTTCTTCATTTTTTGTGCATTCTTTCTTGCTTTATTTATCTGCCTCCCTCTGCTTCTTTCCTTCGCAACTTTTGTCACAAAATTGTCCTCAGCTCTCAGCCTTGTCTGCATGCGAACGTGCTAATGTGCTAGATTGCGAAACCTCACACTTTTGTTTTTTTCCTCCTAACCCCGAAATGTGTCAAAATGCTCATGTCCTTTTCTGGTTGACTAGAAGGGTCAAGAGTAAAGACTCTGCTGGAGTTGCCAGGGAGAGAAAAAGAAGAAAGAAAAAAAAAGAAAAGGGAAAAAAAAGCGGGTAGGAAAGTGGCATGTCTGACAGGCTGTCACCAAGTGGTCAAACTCAAACTCCGTCTTAAGTGTACTGCCTTAATGCACTGACCGCCATCTTTGGTGACTGGGTGGTTGCTGTGGCGAGCTGTGGACTATTTATATCTGAGCGTGTTACGTGAAAATGACACTGGCGCTCGCTGTAGTGCAATATAAAAAAAATAAAATAAAAAGGCAATCAGCTTTGTCCTGAGCTGCTTGACACGGACGCAGGCTCTAATTGCTGCCCTGTCCTTCACTCGGGCCTGCGCTGCGCCTGTCCAGATCACCTCTAATGACACCTTCCGTACACTGCTGATGCGCTATGAGTCAACGGCTGGCCGTATGCGATGTCCTTGAAATATGGGCAGCGCTGCGATTCCCATGTTGCTGTCAGCTCCCCTTGGAACAACCGAGCCGGACTGAGGTAATGAAGGGATGCCACAGATTTGCGATGGCGTTAACGGTTTCCCTGCGACCAGCGGAACATAATCTCTGTCTCGTCGCTTTCCATTAGTGTCTGTGATCTGCACAAACCAATATGCAAAGAAAGCAATGGAGCGGCGGAGTAATTTGGTGTGTCACTCAGCCCAGAATGAAAGTATAATGGCTAAATGGTCGGATATGATTTATATAATAGGAATGTCTTATTATGTGGCACTAAGACCATTCCTATTTTCTTCCTCTGTATTGTATGCATCCTCGATGAAAGGGAGCTAATGAACAGAGAGCCTTTAAAAGTGTGGTGATTATATAAAACGGGAAGTAGGGGAGAGGAAGAGGGAGAGCGAGGCAGGAAGAGATAGAGGAGAGTGAGAGTTACCCTGGAGAGAGGAAGAGAGTGAGAGGGAGCAGAGAGGGAGGGAGTCAGGAATAGAGGAGCGGAGGGGGTGGAGACAACACTAAGTATACATAATTGCTGCTTGACACATTGGCCAAATTCTGCTGTGCCAGTATTGCAGTGAAGATGATTAACGGCTGTCTGTGTGGGTGGGCAACTTGGTCACAGAGGGCCTTCGGTTTCCATAGCGATTGTACTCCAAAGGCTATACATTAGATTGTGGAAAAAGTCCCTGAGGCTGGAGCATTGTTAAATTACACAGTAATATCTTACATTATGCGCTTTGTCCTCTCTCCAGTAATTCATTCCCCGACAATGCTATTCACAGTGGGGTCAATGGTGGGAAATGGAGAGACTCCCCAATTCCGGCCCTTGCATCGGAACGTGGAGCATGGCACACCCCGGTGCTTAGCGCTGATGAAGTGCTCCTGACTCGAGGCGAGCCATCATTTGTCTGGCATTAGAGCAGGCACGTCTCTCCGGGAGATCGGGCTGATGACCCCGGCTGATATTCCAGGCCTTTTTGAACTTTATCCGTGGGCTTAACCTCAGCGTCGCCGTGGACTTGTGAAAGGAAGGTATAGTCATTGCCTGCATGTTGGGCCCCACAAATCACATGGCAGATGGGAGCAGGATTTGACCCCTCCCTCTCTTCCTCCCTTCCTTACTGTGTGTGGTGCATGCTGAACCCTGGCAGCAGCAGCCTTCCAAGCTTTGGTGGGACAAGACTGCACCCCATCCCTCCCGCTTGGTCGATATTAAAAAGAAAAAAAAAAAAAAGGAAAAAAAGAAAACCAAAAACCCAGGCACATTTTTATGATCGAGGCCCTTTGTGGCGCTCTGTATAATACCAGATCCTTTCTGTTTCCGCCTCCCTTTTGAAATCTGCTCTACATGACGGTGCACTGGTGTACTCCCTTTCTCCTTTTGCTCTCCCAGGCTTGAAAACACAACATTTGCAATAAGAGGGAAGCTGGCAGTGAATAAGCACATCTTAATAATGATTCATACCAGATAATAAATGGAAATCCCTCTAGTGCCTAAACAACGGGTCTAGTCATGCAGCAATTAAGCTTGGTAGCATGTAAAACGTCAGGCAGCAATATCTGGGAGAATGTGTGTGTGTGTATGCATTGGATGCGGGGTCCACTTGCATACGCCATTCAGAGCCAGTAGGCGTGATCCTGGAAGACAAGCAGCAAAATGCCTGCCCCCACACCCCGGTCCCTATTGTGGTGCCTGAGGATGCTTTGGCGGACATCTTCAAGACAAACATGTAGCCGAGCTGGAAAAAATCACAATCTGAAAGGTCAGTAGTGACCTGTGGGTGCGCGGCTGCACTGAGCCTGTCACCAGAGCGCACGGCATGTCCATGTCAAACAGAGAAAAGGTACACCATGCTGCCACTCAGCCACTGCCATACAGCAGGTTGCATTGTGTGTGTGTGTGTGTGTGTGTGTGTGTCTGAAGGGCGGGGTGGAGTGTACAGTTCTTTTGGAATGCCTGTGTGCCCATCTGTGTGCCTTCATGGATGGTCGATCATATGCAAAATTTTGGACACTCCTGAGAAACCCAAACTTTTGCATGTACAGTATATGGTGAAAGGTTTGTGGGCACCTTCTGAAATCCAGGCTATTGATTGGAAGTAAATGCTCCCCCTATATTGCAGTAAATGCTCCTCTTCTGAACTGGATTTAGAGTAGCTACATTGCCATGAAGATTTGATAGCATTCGGTCACAGCTATATAGGTGAGGTCAGGAACTGATGTTGGTCAGTTATTTGTGGATCACAGACCTAACCCCAAGGGGTGTGTGTAGGTGGGGTTTGGAAGGGGGATCTTCATAGTGCCCTAATTATCACTGTGTACAGTGGCATTTACTGCCATTTGTTAAAAAAAAAAGTCCTGCTAAAAAAGATTTTGAGAATAAAGGGAAAATTCTTTTATGCCATGGTAAACTAACAGCATGTCAGTTTTAACTATCGCAGTCACACCATCTGCACTCTGCTAAAACACACTCATGCTGTTTACACTAAATTGCCTAAATGCATATCCACATTGCAAGTTCATATTCTGAAAATAAATGTGATATATTCATTATATTCATTGTTAAAAGACCTGTAAAAGGAAATAAATTGATACTTCCGGTTTAGCACTAAAGAAACTGCACTATGTAACATTTGGGGGAATGTTGGAAACCACCTTGCCTCGATTTCAGGACAGTGCTGCCCAGGAGCAAAAATACTAAATCTTACCTATAGTGCTTCTTAAATAATGGAAATATTTTATTATGAATTTGCTTTCTCTAGTGTCCCTAAAACACCATCATCATTTTAAGATCGTGATCCATTCAATGAGAGATGACAACTGTATATAAAAGTAAACAACTGTGACCACAACAAATGCACATTATACAAGCAGGATCCTCTCGCCTTACGGGGTGTCTATAAATCTATAATTGTAGTATATTGTATCATACTCATGGACTGAACTTGTTTGCAGTCAGCTTGTATGGAATGTACTTTCAGGCTGACTCACGTAGAAGATGTGAAATGTGGCCTAAAATGAAATGAATGACTCACACCAATGCTAATAGAATTAATGGACGAGATGTGGTGGAATGGGTCAGTTCTGAGGCGTTGGGAATATATCATCTTGAGTGTTGGACTTAGCGAGCTGACAGCAAGCCTTGGCCATTGTCGCATTTCATAAGCCGGCCAGTTAGCAAGCAAGCTAATGCTTTCGGAGCTGGACAGATGTTTTCGCTTGATTTGGACGTCAGCGAGCCGTTGCTAGAGCGAGATGGCTGCTGCACGGAAAGCATTTCTCTGAGAAAGCACTTTAGATTGCTTTGTTTATACAAGCAGCTTGCTGGATGCTTTCCAGCCTCTAGCCATGTCACCGTGGAAATACTGCTGATCGTAATGACTTACTACAGCAGCCATATTTGACGCACAAGCCAGAAGATAAAGTACAGTGGTGGTCTACTCACTCAAATTCGGTGCCTTTTCTTTTGTCGAAAAGGCTGACAATGGACCAGTGTGAGGGTTTGCACATGCTATAGACATTAAGCAAACTTGTTTAATTGTTACAGTGATGTGCACAAGTCTGAGACCGCACATCTTTTCATGTCAGTTACAGCCAATGAGTTCAAGTTTGCTCATGTTTCAGTGTCAGAGAAAAATTAAAAGAATATTATAATCATTAACTAAAACTATGATGTGGAGTAAAGCTGCATGTTTAGTTTACTACATCATTTGAACAAAGCAGCTGGTCTTTAAATGGTATGAACATTCGATTATGAATGGATCAATAGAAATGCTCCTGAATTACTCTCCTATAAAGCTGCTATTTTGGATATAAATGTTTTTTTATTATTATTTCTTTATTTTCACTGGACAGCAACAATGTATAAAAATGTGTTCTGCTCTTTATCCTGCTTCAGGAATATGAATAATTGGAACCTCCATGCACAGCTTGAATAAATTGAACTCATTTATATTAAAACGTACATAACAAAGAACGTGTTATATGTGTAACACTGTTTTTATTACGTATAATATCTTTACACGTTTAACGTAGTGCAGGCTTGGGTTGAAGCATCTGATTGCAGTCTCCTCACCTTTATCAGTCCTATAGCCTCCTTCCCTCTTCACTGTTAATTACATGTAAAGTGTTAATGTGCTGTGTGTCCCTTCTACTTTAATTGGCACAGGGGCTTTATTTTTTTATTTTTTTTATTTTTTTATTTTTTTTATTTTTTAACAGCTGTATTATAGCTAGGCCACTGCATTTATAGACTTGGCCCCTTGGAAGGTCCCCTGCTTCAGTGTGACCCTGCTAATGAAGAGATGAAGGGAACTCTAACCCCTGGAATTACGCCTGTAACCTGCACGGATTGGGTGATTTATGGTGTTAGAACAAGATTAATTTGTCTCATTCTTCCCATATATTCCTGTATTAATCTGTTGGACTTTGTAGATGGCAGGCAAAGCATAACACTCTTCATTTTTCTTTCTAGGACTTTTTTTTTGCCTAATCCCACCTCAAATTGCCAGGTTGTCTCGGAAGCCGTGGCATGTTTCAGCCTCTCTTTAGTTAAACCAATCAGGGATTTCAGCCTCTCCCGTCCAATCAATTAAGCCTGAATCAGAGCACGGCCCTTTGATATGAAATCATTTGTCAAATGAGTCCGTTTGGCAGAGTGCAAGTAGCCCAGTGTCATGGGCCTGCAGTGCCCACCTGGAAATCTATTCGCTCAGACGGGCTTTCCTCGTGTCCTCCATCCCGTTTAATGGAGTGTCATTGCACTTGTCGGATTTTTGCCTCAACTCAAGTCCGCAGGCTTTTTCCATGCATTAGCCTCTGCCCCACGCAGCTTAACCTCTTAATTTTTTGAAAGCTCTTGCTCACAGAAAGCTTGATACACCGGCCATTAGAATTCAAATGATTCCCTTCTAAGCTGTTGCTTACTTATTGCATTTCTCGTCACTCGATACTACAAGCTACCTTTAGCATAACATCAGCCCATTAGCTGTAATCTGCTTTCACACCATTATTTGATAATTTGTGGTGGGAGGTGAGAGAATCCTGGGTTACCTAGGCTCAGGTAATTGCTGATTGTGTTGTACGTGGAAGTGGGAGGACAGGCTCTGAGGGGCTGTTAAGATGAACTCTCTCCCGTTTAATGATGCGCTCATCTTTCTTTGTTTCTGATGGCTCTCCGAAGAACTCCTGAGGAAAACTTCACCTAATTTCCCTCTGAAGCTCCGAGTCCAATTTAGATGGAGCCTGATGCAAAGTCTTCTTGTTTTCTTCTTCATCTTCTTCTTTTATTTTATTATTATTTTTTTTTCCCCGAAGCCGGATTAAATAAAACCCTTCAAATGCTCGAATCCCTTTTGAGCAAGGAAATAAGATATTTCTTTTAATTACGGCATTCATGAGCACAGCATTATTGGGCTTCTTTACTATGCGCTTCTTTTTCAAGTAGTCCTTTATCCCCCTCATTATGCATCAATGCAATGCGATGAGTTGACATTGGTGTCAGCTTTCTACTCTTTGTACTCAGACAAGCTCTCTAGTCCTTGATGTACGTTCCACGGGACTCACTCTATAGATGAGTTACTGCTCACAAACGGTACAAAGGCTCGCTAAATGAAAAGAGACACATGTGTGGTGGGGATGAAAAAAGAAAAAAGGGAAAAAAAAGGACAAGGGTACTGCATTGATTCCAAATGTAATTGAAGCAGGAGACAAGCAGATAACGCTCCAGTGATCACATTTCTATAATACGTACCTGATCCTCCATATTGACCGGAATTGATGGTGCACAGTCATGCTTCTCCGTATTCCGCTGGAGTGTTTACGTTTTCAGTTACAGCAGCAGCCGTGGCAGCAGCACTTGTTTCTGGAACTCTACTGTCTCCATCATTTCCAAACCAGCTCCCAAACAACGGCCGCATAAGACTAACACACTCTCGCCTTAAACCGCCATGTAATTAATCAATCATTTGAATGTGTGATCAGTCTTGAGCCTTGACATTCTATTATGCATCCCATTTCTTTGTTATGACTTCCAAGGCACTTCCCAGAGCTAAGGCCAACAGGAGCCTCCAGTGCACATTTACACTTATGAGGTATTCCCTGTAACGTGGTGTAATGATCCAGCTTCAGAAAGGGCTGAGATTTTCTCCCAGATGCAGCTAATGAGATTGAGTCGCAGACAAACCCCAATCCACCCCCTCACCCTCCACACACACATTTTCTTCTCCTCTATTCCTGTGGGTGGCGGCATGTGGGCTAACATACAGGAATCTCCCAAAAGCTTAAAAGCAAATGAGTGCCTCTAACCTTCACGCAACCTTTCCCTCCCTCTCGCCTCTTTAAGCTATTATTCATGGGCACTCATGCTGCCAAGTTCAGAACTAATTTGTGTACTATTCTTAAGTATGTCCCTCTAACCCCCTTTTTTGGATTTCCGTTGCATGGAGCAGCCAAGGAACTTGTTGGCACTAAGATTTATTGACTTTTTTTTTTTGTATACTTTTATTATACTATTTTGTCATTTTTGGAAATGACGCAATTGGTTCGATTTGGTTTATTACAAAGACATTATGATATATCTGAGATCTCCCTCAAGCCCTCCGAAGGGAAATTCCCTTGAAAAATGGGTGGTAGGAAATTGCATTTGTATGATGATCATTAAGAGTGAACTTGAAAAAAAAAATTAAATAAAATAAAAACAGTGACGGCAAGGCAGTGCCCAAAATTTTCCATCTGCTCTAAATATTTCAGTTTGGTATTTTTTTCAGGTCTCATATGAGCAGCGAGGGGGGAAATGAAGCCGCGGCATTCAAAAGCAAAAGGAATAAAACATCATAACTGCCCGGTGACCTCATTAGACTCGACGCCTCCAATCCGGAGCAGATATTGCATTGACTTTGTCATTGTTAACATTCCCTGCTCGGCCCAAAGGTTGTGTGCGTGGGGCTGATAATAAGCAAGTTAAGGAGATGTTCTTGTGCAGGTTCAGCTCTAAAAGGTCCATGAGGGACCGATGGTTTACTGCTCCTAGACATAACACTGATTATGAACATGGCTGAACTCTGGAAAGCTTCAGACTTGCACTGAACTCTAAAGGCTCATAACACTGCGCACACTGAACATATGTTGATGCGGATAGTGGCCGCCAGAAAACAGCGTGAGGTCTGGACTAGTAGGAACAGCCGAGAATCTCTCTGCTGCATGTGCATAAGCCATGGGCCTTGTTTGGAGTCATGGGTCTATTTTAATAGGGCTTTTTCCTGCACTGCCCTTTCTCGCTCCCCTGGAATCGCATTATGATTCACAGAGTATTAATGGCCAGTCAGTGTTAATCAAAATATAAACAGAGTGACTCAAATAAACCTTAATGTCCTTGTGAATTAATCGACCACAAAGATCATCTTGTCCTTGATGCCATGTGGGCACAAGATGTGGGATGTGTTCATAACCTACAATTATTTATACACATGATTTGTTTCATGTTTTTTTTTCTACCTTCGCCCTCGTTTTTCTTCTCTGTTTGTGAACTTCTGTAGTCGGGTTTCACACCGCTTCAAGGAATGACAGTTAAAATGTAAAACAAGGCAAAATTGTATCTTGAATGTTCCAGAACATAAATATTCATATTATAATATCTACAATATAGCACTGTTCTCAACAAGACCTCTGTGTTTGCAACAAATCTAACTAAAAAGAGCTCTACAGATTGGTAACAACTGTATGTTTTCCCTCATCATATTTGATTTTCTAATCTTCTGTTATGCACATGAAGAAGAGCTGGGTTGTCAAAAATGTATGTGGACATCCACACATCAAGAGATTTCTCTTATTGTTGAAATGTTCAGGTTTTAGCATGTATGCTTCTTAGGGTGGTTTCTGAATTGATACGAGCATTTTGAGACATTTAATATTTTATAATATAATATGTTTTTGAGGATTTAACATTTTGTCACAAATAATTAATATTAACGGTGTAGTTACACATTAATAATACATGTAAAAAAGACTGCTGGTCTATGCACTGTTACCTCTGTAACTGTAACTGTTGTGTAAATGTACCAACTTCAGTTTTCATTCATGGAATTTTACCTAAATAGTAAATATTAGGTAATGAATTAATGAAATATTATTAACATCAAATAAATGCAACATAAACATAGAGGATAACCAATGCCCCAGTGTTATCAGCTTAGGAATAATTATATAGGAGTTAAATAGCAGTCTTGTTTTGTTTTTCAAGTTCTTCGCCATGTTCTATAGGACTGTTTGTTATGCTTTTCCTGAACTCGTATTTGCCTGATGTGGAATGCAGATTCCACTCAGCTTTCAGGATATAAAGGGATATCCAGCAAACCCATGGCTATATCACACAGCAATAGCAAGTGCCAAGCAAGCAAAACATGTCCAACCCAGTACATTTTTCCACCGCCATGTTGCCACCATGTGCTTAGTGAAAGGGCAGTTTGACTACCCTTTTAAAAAATATATATATATAATATTATTATTTATTTATTTTTTTTTTTGTGAAATACTTTGGCTGCGATAAAGCAGTTCTATGATATTTTTTCCCAAAGTTACTTTTCTACAAGCCCCTTTGCTGGTAGGATTTTGCCTTTCTCTCATTTTGTTCCCCCTGTGTACACACAAATGACTACATCCAAATCCAACTCGGCACAGCACAGCACTCGTCTAGAATCACAGAGATTTACACATTCTCTCTATTCTTATCCGTAGTCACCCTCCGTGCACAATCAGGCCTGTTGGCTTTTGCTGCCTATTACTTTCCTTTTTACTGCAGCTTCATTTGAAGATATAAACACATGACCTTCTCTTTCTGCCTTCAGCTTAATGGGTTGCATTGTTTTGCCTTGCCTCTATCCAAAGAGCCTTTCTCAAATGTGTATAAATAAAGTGAGCGGAGCACAGATCTCTGGAAGAAGGTTAGTCCTCATTTGTAATATCGAAAAGCCTCTTGGCAGGCATCTTTTCTGTGCCAACTGCAATTACAAGCCTTAAAAGACACTGAAATAATAAGGAAAGACTTGTGCTGAGACTCCGTGAGGCCCATGAATACTTGAAATGCTGCACATGGCTGGCTGTTATTGTGTTAATTAGTCTGGGCTTATTAAGATCGCCCCGCCATGCTTTCTCTCTCTGTGTAAATTACTCAAGTCCACCGTGATTATGCATCTGTTTCCATCAGCCCAGAAATCAATCTTACCAATCAATAACCATTGCTATTAATGTTAGAGGACTCGGAGCCAAGTCAATACCTCTAAGTGTATCAGAAGTGTAAATAAACAGCGGAGTGGCCGGGATCAGCCGGAACAAAATGACAGCTCAAGCTGATCAAACCTAAGTACTCTACGGCCGTTGTGCGGTCAAAGCTTTACTCATTGTTAGCTCTGCTTTTGTTAATGAGCATCCATTCTGCTCAAGCCAGCACTGCTGCTTTTACTGTGTACCTATAAAGATTTCACCAAACAATGTGTTCTTCAGCTTTTAAACATTTTCCAAAGTGGGCCCTAAACTGAATAGTGATTTTTGTACATATTTAATTTCAATACCCTTTAATACTTCAAACCTACAAAAAGCAGAGTTACAGCTGGGGCTCCCTTCATTTGATCCTTTTGGCCCCTGAGCTTGTTGAGTATTTGTTTAAGTCACTCATTAATACTCTGCTGTTTGATCAAACAAAACCATCCTCACACGCAAAGAGGCACAGTGTGGAATCACTCATTTTTCACCACTTTTGCTCATTTTTCTTCCATTGTGTATTGTGTTATTATTTTTCTCAAAACAGTTTTTTTTTCTCTTCATGCTGTTTGTTTATATTTTACTTCATGTAAATTTATCTTTGAGTTCTCATAGTAACACATGTCTGGTTTCTGACTGGAGACCCTCAGATTCGGGGGGTGGAACAATTCTAAAGCACTTGACGTCAAAAGGGGAGCAAAACCTGTACAGCTAATTGAATCCCACGATTTCCCATTTAGGCAATTCCCCAAAAATCAAACTGAGTGGTATTTCACAGTCAGTGGGTTGGTAGGAGCTTGAGATACAAACACGAATGTGCTAATGAACTGAAACCTAGGTCAACTTTCAATACATTTACATTACATTCAATACAATACAGCCGGGGTCGGGGGCCCTGGCGTTCTGATCATCAGTTACTGAAATACATAAGAAAGTAACAAATAAATTCATTACAATTATATAACATTAATTTTTTCACTGGTGTAACAGATTTTGTCGTGCTATGAAATGATTAAGCACACAGTGAATACTCCGGATTGTATTATTAAGAATAAACAAGTAGTTATCACAATCTTAAAGCAGTTGTTTTTCATTCAGCAGCAACAGTCAGTGGGAATATCTGGAATTTAAAATGCCTTGTAAAATAACAATACAAGGTTAAAAGCCTGAGGATTAGCAAAGAAATCCATAAGCTTGTAAACTGTTTTCTTATTAAAGTCAAAAGTGTTTTGGGTGCTTTTTAACATGTAATAATTTGGTGCAGAAAACATCTGTCCTATGTGAAATCATTTAAATTATAATTTAAACACTACGTACATTTGCACAAAAGAAAAAAACAAACAGACCCTGAATATGACACCTGCAGATTCACTGTGGTAGGCCTCCATATTTACGCAAACACCCGAACCCATATGGCGGCCATATGTTTAAATATGAATCAGATGGAACCTGTGCAGGGCTCTCGCTGCGTTCACAAAGTTATCCGGCGTCATTAATCAGCGTACCGTCAGGTGTCTTGTTTGCCAGACGAGGTCTAAGTGACAGTGATAAGTGATCTTCCTCTTCCAACAGGAGCCCTAATACACTGGGCTTCTCCCATTATTGAGTGAGGACAATGGTGGTGCCACTCTCGATGAACAGAAGTGTCAGGTCACTCAATAGGAGAGAGATCTAAACCATTAACAATTTAAATGTCATGCGGAAGAGAATCACGGTTGAAGGGTGAGGCAGGAGTGAGCCCCCCCCCCTCACAAACCCCTTTGGCTTGTCAAGCCTGTTGGGTTCATGACCTTCAGACGTTCTCCTCAACAATTGTGCAGAAATGACATCAGCCAGGTGCTTGGTGGGATAAATCAGTGCCACATGTAGAACAAGGGCTGACTTCAGCTTTGATGGGGCTCTGCAGAAGGGGAAAAGGGCAAGGGACGAAAAGTTACCCAAGGTCTGGACACTCGTCTCAGGAATACCAATAACTTTATGGCCCCATCTCAATCCTGACAAGTTCATAAAAGCTTTATCTTCCATCTCTTCATCACGACTCATCCCACTCTGGGTCGCTCCGTCTATTGGAAATGTTGTTTGATACCGCCCTCGTCCAGAGGACTCTTAATGCCAAACATCAAAAAGCCGAGATCTTTCAGCAACTCACCTCGTACCTTCCTCTACCTTCACTTCTCATGTCAATGGCCCTCCGAATGCGGCTGTTATTGAGTTAGACTGCGCATTGTGATTGTGGATGTCCTTCAACCGAATGTGCTTTCAGGGGACGGCTTGACAAAACTCACTTTGAATTTCGCTGAAAGCATATCTAATTGAATTTTAATACATAATTAAATCAAGCAATAAATCAGTTGGTCTCCCGCTGCAACCGGCTGTTCAACACTCCTGAGCATCTCTAGCCAATTGTGATGAAGTTATTATCAGACTGGATGTGATGGCACTGAATGGCTGAATAACTATGGAGGCCATGGAGGGACCTTTTTTGGAGGGCATCCACAGAGCAGCGACCGATTCACCGGTAAATGAGTTACTGCATTTCTCTGTATGTTTCTCCTTTTTTTCCCCTCCCATTTGTGAAAAAGCTAGAGGTGGCAGTCCATCTACTGAGAGCTCCCAGGGAGCATGGGGGCCGTTCTCTTGATGAAGAACCAGATCAAACTGGTCTAATTTCCTAAATGAATCCTCCAGAACTATTACAGGCGAGCCCAACCTCTGCATAATGTGATGAGCAAAGGGAACATTGATGAACTTTTTTAATTATTACGCCGCTTGGGAATTTGACACTACCAGTGCAGGGATCCACACCGTCAGGCTTTTTGCCGCTTTTTCAACTCCTTTTTAATTCACCTAATTTGTCGGTCCAAATGAAACACTGAAAGGTTAGAGTGTGGAGTAATTAACAGCACCAGGCCTAATGAAATGAGGGGCTGGTGTGTACCATGAGGATCAATACAGGTCTTTAAGCATGCCCTGCCTAGGAATTGTTCAGGGAAATACAAACCACTTAATAGTAATAAGCTGATGAAAAGCCAACAGGTCCACATGTGCTAAATGAGATGTCACTTGGATGTGTGAACATACTGAGACAAACTTTCGTGTTCACAGACAGTCAGCTCAGATGGAAGTGCCTGAGGGAGGGTTCCCTTCAAAGTCTGTAATTTAACATGAAATTCCTTACCTTAAGTGATTTTGGGGAATCTGTCCAGCATGTGGAGCTGGAAAATGAATTATCACTGGTGTGAACTGGTACTGCTGGATGCGGAAATGGAAGCCAGTCACTATTCAAAACATCAGTGTGAAAGTGTGGCTGTACAGTCTTCGAGTGCTGTCATTTTTATATATGTCCAATAACAAATATGGTATGAATTATATTAAAAATTACATTAGGTATGTTTTCATCCAGACTCAAAGGTGTCCATAGGTGTGAGTGGGTGAGTGAATGTGTGAGTGTGTTGTTGCCCTGTGCTCTCTCTCTCTCTCTCTCTATATCTCTATTTTTCTTTTTTTTTTTTATCTCTCTCTCTCTATATCTATCATATATATATATATATCAGAGGCGATTGATTGCTCTAAGACTGCAAGGGAAGCTCAGCTTCCCTTAAAATGTAAAAAAATAAGTGATCAAATATATACTGTTGTGTGTACATGTCATTGAATAAATATGCACTACAACGTGCTCAACTTTTGTTCAGAATCAGCTTCTAATCACTGGTAAAGACGCGGTTTTCCTCTCAATCATTCACGCAGCTTCACAGTGATTTTAACATTGAGGACGCTGAGCGTCCACAGAGTTCAATAGCGAAGCAGCAAAGTGCAGCGAAACGAGATGAGTCATTGGATAAATGCTGGGGTTTGTCCCGCCCATCAGACACTCAGCGTCTCTGGGGGTCTATGGGGCAGTGGGCTGGCCTCGGCTGACCCATTTTGATTGACAGCGAAGTGAGAGAATCAGCGATCCTTTGGTATAAAGATCCGTGGGAACACAGGCGGACACACTTTACATGGGCCAAGGCCGTTTAAGCAGCCTAGCTCTGCTGGCCATTGAGAGGACACTAGTCCCTGGAAAAGACGCCTTGTTGGTACGACAGGGTCACAGATCATTTTCTTAAAAAGGAACAGAGGGTAGAATTTATGTATAAATAAACCAACACATTTTATGATGTAGACCAAAATTGAGCTTCCCCTCCTTGAAAGACCAGCATCCGCCACTGATGTGTATATATATATATATATATATATATATATATATATATATATATATATATGTATATATATATATATATATATATATATATATATATAATTAAGAAGGTGTGTTCTCCCCGTGTCCGTGTGGGTTTCCTCCGGGGGCTCCGGTTTCCTCGCACAGTCCAAAAACGCACGTTGGTAGGTGGATTGGCGACTCAAAAGTGTCCGTAGGTGTGAGTCAATGTGTGTGTGTCTGTGTTGCCCTGTGAAGGACTGTCGCCCCCTCCAGGGTGTATTCCCACCTTGCGCCCAATGATTCCAGGTGGGGTCTGGACCCACCGCGACCCTGAACTGGATAAGCGGTTACAGATAATGAATGAATGAATTAAGAAGATGAGCTATTCTACAGATTAACTCTTGATGAGGCCACAGCTGTAAACCACTCCAGGTGACGACCTCATGAAGCTGAATAAAGCTATGATGTTTAGTGAGTTTCATTATTGAAAACAATGGTTCCAGACAGTTGAATGTCACAAAAAGAAAAAAAAAATCAAAAATAGTGCATTCAATTCATGCAGTGCAATTAAAATTAATGGCACGTGTTTTAAATGTGTTACATCAACCCAATTCTTAACGAGAAAAACTTCCATGTATGAAAACTGAAAACTGAAGAACCGCAATTGTGTTAATGAAACACATTTTAATCAAGTGCAAGAACTTGACACATGGATCACATTGATCTCAACGTTGGCAGTGTTTCTTGGGCAAAAAGGTTAACACGTACAGATATGTTGCTTGCTTTTAAAACTCAATGCATGAAATATCCACTGCCTTTCATGGCTTCTGAGTGACACACTGGGAAGAATGCCACCTCGTACCCAGTAGTGTGCTCTGAATGTTGCCCTGAACATGAGCAGTGCTGTGCACTGTGTATGCCTGGGACTTGGACAGTATGGACCATTCTTTTTCTCCTTTTCATGAGTGGAATGATGATTCAGTGGATGTGTACACGTGGTGCCTCATCCTCACCCATAGATTTATTGAATTATCTGCCAATGTTGCTTGGCTTGTGGTTTTAGCTGCAGAAGTTACACCAAGCCCAATGCTACCTTACTCTATAAGAATATTTGTTAGATGTCTACAGTAATTGGTATTTTGCTGTTAATTTCTTGTACTTTTTAGTATTAAAATTTATGGTTTATACAATAACTTCATCTTGTTTTTGATGCCTGGTGGTTTCTGCAAACAGGGCATTAAAAACAGGCTTCACTGTTTTTGTCCAAGGCCATATAGAGAAGCCCTTAATGCAACTGACATAAACTTACATAAACATCTATGAAGGCTTTTTCCAAAAAGTAAAACTGTCACAGGGGTTGCTTTAGTCTAATCCCATCTAGATAGTACTATGACATATCATCCCTGTTTGAAAAAGCCTTTTTAGATGTTGCTGTGGGCTTATGTCCATTTTCATGAAAGGCCCAGACTGGTATTGGGGTGAAAACTTACATATTTTATTGATGGACCTTTCCCAGGATTTGTAAATTGTGTATGAATGGGATATTAATATCTGGCAATTCCATGTGGAAAAACAGTCTTAAAACTTTCCCTACACCCAACCCTTGCCCTGAACCTTAGGCTAATCCTAATTATAACCCTAGACCTAACCTGGAAATCTAAAAGTAAAGTCTAGAAAGTTAGAAAAGCAGTGTTGTGTGTTGGTGGAATGCTATTTCTAACAGAAAATCCTGCTGTTTTCTTAGCTCTTTGTTGGATACATAACATACTTTGAGTGGATGCATTGAAACAGCGCCACCAGTGTATGGGAGCTGATTTAGTGGCTGTATAATAACCACAAATGATGATAAAGCAGTGTCCTCGGTGTACAAATGACAACAATTTTTGTGTGATCGGTCTTTCGGTAATATGTTTATGTAGCTATTTTGTGGCCATATGAATGAACACATAGAATAACTGATTACAGAATTAAAATTAATATCAAAATAAAATCACCTATATAAAATAACAGAACCCATCTAAGCAATTTATTGTGGTTAGTTTTGACATAGGCCCAAACCAGAGGATTCTGTTCCTGGCAGGGTACCTAAAAGTGTTCATTATAACGTATTCAAGACGGTCAGATGCCCTCAAGGTCTGAGAATCTGAAAAGATTTTTTTTAAGAAAAAGAGAACATTTGCCAAAGTGGCCAAAAAAGCCCCTCCTCCCTTTTTCTGCCTTTCTTTTCGATTTGAATGCTCAGCAAAGGAAGGATATTTTTCCACACCTTGGTAGATTGAGCGAAAACGTGAAGTGGCAAGGTGCCAAAACATACTTAGCAAAGCAGCGAGAAGTTGACCTTTAAAAGTGCCAACAAAGTGCTTAAACACAATGAGCGCGAGGAACGATATATACTTGAGAGAAAGTAGGAGAGGGTAGAACACCTCATTTAGCATGGATCTGATGCGCTGTGTGAGGGGACAGCACTTCTGCATGATCTTTTTTTTTAGAACGGTCCTCTTGAGATTGACCCTCACCTTCCAGACCACTTAGGATTTTTTTTTCCGGCCAATCCAGACAGAAGAGGTCTGAGCTTGGGATTTCCATTTAAATATCCATATTCAAGTAGTATATAGTTGAGAGATAATGAGGGCATGCTAGATTTCACCCTCGGAATTTGCTGAATATTTCCTAAATGATTATATATGATAAGAACATGTGAGCAGGTGTACGCACATGCATATACTCCATTTAGCTGTGTGTGTGTGTGTGTGTGTGTGTGTGTGTGTGTGGGTGGGCAGCCTATGTGCAAGGTGCAGTGAGATATTGCACTCTCGAAGCCGTGCCGTATTTCACATCAGCAAATATGGGCACATAAACAAGGCTCGGTGGGTAAGTGTGTGATAGCAGGCCACACGATCCTCTCACCTTCCACTTAACAGCTGAGGTGGAAGTCCAGGGCCTGTCAGCCCGGTTCTGCAAGGCTGAGCCGCGACGACAGCTTGTGCTTGACCGTCATTTCCGAGCTTTAGCGGCACGGAGCCCCTTCACCGCTCTCCTGCTCTCCTGCCAAAGTGCTCCCAGCCGTGAGTGGAGTTGCCTCAACCTGCCGCTGGCGGGAAAACACTGCTTCTCAGAATCAGACTCTACTCTCTCACACTAATAAACTGCAGACAGCCGGAGGATTTAGCCAGGCGAGTACTGCAGGGTTTACAATCAGAATCAGATTTATTCACCACAAGGAGTGTGCCCTGTTGCTGTGGAGTAGTGATGGCAAATTGAACACGGTTTGAGTGTTTTAGCTTGAAAAATGACAGCGTAATCATTTCAGAATTATTATTTGGACCCTCTGAATGAACTATAGTCTCAGAAAACTATAATTTTCTACCATTTAAGGTGACTTGGAAAATTCACATACTCTTCTTATACAGGTAGATGAAAAGATGAGAACATAGGTGGGCTTCCAGATTTCTCCTCAGTGCTCCTAGTCATCCCACTGATTAACCAGGTATGCATTAAAAGAATGTGAGGTAATAGTTTTACCTTAAAATACAGCTTAAAATTTATTGTGATTATTTACTGACCTATAAAAGGCACAATATATTCTATGTTATTGCTACTCTGGTCTCAGCACTGCAGAAACAGCACTATGTAACTTTTGGAGGAGTGTAGGTAACCACCAATTCCCTTCCCTTACCCTTTCCACTGATTTCACTTCAGTGCTGTAGAAATTAATTATACTAGGGGGAGTCTCTGGAGCAAATAACCCAAATCTTGCCTAGTGTTTATTTAAAAATAAAAAATCATAAAGTTCTATAGCATACGTTAATTTTCAGAATTTTATCTTCATTAATTTCAGAGATGAAAATCAATTTAAGAAAAGTTATTTGAAAAGTATTAATTTGTTCATTCATTTGCTGTAACCACTTAATCTTTTAAAAATATCAAATTATAAAAAATGCATTATATATGATTATATTATGATTTTAATATTATTGTATGGTTATGCATATTGTACTGTGGAACACTTTTCTCACTGTACTGTACACCGTTGTGATATAGATGCATTGCTGCTGTCCGTGTGTGTATGTGTGTGTGTGTGTGCGTGTGTGTGTTTTATTATTTGATCCGATCGATATGAACGTTGCTTACGTTCAATAACTTCACTTTTCCCACTTCTATATTTGTTCTCCGGTGTGAAAAGAACACTTCTTTGTCCCCGCTGCAGCGTGAAAGAGAGTATGGACTCTCACACACATACGTCTTTTTTTATTATTATTTATTTAACTCTTTTTTTAGAAAAAGGTGAACAGTGTAGAACATCATTCGTCAGAGAGAGGCAGTGCAGGGTGACTGTTATTGAAGAAGGTTAGGCTCATTATAGGTTCCGTCCTACATTCACATGGCCACTTGGAGATGAATAAGACTTTCAATTTGACCAATGAGCTGGGCTTTATGGGGGCGTAAAATAAAAAGCACAGTTGGGATTTGAGTTCCCAGTGGCAGGAACTTAGTGCAGCCATCAACAGCACTGATCCAACCACACGCAGGGGGCTTGGCAAGGGGGTAGCGGGGGGGTTGGAATTGGCTCATAATGGCACCTCAATGTGCTAGGTCCAGAGAGACAGGTTTTTTGGGGGGAGAGCAAGAGCAGTTGAAGGACACCACCACACAAGTGGTCCCTGGAGGGCCCTGAGCCCAAACGGAATGTTTCCTTTCGCATGGTAGACATAGCGAGAGGGGCTGTGACCCCTCCAAGGACATCTTAAACAACAGCTCCGACGCAGCCAGGTGCAAGGGCCCGGAAAAACACTGCAACCATATGGCTAACATAACGAGCGCACGGCACCTATGTTTATTCATGTGAGCGTAACAAACCGAGCATGAGATGGTCGCCACATTACAAATGTAGCGAGTCACTTTGACGTGAATAAAACTTGCATAAGAAACTCGCAAAGAAACGTACGCCAGGTGTCTTTTAGCTGTGAACGCCTTCAGGTGCTGAAAGTTTCTGAAGGTGCTAAGACACCTCGCTGAGAACTATTCATCAGAATAATGCACCGAGCTATAAATGTACCAGGAGACCAGGAGATGGATTAGCATGCCTACTGTTTACAACGGCAGCTTCCTCACAGCTGAGGAACGGTCCGGAAGTCCTGGAGAAACTGCGCTCAAGCCCACATGTTGGCATCAAAAGATACTTCCGTTAGCAGCACATAATTTGAGCAAGATGCTTGGATCTCAAAGCAGATTATGACAACGACGGAAGCAGAAGATTGCACTGTGTGCCAGTTACTGAACATTGCTACACATCAAAAGCAGGACTGCTGCGCTGCTCGAATACAGCAAACAGCAGGGAGTGTCACTGCAACACAGCTCCAGGGTCCTTGGGTTGAGGGTTCAATCTCAGCCTTGGGTTGCTGTCTGTGAAGAGCTTGGTTTGTGTTCCTAACGTGACCCAGTGATTCTGGGTAAATTTGGGACCCAGCATTCCCATGAAAATGACAGTTTGGTTACAGAACATAAATGAATGAATGAGTGCCTATATATATATATATATATATATATATATATATATATATATATATATATATATATGAAGAATTGTACAATAAATATGTTCAAAATAGTAATAAACAATAATTAAATAATAAATACTGACATGCCACCAAATAAATGAATGTACCATAAGAAAAACAACAAACCTCATTCACAATTATCTAGAAAAGCTTTTTTTATTAAGCAGAACTCCTCAAAATAAACTCCTAGAGTCAAAATGATTTTTAATGCATTATAAAATAATACACTTGTGGCTTAAGGTGTTAAACCAAATATATCCTAACTCAATGCGATAAACAGTGTCACTTCAGTTTTATTGACTTTAATGGCACTTAGCCAATTAAAATATGTATGTAAGTCATCCACAAGCTGTTAGAGTGACACTGTAAATGTATTAAAGCCCAAATTGCCTCAGAACAATGGGTCATGCCCATTCCACCCCATTGTAATTCTGTATAAATCACCTAATGCAGCCAGAATAATTTGCTCCTTTGGAATGAATCCTATTTGATGTAATACATTTGCTATTATTTGCCTGCAATACGGCGTGAACACTGGGGACCAACTTCTGACCCCTAGAGGCTAAAGTCAGCCTCCAAGAATAATAAAATATTACAGCCATTTGAATGTTTATGGAACTTTCTCTGCATGAGAATACAGAAGAGGAACGACCTGTTCGACTCTTCCGCTGCTCTTTGTGATTACTTGGAAAAATAAAGCCCCCGCCGCGCCATTATCATTTTAGAGCGCATCTACTGAACTCATTCTCACTGGCACTTTTAAAAGGCTATAAATGCTTGAGGTTAATGTGATGTCACGAAAAACAATAATCTCGCACCTCAATATAAGATTACACCGGCGAGCCTGGGCCGGCCGAGTCGCGTCTATACAGTGTATTTATTCATTTGAAAGAGGAATCAGTCTCAAGGTTGAAATAAATTGGGATCTAGAGACGCAACACAATAAGCCCTGGTGTTTTTAATCAATTATTAATCCAATATTTTAATGATCAGAAAGCTCGGGATGATCAAAGGCCCGGTTCATGCCTCGGCTGCCGCGGCTCACTGAGACACGCTGCGGCTCTTTGATGTGCTTTGCCAACAAATGCACTTATCTCCACATTCCTCTCGCAGGCATAGGCATGGGAGCTTTGAAAGCGCTGGTCTGGAGAGGCGTGGCGGATAGGCCGGGGTCGCTGACCCATTCTTTAGCCGCGGATCTAATATACGCCGCAAAGGGGGGGGGGCACCTACAACACTGGATAGGCATGGGCTACTTGGCTCTGATCCTTTTTTTTTTACCTTTCTCTTTCCTCTGGTCTGAGCCACTCTCGATACCTCCATCATTTCCAGGGAGTGTGGTCTGGAGTCAAATCTTTTTTTTTTTTAAATCGCTCAATGGCCCAGGCCCTACATTTTGAATGGGCTTGATTCTACAATATATCCCCTGCAATGCTATCATGTACTGCAGCAAAATGTGCTGTGTATGACTTCACTGTGTGAAATTTTACAGCAAAAGTTCTTTCAAGTGTGTTGCCATGTTCTTTTTGTTATTTTTGTCTCTGTCTTTTAAGTCCAGTTAAGGAGGTTGTTCTGAAATCTGAACGGTAGGATTCGGTCACCCGGTGCCAGGGCACAGCTCACATTAACTGGTGGTGCTCATGTCGCACGCTAAAAGGACTCCCTGCCGCGAAAGCGCACTCGCATTCGTGGTTTTAACCTAATGAGCTAATTAATTTGTTGATTAATATTTTCAGCCCGGAGATGGATTGTTGAGCAGCAGCGTTTTGTCTCCTCCAACAACTGCGTTGTTCAAGGGCAATAAATTCTCAAGGAATGATGCCTCAGTAGCAGTTGATGAACCAATCTAGTCTGTATGTGTGACAGCCAAGAGGTCTCTCCGAAAGCCTCCTGCCCCATTGACAGCCCATTGATGCCGGATATTTATGGGTGCTTGCATTTTCCCCCCGGTCACACCAATCCGAGCCCGCATCGAACGCGTCGAGGTAATTGTAAAACAAATGGGTTGTATTTTTTTTTTCCCCTCCATCAGATAAATCCTCCATGTGTGGGTAGATGTTGTTGATTAGAACGAGGTTGCTAAATGATCACAGGTAATTGCACAAGAAATGCTGCTGGTAGGCACGAGCGAAGCTGTAAATGGTCTTTGGTGACAATGCGCAGTGTCTGTGTTTATTTATTTGTCTGTTTATTAGCCTATCATCCACAGAGCGAGGTTTTCTCTTCTCTGTTGTCCTACTTTCTAAATTGAATGGAATGCAGCTCCCTCAGAAAACACAAATGATGTGCTTTTTTGGGTTTTTTTTTTCCCCAAACTGTTTTATCTGATGCTGTTTAGGCCTTAAGGCACACATTCCATATTGGCTTTTTCAGAAGGCGCTCAACAACACCGAGCTTTATTTCAAATTACCAAATCTCTCTAGCCCTGAATTGTAGATTCCTGCTCATTTGAAACTATTAACCTCATCCTCTCTGCTCGGAGCATTGCTAAACATTATGTTTCATAGTTCACCGGATATGAAATTCTTTTCATGGAAATATTTAGCATCCATCGTGCTCGGGCCAGAGGGGCTGGGGTTGTGCCTGCTGGAGTCTGTGTCTACAGACCCGAGGCCCAGGAGTAAATATTTCAGCGCCTTGATGAATCTCTCTTGTTTTTCATGACAGAAGTGATTACGGTGGTGGCATGTGAGGGAACGAGCTTGTTCCCCTTGATGCTGTAACCATGGCATCCGTAGCCTTGGAGACCTGACAGGCTGCATCAGTCAGGATGTCCCGCCAAAGCTAAAGTGCTGTTAAGCCTTGCTAAAATGCTTGCCCCCCTGTGAGCCTTCCACTGGCCTCTGAGGACCGGCGGTGATTTGTTGATTTGTTGACATAAATACTCCCGAATCAGAAGCCATAAGCGTCACTCCAGCCTCCTGTCGTCCTGGACGCTGCTCTTCATCAGTGCGGCATTTTCTCAGTCAGGCTCATTCCCCTCCTTTTTCAATGCTGTATTGTCGGAGCATTATACACAGAACAAAGAGCCACGAAAATCGGTGATTAAAAATTAAATACAGTTATCTCTTTTCCGCGCTATCCTGGGTTCCCCCAGGAGAGTGAGCTATTTTGCTGCCTCACAGGCGTCTTTTGTTCCCAATTTGGTGGCATGTCAGTATTTATTGTTGAATTTTTGATCAGTCATTGGATATGCGCTGCTCTGCTCCAACACAGAGGGATGTCTTCATCGGCGTGTCACTGGCTGGCTGTGACGTGCCGATGTCAGGTTCACTGGGAGCGTGGATTGTGTTCCACAGTGAGGTTTGTCACGGCGCTAATGCTGTAATCTCAGCCGGCTGCCGAGTGCCTCTGCTCTCTGACTGAAATCAATAGGCAATCATACACATCACATCCAAACCCCATGCAAAAAGTTTTCACCTTCTCGTTTTGTTCATGTGTCCACAGTGCTCCGTCTCTTCCTGTCTTCATCAGAAACGTGTGATTAGCCCCGTCCTGTCCTCTGTCTGCATTCACAGAGCTGCATGATATTGACAGAACTTGCTCAGTAGACATGTGGAGTACTGCACTGACAGTATGAGAGGTGATCATAACTGTGGAGTGTACAAACAGGTTTTAAAGCTTTTTTCTTCGGGAAATTTAATTAAAAAATGTCAGACATTCTACCACTCTCGACATTTTGTCATTTTATAATAATTGTTGCGTAAAAAAAAAGGCAAAAGTAACTACATTCCTACTATAATCCACCACAGTCACGATTGCTATCATCAGAATGACCCTCTTTAAATCGTCTAAACCGAACTCACACATACGTTTAGATACAGAATTATCTACAAGAATGAAACAAATTGATGCACATGCTTTTGCTGCACTTTTTCTTTGATGGAACTCATAACGGATGCAGTGCTGAATAAACTCTTACATTTTAATACATTTAATTATTTATTAATTTAATTCTATAAGCATTTTATTAATTGTATTTATTTATCACTTAATTATTTTTAATGTTTAATTTTGTTAAAATGACTTCATTGTTAGTTATTTTATTGTTGTTGTTGTTGTTGAATAACATGTGAATAACATACTTGTCATAGTTCATACTATTAACCGTTACCATATAATGACAAAAGACGGGGAAAATATCTCAGTTTCATTACATCACAATGTTTTAAAACAATAATAATATATTTTTGTGTACACTCTTTTGGTTCCTTAAAGACCCATGTTTGTGTAAGAGATGTGTGAGAACCTTTTAAAGGTTTAAAAATCCATCACTTCATCTTAAGGTTCTTTGCCCATTTAAATTTATTAGTAAAAATGTTTCTTTGTGGAATCTTTTTTTTTTTTTTTTTTTTTTGGCATCCCTCAAAGAATCTTCTGTAGCATTTTTTTTTAGCAATTATTCAACTATGTTTAATAGTTTAATTACACTTTTTTAAAGTGAATAGCACAAATTGCTGCATATTTTTAAGTTGAATGTATGCATTTTTGCACTTCGATGGCACACTGGGCATATTTGTATTGTGTTATACATATACAACACGTATTTAAAGGGACACTTGGTGAGTACTAGGTATATTTCCTCTTAAAATTTCAGATTGTAATTCATTTTACCAGCACTGTACTGAAATCAAGGGGAGGGGGAAAAAGTGGAGGGTGGTTTCCTACCCTCCTCCAAATGTTACCTAGTGCAGTTTCTGGGGTGCTGAGCTCAGAGTAGCAAAGACAGAAGCTGTATTCTCACTAATACAGGTCAGTGAAACATCACAATGATTCTGAGGTTGTAATTGTAATGTTAAAAATACTACCTAGTAGTTCTTTAATTCCTTATGGTGATGCAGCTGTGTTGTGAGAGCAGTTGTCACAACTCCCCACAGTTTGTATTTTATGTTGAGCTCTTCTAGGTGGAAAGTCATGAAGATTTAAGGATTGAAAAGCAGTGCTGCTATGGAATCACTCCAGAGGACACTTTCTGGCACCTGTACTTCTGAAGGGAGTATATAAAGTCAGGCCATAACTTATCTCAGATCTAATGGTCAGTGTTCCAACAAGTCTGTGGACACATGTCGTGTCCTTACAAGACGATAATTGGAGGCGCGTGTTTTGACCTTCCTCATTAACTGTCTTGGCTTGATCCTCTTACTCCTCGGTGTAAATGACCATCCAAGCTTCCTGGAGACTAACAACCTCTGTGCAACAGCATCCACATTTACACTGTGTTTTAGCTCAGTTCTCCAGGTCGGCGACCTTGCTTGTGAAATAGAAAAAAAAAGGAAAAATTTAAAAAAGAAAAGGTCCCTTTCTCACCTGTCGCCATGGTTTTGTAACGAAGAACATGACAATAGCAGCAGTGGGTAATGACTTCCATGCATTAGCTCTCTGATGCTTAATGAAGTGACAGTTGTTTTCCCTTTCCCCTTTTTTCCTTTAAGGCCCTGTAAGACCTATCCCTGCGCTAACAAGCAATTTTCTGATTTCTGTTCCATCAAAAGACATTATTTTAAGCAAATGTCACTTGCAAATGCATTGTGACTCAGTGTGCTCCATCAGAGGGAAGGGGGCCTTAAGCACTGTTGAGATTGTCTTCTGAGCCTCTGAAGTGGCTGTTCCAGCTCACACAGCCTCGTCTTTTCATTATCACAGAGTGTTAACCTGGGGTCAGCCGTTCACCAAAGTTATGATTAGAGCCACCTCTAATCTCAGGCATTTAGTTAATTATGTTGCTCTCGAGGTTCCTGTTCACGTTCACTCCAAATCCCTAAAAGTTGGTAGGTGTGTGGCATGCGTGTTTAAAGACCCCCTCTGGTGAAAATCAATTATTGTTTTACTTTGTTAAAAAAGACAACATAATGTTTTTAATTTGCTAGAACACAAATAAATAGGGAAATAGCCAACAGCATTGTTCCAAATAGCTTCAACTGGGCAAATTCAGACACCCAGAGTTTCTGAAATCATAAATCTTAGGAACCAATCCCATCAACTTGCACTATGGGGTTGATTTCCAGGTCATTAGCTTAATGCTATGGTGAAGAAGCCACAGGAGAAGACATAGAAGAGGGGTTTGTAAGCCAAGTTTCAGTGTTTGAAATCTCTTGTGGAGTCGTGTTGTGTTTTCAGCTGCAACGATGCTAAAGCAGAAGTGGCGAGCCTTCGTGTGAGTTACGGTGGTGAGGCAGAGCGGACCACGTGGGTTTCCAGTGGATTGTGGAAGCCGACGACACGTCACAGACTCCTGGCCATCAGCTTTGAGAGGCTTCAGTGTTGACATTTCTCATACGTAGGTGGACAGTCCTCAGCAGAGAAGGGCTACATATCTGAAAGGGCCCAGACATAGGAGAGAGCTAGAGGGGCGGCAAGGCAAGTGCAAGAGAGTAGCTTCACAGCCATGACTGTGTTTGGTGGAGAGAATGTGTGGGCTCTCAGAAAATAGAGGATAGCAGTGAAGGGCTCAGGATCAGAAGCCATTGTGTGGGAGAAGGGACTTTATTTTAATTTTGTTTGGATTTGGGAGGCATTATTTGGATTTTTGAGAGCTTGGTATGACTTTTCACTATGGTCATATTGGATAGCTCACTTTCTACAAATCCTGCATTCGTAATGCTTTATAAATGCATTTATTAACATTACATGGCATACATAATACATTATAATCACTGCTATCAATCTGTGTAATACAAGATAATGTCCATTCATAAGGACATTGTACATATTGTAGCAGAACAGTCTCCTGTGTTCTGTTTCAGGGATGTGTGTCATTGTGTGTGATGCGGATAGGGATTGTTATTTAGTATTTAGCCTCAGCATCACACAAGTCACACATATGGTGAATACTGCTCTGCCACTGTCAATAATCACACACCAGGCACTCATACACACAAACACAAACACCCCACCAAACACACAAAATAACATCCCCCACACATCCACATAAGACACACCAATGACACAAAACCTAAAACCAATGAACAGGAGGAGGCCGTGATGCATGCTGGGAGCTCCCGTGTGTTACACGAGTCATACATTTACACCTTTTAAACTGTTATGTATGTAGATATCTTATGAATTATTATACAGGTTTATAACCGCCGGGCGGCACGGTGGTGCAGCAGGTAGTGTTGCAGTCACACAGCTCCTGGGACCTGGAGGTTGTGGGTTCGATTCCTACTCTGGGTGACTGTCTGTGAGGAGTGTGGTGTGTTCTCCCCATGTCCGCGTGGGTTTCCTCCGGGTGACTGTCTGTGAGGAGTTTGGTGTGTTCTCCCCATGTCCGCGTGGGTTTCCTCCGGCTGCTCCGGTTTCCTCCCACAGTCCAAAAACACAGATTTGTAGGTGGATATGTGACTCAAAGGTGTCCGTAGGTGTGAGTGTGTGTGTGTGTTGTCCTGTGAAGGACTAGCGCCCCCTCCAGGGTGTGTTCCTTCCTTGCGCCCAATGATTCCAGGTAGGCTCTGGACCTACCGTGACCCTGAACTGGATAAGCGCTTACAGATAATGAATGAATGAATGAATGTTTATAACAGCCATGAGTTATTATGCATGCTATATATGGCATTATATGGAAATGTTACTGAACAAGTTATAGCTGAAATACGGCAATATCATAACTTAATATTGTGTAGTGTATAAGCTACAGTTGAGGAAATAAAATAAAAAAAGATGATGAGCAGAATTTTCAAATACATAAGCATGAGCTAGTCAGCGTGAGCTGCAGGAGTAGGGACTATGTGCATATTCATATCCACCTGTACTACTGAAAGTCTAGAGTTACATTTATGCCCATTTGTAAGGCATATTTCCCCCCCTTGGAATGATCTTCTTAAAATGTATTTTAGAAGAACAAAGATGAGTATTTAGGTTTTTATATATTTTATTTTTTATTTGTCTCAGACCCTTACTTTTGTGTTCTGGGATTTAATAAAAAAAATCAGAGAAAATAATAATTAATAAATAAATTAATAAATAATAATTACTAATGGATTCCACTTCTAATGAGAGATATCCTTTACTTTAAGCTACATTTGTTGTTGAAAGAGGTGTTCAGTTGTGCACATACATATTGTATAATCTCCATAGAAAGCTTGAGATGAACTGGGGTACTCTTGAGCAGCTGCACATGACTCTATCATCACCATGCCTAATGACAAGTGTTGGTGAGAATGTTATAAAGCTGTGTGTACCAATGGAACCATTCTGTGGTGTGATGGAGCACCATCCAAAACCTTTAAGATGAGTTAGAGTGGTATTTGTGACCCAAAGTTTGAGACTGAAAAACATCAGAGTCTCACGAGTGTTACAGTATTTTTTGTAAAGCCTATTTAGTGAAGAATCAGGGGAAAGAAGTCAGCTTAGATGGCTTCTTAAATGAGGCCTTATGCAGTGCAGCCAATCAGAACGGAAGACATTTGCATATAACAGTGATGTAAAGACACAGTAACAAAACAGTTTTAATCCTGATGGATAAAAAAAAAGAATTTTAAAAATGGATTAGGACTATTTTCGGTGCATAAACCAAGACAAACATCAAAAGTGAACCTTAGGGGAAAAACAAGGAAAAATACAACAACAACAACAAAAAACATAGACTATGGCTTTTAAAAACAAAACAAACAAACATAAAAAATACCTTTAGAGGTGCCTCCGTAACCTGGTGTCTTCAAAAAACCGTGACGGTGTGGAAGCGCTGTTCTTTCGAGCGTTTGGAGATTGTTCTCTACATTTATGTCAAGGCTCTATCTCCTGGGCCCTGTGGCAAAACATGAAAAAGAGACTTTTTTCTGTATTCAACAGATGAGAAAACACAAGCCTATTGCTGACATCTGATCCTTGTTCCTGCAGGTCATTTGTCTCTATATGATGCCGTTTGAAGGCACTAGTTAGCATATATATCATTTTACCTGTCGCCAGTGGATCTCACAACGCTGCATTACACCGCTTCTCCTCATCTGCTGAGTCAGGAGCTCAGATTCTCGCAAAGAAAGATAAACCTTACTGTCTGGGAGCTGCCTAAAATAACAGCTGGTCCAAACCAAGGATTTACTGTTGTGTTCAATCTCTTTCTAGGAATCAGCATTGAACCCTGCATGTAGGAATACATGAGTGACTCCCCCCAACACTTCTGAAAGTCTCTGGATAAATGAATAAAAACTAAAATATAGATGTAAATGCAAATCTATGAAGTTTGTATACAAATCTATATATATATATATGTGTGTGTGTGTGTGTGTGTGTGTGTGTGTGTGTGTGTGTTTATGATATGTTATATGGCATATCTAATATGTTTAGTTAGGGAGCATAATTTTATCACAGATTGCACACATTTGTGCAAGGAAAAATATGTCACAAAGATGTCGTAACATCTATTGTTTGCTGGAATGGAAACTAATACTGTTTCTGTAATGCCATCCACTGTGAGAACTTTGAGAGGAGTTTTGCTGTGATTGAGAATGTTCCTTTTGGATAGAAAACATGTGTCAGTGTTTTGAAAGAATGACTCAATGTTGAGGCACGTTTGTCGTCTTGTGATAGGGTTAATTTATGTGTTGTTTGAGTATTGAAACATAGACTTTAAATAAATAAACAAATTAAATAAACAAAATGTGGTTTTGAGCAGAAAATCAACTATTTGTCTAATTGTGTGATGCAGCTTTGCTGTGTTAGGAGTTTAGTATCTTAGGTAATGGTAAACACTTGTCAGCAAAAAAAGCTGTAATTGAAGACTTTTAAAATGTGTCGATCCCATATGCCCGATTTCATCTCCAGGACTTTATTATTATTATTATTATTATTATTATTATTATTATTATTATTACATTTGGCACAGTTCTCTATAAATGCTCTATTTGCAGAAGAGTGTGTAATGTAATTCAGGGAACACAAAGGGACTTTAAACCACTGTAAATGTATTTGTTTGTATATGTACCAGTACCACACCTTTTTTTTTTTTGGTTGTTTCTGGGGCTCTGAGAAGTTGCTGGATTTCTCAAATCAATGGACAGGGCACCGCAGAGCCCAGGCTCAGCTCAACATCACTGAGTGTGTTTGGATTTATTTTCAACCATCTTTAAGATGGAAAACAAATTAATAAATAGAAAAATTGATACAGAAATAAACGATCCATGTGACTAAAATTCGATTAAATTGTCTGTTTATCACTGGGATTAAAGCAAGCCATGTTCATTTTACTGGCCCATGCGTTGCTCTGCATATGTTGTTAGCACCTTTTATGGTTCTTAAATGGTTACGATGTGGGTGTTTGATCCTTGACATGGACAGCATGGACAGCAGTGCTCTGCAATCCAGACCATTACATAACAAGTTGTAAGACACTAACAAAGTATGAAAAGTAACAGATGGACTACAGTCTGTGTTTGTAGAACTACAAAGTGCACCTGTATGATCAGTGAAGCAGGTAAAATGGATAATGAGTGTAGAAACAAGAAGGTCATATTAATGTTTTGGCAGATTATATTTACATGCCAAAATGCATGTGTGTGTGTTTGTGTGTGTGTGTAATTGCTATTTTCTGACAAACAGAACTTCACTCAGTGTTGATCTTGTAATCCTGTGTTCGTGAGTAATGTTTTATTCATTCTAATAGTGCACTGCAGCATAACAATGATAGAAAAAAATGTAATTTTCTCATTCTTTGCCATCGTCATCTCTTCTCCTGCATTGTAAAATTGACAATCTTCATGAAAAAAAAAAGGTTTTAAGTTGAAATCTGCTTGAGCCTGAAATGCTTGAATAATTCATAGCTGCCTTATGACTATTTTTAAGCCCTTTAACCTCATAGAAGAAGCGGGGATCCAGTTTTGTACCTCGTCTCAGCTTTTTCTCCATTTAAATGTGTCAGGGAATAAAAGAATTTAATATATATATATAATTCACTTACTCACTTCCACACAGGCTTGAGTCCAAAGACTTTTGGGAAGTACAGTGTAAAGCAGCCGAAACCCTGATCTGATTTTGCGAAGGACACAGGGTACATTTCTTAGCTTGTCCAATTATTTTCCGCCTCTTCACTGTTTTCCGTCCACTAATGTTCTGCTTTGAATATGGAATCACCATCTGTTTAAGTTCACTGAGCACATTGAAGTCCATCTCTAAGAACAGAAACAGTAGCCCCCCTTAATGTGGACCACCAATTGACCCCTCTTTGATATAATATACATTTGCACAACTGTATAGTAATATACTGCAGTGTAATACACTATATGTGGCATATTGCAGCAGTATATAATATATCATCACCGTCCAAAGGAAAACCTGTATCTGCATTTTACTAATTCATTTGTTTACAGCATCATTTGAGATCAGCAGCTGTCCTTCACAATGTGTGAAAATTTTATAATGAATGGACCAATAGAAATGCTTCAAAATGGCTGATAAATCTTCATGCAATGAATTCCGTTAAACATTAAGAAGGTGTTTCCTTCTCCTGTGAAGTGATTTTCTTTGAATTCTGAGGTTATACTTTATAGCTTAAGCTTTCTCGGAACTCATGCGTTATAATTCTGGTGGCCTCCTCCCGTTTGCTCTTTCCTCATATCTGTAATCAAATAAAAAAAAGATTCCGATGCTTCTTCTGAGAAGAGGGTTTAACTAATATGGAGGTCTGTGATGCAGAGTGACCCCTCGTTCTGCCTGAGCCATTCTGACTCTCTCCTCCTGGTGCAAGATGAGGTGATCTCCAAACATTGGAGCAGCGTGAAATAGCATTACACCTAATTTTCTCATGTGCTGCCGCTCAGACGCCAGCGAGGCAGCAAGCAGGCATCTCTCCAGATCAGTCTTCAGGGCTGTTTTGTTAAAGAAAAGAAAAAAAGGACAGAACTCTATTATTTTTTTTCATTTATTTATATAATAACGTATTGATTTATTGCTGCTAATTCACTTAAAAAGAAAAATAAAAAGAAGAAGAAGAAGAAGAAAGAAGAAGAATTTGAAGAAGAAGAAGAAGAAGAAGAAGAAAAAGAAGAAGTGGTACTTTATTTTCCCCTTTGGGAAACTGAGATTTCATATTTAACTAATCCATGCTCGCAGAGAAACACACACACACACACACACACACACACACACACAAACACACGCACACACACACACACAGTTGTGGGTTAAGTTCCTTGCACAAGGGCACTTCAGCCGTGGATGTTGATGGATGTTGACATACTCCGCTTTCCCTTCCGTCAACCCCCGTTTTCTGTGCTGAACCAGGGAAACACACGAGATATCCTCTGATCCCAAACCCACTTCCAATTAAGGCCAGAACTACCCCCAAGCTCTGTACATCTGCAGTGACGTATATTCATGTGCCACATTTTAATGTAGTAAAATTGCATGCTGTGTTGATTTCCCCAGTAAACAATGTATCCTTACATTTACAGCACTTGGCTGATAGGCTGGTCAATGTTTATACCATGACAGATGTAGGCTGGAATTTTAGGAGTCTTGTTAGGTTAGGACTCCAATCACTGGACAATGGAGGCATATGATTTTAATACTTTTTTCTAAACTCTTAACCCAGCAACACAACCACATCACACGAGTAGCCAAATAGTCCATATTCTGCTCAAAACCACATTTTGTTCATTTAATACCAATGTATCAATATTCAAACAAAACATAACCTAGTTCTATCAAAAGATGGCAAAACATGTCTCAATACTGAGTCATTCTTTCAAAACACTGGCACATGTTTTATATCCAAAAGGAACATATCTACCAGCAATCAACAAAAAAATCCAACAAACATGGCCTTTGGTCTCAAATGTGTAAAAACAAAATACACAAATACAGTAATAAAAAACATGTTCATGTACATCGTATTTTGTTTTAACAACATGAATTGTGTTAATGGTATCGCTTACAACTGATGGATGCTGTGCTAATTGTGTTTGACTACGGATTGGAGAAAGTGATGTTAGCGATTGTAAAAAGTTGTAATATAGAATATGGTAGAAATATGTTCTCTATATAAAAGTACTGAATATGTACCCTTGAGAGACAAAGAGTAATGAAGGGACAAAACTAGCACTATTGTATCTATTAGAGAAAATAGAGAGGATTATATTGTACTAGGACATTTTTGTATAAAACTAACACCTACATGCACTGCTTATTACTGTCTTTTATAGTTCTACAGCATGGAAATTAAAGGCTAATTATTGTCAGGTGTTGCTTGCTATTATCAGATGTGCACGGACAAAGATAAGGCAGATGAGACAATTGTCCTCTGTTTTTTTTCCTCATTGTATTATAAGTATTGTGAGTGAATTACCCTTTCTTCAGTGCAATAGATTTTTCACAGCTCAGTTCAGCCCTGAGGAGAGATGGGTCCAGAGCAAGGCAGCCAATCTCTGGTGATCTAGTCCTAAGCGGCCACTGTTTGTCACTCAAAATGAGGCCGGACAGCCGGCGGTTGCCAGCTCGGATGAAAAGGGGATTCTTTTTGAATAACACTGACGTTGTGACTTTGCTGGGGAATGGAGGACGCAGCGATGCACTGATCTGTGACTTCCCTCTGGTGCAGGTGGCTGATGTTCTTCCCTCGCTCTTCTCCTCTTCTCTCTGCTCCTCTCCTCTCTCTCTCTCTTCTCTCCGTGTTAATATAAGGGCAGTCTAATCCTCTGGCCGGCCAATCCCGCCTCCATCTGCACCGTGCCTGGGTTGCCACCAGCGAGGGGCTTTGGCAGGGCTTGGCTTGCTACAAAAACTTGGCTTATTTCTCCCTCTTTTTTTTTTTTTTATCTCTGTGCACATACTTTTTGATGGCAGCCTTTTATCTGCGTCGCCAGGCTTTGTTTGGTCTTGATATCTCCTCCGGCAGCTTGTGTTTGCCTTATGGATTTCTGGCATGTTCTTTAAACAAGTGATAATGCTTTACAATACATACACACCTTAACCCTCTCGTGAGAGAGGTGACGTAGATCCACTGCTCCACAGCTGACACACAAGGGCTCCACATGCAAATAGTACACAGGAGTAATTTTACTCAAAGACTTTTACATTAAACCATGGCTTGCTGGAACATTACTCCATAGTCTCTGTCGGCTCAACATAAGCTTTGATCACGTAATGCGCTATACATTTCCTCCCTTTCGTAATGTTTAAAATTAGGCCAGATAGATTTGGCTGAGTCAGAGTTAGATATTACGGATAAGGCTTTATTTCATTATTCAGTGTCACAGAAAGTTGCTCAAAGTTAGGATTAAATGAATGAATGTTTTCAGCTTACAGAAACGTATCTGTGCAAGTGATTATTTATTAATGTCATACTTTATAGTAGTTGCCTAAATGTAAAAATGCATTTCCACATTATCATAAAGTGTCCGTTATGTAAAAGATCAGTTCTGATACTTTTAGAGCAATATGGGCACACACATTTCATTTCATATTTAATCAGGGCCATGAATACGGTCACTGTACCAATATCTCCACAAATATGTGCAAAACCGTCACAAAGAGAAACCCAAACATTTGTAAAGTTTCTACATTATGAGGCAATACAATTTAGATTTTTTTTATGAACAGCAAGGGAACTCCTGTCCACCGGTGGTGCTGTTTTGCTAAATCCACACAAACTCTCTGTTTTGTAGCCAAAGAAGTATTACAGAAAGAGTGCTGTAAACGGTTGTTGAAAATACTACACAGGAAGATGACACAAGGAAATCCTGCTCTGTCTACAGGTTTGGAACCTATGGTTAGGCTTAGTGTTAGGGTCAAGGACAGAGTTAAGCCATCACAAATGAATGGATACATCCACAAAGAGCAAAATACACATCTGAAGCCATTATTTGAATTTTGCTCATTTTTTAAGTGAAATGTGCAGTAATTATGTTGAGACCCGGCTGATTAAATGTAACCCCTTGAAACAGATCTGAGCAAACAAATCTGCCTCAGAGCAATGAAGCTTGTAATGTGAACTTCGGCTTAGATTTTCCTCTACTTTTGTTTGACATTTGGCTCTAGAGACAGATTCTAGAACAAGAAGAAGTGTAATTAGATACAAGGAGATGTATGTGTGTGTGTGTGTGTGTGTGTGAGTGTGTGTGTGTGTGTGCGCGTGTGTGTGTGTGTGTGTGTGTGTGTGTGTGTGTGTGTTTTATTTATACAGTGCTAGTGTGCAGCTACCTGACAGCTTGCTGAATTCACACTGCTGTGACCCTGAATGAAACTGTGGACTAACAGAGTTGTGTGTTTATTCATTGAGAAAACACTTTATATAAACTTGCACTAATAATACATCGTAAACCAGTCTTCGACTTCTTTTTATAAATTAATGGCTCATCAATGCAAATAAATGGCACTTCAAGTTACTATGAGTTCAGTCAGTGTATATCCAAGAATGGCTAAAGAAAAAAAAAATCACTGAGCTTGTGGACATGGTTCTGTTCCTATTTCACAACTTGTTTATTGTCCATCTAGGGTGGACATCAGGCAGATGAGCCTAAAGTCATAATGCTCAATGCCAAGCATGGGCTGGAGGAGTATAAAGCCCCCCAGCATTGAACTGTGAACAAGGAGAATTGAGTGCTTGGAGTGTTGGAGCTCCATCCACTACCTTGGGGATGAGTGGGAATGGTATTTTTCCATTCAGATCTAATAGTCAGTGAACAGTGACAAATCACCAGTGTTCTCATGCCTCATCCCCATTTCAGCCTGTTCGTCAATGGCCAGGACCCCCAAAGAGCAGGTATGATTTGGGTGGCAGATCATTATCAGTGATTCACTGACAGTGACATGGTGGTGGTGTGTTAGTTTGTGCTGCAATGATGCAAGTGGATCAGACACAGCAGTGTTGCTGGAGTTTTTAAATAATGTGTCCACTCCCTCGCCAATGTGTTAGACACTACCTCATTGGTCCACCTTGGAGATGTAAACTCAGAGAGAGTAGCTCTTCTGTTGCTGCACAGTTAGCGTTGATCGTCCTCTAGTCCTTCATCAGTGGACACAGGACACTGTTGTCTGGACATTTTGGTTAGTGGACTATTCTCAGTCCAGCAGTGACACGGAGGGCTTTTTAAAACACTATTAGCAATGCTGTGTCTGATTGACATGTACCAGTTAGTGTCACTCCAGCACTGAGAATGATCTACCATCCATATTATACCTGCACTCTGGGGGCTTAGTGGGGTCCTGACCATTGAAGAGCATGGTGAAATGAGGATAAGAAAGTATGCAGAGAAGCAGGTGGACTATATTCTGTAATTGTAGAACTACAAAGTGCTTCCGTAGGTTCAGTGGAGCTGATCAAATGGACAATGAGTGTACATTTGTAACTTTATGAAAATTTTATATTTTCTATATTTTAAACAATAAAGGCAGCTGTTGCTTATTAAAAAAAAAGTGAACAAAAATAAGCTCTTGATCTGACAGTGTTGAGCAGGTCAACCATCAGCTTCTCACAGTAAACTCCCACCTCAACCTTGATATCTGCGCAAGCAGACGGTAAGTAGACAAGTTCTAGGAGAAAGAAGACATCATTCCGCTGCCTTGCTGGTTCTTGTGTTGATCTGAGGTGTTCATCCCTGGCCTGCCGTCTCCTCGACAGACCAGATCCATAGAGTTCCCCGCCAGTGCATCTTTTTTTTATCTCTGACTTTGTTATCTCCATGACAGGCCCCTGAAAATATGAAAGCACAGCTGGCTGAGCCTCGCCGGTGCCTTATTTTATTTGCATAACCTCTGAATTATAGACGGCATAATTCCGCAGCAGCATCCTGTTGTTCTGTCAGCACGGATCAAAGATAAATGGGTCTGTAGAAAACACCCGGCTACCAGGTCACGGAAACGTCTGCCAAGTCGGAAAACATAGAGAGCAGCTGTGGAATTCTATGGGGTCTTTTGAGGAAACGTTACATTTACAGGTTACGCTCTTAACCTGAGTGACACCACTTTGAGAGTCTTGCCCAAGGACTCTTAATGGTGTATCATGCTGTTCCTGCTTGAGCTGGGAATCGAACCCCAGTAAATTGGAAGGTAGTGGTCAGCTGTGCAGAAACAGCTTGCATAACCTCCATAGAAAAGCACAGCATGAGATGGGTGGCTCTGAAGCAGCTGCACACGAGTCTAAGATCACCATGTGAGTTGGACTGAGGTGTATGATCCAGAACTAACCATCCGACATCAGGACCGGACCTCTCTGACTCTGATCTCGTGGCTGTATGCCATCAAGTATTAACAAAAATGTTCAAGATTTTGGGAAGCTAATGAGGAATCTTTTGGGTCTTCTGAGGAAAGATTTCCAGCTGCAAGGCTGGAAGAAAAAAAAGAGACAGTGCATCTTTCTTCAAACTTCTCCAATCTCATTACATCCCCCCTCCCTCCAGCTTGTAAAGGCTAAATGAGATTAGTGTTTATGATATTGTCAGAACGAGACAGTATCATTATCACTTGAATGAAATGAATTGAATTGAGTCTGCACTAGGCAGAGTGGAGGCAATCTCCGCAGATAAGTCCATAAAAGGTCCCTTTTAAAGCATAATCCATGATTACAGTGGGAGATTTCTTCCTCTCGGCTTTCCCATCGAATCCGAGGTGGCAAAACATCACCGTACATAGCTCAGCCAATAATGCACCTCCAACGTTCTGAGCACTACTTGTGAGGATATAGTTTTTTCAATCCATCAGTAGTTGTTGACTGAGATGTTATGCTGTTTGAAGATCTATGGTTTGGCAACACACGGCTTGTGTTTGTGCCAAGTCATTCCGACCCCCTACCTTTATTTCCTATCCTTTATCAAAGAACAAACAGTACGTTATCATAGCCACAGTGATACAAGACATTCATTAAGGTATTTCATTTTCACAATGCTTCCCTGATTCCCAATAACCTTTTAGAGAAGTACAGCATTGTTTCATTTCTTTTGTCCAAACATTGTAGACATCCCTTTAAATTATCTGATTTAAACTTATTTATTTTAGACGTAACACACGGACAAGTGCAGCAATATAATATCTTACTAATGCTGTCTACAAAAAGAGCTGTAATTGAGTTGTAAAACTGAGCTCCTGTCCACTGGTGGCACTTTTTTTTTTATTTATTTACCAGAAGAACATTACAGGAGTGGTGCTGGAAATGATTGTGGGTCCTGCTGTTCCCAAATTTTGGAGCTTCAGCTTAGGGTTAGGTTTATGGCCACATTTAGTCATATTGTTATGTTTTGGGTTTGGATTAGGTTTAGGGCAAACAATATTCCATACACATTGTAGAAATCCTGGGAATTCTCTTTTAGTAAAGTATTTAGTAATTCACATTGAGATCGCCCGGGCCCTGAAGGCTGAAATAAATCAGAACAAACATCAAACAGCTCAGATGTGTGTAATACACTATGAAACATGATTTTTTGTTTTTTGTTTTTTTTCTGTTTGTTTGTTTTTAACTTATTAATCAACATCCTTTTCAGCCATTGACTTTATGTTCATCTTTTCTTTTATTTGATTTGTTATTATATTTGAAAAAAAAAGAAAGAAAAAAAAAACATCGCGCCACCAAATGCCACCTTCAAACTATGACTTTATTCTCCTCTCTCAGAAAATAATGGTTCACAAAAGTAAACACAAATACATATCTCACCATCATTGCTTTTTCATCGGCATGAATTTAGGGCAGCGCAGGCGAAGACGTATTTTGTCACTTTTATTCCCACCATAACAATGTTACAGAAATGACGTCCGGCGCTGAGGAAGTAAAGAAACAACAAAAAAATAGAAAGAGAAACAAATGGATGTTTTTTTTTTTCTGTTTACAGCCTAATGCTTATAAGATGCAAAAAATGGAAACACGGCGCCTGTTCTGTTTCATAAAGAACTAAGTAAAGCTGCCTCTCGCCTTTGGCTGTTTTCTTACTTGCGACAAATTGAGTGTCTGCAAAAAAAGGTCACCCATTCAAACCTCTGCAGCCAGCTCCCAGGAGAGAGTGGAGCACTTCTCCTTTGAAAGAGAAAATCTACATAGTGTTCTGAGCCCTGCCTGGTTAAGGCCACTTGATCCACATCCTCCCTCCTGTCTCTAAATTGGGCCAGTGGGTCGGAAGCACTGGAGCCTGGTGAAAACCAATCACCATTCTGCATGACTGTGGGCAGTCTCTATCAATTAGAGACCCACTACCCACAGGTGGAACACGAGAAGAAGATGTTCGACCGCGTTTCCACGCGTTTGGTTTCGGATTGTATAAAGTAACCTGTTCCAGAAGTACATTAATTTGGGGGATCAGTAGGAAGTTACTCTCTCTTTCGCCTGTGTTTTGTTAACAGTCGCAGTGTATTGAAGTATAGTTCCAATTTTGATCTTGGCTGTATTTTGACACAGTCTTGAGTCCAGTTGTGTATAGAATATGTGTGCAAGTATCTATCTATCTATCTATCTATCTATCTATCTATCTATCTATCTATCTATCTATCTATCTATCTATCTATCTATCTGTTTGTCTGTTTCATAAAAGCATTTTTTCATTAGTGTGGAGGCTGTTCCTGCAGCAGAGAATCACAAATTAACCAGTAAAATTCTAAATTACAAGGAAATGTTGGCGCAGCAGGTGTCCATGAGGCCATGCAGTGTATATGAAACCAACGCATATGACTTTATTTCTCTTCTTATTTTCTTCATGCTTGTAAAAACCCTGAACCCTTTATTTTGTGAATGTGTAAATATAATCACAGAAGCATATATAATATAAAAATATGTAAATTTACCCTTCCCCAAATATGTAAATTTATAGATTTTAAAGCTGCAGTTTGATATATCTCCAGAGCCTTAATCCACTGAATTCTCAAGGCTGAACCATGCATCTGTGTGTTTTTATTTTAGCAGACGCAGAGGCGTGTGACCTTCCACCTCCCTGACGGCTCTCAGGAGAGCTGCAATGCCACAACAGGCCTGCAGGTGGAGCAGGAGGCCGGCAGCAGCAGCACCACCCAACCCCTGCCCCTGGGATTCCCTCAGGACGAGTACTATGAGCAGACCTCACCCAACAGCCGCACCGAGGGGGATGGCAACTCTGACCCGGAGTCCAGTGAGTCTTGACCACCGTCCGTTCCCAACATGCACACCAGTCCACCCACACACCCCCACACATACACATACACACTGGTGGAGGCAGCAAGATTTAGCTGGTAGGGCTGTTCTTGAATACAAAAACATCAATTTGATCTGGGGTAGCTACAAAGACACTGGCCTCCAAAAGACCTCAGAAGTTGTTGGTCTTCAAAAGGCTACAAATCACATTCTAAATCCATGATGATATCAAGGCTCTGGAAGTGGATAGAGGGGAACTAACTATGTTTTTGACCTTCAGACATGTCCAGTACTTTGTCATGTACAAATATTTCAAGTATTTCCAGGTCCATAATTGTTTGGCGCATGTGTAGTTATCTATTACAGTACCATTGGTCACACTGTCATCATCCTCTTATGCAGTTTCACATTTGTTTTCTATAAATGCACATACATATGCAATAATCTGTGGATTATTAATGACCCAACAATCTCTGGGTTAGAATCACCAGCCTTGTATCTACGCTCATTGTCCAAGCATGCTGTAGTTCGACAATTAATACCCACAGGATGCTGTTATCTGGATATTTTTGGCTCTGTGGTTGCCCTGCCTTGAAGAATAGGGTGGAATGGGGATTATAAAGTATGCAGAGAAACAGGTGGACTACAGCCTGTAATTGTAGAACTACACGGTGCTCCAGAATGGTCAGTGGAGCTGATGAAATGGACAGTGAGTGTTTATGTATATAGTTGTCTGACTATTCCGTGTATGGGTCTATTAGAGTAGAAATCTTGCTTCCAGGTAAAGACTCAGCTCAAACAGAAAACAAGGACAGACTGCAGATGTTAGAACCGTGGAAGATAATTGCAATCGTCTCAGGTGTCTCGTTGTGTCAGGCCTAGCGGCACATTTGATATTATCATTACTGCTGATAAAATGCTGTGGTGTTTGAATTCCATTCTTACTCCACTTCTGATCTGCTCCCAGTCACAGTTATGAACAGTTATGGCCTGTTGAACAAATACAAAAATAAACACCAGCATGTCTGAGCACCCGTGGCTAGCGCACAGCAACTTGTTAGTGACAGGCAGGTGCTTAGCAAATGTGCGTAGTCCCGAGTAACAGCGGCGAGCAAATAGTGGCTTGATCGGGGGGAGGGTGTTTATTTGCTCAAGTTGTTATTGTTTAATGAGGCATATGAGAGCTGGTTAGTCTTTGTGCCACTGAGATACTGTATAACGGACGACCATTAATGTGACTGACTCTGGGCCTCTTTTGGCCTGTAGTTTTCTGGGAGAGTCTTTTTATTCTGGGGGGAGAAAAAAATAAATGATGGTGATGTAAAGCTTGCGTTGGGGGATGGTGGGACTGTCAAAAGCCACTAGAAGAGGCTTTGATTTCAAGGGAACAGGGAAGGTAGGGGCATTTCCATGCCATAATCAGGAAACAGTAGGGTGACTGTGATCAGCATAGATGTCTTCATCCTGTGCCAGCCTACACATCAATGATATGGGTGAATTACCATAGCATCACTCTGGCTGTCACAGGCGACGTTACTTGTTTTATTTTTATTTATTTATTTATTAGATTTTTTTTTTTTGAAAGTCAGGACAGGGGAGGAATAAATTGCCTTGCGTACACCTGCAGATATCTTCACAGCCGAGGCCGTAAATGAGACAATAGCGTCTCTGGCTGGACTGCGAGAGTGCGTCTTCCCGCCACCCCACCCCCCCTCACCCCCTCTGCATTGCAGCAGAGCTCTGACAGAACCCACGGTGTCAGTGCAAGGATGAATGTATTTGTGTGGCTCCCCCTGCCTGGCTATTTCCATACACATGATCGCCCAATCTTTTCTCTTAGATTAGCTGTTGTCCCACCAGCCTGCGGTCTATGATAATGACCTTTTTCTTTTGCCTCGCATCTCCACGCCGCAGGCATATAATCAGGTCTCTCAGCCTCACGGTGTAGAGCAAAAAGGGGAAAAGTACAGCTCCACCACTGATTTATATGCTGTAAATGCATTCTTGCTTATTAATATTCTACAACGGTCATTTCTAACACTCCGTAAAGTCAGCGAAAGGAATGTGAGAACTGGGCTAATTGTGGATTGGATGGATTTTCTTTTTTTTTTTTTGGTGGTGGTGGGGGGATATAAATGCTCCCTTTTTCTTTCCTCTTGCTCTCAGTGGAGGCGGAACTGATTTCAGGTTGCCAAACAGAGCAAATATTAGCACGAAAAATAATATGGAAAATTTTGCTCTTTTTTTTATCATAACCAAGCTTTTAATTACAAATTCATGAAAGAAAATCCAATTCACGCTGCTTCTTTGTACACAAAAATGTATCATTGATTGTATTGTCAAAGCAGTGGCTGAGAACCCACTGTGCATTTTAGAAACTGAAAGCCTCCAAACTGACAGCCTCATGAATAAACACAAGCAATCCAGGGCTGCTTGAACAACGAAGGGAAAGAAAGAAGAGAGGAGGAAAAAAAACATAACCTCATCCACTTTTTATCCCACAGATTATTTGCCATTGTGCAGGGGTTGGGGGTTGTATTGATAAGAATCTTGTCATGTATTTATAATAAGGTTTGGGTTGAGCACCAGGGCCTTTGAAACAGAGCAGCTGACAAGTCTTCTTCAGGACCCTAGCCATGTGTGTGCCCCGCGAATGATAGAAGCCCCCCCCCCCCCCCCCCCCCCCCACCACCAGCTCATTCAGCCCCCCATTTTCTCGCCCCAAAAGTTCACTGATAAAACCTGACACTGCGGTTGAGAGTTCAAAAGGAGAGATAGATCCGCGCTCTGTTGACAGACTAGGAGACGAGTGCATTGGAGGCGTAGGGGAGCCCGAGACGGATTAGATATGGTTTTATCAATGAGCGGCAGGCAGCCATGGCTGTGGCAATCGCTTATCTTGTCGTCTCAATTTGAAAAGAGTGAGAACAGGGATAGAAGAATAGAGAGAAAGAGAGAGAGAGAGGGAAGAAGAAAGAAGAAGAAAGGTAGAGTCAGGCCTTGGGGAAAAGGTAGTCTTGCAAGGCAGACTTCTTGTCTGGAGCATGTCGTCACTCAGTGCAGCCAAGGACCACCTTCATAGACAGGAAGGAGACATTTGATTGACAAACACGATGACCAATCACAGCTCAGTGTGTGTGCGGGAATGTGAGGGTGTGTCAACAAAAACAGACCCACGTCAAACAAAAGAGTTGATTTCAGCAGATATACAGAGATATCTATAAACATATTGCTTGTAGTAAGACTTTCTATAGTGAAATATACTAAGTGAGCTGTCATTAAAGGCCTGCGCAGGTGTCATGTAACGTTGGGAATTATGTCCTGGAGAAACAACAGATGTTGTGCTTCAGTACAGAATAAAATTCGGTAAAATTGTGATGGCCTGCGCAGAGCTGTGTTTTGTAGAATTCCTCAAATGCAGGTGAAAAAATGCATTCTTCATTTCTGAAGTTGTGAAGGACTTAACTGATGTGCCTTTCCGGACCTTCAGTCACAGAATCCGTCCTGCACAACACAAAACCATTTGCTAAAAATGGGGACAGCTGTGAGTGGGCGAGATGACGCAACACCAGAGTTTATATGATATGTAAATTTTTTTTAATGAATGTTTTAAATGTAATATACAAAAATATAATGTAGCTTTCATCGGTAAGGCGTGATGTGTTTGAGTGAAACACTAGACTTGATGTGAAGTAAAATGGATTAACAGCAATATACACAAAAGAATACAAACCTGGACGTAACATCTGGAATTGCAAAGGAAAACCAGTTTGAGAGTATTTGTAGTCCTGAGTAAATTAAATGTACTGCAGGTGTTTGTGGGGGGTGTTGTTGGGGTAATTAAAAGGCCTGGGACATGGGGCATTGATAAGTGATGCCAGCAGGAGGGGTGACAGTGACTGAGCAATGGGCGGAGCCTCTCTAAAGTAGTCCTACCTCAGCAGTACAAGTAGTCCCATAAAAGCCTGTGGTCGTGCAGTCCGTGTCTTCAGTGCGCCCTGTGCCACCTGCGCAGTAGGACGGCTGAAATGTCATAGTTTATCAGCAGCCATATTCAGACATTTCCACTATGGCCAAATGTACAAATCTAATTACAATATTTGGGTGTTTTGTGAATTTTGGGCCTTTTCAGTTCAAGTTTTATTTTAATATACTCATTTATTATGAATTGCAACAAACTACGGATGGAAAAGTCTCTTAGACGTGTTAATATTTGAATAGTTAGCCAGTGATTATTTACATTTACGATGATATCAATTCTGGGCAGCATGGTGGCGCAGCAGGTAGTGTCGCAGTCACACTGCTCCAGGGATCTGGGTTTGTGGGTTTGAATCCCAAACCTGGTGACTGTCTGTGAATTCTGCCAGTGTCTGTGTGGGAATGTGTCCATAGGTGTGAGTGTGTGTGTGTGTGTGTTGCCCTGTGAAGGATTGGTGTCCCCCTCCAAGTTCTTGCCCTATGCCCGGTGATTCCAGGTAGGCTCCGGAACCACCGCGACCCTGAACTGGACAAGCGGTTTCAGACAATGAATGAATGAATTATATAAATTCTGCACTGATATATTTGCCAATGACCTGCTCGACCCCAAAGGTTGTCAGACTGGTAACATGTAACTTAACTATATTCACACAATTCATCTTCAGCGTGGAGTTTCTTTGTGATAAAAAAAATACGAGTAAATTCACAACTTTCTCGTGTTCATCTGTGGATGCTGTGATTGACACAAAGGGAACAGTTTGATGAGAAGATGAGAGGATAAAGCAGGTTGCTTCCAAGGTGGTGTGGCAAGGTCCTGTGTGTCAAGCGGCCTTGAGTAATGGCCAGTGGGGGAGGCAGGGGATATGGCCTTCTTATGACAATGAATTTCACCACTCCTCTTTTTTAAAACAGCATCTTTATTAGACCACCCGCTCTCGAAATAAAGTTCATATGACATTTATGTTGCCATTATTTACGAGGGAGGAGGCAGTTGGCTTTATGGCTTTTTTTTTTTTTTGCTTTTTTTTCCCCTCTCTTCCTCAGGCTCACTTTATCTGACTGTCAGCAGGGCTGTTTTGCACTCATCTTCACCACACACCGCTCCATGCTGCTCAGATTTGCCACGGCCTCTGGCCGATTGGCTAAAAGCCTCAATTTGCCGTGGCAGAATTAGCATTAGCGTGGCTGCTGTTTCTCTCTCTCTCTCTCTCCCTCTCTCTCTCTGCATGCTTCCTCTTCCCCTCCTCCTCCTCCTCCTCCTCCTCCTCTTTTGCTCCCAAACAGCTGGCACATGGGGAAATGCACGTCTCAAACAATTAACAGTTTTAATTCTTAACTGTCCCTTCAGGCTTTAACCAAACCTTTGTACTTAACATCAAACAGTATAATGCATAAAAGTGTATGATTCGTATAGCCATCGTCATGGCAACCGTGGCCACTGTGTATTTGTTGGCGTACCCCACCTCCTCCTCCTCCTCCTCCTCTGAGATTGCCACGCTTCTACTCCTATGTCATTTACCTTCAGTAACTCAGAGGCAGGAAATCGGAGATGGCTTTATGTTGAAATCGTGAAGCAGATACAGAGGGATTTTAACGTTTCCCTCGAAAGCTGCAGCCTTCAACTTTTGAACTTTTGAAAGTGTGTAAGTTCCGAATGAACATTCACAGAGGTTAGTGCGAACGTGTTATAGACAGAAATGGGACACTAGACAAAATAGAATAAACAAATCATGCTTCGATGCATATTTATCAATACAACATCAATCAGAATACGAGTACATCCCATGATTTTTAATTAGAGCATAAACAACCTGATTTCGGGCTCATTCCATGAATTAAAGATTAACAAATCTTTACGAATTCAACTCTTACAAATTGGGCAATTATTTTGATGGGTGAAGAGGCAGCCTTGTTTTAACATGGACTAATACATATTCGACTAAAAGAACATTCTCAGAACTAGTACAATGTGTACAGACTATAGTACTAAATGAACCCTAAACTTAACTCTGATCCCGTCTTCTGTCTACAACTCTAAATAAAACCTTAACTTGAACCCAAACCCTAACACTAAACCTAGTCCTAGTCCTAATCGATAATCGATAAGATCCAAAAGGTTGGAAGCAACAGGATTGCTTTTAGCCACAATCCTCTGTAATATTCTCACATCACATTTTACAGCACTCTTTCTGTAAGTATTATTCAGCTACAGAAGGTAGTGAAACAGCACCCCCAGTGGACAGGAGGTGACTTTTTTGTTGTATATATACTAATAGTTTTTTCGATCTTTGGGGCTAATAAATAAATAAATAAAGTCCTTTGGGAAAACCTGAAGAAGTAAAAAAACAGGAATGGCATTAATTGTATTAAGAGCACTGCAGTGAGAAGAGCATGATGGCGTGCTCCATGATCTCATGAGTCAGTTTGTTTCTGTCCAAACAAGTCAGATTAATTACATAATAGTTATATATATAGGCCTCTGTTTCCTGAGCTAGTGGGCACTGTGTTCATTTACATTTTTAACAGCCGTCTGGAACCTTGCTTTTTTATATTTTTGGCTTGTGAAGTTCTCTGGCATCCCTATCTCTCTGGGTTGTGTGCTGTGTTACTCGCCTTGGGGGCCGTCAGGGTCCCTGAAAAACATCCAGTCCAAGCTAGCAAACACATAACGAACTGCTATGGTTGTTGTCATTGTTGTCATTTTCTTTTTTTTATATATTTTAACAAACACATATGTTGTTATGCCGTTGAAGTGGCCGCTGAATATAAAGCTGCTTTGGACAGCGAGCATTTCTCATGACGTGAAAAATAAATCACTGCGCAGATTAAAGGGCACAAAAAAAAAATAAAGCCTGCCTCATTAAACCCTCACATGGAAACCTTGATAATAATGCAGTTTGTTCTCTGGACACTTTCATAATGGCCCAACAATTCAATATTATACTCATTCAGAGGGATTTACTCAGTGCAGGAAGTGTGCGTTTTACTCACTAAAAGCATGTGGCTAAATGCACCGGCTCGCCATTACCAAAGCAACAGTCTATCGAGAGATAAAAGATAACTTAATCTGCAGCATATGGCCTCCAACGCCCAGCTTATGCCTTGTCTTTCTAAGATCTAAATCTGCTATTAAAATAAACCAATCCTTTTTATTCATTCCAAAGAGTAATAAGATTATTGTTAATGTTCACAGACATTTAGGGTAAGAGCTTTATTCTACACTTTCCCTAAGCGTATCCATTGCTCATTTCTGTGTATCGTATGTTATCACAACCTGTAGCAGGGAACGATACACTCAAATTTAGTTTGACCTAGAATCGATGTTTCTTCTCTGTTCTGCACATATCTACGGTTTCTATGAGTTGTTTGTTGTTAACTCACTCACATGTCTGACGCTGTAAGTGCTGGGAGATCCTGCATTGTGCAAACACCAGCCCACCATCTGATTTCTGATACACTGTAATCCACCGTGAATGTCAAAGTATATTAAAGGGGACATATTATGTAAAACTCACTTTGTGCATGCTTTTATATTTACACTTGGGTCTCTACTGTTTCTATAAACACTCCAGAAACATTCATCTGTTTTCTGTGAACATTATTGTTTCATCACAATAAGGAGATTTGCATAGAACCACCCTGGCACCACCCCACTCCTGCAAACATGGGATGGGTGGGGTGTGGCCAGAAACAATGTATTTGCATAAACGTGACAGAGCCCTTAAACAGCTCATTCTGAGAGGGACTGAAACTGGCAAGAATACAGCTGGTGAGATCTCTTTATATGAGAGTGATTTTGTAGAAAGAACTTTATGAACATGCTTTATTTAGCCCATAGACCTGTTCTAACTTGTTTAAAAATATGCCCCCTTTAAGTGGCAGGTGGTTAAAGAACAATATAAAGAAACCCAGCAGGTTCCAGCCTGGATTACTAAGAATTTATTGAAGATTGACCCCCTGGAGTCTGAGGGGTTTTCAGACACTCCGGTGTAGTCTGACATGCCTTGCCTTTTTTTTACAAATTACACCTTAATTTGTAATACACAAATTACACAGAAAGATGGGACCCCTAGCAGCAATGTGAGACCTAACAGACTGTCACCATCAGATAACCAGTAGTTTTCAAATCAAGCTCCACACGCATTTCATAACTGAATAATTCTTCAATCGGGTCTGCTCATACATCCACTGTGGAGACCGCCAAAACATTGGGTCTGAAAGGTGTGTATCCTTAAACATAGTCCAAACCTACTTAGTGATGCCTACATCAGAGTACCTACTACTCCATTCTGCTTTGCTTTACTTGCTTTTTGGTACCTAGGGTGCTCCGGTTTCATCCAACAGTCCAAAAACACACGCTGGTCGATGAATTGGCGACTCAAAATTGCCCTGTGAAGGACTGGCGCCCCCTCCAGGGTGTATTCCTGCCTTGCGCCCAATGATTCTGGGTAGGCTCGGGATCCATCGTGACCCTGAACTGGATAAGCAGTTACAGACAATGAATGAATGATGAACGAATGATATACATACAGATTGGGTTTGACCTAGAATCAACCTTTGACTCATTCTCTCTCTCTCTCTCTCTCTCTCTCTCTCTCTCTGTAATATACACTTTAAATTATTTGTGAACATCTGGGAACAAAGAAGCTAGTTAGTCCTGATAATGTAACCAGGTCTGTAGGATTACTATATCCATACAGAAGGAACACATACAAAAGTGCTGGAAATCTCAGCACAATGCCGTCTCATCTGAGCCTCTTTGGTTTTTCCTTGTCTTTCTTTTCTTTTCTCCCCGTAATTATCATTAATGAATGTAGTGCTTAATTACACTGGGCTGTGTAAATCTCTTCTGCTCACCAAATTTCTCTCCGGAAACATTTTGACACAGAATTGATGGTGTTTCATGAAGTTGAAATCTGTCCAACACAAAGACAATGCTAATTAGCAATGGAGTGCTATGAACACCGAGGGAACAGTCGCTCTTTACAAGGAGAGAAATGGCAGTTAAGCTAATGTTATATTACATTAATTATAGCGGTCATCGCGTTGTCTTTCTTTTTTTTTTTTTTTTTTTTTTTTGGGGTGGTGTGACTCGGTAGCAACAGTTCCGCTCCCAAAACAACAATCAGTAATTTGGCTGTCAGTTTTGATACTTTAGATCTGCAGATTTGAGGACTTTAAAGCTCTAATGTGTTGGCCTGTGCTCTGCAACTTGGTTTAATTATTATACTGGGCAAACTCAGAGCATAAACCGCAGGTTTTTTTTTTGTTTTTTTTAGCTGGGCTGCCAGCATTTTCATGTATTTATTTTGTTGGGACACCAGTGATTATTTTTATATGATCTCCACCAGATCTCGTTTGTTAATCTGGCATTTCCCCCAAAATAAGTATATAAATAAATTAACAGATTTGTGCTGCAGGCGAGCAGAACTTTCTCCAGCTGCTGTGCTGGGCTTGACAGCTCAGCTAAATGACGTTTCACCAGTATTCACCCACATGCCTTACAATGTTCCCTCCTTTTTTTTTTTCTTCAGATTCCCTGTATTTTAATGTTTTCCCCCTTCAACTTTGACTCTTTAGGGTCTCTGGCTGTGCCAGATGGGATTTAAATGATTTCATCTGTACATCCTTCACAGCAGCTGGAGTTTTTGAGGTGATCTGGAGGAGAACCTGTGTTCTGTCTGCTTCAAATGCCATTGATAGTCTTCTCTTGGAGACAAGTTATTGATTCGGAAAGCCAAGTCAAAGCACTGAAATCTCCTTTTATTTCCCTGGAAGACAGTAGAAGAGTGTCATGTAAGAAAGCTCCTGCAGAGTGTGTTAAGAAGCTGTGTGTTCTTCTGAATAGTGTGCTTGAGGAATTGAGTAAGTCATTTTCAACCATTTTCCATTGGTTAATTTGCTGTGAGACTTTGTCTGCTGGACTTTTTGAACGATATGTATAAAGACATAACTGTATGTATATGTATAAAATGGTCTGGAGAAGGAGTAAAAAACACTCTTGAATTTCAATGTAAGTTTGTGTAAAAGGATTAATTAATTAATTCATTCATTTATTGTCTATAACCACTTCAGGGTCAGTTCAGAGTCGCAGTGGTCTGGAGTCTACTTGGAATCACTGGGTGACTGCGACACTACCTGTGGTACTACTGTAAAAGGATTTTAAAACCTTTTATTTTTTGTTTGTGAGTGTGCATGCAGTGATTTATAGGGAACATATTATGGAAAGCTTACCTTTTCAGTGCATTAGCTCATTAATTTGGGGATCTGAAGCCTACCAACTTTAAGGCTATAAAATAATACCACCCTGGACTATCTAAGACTGAAAGCTTGGGATAAAACAAGGGGTCTTGATTTTGTGCAGATATTTTAGAATTGTCCCGCCTCCCTGTTTCAGTTTATCCAATCATAGCACTGGACCTCTGTTTATGTGAGTGTGCAAAGACAAGGCTAAATGGAGTAAAACACACACAAATGGTGCAGAGAAATAGGAATACTGATGAAACACAGAGAAGATACAGCTAAGGACCAGAGCTTCTGCTTCTCACTCCTCACTCCTGGGCTCTTGCACTGAACTGAGCTGTGGCTCATTCTCATTAAAGGAACAGGCACGGAAACTGGACATTTCAGTAAGACCCTAATGACTGTGTTATTCATTCATTCATTCATTGTCTGTAACCGTTTATCCAGTTATACCCGGAAACACTGGGCGCAAGGTGGGAACACACCCTAGAGGGGGAGCCAGTCCTTCGCAGCGCGACACACACTCACAAATTACGACTGTGTTAACAAAGTGGCATTATATATTATCTTTAAAATCAGGTAGGCCTGCTTGACTTAGGGTTGCAGTATATAGTTTTTGTTACTTGAGAGTGCAACATGTAATACACATATGAACCCTCTATCCAAAAAAAGACAATGACCTTTGATTCTCTCATTTTTATGAGATTCTTTCTTCTAATCTCAGGTTCAGGCCTATGAACAACCATTGGCTCATAAGCCTGATAGATTTCAAATTATTTATTTTGTGAGCTCACGTTTGCATAAATAAGTGCATGTTTTATGTAAATGAAATGCATATGGGGAAAAATTAATGTGCTCCACTTGCAAATTATATGTTAATGAGGAGGTTCCAAGCAAATAAATTGATCCGTGTATTGGGCTATTGTAAAAATGGACAAATTCTTGAACCCACCCTGAAAACGCACTTGTTTCTCCATAACAGTGGTAAAGAAGGGCCAGGATTTTTATTTATTTATTTATTTATTTATTTATTTTTGCTGCGTGTTATGAGCATCTTGACCAATGACAGATGATGCAGAAGGTCTGTGGGTGTTTGAGGTACATCACGACATCCACATGATCCAAGAAAAATCAATGTAATGCTCGCAATGCCAATCTTTGTCCATATCAAGGATTCTCTATTGCCTCGTTCATACACTGCAAGGCACACTGTGAGCACAATAAGTAGCAATATAATAGTGCTTTGTCTACAATGTACAGCACAGTGTTGACCTCTACGGCTGACGTCAATACGCAGACAGTCCTTGAAATGTCCCGCATTCACTGTAGGTTTGCAGTTTCAGAAAGAGCAGAAATAAGAGCAGGAGCATGAAGAGAATCAATTAAAATAAATAAATGTAGGGTTTTAAATATTTCTGCAATTGGCTGCAACTGCTAATATGCACTTGATCTTCAAAGTAGGAGTGTGCTTGCGCTGAGAGAATTTCTGTAAGCTCTTTATTGGTTTAGAGAAATCCTGAGATTAGTTCTTTTTTTAATTAACATTTATAAAGGGGATTAAATATTTCTTTAATGAGGCACAGATACCTTTTAGTGATAAAATATCCATCACTGCCTTAAATCTACCAATCACTCTGAATCTATACTTAAAGATATTATTTAGATGCTCTAGTAGAAAGGAGGTGCATAATTCAGCAGTGTACGAGGAAGTGTGTGTGTGTGTGTTTGTGTGTGTGTGGTGTGGGGGTTACTATGATTTTTGTTGCAGTGTCATGATTCGTCATTGTGTTCTCCCAGTTCTGGAACTAGAGCTGGCTTTTGAAGGCTTTCACAATTAAAAACAGCCATGAACTTGTTAACATGTTCAGTAAGTCTCACGCCTGGCTCGGGGAGGGATCAATAGCTGCCACGTTTGATTGCCTCTCTGGACAAAGTATTCCAAACTCTGTGGGGGGGGACTTCAAACACCCTGGGCTCAAGCGTTTGCTAACAACTGGCTCAAGCCAAATCAAACGGACGTGTCTCATTTTTCTGACAAGATTCTGAAAATCGAAATCACCTGGCCCCGAATGCCTTCAGATCCCAGAGAGAAAGAGAAGAAACACAGCAACATTTGAGTAACAAGGAAAACAGACTAATAGACAGAAGTTAATCACTCGCATGCTCCAAAATTTCAAGGAGCGTCTAATTTTGAATCCCCCGCTTTATTTTTACAAAAGACAGAAGGTGTCAGAAAAAGAGCAGTTTTATTTTCAGCTTTCAAGCAAATTTGTTGTCCTACTCATGTAAATATAAACAAACAACAAAACCATCCGGCGTTCATACATTTTAAAGTAGGGTTGCGAGACCTAACGTGGCCAACTTCCATGTCTGCAAGTTGCCAGAGTTGGACAAGCTGCCAAAGCCACTTCTATTTATGAGACTTCATCAACAAAGGGGCAGTTTGATTTACCTCTGTTCCAACTGGCATGCGTTCAGTGACAATATTCATGCTTCATTGCCAAAGAAATATGTACAGCAGCTCATTATCAAAGCATTTAACTGCAGTGTATACGCCACATGCTTTGGACTGAGTATTGATTTTTCATGCGTCTGGTGCCTTGATGCAGCCGGTGAACAGGATCACACTCGGACTGCGTGTATCAGCTCTGTGTTGTTAGAAAGTCCATCATCCTTCGATAAACTTTGTTCGAAGAACTGGCCTTCTCTGCAGACGCCTGCGGAATAGAGGCAGCTGGATTCGGCATGGTGGGAGGCATAACGGTGTGTTGCCAAATCCTCTTTTTCTCCTCCAAATGCGGAGGGGGAAAAAACATGGGAAGGCATTGAAAAATTGATATGCCAATGTTTTATTAAATGCCATTTGTTACAGATAGCTTTTACAAGAATAATTTTTTCTTACACATAATATAATTCCAGAAGATGCCGATGCTGTGGTGTGAAAAACCACTATGAACCGGAGCTGCACTGCTGAAACAAGTCTGCTTTTTTTATTGATCAAATTAAATGCCGACTTTAGAGATGGGCTTTGTGTGTGTGTGTGTTTGTGTTTGTGTGTGTGTGTGTGTGAGGGGGGTGTGTGAAAAAAAAGGTTATAGATTACACTGAAAATTGTTTTTTTTTTTCTCTTTTCATATGCAACCAAAAAACAGGCTGATGCAGCCTTGTATTAACTCTCCCAGCAGTACCATTTGGCAGTGTGTAAGCTCGTTCTTTCAGCCAAAGCACAGACGGTTATAAATTTCACATCCATCCCATGTTGTGAAATATATTTCACAGAGTATTGTAGCATGTAAATATATATGAGAATAACTGCGTTATTCATTTGTTAACTGATGTCATGTCGTTTCTCACACAGACCACTGTAAGAGATCAAAGCCCATGTATTCTACCAGAGAAATAGTCAGGATCAAAGGGTCGTGTACCATTTTTGAAGATAAGGTCAAGTGAATATATCTGTGGGTGTAGGATTCATTGGGGGTTGTGGCGGGGGGTGACTTTAAAAGCTCATTATCCATATACTAATTATGTACATAGGCCATATAGATAAAGGTCTTACATAATAATTACACATCTATTACATATGGGAAATATAATTCTTAACACATAAATACAATGAAATATTTACATTATGGGTAATTTTATTCCTCCAGTAGGTGGGCTATATAATGCATACAAGGGAAGACCCCCAGCCCATATGCATTGTACATATAACACCCAGAGCATTCCATTTGTACATGTGGCATATTATTCTTACCAGTGATTGCTTAATAAAAATGGGCTATACTCTACTTGCATGTAGAGACTTCTGTGCATATATTAACATGTACATAAATAACATGTAATACATGTTTAATAAATGAATAATTAATATGGGACACAATATTTTTACTTGCTGGTTTGTGTGTGTGTGTGTGTGTGTGTTGTTGTTTTTTTTTTTTTTTTTTTTTTTTTTTGTGGGAGGGTATACTATTTCAGAGAATATTAATGTGTCTGTGTGGATGTTTGAGTTGTTTTACCATCCCCCATATTCCCTATTGTGACACTTCACACAGAGCTTTGGTCAGCTCCTGAAATCTGACGACTGTCAGCCTGGAACTGTGCCATAACGTCTATCAGTCAAAACAGTGATATGTCAGTGCTGTGATGTCATGAGCTGACAATACCTGTCATCTGCTCTGACAAACACAAGGCCATTATGTCATAGTAGTGTGTCCTCAAACGAAGTGCCACCCTGCCCTGTTGTGTTTTTCCCTCTCTCTAATAGTTTCTACATCTTGAATCAGCACAGTGATTAAGTTTTGATTGTGTTCTGTGAATTATGCCAACTGTTGGTTTTCAGAACAATTCACTGCAGACAGCTTGAAATGATGGCTCCAGCAGATGAGAGGGAAATCGCTTTTTTTCCAATTGCAGGCAGAATGCGACCATTTCAGATCCGCTGTCATTTTGGACAGCCTTAGCTTTTTAAAGCAGCCCCACTCCCCTGAAAGTAAAAAAAAAAGTAAATAGCTCGACCATCTGCACTTAATGCTTGCAACATTACCAGCCAATTATGCCCAGAAAATGTCCTGATGTGACATCAGGGAAAAAACACTGCTGTCCTCCTCCCCCCCACTCCCCTTCTCTCTTTTTTTTTCAACGCCACTGATTCTAAAGGTCATAGATCTTTTGAGGAATTATATCTAATTTATGATCCACATCTGATCTGGGGACAGCGGAGGCGACCGGGGGGAGTGTGATTTCTCCTCTAAGATATGCCATGGTGAATTGATTAAAATGCATGGCCTCATCCTGCTCTCATTTTTCACATGCTGGCGGTATCAAGGATAAAGATGGGTTCACTCAGAAGGACTTATTGACCAAAATAACTGAGCATCAATAAGGCCCCTGAAGCCTGAACACTCTCAGCATCTGAGGGCTTGTATTTTTGGTGACTACAAAACCATAGGACTATTGACTTGCATTGTGCTTATATCCCGCGAACAGCACGCCTATCACCCCAACCATACGTTGTCGCCATTTTAGAACTGTTTGTTGTCAAGAGGGCTATTCTGTTATGAAGATATTATTGGAATTTCATAGAGCTGCTGGACACCCACAATCCCAAGCAATATGGTGGTGTGGTGTTTTGAAATCCCTCCGCAAAAGTCGATAGAGTGTGTATTATTTTCTCAGTTAAGAGTTTAATCCGTCAAAAGAGCACTCCAGTGGTTTTCGGCTGAATCTCTGTCTGTGGGTTTTGTTTGATTGCACCGATTACCACAGATAATTATCACTCTAAACATTAGAGAAAAACTTTTCAGCACTTTTCAATGATTTCAATGCACTATATAATAGTTGTAAGAGTAAATAATTCGTAGTAAGATATTATATTTTTGCATACAATAGACTGCTCTCCCCAGAGCCCAGACATCTACATAAAGTGTAAGTGTTTGAGAATTCTTGGATACTGAGAAGTAGAAAATTCCACAATGTCTATATCTGCTGTGACAGGCCCCTAAAGAGGGAACTGTACATTCAGACACTAAGCAAAATCAAGTGTGATTAAATTATTTTATGGTCTCTAAGGGTTTTCCGTCAACTGGCAGTACTGTTTTACAAAATCTACACTCGTCTGTACCCCAAAAGGACTTACAGAAACTGCTGTTTGAGATTAATTTACACAGGACAAAGTCCTGCCTTTCAAAAATCTTGGGGCTTTGATTTAGGCTTAGGGTTATGGTGAGACTTATGGGACTCTCACATTGCCAGACTCTCTAAGGAGAATCTGGTACCTTTCGCCAAGGACCACCTACTACTACAGGAAAAGAAATCTGACACACAAAAGGACCAATCACAGTCTGTTATTTTGGCGCGAGGTGTGGAGGCAGTCTTTCACGTTGGATCAGTACCAGAGCCAGTACAAAACAACACACAGAAGTACGTATATATGTGGATGTACAGAGAACCAAGCAGAATGCACCTGCCAGAATCCTAGAGTGAGAGAAGGTATCAGACTGTCCATTTATTTGTGGGAGGAGTGTCGTTGGCAACTATTAGTTGTAATAAATAAGCATCGTTATGGTTACTATTAGGCTGATATTATATGTTTAGTAGGTGTCAGAAAATCATGTGTACATCCAGAAGCAATGAGATTTTTAAACACATTTTATGAATTCTGGGAATAGTCTTTTAATCAAATGTAGACACCCCTTAATTGTTCACTGATCTTAAAATCTTTGTTTTTATGCTGAAGTAATCAAGGTGATTTTCAGTGTAATTTTTTGAAGGCACATCCTTGGTATGGCATTCTCTGCCATGTCTGACATGTCTCTTTCATGAATGTATTTCCAGAATATTTTCTCTTGGAACTCAGCAACAACCCTCCAGACTTCTGTAAATCTTTGAACGTTTCCAGGCCCAGTTACTGTATGTGCTACTGTATAACACAGATGCAGCACACAGAGATTAGGTTGGGAAATGTCGGTGCATTCCTCAAATAGCATTCCTAAAGAGCCTAACCTGAGTTAATAAATAATTCACATGCCTCAGTCAAGCTCATATATTAGTTTAATGTCCCTGAGCATGGGCCCAGTGTGAAGACCACTACATAATATATATATACACACACACTATATTGCCGAAAGGCTCCTGGACACCTGCTAATCCAGCATTTCTTTGGAAATGAAGGATATTAATAGGTACTTTGTTCCCTATTTGCTGCAGCAACAGCTTCTACTCTTTCGGGAAGACATCTCAAAGGTATTAAATGGTGCTCCATCACTGTGGAGATTGCCACTCCTCAGTCCACTGCTGGGGGGGCTGTTATACTCTTCTTAGCATGGACATGAAATCTTGAATATCCCCTGTTGAGGTTTCTCTATAGACGTTATACAGATAGTATGTGTGTGCACTATCAAGTAGCTGATATTATTAAGTAGTTTACTGCTAGTTTATCTCAGAGAACAATGACAAACAATGACAAGCCCACTGTTGCAAACATGGGACAATCGAATGGGAGAATTTTCTCTTTTTTCCGCTTCTTTATCTTTGTACAGGTCAGTGGGATTTAATCTGGGTGCGAGAGTCTGTGTGAGTGTGTGTGTGTGTGTGTGCATGCGAGAGCCGGATTACTCGCTGGCACCCTGTAGTCCGGTGATCAATGTGGGCTGGAATTCTCTGATGAATTGCTATTCTCAGACAAATGGATGACTTCAAGAAAGAGCTTGGGGGCTGGTAAAGAGGATGGATTGATAGAAAGGTAGATAGATGGATCGGTGGACGTACAGAGGGATGGATGGATTGTGGGGAAACGAATCGTAGCTTTGCTGAGCGGAGGTGAAAGGAACAGAGTCCAATAAAACACGACGGATTTCAGCTGGGACGTGGGACATAGTGAGGATGGATGAGAGCTGCTCTCGCAGGAAATGTTTGGGCTAAACAAATATGACAGGAGCTTTTGAGGGCTTGACACGGAGCATAGAGACCTGGCAGTTGTGTGGCCTCCGCCAAGACTGACCGCTACATCCATCACATTTGCCTCGGTCAGCTCCACCTCCTGGCCACTGCCTGAGCATCTGCGGGTCCTCCAGGCGACAGAGCAGCAGGGAGGTCACTCAGCTGCCCGCCACCCGCCAGCGGTCACCCACACCACTCACCACTGTCCCTCTGCCCTGCGTCCTCCTCCACACACCTGCTCGGACGCATCGATTTGCCCTCGTTTCTAGTCCAGTGCAGCTCCCTGGGCTTTCAGCTGTCTAGCATCTGTCAGTCCTCACTCACTCCTCGATTTGAAACACAGCCTCTGCACGAAACTCTCTTTGCCCTCTCTGAATCTCACTCCAACTTGGACAAAACAGGGCTTTTCTTTCATTTTCTTTCATGCTAATAAACTGATCATCAAAACAACATTAGGTTCAACACACCAGTGCTCATAGGACTGCATATGTTCATCTGCAAGGAATTCACTGCTTACAGCTAGTATTGAGACTAAACCATAGTTCTTAAACTATACTTTAAGACTAAATTTTCACACCACACACTTGACTGGGGGCTAACAGCTAAGGTATAGCAGAGGCTATTTTTCATTCTGATTGGATATTAAAGTTGTTGTTTCTTGGTTTCAGAACCACCAAAAAAAGAGAGAAAAAATCAAAGCTGACCTTACTGGATAAAAATGCACATTGTGTTAATAACGATCCCTATTCCTATTCCAAAAGATGATGAGGTGCTTCCAAACTTTTGACCGATCTGTGTAGGTGTTAGTCTCTGTTTTGGCCGGTTTGGATGAAGTTAGCTTGGCTGTGCCCTTGGTTGTGCAGTTGGCTTAACTTGTGGGTCACCGGGGGAGGCAGATGTTGTCTTGCGGCGTGGCCGTTTGCTTCCGCTGCTGCACTGGCTGCTATCATTTGTGCTTACAGGTGCACAGCGCCTCAGAGCAAGAGTCTCTCTCTCTCTCTCTCTCTCTCTCTCTCTCTCTCTCTCTCTCTCTCTCTCTCTCTCACCAGCAGCCAGGGCTGCAAGTGTCAGAGCAGGGGGGAAATGCCCATTAGAGTCAGTGAGCTATAATAATTGATGATCAGGCCTGCTGTCAGTGTAAGGAATCACTGGTCCATATGGGAAATTCAGAAGCATGCTAGCGAGAAGCAACACAAACAGCCACATGGCCACATCTTCTAGAACACAGCACAGGTACATACTTCTACAGTTCTGTGCAAAAATTGGGTCGTTGGCCAAAAAGACATTTTTTTTTGTTAAAATGCGGTTAGTTAACACTGTTATCTGCAAGAACCAGCCTTCAATATGCCATTTTATGCTGGAAATGTCAGAACCCAGTTTCAGGTTGTTTCCTAAGTTTCATACAAAGGAAAACATTAACTGGTGCAGTAAATTTACAAAAGTCACTTTTTGTATTCTATATCCTCAGTTCTGCAGCTATCCAAAATGAGAATTATAAATTATTCTTTTTCCAAGAATATGTGATCAAATGTAGTTGTTGGACACATTTGTATCAAATAATTCATTCATTCATTCTCTATAACGGCTTATCTTTCAGTCTGGAACATTCCCCCAAAGCACTTTGCGCAAGGCTGGAACACACCCTGTAGGGGGCACCAGTCCATCCCAGGGCACCACACACTCCCACATACCAGTGGAAAGAAAGAGAACTCCTCACACTAAGTTACCCAAAGTAGGGCTCAAACCCACATCCCCAGGACCCTGGGCTTCCCTGTCACCTGTGATTGTTCTGTTCCTGGGATAATACTGTATCCAAAAATATATGTGGCTTTTGTTGTAGATGATATAAAATGTTGTTGCTAACAGTTGTTATTTTTAATAATATGCAACAGTTACCACCAAATGACAAAAGAGTGTGAGAATCTTTGAATGCTGAATCACAATTAAACCTTACACACAAACACTTTAAAGCTTATAAACCTAATAAGCAGCAGCTGATGTTCAAAATGAACCTCAAATGAACAGTGACACAAACGGAGGCGGGTTTGTATCAGCAGTGGTGGTATGTTAAAACCTGTTTTGTGTTCAAATGAGAGAGTGTGTTGATTGCGTTTTCTTTTGAAAATCAACAAGAAGACCAGAGGGCACTCAAATTTTTGCACATGTCCGCCTGACTCTGGGCCTCGAGGCGAGCCGTGTAAACTGCGGAGGAGGCCTATTGTGGTGGTGGATGAGCATTTTGTCCTTCAAATGGCAGATTTGCATTCTAATGATGTGCGAAAAGCTCTTGTGGTGATAGAGACGCCTTGATGTGTTTCAGCCCATAGATCTCCCCTCCACCTCCAGCTCGGCAGCACTAAAGTTCCAGTTAATTATGCATGTCTGCGAAGCGACACGGTGTCTCCAATAGCAACCTCCAGGTATGTCTCTGCGAGGAGCTTTATTCAACTCGGCCCTTCTCCCGGCTACGAAAAACCTTCCCCCTGCATCGCTCACTTCTTTAAACGCCGCTGCTGCGAGACCAGGCTTATAAGTTAATAATGAGAAGACTTGAAGGAGAGTAAACAAAGTCCCTGCGAGACTCAATCCACTGCTGGAACGCCTCTTTTTTAGCATGGATTCTGCACCAAAATGATTTTATTTGTTTTCTTTTCTTTTTAAGAAACACATCATAGACACTCTTTAACGTCTGCGGCTGCACTAATCAAAGCCCTGAAAGTGCTGTAAACAGAGTTATATATTTATTTACTTTAAAACAGCCTGTCCCATGGCTAATTATACTATTAGGTGTAGGATTAGGCATTCCATTACGCCTAAGGTATCGCCAATTCTTAATTCCGGGCAAATATGTTGTACAAGGTGTATCTAATTAGGCATTTTACACTCCATTTCTTCACAATAAGGGTAAACACTCTGGAGCGGCATAACAGGATCGCATATCAGGACATGCTAGTGATGGCGCACACCTGTTCCCCCCCATCCCACCCCACCCCCACCACCACCACCACCACCTCTGCTTCCCCCTTCTCTTCTGTGAAGCACAGCATAGCCAAGCAGAGCGTCTGGTCGCTCCGAATGCTGGGATACGTAGTTAATCACTGCTCTTTCATGTCCCATCACCTTTGTAGGGTGTCTGCTGCTACTGAATTCCAACCGCCCCCACCCACACACACCCAAAACTGTACCCCCTAAAAAATTATTTTTCCTCTTTTCTTTCCAGAACACAGAGCGATTATCCCCTTTATTTCACTGCTTTAAAACTACAAAATAAATAAATAAATAAATACACTAAAACGCCCATAGCGGCGCCATCCCAAAACCGGCCCCCATCTGTTTTACCTTTCGGAGCATCTGCCATGGCTCGCAGGGATGTCCACCTCGCAAAGCGGCCGAGACGGGGGGACATCTGTCCCGACAGACAGCCAATCAGAAATCAGGATGCGGTGTCCACTCTGGGTTTCCACGCTCGGCTGGGTTCGGACGCACTCACTCCTGAGCATTGGGGACATTCGCCACGCCGTCTCCGGGCAAATTGCATTCTCCATTGAAGCCGGTGTTTCTAATTCCTCGCTTGCGGGCGCTCCGCCGGACGATAATTTGATAAGGCTCGTTATAATGGTGCTGCCGGCTTCTGATGTATGTGTCTAACCCAGGGCCAGTGAGAAAAAAAGAATATAAAAATAAAATAACAGTCGGGATTCCCTCCGCAATGCCGATGAGGGCCGTGGCTATTAAGATAAATTGAGAGGCTGACGATTGAGTTTCTTGTGGTTGGGTTTGTTTGTTTATTTATTTGTTTGTTTTCCGGATCCTTCTTCCCAGAGTAAACAAGACTGAAAGTTTGTAATTCTGCGGCACGGCACCGGGCGCCACTGTGCATTTCTCCGTGAAGCCATGGCTTATTACGACTATTAGTCACACGAATAGATATCGAAACAATTCATTCCCAGCATTCGCTGGTGTATTGTCATTCCACCGCCCCACACCCCCAACCCACCCCTCTCTGCACATGTGTGTTCATGCTGTATATCGCAGGACACCTTGCACAGAGGAATTTGTTCTATCGAGTATGACACCTCGCCATTACAGCGGTGCATACATTACCATACATAAACGTCTCCCTGTGCCCATCGCCACTAGATCATTTCACAGCTGCGGGCCCCTTGTCTGCTTTAATTGCGCCACCGTTAGTGTTTCTTTCATTCTGCCGATGATTTGGGCAAATAGAGCTGTTGCTGGAAACTGACCAAGCAGTGACCTATGAATGCACAAAGCCATAGGGCCCCCATTCTCCCCCCTTCACTTAGGGTTTAATCTGTGTCAGATTTTCCCCTTCTGGTAAAATATGCTGTCTGTGGCTGCCACTCTCTGCGAAAGGAGCTGCTTAATCCTCATGAATACATGACTTTGTGCGCATGAATAAATAAAAAGCTGCTTGGCGGGTAATTGAGGTGCCGTGCCACTAACAAACGAGGACACAATTTGTAAATGAGATATTTCCCCATCTAGCCTTGAGATGATTTATATCAAATTAAAGCATTTACTAAAATCATGCGAGATGCCTCTCCGCCGCCTTCCCTCTAACAGGTTTTTCCTTCCCCCCTTCAGTCATGCAAGCCATGCATATCTCCCTCTGTCTTCTCAGTTTTACCCTCAACTTGCCTTCATGTGTGTATGTAAGGGTGGAGGGAGGGCGGGTCTTTTATAGACCACTGTTTGTATCCCTCATGTACACACACATCACTTCCCTCTGCCCGTGCTGATTCAGCTTCAAATTCATTTCCTCAATGCGGTAATTGCCATGATTTTATTAATTTTACCGTCTCCAATCCTATTTGATGGTGTTTATTGGCTAGCGCTTCACAGGCACCTTAATGTATGCTAATTAAAATCTATGTAATACCATAATTGAACAGTGTTGAACAGTACACAGAAATAATGTGAAAGAAAGTCCTGTCAGCTGAATTCAATGCAGCATCTGCCGGATTCTTATTTGGCTTTAATTTGAATTGCCACGCGCGGGTTCATGAGTCAGTTATTAGCGTTGCTATATCACAATGGAACCCACAGGAAGCATGTGAGGAACTTTCAATGCCTTTTATGTCTTCAGAAGCCTAATTACACAGTGTTATTTTCTCCATTATAACCGCAGTCCACGCAAACCAGAGCGTATCATTACTACGGCTCCTTATTTACCGCAACACTTCAAGAACTTTACATGCCTGCTACATAAAAGGCTACATTTAGCTGGATGTTTGTTCTATTAAGCCTTAATCCAATAGACATTAGATGTATCCTTTAGTATTTTCGTTAATTACAGTTTGAACAAATTAACACAATGATGATTACATGACTGTAAGAGTCTATCTAGATTATATCCTACATAATGTCCGTTTAAGGTCATTGTTACTCATGTATGAATCTTTGGAGACCACTCTTGTACAATAATCATAAACAGACAAACATATAAACTCAAATTGGCTGTTATGCATGTTTTATCCTGTACCGTGCCCCTACTGCCACACAGGGGTTTATACCGGTACACTGTGTATGAGCGGAAAATGATTGTTTTAGTCACCAATCATCATTTATCCAGCTTAACATTTTTGCATCAATCATTCATAAATTACTGAAGACATCCCAGCTTTGACTCCAAGTCACCCCTGCCCCCCACCCCTTCATATAATGAGAAATGTTTCAAATCCACATGACTTTTGATATCTCCATTATTCAAAGCACCAAAGCTGGTGAAAGCTGAGTGAGTTTGTATGTGTGCTGTTGGAATGTATTATTACAATGTAACTACAGTGGAATAGTTACCATTTTAGTGTCTGAGTTATATCACATTATTACAAGCCTTTTGTTATTATTAGACTCTGTGAAAAGGTGGAGTAAAGTGTGTCATATGCAAATGTGTTCATGGTTGTGACAGCACCATTAATGAGCTATAAGGGGCTGTTTTTGCAGCTTAATTCCTTCATATGTGAGCTTTATGTTTTGAGACTAACAATGCTGGCATCAAAGCCCATTTACACAGAAGTGAAAGTACATCAAAGGCTTTTATTAAAAAAAGAAGAAGCAAAGAAAATCCAGTTTCCATAAGTTCAGTTTCCTTTAAAACAATAGAAGTTGAAGGTAACTCTTTTAGAACCGAGTTCCTCTAGGCTGCGCAGTGCAATATTGTGTTGTGACTTAAAAGAAATGTAATGAGTAAACAGTTGATGAGCCAGGCATCTTTTTCTTTTTCCCCCTCTCTGCCCACAGGACACCTCAAGGCAACAAAGGAAGTGCTAAGTCAAGATAAAGCTAACTTCGCTATGTGTGGCAGATAACAAGGTTAACCTAGAGCAAAATGGCTTATCAGCAGGGAAACACACCTGTAGTGAGCGGAGAAATGTTTAAAGCAGTGCTATGGGTGCGTTTAGGCTTGAGAGCACTAGTGGCAACATGCTCTTAGCCAGGGTGCAATAAATAAATGATTCCAGGCTGTCACAGAGTTACGCAGTGTATGTGTGTGTGATGCTGCTCTTGTGTTTGGAACAGTGACATCTTGTCAGCAAGGTGAGGTGTTTGAGCTTCAGTGAATGTCTTATAGAAGTTTACAAAAGACTTTGACAATGGTTTCCTATAGCAGTGGTTGATTTCTATTTCATATGCAAACGTATAACCACTGTTTCTATGAAACATATATAGTGGGCTGTTAGTAAAGCCAAATTAGACCACTCTTAAGAATTCATTAGTGTGCATTCAGACTTATTCCTTATTGCATGTATTAGTGCATAATTGGAATGCTGGTATGCAATAACTATTACAAACTTGTAATAATGAACAACAAACACTTTAATTAGTAATGTAAATCAAATCAAATAAATGACCTTGTTATGCAAATGACTGAGCCTGCATTATCCTCTCAAGTCAAATCTACTTAGTGAACAATTGGCAGCATTCGATTTCAATTGCTTCTAGTTAGTGTCAGTAGGTAGTGGTACAGTATCTAATCAAAGGCCAGAGCCTTCAGCTGCAGCAGCAAGTTTCCATATATATAAAATGAAACTAAAGTAGTTATAAAAAAAGCATAAGAGCATTATTATTAAGCATTAAGAAATGTCCCACATTAACATTAACTACAGAAGCCCTAAAAGGCCATGATTGTTCTTGTTTACTCATGATAAAAAATTAATTTTGTATTATTCATTAATTCATTATCCAGTAACCCTTATCCAGTTCAGGGTCGCGGTGGGTCCAGAGCCTACCTGGAATTATTGGGCGCAAGGCGGGAATACACCCTGGAGGGGGCACCAGTCCTTCACATGGCAACACGTACACACAGATTCCTCACACACTCACACCTACGGACACTTTTGAGTCGCCAATCCACCTACCAACGTGTGTTTTTGGACTGTGGGAGGAAACCGGAGCACCCGGAGGAAACCCACGCAGACACGTGGAGAACACATCAAACTCCTCACAGACAGTCTCCCGGAGCGGGAATCGAACCCACAACCTCCAGGCCCCTGGAGCTGTGTGACTGCGACACTACCTGCTGCACCACCTTGCCGCCCCTAATTTTGTATTATTAATGTTAAAATTGCATTAACGTTTGCGAGATTGTAAACTGCACTCAGTTGTCTTGAGAGACCAAGGGAGCACACAGAAACAGTCCATGCACCCCATCCCCTGCTGCAGCTACATAAGCACAAGTAGCCCTTAATTGCTTAAGTTAAACCAAATAATTATCAGCCACTTCATCCAAACTTTTATTAGTGTTGGACAGCCTTGCCCCAGTAGGACATAGAGGTGCAGCAGCCCAGAGCCATAAACAACCGTGGCACAAAGCCATTCACCACTCCCAGTCCTGTGCCATGATAGAATCTAAACTTTATCAGTGTCTAGGTTTGGTTTACTTCATACTATAAAAACAACAGCAGTGTCGCCAGATACTCACATCTCACACTTACACAATTTCCAAATGGTCATTACAGGAAAATATGTCAATTTTCACCTTGACACCTGTCTGTAATACACATGCAAATGTACAGTTTTTTTTTTTTTTGGGTGGGGGCTTCCATTGACTGAAGATAATGATCATAACTAATATTATTTTAATATTAATACTTGAATTTATGTTTAACAGTTTTTTTAACTAATCTTTAATTAATGTCCCCTGAGTAATGTCCCCATGCTAATTATGACACAAAATATATTTAAGATCTAATATAATGTGAGCAATTACTATGATAGAGCTCATTAGTTAATAATTAATGGAGACAATGCTGAACTATTTAGTGATGCTTATTATTTCCTCACATATCGCTAATTACTGAAAATTACACATTAAAATAACATATATCAATTTTTCCGCCTACATAACATGTTCAGGTTCTAGTCCCTGCATGGGTAAATTACTCCAATATATTTGTCCATATCTGCAACATAATTACAGTGGCGGATCACTCCGGCCGTTCTGGTAATGTCTGCAGGTATAATTACAATAATCAGAACATTTATAAATAGCCAGGTAATATGAGTCCATTAGCATTATGTTCGTATTTCTGTCTATGCTTTTATTGCTGAATATTGCAGGAAGAGTAAAGCCCATAAGCACATAAGGTGTAGCAGCGCTGTGCTGTTTCACGGCTTTGTGCCACATTGCAAGCTTGCACACAGCGAGCGTCCGTGATTACCCTGCACGCGGCTGAGCCTGGAGAAGAATAGCATGGCGGGGGGAAACAATATGATCCTTGTCGCCTGTTATGTGTTTAAATGACTGCCAGTGCTAGAGGATGGAATAATCAAAGGCAGATATAAAAGATATTGCCTCTTTTCCTGTCACTCGCCACTTTGCCACACATTTTTTACAGTGTTCGATATCCCACAAAAGCAAAGCCTTGAAGAAGCCGGCATCGATTTCAGGGGGTCCTCTCTTCTCTCGGCTCATGCCCTTGCGCCTGCTGCTTGACCCACTTATTTTCTCATCTTTCCTGGTACCCTCATGAGGGTTTTGCTTGCCTACTGCTTTTCCCATTACAAAATGGACGGCCGCCAAGTAGCCCCACACTGCCTCTCGCCGCCAATGAGTTAGGTGATACCAGCTCAGTTAGTCAACATCATAAATCACTAGACAAATTGACATATGTGCCAGAGAAGAGGCCATCTTTAAAAGAGGCGACGGACCACACGGCAGTGGAAAAAAAAAAAAAAAAAAAAACCTCGCAGTCATCACCGCACCGAATAAATATTGACAAAGCACTAAGTTAAGATGTAGCATCAAGCGTGGCATTCAGCCCGTCTCAAGTTTATCGCCTCTTAATGGAAATAGGTGAATGAAAGTGAATCGCAGGCGCGGCCATTTGTTATGTGTATCCCAAAGCGCCAGCCCTTATGATAGACTATTTTTGCTGTAGGGATGCACTCACGTACCCTTATGAACCTGCTGCTCCTTTTCTTCCTTCCCTTGACTTTCCCTTTTTTTTCCCCTTGGCCTAATTTGGTTAAAGGAGTTATTTAATATGTTGGAAGCGAGGGCGTGATTTACGCTGGGAAAATTATTCACAGAGGGCGAGGAAAGCCGCCTCTGTGATGGGTCATATCCTTATGATTTTCATTGCTAATTAAAGGTACCGCCATAAAACTACCAATGCTAAGGGTGACTCCTAATGATTAGAACTGCTCCGTTAACGTCCTTATCCTTTGTGTATAACACAGAGACACGGTGCATCATGGGAGTACTTCTCAAAGCTTATTTTCCCTGCATGGTCCTCTGTCCACTTTCCACAGAAAATGACACGCTCTAAGGTTCTGAAGCAAGCCGTGGGGCATTTGTGGAAAGGAAATGTCCACTGGTGTTGCTAAAGGGCTTTCTACATTGATTTGTTTTAAGGTCAGAACAAAGAAAGCGTGAAAAGGTATTCATTGTTAAACGTAGTTAATTTTCAAATACTGCTAAATGTCAAAGTGCCTTCGGTTTTATGACAAGGACAAGAACTGAAGAAATAAGCACAGAAAAGCAGAGGCTAACAGTCATGGGGGTGGGGTGGGGGGTACACTGTCCCATACTGTCAAATCTAAACATCCACCAGGGGTGCTAGTGGAAAGCCAAGGCTTGTGGTATTGCTTCGTGTTGCTCGCCTCCTGAGGATCAATGGGTTATTTGATTGTCTTGACACCTAACATGTTTCTTTGGCTCAGTGGCAGGAATCTTGGCCTTGGTGTAGATGATGTGGGTTCAGATTTGTCCATCTAGGCTCCAGGAAACATAGTGCACTCTGCTGGATGCTGCTGTAGCAAAGTGTGCTATATAGATATATTCAGTCTCAGGAATGTCAATAGTACACATTTTCAGAAATCTTAGTCCAGTGAGACACTCTCAGGGCCTTGGGCTTTTAGAGACAACTCAATTTTTATAAAATAAAAATTTTGTTCATTTTAGTTTATGTAATCACAGTAATTTCTGCATCTATATTGTGGAAATACTGCAGTACATTTTGCATGGAAACAAAGAGATTAATGGTATTTGAAAGAACTAATTGTGTAGCAAGAGAAAACTGTGGAACCTCAGGAGCTGAACTGAAGGCCTACAGCAGAGGTCTGACACCATACACTATTAGCATTTTATAATCCCGGACTGGAACCAAAGGTCCGGATTTTAAGACCTCTGGCCTACAGCATCAGTCCTATCATAAATAAGAGTAAAAAGTGTCGGTGGAATCAGTCAGTCATGCATTGATTTCTAATGGATGGCACTTGTAGAATTAATCATCACACTAGGTCTTCTGGAACTCCTGCATACGCCTGACTGTGACTACCAGCTGTAGTCTGACCAATTTCCACTTTGGCACTAAAAAGAGAGAATAAATGTATAGTTTTTACAAGCTTTAAATAGTTATACTTAATCTCAGACGAGACTAAAAATCTTGAAGGCATTTTTCCTCCCGGTTTGAACATGGTTTGATGTTTCTAGCTCAAATTGATGGCTCTAATTGTCACCACTTGATCAGACTGCATGTTCCCTGTGAAAAGGCATAACAGCTTCTATGCTTAAAAAAGGGACGAATAACACACACCAGTGGGAAGCTTTAAAATCAGTGCTGTTATTCTGTGTAATTGAGCACTTACGCTTGCTGTAATTATGCTGTGAAAGAGTATAGAAGGAAGCCTGGCACTAAGACCCATATGCCATATTAATACACACACACACACACAGAGAGAGAGAGAGAGAGAGAGAGAGAGAGAGAGAGAGAGAGAGAGAGAGAGAGAGAGAGACTTTATTAAATGTTAAAAACAGGAAAGGACCAGCAGCTGTCTAACAATTCTCCAGAAAGCAGCATTAGAATATATAATAGGCCTAAAGGCAGGCTTGGGACAGGTCTAGAGAGATTCCCTCATCCTTTTCCTTGATTATCACCTTTAAGCTTATTCCTTTCAAGAAATTCAAGTGGCTGTTGTGAGTCAGGGAGGTAAAAAAAAAATGAAAAAAGAAAAAGGCCTGGCTTTTTCACAACCTGTTCCATTTTCAAAGCCGAGGTAGTTCTTTGAGCACCGTGTCAACTTAAAATGGCAAAACCAAAGCTACTCAGCACTTCAAGCACTTTAGAAAGTACTCAGCGACCAATCTGCCTAACATGGGTCTTAGTGCAAATATCCTCTAGCGTTTTTTAAAGACGGAGATGGAAAAGAGAACTGGGACCACTTGTCCTATGTATAGACAGAAGTGTGGACATGATGTGTATCCCGTTTATTATCTGTGATTTTTTGCAAAACAAGACATGAAAGCAGTAAAAAGCATGAAATCTGGAAGGGCGTATTCACAGGCTGGTCGCAGCAGATGCACCTATGTTCTGAAGTAGGCTAGTTACAACATGAGTGTTTACTAATTTCAGGTTTGTGCTTTACTGAATCAAACTGGGTTGCACAACTAGACTTTAAGTTGAGCTTAGAGCCTATTAAATATTTACATCCCTTCCAAAGTAGTGGGACATGTTAGAAAACCTAAGGGAAGCACATATACAGCACAAAGTATACCAAAAATATGACTCCATTTGGTAAACATAGCTAAGCTATAGCTAGATATAATGCATTGTGATGAAAGTAGCAGCTCACCAACCTCCTAAATAATCCAGATAAACTTATTGAAGCATCACTAGGTAAGTTTGGCTCATCGGCTCCTACAAGAGTTGCAGCATGGAAATCACTTTTCTGAATCACTTTTCAGTTTCTGAAGTGCTGAGCTCGGAGTAGAAACAACAGTTGTTTTATTCTCCCTAACACAGCTCAGTGAAGCAATAATGATTTTAAAGCTGTACATTTGAGGTAAAATACCACCTATTGTTGCTTTATGTTGCAAACGTCATTCTCTTAGGAATATTCTGACTTGTAAAAAACGAATTTAGTAAAAGGATGCATAGATCTGCCATAATATTAAAATTTCCTAATTTTTTCCTCTCACTATCCATTCTCTCAGTTCCAATGACCAGGTTGCTGCAGTTTTAAGTTCTACAGGGTGGGCCATTTATATGGATACACCTTAATAAAATGGGAATGGTTGGTGACATTAACTTCCTGTTTGTGGCACATTAGTATATGGGAGGGGGGAAACTTTTCAAGATGGGTGGTGACCACGGTGGCCATTTTAAATTCAGCCATTTTGGATCCAACTTTTGTTTTTTCAATGGGAAGAGGGCCATGTGACACATCAAACTTATTGGGAATTTCAAAGGAAAAACAATGGTGTGTTTGTACTTCGGTTTAACGTAACTTCATTCTTTCATGAGTTATTTACAAGTTATTTACAAAAGTTGGATCCAAAATGGCCGACTTCAAAATGGCCAATGGAAAAGTTTCCCTCCTCCCATATACTAATGTGCCACAAACAGGAAGTTAATATCACCAACCGTGTATCCATATAAATGGCCTAACCTGTACAATTACAGACTGTAGTCTAACAGTTGCTCTGCATACTTAGTCAACCCCCCTTTCATACCCAGGACTCCTGGGTGAGTACTGCGTGGGTTTCCTCCGGGGTCTCCGGATTCCTCCCATTCTCTGGATTCTTAGTCCAGCAGTGTCCCAGAGGGGCTCTCAGTGTCACTGCAGAGCTCAGAGTGCTCCAACACCCAAATCATACCTCCTCTGTGCTGGTCCTGACTACTGGAGGACAGGGGAGAAAGGGGGTTAATAAAGTATGTGGAGCTACAGGTGGACCATAAGTAGAGTTGTTAGGTTGGACAATGAGTGTAGAAACATGGATGCGGTTAAACTGAAAAAAGCTGATCAGTGATTATTAGAATTCATACAACGTTATATATATATATATATATATATATATATCAGATCTAAAGAAAGAGGACACAGTGGATGAGCTCAGTGGAGTCTGAGTAAAGAGTGTTTCTGCCAGCCTGTGGAAATCCTCTGAGAACAATAACTGTGGAGTATTCTAACATCCTTATAATCCTTCTAATCCATCCGAAATCAAAACAATGTGTTCAACAGTTCAACAAAAGGCCAACTGCAAACACAGAGAAGATTTGGGAAGGGAAATCAAGTCCACATAAAGAAACATTCTGGAATTGTGTTCACTGTATGCCTACCGTGTTTAAAGTGAGGGATCTTTGTTAAGTTCTTTCATTCGCAATCTTTTTCATTGCAGTAGGATTTGCATCCGGAGACGAGTGGGATTTTCGGCAAAGTGTATGATCAGTCTCGTCTCCAGTTAAATGTTTAAAGAAGACATGCCATTTGAGTTCCTGCAGAGCTCATCAATATGAAATTGGTGCAGAGCTGAGGGTGGGTGGAAAATAAAAAATAAAAAAATAGAGCAAGACAGGCCAACACACCACTCCTCTATGTCCAGACTTGATCCATTTTCTGGAGCCTCCACCTGTCAAGATTAGAAACTGTGTGGAGACAAAACTTCTAACAGGCATTTCAGCTCACCTTTGAACGTGGAAACCGAGGAGGAAGGAGCGAGGAGAGAAACGTAAATGTTGCTAACGTCATCCATATTGGTCTGGGATGATTTCATACGCTGCGTGGACGTGAAATCCAATTCTGGTTTGGAAATCCATCGGGAAATCAGTCAAAATTAGACGACGAAGATTGCAGCATACACGCCCTTTCTGACACGGAAAGGGTTGAAATTAATTGGTCGGTTTCCCTACAATTTAGTCACAAAGTGCATTAACAGCATGCCAGCTGGTGTCTTCAGATCAGAAATGTTCCATGTGTGCTTTAGAAATGCATATTTCATTTTGCATATTTCATTGGCAGTTGCTACTCGAAAAATCTCCTTGGATAGTCTGCATCCAGTGAAATTAACATTTGGAGAAAGCCATGTAGGATGCTGCTATATTAATACTGGAGTGTAACATGTTTCTCTTCTAAAACACAATTTACTAAAAATTGAACTCTTGACGTCTTCAGCAAATCTGATGGAGATGCAGGCAATGTTTATTTTTGACACAGAGGAAACCAGATTTTCATATTCCCTGTAGATTTCCTTAAAACAGAATTTTGAGTGTACCTCTGCTGCTGGTTCCCATTTGGAGACAGTTTATCGTTTAATTATCAAACTGAAACCTAAGTGCTGTGCCATTGTGAACACCATGTGGCACTTATGAAGAGGGAGACATCAGAGCTTTACCTTTTTCACATGATGGGAGCGCTGTCCAGTGTCTTGCTGTGGAAAAAAAAAGAAATAAATAAAAAATTGAGTGACATTTGTTTTATCGTTCGTCAATCACCCTGCGATGGCAGCTGAAGTGGTGAGATTTGTAGATGCCCTTATCTGGCCCTCAGCGCCTCACTTTCTGCTGCGTCTGAGAAAAGTCTGTCGTGCTAAATTATGGGAAAAGTGTCCCTTAATCCCAAGGGTGTCAGCCTCAGCATATCACGCATAATTCCTGCCAAATGCTAATGACCCGCTGATAGTTTGGGAAGCTGATAAAATGAACAGTAAAGCCTACAGGAAAAGAGCTATACAGCACACTCTCACTTTATGTGTATGTGTCATTGGGATACTGATGACATCACTCCCACTCATTTGGCAACACTTGTGTACAGTGCAGGCCTCACAAACCTGTTTGCCAGTGCTTTATAGAGGTTGCGTATTGGGGATGTGTAGCTAAAACACACATTATCTGTGGTTTATTCACTGATTTATTTAGTTTAAATGCAAAATATCTGAAAATCCTATTTTAATCTTTTTTTTTTGACATTGCTGTTATTATTTTTTCCTATTTCTACCTACAATTATCAGCAACACATTTCTCATTCCTACATTTAATCAGCTCCACAGCCTATATTTCACGTATGTACATATATTACAAATATGACATGAATCACAGTAAAAATACCTGATGGTTAATAATACCGTTTTAATGTTATTTACCGCCGTTTGAAAAAGTTTTATAGCATTAACTAAGGTTACGAACAGTCTCCCAGATGCAGCTCATGACATTTTTTTTGAGTGTATGTCAGGGGAAACATGGCACAGTCATGTGTCAGGAGCTCTGGTGTGGTGCTCAATCTCACCTCACTGTCCTGATTTCACTCCCCAAGGACCCTTGAGAGCAGGGGAGGGGAAATCAGGACAAGAAAGTAGAGCCAGAGCTCCTGAAGACTGAAAAGTAAGCGAATGGTCTAAATGATACTCTTGCTCTTGTAAACAAACGCATAGCTGTAGAAATGAGCAGCTTTAGTCATTTCCTTTCATGTCTAAGAACAAAAAAATACACACAGTAAGAATTACAAACTTGCAGCCCATTACACCTTAAATGGTGCCGCATTCTGTTCTACATTAAATGGTGCAGCACTTCGTTCCACCTTAAATGGCACTGTAATTACATTCAAGTGCTTTTTTTCCTACCTTAAATGAAGCTGGATAACATTCTGCTGCCAACATTAGGTTCCACTTCAAACAGTTCAAGTGCATTTCCTTTGTGCACTAGGAAGTGTTTGAACTAAACATGTAAAAAAAAGACCAATATTTTGTCCCCGTAGCAAATGCCCTTCCACAAAAACAATTAAATTGCGGTTTATACTTTTCTGATTACGTATTACGTGTTAAACAAAACCCAATGTAGCGATTTCCATCTCAACCTCACATTACATTTACAACTTTAAACTTTTAACTGGACAAAAATATCTGTTGTCCAGTATAAAACATGGTGAAATGATTTTAATGTATGTATTGTACTTTTTGAGCTACTGCAATAATACTGCATGGAATCAAAGGAGTTCATGAATTTATTTTAAGACCTTCAACTTTTTTATTATTATGTATTCTTTATGTTTTAACAAGTTTGCGGGGGTGTGGTGGTGGTGGGGCTTACTTTCCCTTGGATCATTCCTTCACAGCAGTAACAACACGCTTGTTTGAGTATGGGATCCAGGTTCTGTGCCCTCCTCTGGGAGGGACGGAAGGAGGGAAGGAAGCCAAGAGTTAGTGGAGTCATTTCTGGGTTTTTCTTCATGAGTTTTCTTGACAGATTTCCCTGGGAGTGACTTTAGTGTACCTGTGAGGAGCTGGTCTCAGGCTAGCTGTGCCCTCTGTGAGCAGGAGAGGTGATGAATCAGCCTTTATGAGCCTTCACGATGCCACTGAGACCAATCTGGGGGAACGGCCGTTAAAATAACACATCACATGACCGGGGCTCTTTAACAAGCTCTGAGACGCGAGTTCAGCCAGGGGTTGCGCCGGACCAGGGACCCAGCTGCACATTTGTGTCTCAAAGTAAAAAAAATAAAAATAAATAAAAAAAACCGCCTTACATTCCCCCTTCGTTGTTGCTGACTTCCAACCACAGTACTTAATCCATTCCTACATGTCACTGCAGTAAATGGTCATAAGGTTAGCGCCACTTTTATTTTTCTTTGTTTTCCTGCCAGTGAGACATGCCGTAATGACTTAATAATAATTATAGGGGCATAAAAGCCTGCATTTATAGGGTTTCTCCCAACCGTACAACTGTAAGTGTCATCGCCTGGGCATTTATCATCCTCACCTTCTTCTGGCGCTGAGCTCAACAGTGCAGCATAATTAAATCACAAAAAAAAAAAAAAAAAAAAAAAAAACAGTCTGCCTTTAAATATATACCGCTTCATCCTAAATGCACTGCCTTATTATTCTTCTATTGGCATCAGCTGATGAGCTAATCTCTTTGAAGTCATGTTCCTTTCATCAGTGAAACAAATAAATAAATAAGAAATAATATGTTCCACAGGCAGCTAAAAAAGACAGGCCAAATCACTCTAAACCTGTATTTTTAGAAAGCCAGTGCTTTAAGAATTCAATAAATTAACCATATGCTGCAAGGCTGGAGAAAAAAACCCTGGAAAGAAACAGCTCAAAAAGGCCCACAGGGCATTAGCACTGGTGGAGACTGATGGTAAATTACTGGTGTGCGAGACAGCTGCAGATTTTTGTTTTTCCTCCATTAGGTAGCAGATGTACTGTTTACAGTGCTAGTGTCCATTTTTAATGGTGCTTTTTGCACGGAAAAGGAATCTTTTAAAAAATTGACACGTTTGTGTTCCTATCTCTACCTCAAGCAACAAGGGCTACAAACAAATCTGTTTAAAGCAGCATCCCAGATTTTTATGTTTTTATTTATTTTATTTATTTATTTTATTTTTCACCACTCATGGGTATTTCGCTAATGTGTATCGTTCTTACTTGAAGAAGAATTCTAGAAACTGTTCCTACAGTATAGAGGAGCTAAGTAGTGTGCTACTTATATTCAACTCAAGTATTAAACTTATATGACTCCAACATACAATAACAGCTGCATTTTTGAAAAAAATAAAAAACTATAAAAAAGTAGCTTTCATAAGGTCCCAACAATGATAAAATTTTCATGCATACTAGGGACATTCAGTCCCCACAGAGCTAAAAATACACACACAACTATATATACCGTGTGTGTATGTGTGTGTGTGTGTGTGTGTGTGAGAGAGAGAGAGAGTGTCTTCTTCAGCTTTGTGGTGAGCAATTGTCCTACAAAGATGCATGAAAATAAAGAGAAAGAAAACAACAGATAAAAAAATATAAACTCTCTCTATCTCTGTATATATATATATATATATATATATATATATATATAGTTCCTAGGCGCTAGCGTTTTGCAGCAATTTACCCAGGGTTACATCAGAGACATTTTCAAAGATTTCTTTTTCCCAGATAGACACCACATGGCTTTAAAAGCCCATCATCAAAATTGCTGGGCTCTTGTTCCATGACCTTAGCTGTTGCCGACAGCGGCCAAGATTTGACTGTTACTTGGCTTATGCACGCTCTGATCCCAGCCTTCGGTAATGTTCTCCTCCACGTTTACACTCGGAGGAGGCTGATACAGAGGTGCCCTGACATGATTGATTGGAGTATAACCTGCCAAATGTACAGCTTTGATAGCTATGATGTCAGTGATGTATTGCTGCATTATCTGATTGCATCACGCAGCTGAACAAAAGCATCGCATGGTGATGGCCCCTGGAGGAGCTGCCTGTACATTACATATTAATGACTTATTGTGTTCTGTTTGCCACCATGGTGTCAGAACCTTTGCCCACAGTGGCTGGCACAGAGGAACGCAACAAGCACGGCTGTATTGCTCGTGAACTCGCCTGGTATGTTTTTCAGGTGCTGCGTATCTTGGATTTGGATCCAATGCTAAGTAAATTTTATTATTATTTTTTTTAATCATATGCCATGTATGATTTACCTTGCCTGGCTTGGTTCTTGAGTGTGCAACCCCCTCAAATTTCCACCCTTGAATCAGTAAGCGCAGCTGACATAGTTGATCTTTCTTGGCCATGCTTGCTTAGCGGAAAACTTCTCCTGATAACTGCTCACACTCAGATATGGTACCAGTTGATCGTGTTCCAGCTGCCACAGGGATGTCTACTGAAGCCATATGGTACCTCTCCAAATCACACCATGAGATGCACAAAAAAGCACAAGAAATAGTTCCCTCTATATTAGCTTTTTACACACACACACTCACTAAACACACTCCCACAGCACTCTCACTCACATTGTTTTTTTCCCAACAAGCCGCTGTTTTACTCTTAGCCAGTGGAATTCAGTCATTAATCCTTAATTGCTTTAACAGAGCTGGTAAACTAATCAAAACTGTAAAGTGTCTCCGTGGTATTATTCACATTTTCTTCAAGCACTATCTTGTAATGAAAAGATTATGTTTATAACAGTTTTGAGTCTAAAAAGACCCCGCATTGTGTTGCTTTTACAGCCCAGTGATTGCATTAGAGCGCAGTGAATTGACTGTTGTCATTCACCTTCTAATTATAGCACTTCAGTGAATTCTTAATAACCAGGAATTACACTGCGCACCTCACAGCGTCTGAGCCACCTCTAAATTCCCACACTTTGTTCTAGATTTGCTTTATATCTGTGATTTTAGTGTTTGTGATAAAAAGGGCTCAGCAGGCGCTAAGGTTCATGACCGTTCAGTGCAGAGCGTCTTTAACCAGAACCAGAATGGACTGGATGGGATTGGATTGGGTTGGACTGCGCGGTGAGAATCTCGAACACAAATGTGGAGAGGGAGTTGACTCTCATGTTGGTTAGTGTCATCTCCAGGGCTTTTATTTATTTATTTATTTATTTATTTATTTTTGGGTAATAAAGCTTAGCCTGTCTTCCAAAGTGGCACCAGCTATTCAGATCTGACACGTTGCCATGGTGACCGCACGACCTAATGGTTGACTATTTACCCATTAAAACAGAAGCTGGGTTGATGGACAAATTAATGTAATCTCACGTCTCCTCCCCTCCTGAAGTCATCTGATTGTGACAGCCATAACCTTCTGTGGGCTTTTTTTTAAACTATATATATATATATATATATATATATATATATATATATACATATAATGGGGTGGAGATAATGTGGTATTTTATATCGTTGCAATATGTGGTTTTATGCCCAAGCTTTCTTCCTCTAATGGAAAAAGCCTCAGCGTGACTTCATCCAGTCTCCAGGCCCAGTGCAGTTCATGAAGCCACAGGCCATTTCTGAGGCAATATGTGCTCTGGAGTTTAACATGGGCTTCATTTTGTATGCAAACACACTGAACGAACTGGCAGAGGGACACAACTTTTCACACAGGGAGGGGCATTAAATGCTTTAAAGAGTCCTAAACAGCAGCATGTAATAGAATAAAGTAATTAGGTCCTGACTGCTGTGTACATAAGGCCTAAAATGTTAACTAGACAGCTAAGGGTTAGCAAGACAGCTAATTATTCTCCCTAACCCTCAGCTGCCTGACGAGCTGCCTCCAGGCTACGTTTTCAAGGTTGAGGCTAAATGACAGAGGTTGGCATGACATTGTATGTATTTCATTATCAATGATATTAGGATATTTCAAAGCCATTATGCTGTCTAGACTCCTTAGCTTAGACTCAAACCCAATTGTACCTTGATTACCTCTGACATATTAAACTACAGTAAGAGGAGCACTAACAATGGCATCTTGCCTTATTATTTGACACATGTCACAGAAGGTCATATCCCCACCTCTCATACCAGCCTGTGTAGTCTTTACTTAGGCCCCCCTTTCTGAAAGCCAAAGTACTTTTCTTCCTGTTAAATGTCACTGTCAGGCTTTGACATGAAAACAGAGCTAAGCACTCTCTACCCTGTCAGTCTGTATTTGTAAACAGCTTAGAAACGGATAGAAAAGGGAGTGACTTTTATTTTTTAAACTTCAAATAACACTCATGTATCATTTAAAAAGGAAACCAACCTCCCGCCACTCATACTGAGTGTATACTGATGTGACTTTAGCTCTTATTTAAACTACTGTGGTGTTTGATTTTTGTTCATTGGCCCCACTTCATATTAGGTGTCTCTAATCACTTTGTCATTACACATTAACAACACAATAACTGTGTAACAATTGGTGATATATTCATTGCTACGGATGGTTTACGGTAGTATACCTTCTGTAAATGGACATATGTACCAATTTCAGTTTCTACCCTTGTGATTATATAACCATATCCTAATTGTTACAATGTAAGTATATATTATTAGACTAGTATAAACGAATGATGGTACCCTGGGTGCATGTACAGTACATGGACTAAGTCATATGTAACAGTTAATATATCTCCAGTAGTTACACAGATATTACACGTGTTGTTACTGTGTTAATACACTGTTAGTAGATGCACTTAAAATAAATTGGGACCCAATTAAATGTTTTTGAACACCTGTTTATAGAAGAGTTAAAGTTTGGTGTATTCTCTCTGCATCTGTGTGGGTTTCCTCTGGTTGCCCCGGTTTTCTCCCACAGTCCCTAACCACAGGCTGATGGTTGGTTTGGCTGTTCAAAAAGTAATTGTGTACACAGGTGCAATGAATGTGCGAGTATATGATGCCCCATGATGGACTACTGCCCTGTCCAGGGTGTGTCACTGTTTTGTACCAGATGAGTCCTTGTAGGCTCTGAACTCACCACAGTCTTGGTCAGGATAAAGAGGTTACAGAAAATGAATGTATCAATCAATAAATGAATGATGTTATGTCTGGAATATACAGCAGAGAGAGAGAGAGAGAGAGAGAGAGAGAGAGAGAGAGAGACCAAACAACCCCACTTTCCTGTACTTATAAAAGGCAAATGTTCAATAATATATCACTGTACATTACCAATTGTTCATATCTGTGTAATGTCTTGAGGTAAATATAAGGATAAAACAATATTAAGATTATTACAGTGACCGATATTTACAGTATGTCTGGAACAGGCCTATTAATAATGAGTTTTGAATTCTGGGAAGTCATGTGAGTAATCTAATGATGGTGAAAAGTGGCTTTTTTAAAGCACCAACATGTGCTTTAAATGTCATTATTGTTTTTACCAAGAGCCTGCTGCATTGTGTCTTACATTGGATTATTTAAAAAATAAATAAATACTGAATTATGTCTCGGTATGGCTGCAAAATTTGGCTCATAGAGCTAGTCAAACCTTCAACATCGGTTTTGGAGAGACTGACACTGTAAGCGATCCAGAGCAGGCAAGCTTTCAAAAGCCAAGTTCAAGCTTTTCAAAGCATGACAAATCCCTCCCGAAATCAAGGGTGAGGAGAAGGGGGAGGGGCCGCAGGCAGTGATTGATAGGTGAGATAAATCTTCCTGCCAATGGGGAAAGAGGGCAAGTGAGAAAGAATGATGACCTTCTGTCTCTCTCTCTCTTTCTCTCTCTCTCTCTCTCTCTCTCTCTCTCTCTCTCTCTCTCTCTCTCTCTCTGTCTCTGTGGTGTCTGGTCTGGTTAGTGGGTTAGTCTTATATCTTCACTATAAACTCCAGGATAAAGTCAGTTGGACTGACATTTCCTTCCTCTGTCTCTCTCTTTCACTCCGTTGCCCTCCCTCTACCCCGTGAGTCTGATCAGGGCCTGGTGGCATCGTGATTGTTATTTCTGTTTTCACCGTAAACGCTTCTTGTAGGGCCTAATGGCTGTTTAGTGCACTGCTATTTCCTCAATTGGTGTAATTAATCTGGTCCAAACACAGCAGAATTCCTGTCATCTCACACAGACGCTGAGCTGTCTGCAGTAGACGTCAGCATTTTGCTGCATTTTCTTTGGGTTTATGGGCTCTGTTTGTGTGTGTGTGTGTGTGTGTGTGTGTGGTTTTGTTGTGTCTTACAGCTATCAAAATAAACGTTTTTTGAAGCAAACACAAGCACTGAATGTATGAATGATAACTTAAAAGCTGGTTCTATTCGATTCTATTTGCAAGATGACGTTAGTGTTTAGTGGATATAAGACTGTTAAAGTTATAAGGTACTTCTAAGGCAAACGCACACACACTTGCATGAGATTTTGTGTGTCTCTTTCTGTACAGTTTGTGTGTTTATGCAATATATGGGCAGTACATAGACTTCCATTCACTTTGTGCAGGTGTGTCCTTACCTTACGCATAAATGCTAATAGCTAATTGCTAATTGTCAGCTCAGCCCCTATTCGTTGAGAGGCCAGCTTGAGGTCCACACAAGGAAGACAAGTCTCTACAATGTGAGTGTGTAAACAAGCTTTGGTCCCCACACTGCGGTAAATTCCTGTTACGTGTGCGCGCACACACACACACACACAAACACACACACACTGGAAGTTCCAGGTCGGGGCTCTCTCACCTTAGGAAAGGAAAAACTTCAGCAGATGGCAGGCCTTTAGGGTCTGCAGCACATTGTGGCTGAATTACAGTCCAGAGGGAGATGGAATGCCTGATAACCTCCATCCTCTGGTTCCATCTGCTGAATCCTAAGCAAGGACAATGTACTCCGAGATGCACTCACTACTTTTGATTCCTGATGAGCAATTATTTGCTGCGTCAAGCAGGAGATCCGAGATTAAACGTCTGTTGCTCAGTCACAGTGTTGTTTCAGTTGCCCTTTGAATGGTAAATGTGCATTGGTGTGTGTGTGTGTGTGTGTGTGCGGTTAGGGTAAGTACTTATGGAAAAGTAATAATGGTAATGGTGAGTCTCCACAAAAAGAATGCTGTTGTCTGATTGGCTTACAAAATTTGCATTTAGTGTTGAGAGGTGAGAGGTCAATACAAGAAAATGCAGTTTAAAGATGGAAAGAACATGATTGAGAGAATAGGAATAAGAATGAGCCATAACTACCCCATGCCCCCTCCCCTCACTCAAACCACCACCACCCACCCCCCCCACCCCCCCGAAAAAAAACATGCATGACTAGGTGCATTATCTATATTGTAGTTTGTTTGTTTTTTTTCGTTTGATTCATTCTGATGAATACTGCATCTAAAAAATCACTCTTTATCACTACGTCTTTCCTTTCCTGTTTACACTGCATCTGTTCCAGCATATGTTCAAAAGGCTCAGATAAACAAACGATGATGACATGTATTGTGCATTGTGGCAAGTATAACTACATTACCATACCTGCCAACCCCCCGGGTCACATATCCCTGCATGTGCATTTTTTCCTTGGTCTTATTTTGGTACATACTGTTAGAGTCTACAGTCTCTGCACTGGTCTGTGCCTGCAGTAGATTGCTTTGTACATTGTCAACTGGAACAGACCCACTCATTCCCCTGAACAGCGTTTTGCCAAGAACAAAAAGTGGCTTGAATAGTGTGGGATCATTACAGCGCTTCAGTGTTCATCCTTCCCTAAAAATAGGGGCTTGTGACTCCCCTCGTAAGCTTTCATTCCACCCTCACATGAATGACCCACATACAATGGGCATAAAGCGCTCTCGATACCCATTGGCGGCAGACGCATGCAAAACAGTGCCATTGTCTTGCTGTGGACAACAAGGTGTTTTGTTACAGTGTTTACGTTAACTGCTGAAGCAGGGACGCGACACAATAGAGCATCTCCTTCTGATTGTTTTGAATCAAAGCTGTTGTTGTCTATGAATGGCACAAAAAAAGATGCTGTATCTAATTGCAGCCGGGGCATCTTTATAGGCACCGGTATAATCTTACGTTCGCATTTACAGGGACCCTTTAGAAACACAATTAATTTTGTCACAATTACACAGCGGTCTGCACATTGAGCTGGCTGGTATGGGCATGATTACGGTGGGTCTATTTTGTCTTGATTGTGAATGCATTGTTTAAATGAAAACACCAATGTACCTTTCCAAAAAAAATAAATAGATAAACCATCCCCATGCACTGAAATGCAGCTCTAAATGGATGGCCTTGCAATATGCACAGTTCTGTTTTTCTGTGGGGGTTTGTTTTCAGTCTTTTTCTTCACAAGGGTTTTGGGAGGGCAGACGGTGCTGGGATTCTTCCCCTGTTTCCCCCTGTCTGCTGAGAACCTTAACCAGCCGTAGCCTCTCCAGAAATAACAGCTGTTACCACTTACATAATGGCAGCAAGATGTCACTTCATATTCCGGCTGGTGAGACTGTCACAAGCGGTTAATGCAGGACGGACCGTGGGCCACGCTGTCACGTCCAGCACTGGAGCACAGCAGAATCAGGGCCTGCAGTGGACACACACACACACACTCAGGGGCCTGTTTACTGTAGGCTAGAATACACTTTAAACAGGTGTCTTACAAGCTCACAGTTTCACAGCACCTTTATCACACCTGTTAGTGACACTGCGTCCTTTGCCACCCTGTTCTCGCTTTGTGTGGCCTCTCGTCTGTGAACGGGAAAGGGACTCGGGCAAGGTCTGTACTCACTGCATCTGTGGTTAAAGGTAGTTCAGCAAAGTCACATCAGGAGTTGATAATTACTCTTCAGAATGAACCCAGTAAACTCTACACTTTTAGGAGTTTACTTATATACAGAGACATTACTTCGCAGAAGTGAAGCCAAGAACCGTTTATGGACCCTGACTTTTAAAATGTAGGGTCAATGGAGCTATCAATCAATCAATCAATCAAATTTTATTTATATTGCGCTTTTCACAACAAAAAGTCCTCACAAAGCAGCTTTACAGAGATCCGGGTCCAAGCCTCCTATGAGCAAGCCAGAAGAAAGAAGAAAGTGGAATGATGACAGATGAAGGGGTTATAGTAATGTAAATGTAGTATATTAGTGATGTATGAGTCTCATGAAGGAGAAGGTGATCAGTGATTATGTGAGAGTTAAAATTAGGTGCAGAGTTAATCTGAGATAAAACAGCATGGCCAAGCATGACATTGTAGATGAGACAAGGCCAGGATCTTGTACAGGACACACAGGGGCTGGATCAGGGCAACACCTGGAGAGCTGTGATCTTAGGTTCTAAACCAAGCTTTTTACAAGAAGATTGTATCCAACTTAAAACCCATGGACAAACTGTATTTAAAATATCTATAAGTCTGAATACCTGTAATCTGCTTTTATTGAATGCTTTAGTAAATCAGATAAACCTATTAATGGACTGGAGAGAGAGAGAGAGAGAGAGAGAGAGAGAGAGAGAGAGAGAGAGAGAGAGAGAGAGAGAGAGGTGGGTAGATTAGCCACACTGTAAAACCTAACTGCACTTCTTAATGAAACAATTAAGTTAGCCTACCTTTAATGATACTCAAACTGACTGAGCCCAAAAACTCAAAAATGGATAATGAATATGCATAAGATCAACTTTATGGAATATGTTGAGTAAAGGTGAATTTATTCAGTTGTTTTAATGAGTGAGTGAACTGACTTTTTGGAAAAGGGGGGGGGGGGGTCGCATGGGGCCGTGTCTGTGATGAAAAATGGGCGAGTACCAAACTTTGAAGCATAAAAGTGAAAAGTGGACACATGCTGAGAATTTGCACTATCCAGCACACAGTTATACGCATTTAAACTCACACAACTGCACTAATACACTTCCTGATCCACCTTAAATGCTCCCGCTATTACACTAACACCAGCTTATTTTACATTTTCGTTCCACTTTAAATAATAAAGCAGTTACAGAGGTCTGGATGTAAACTACTGCACCATTTAAGGTGAAACGAAGCTGGAAGCTTGAGAATTAAAAAAAAAAAGGGACAATAAGTTAGCTTTTTATTCTCTCTTTCTATCTTAAAAACTGTAGCTGTTGTGTTGGTTCATCTACTTGTGTTTATGTTTCTGCTGGTGGAGTTAAATTGAAGTGCTAAATTCAAGCGTTTTCTTATCGCCAGTCAGTCCACCTTAAAATCTCCTGTTGAGCTTCTGTTTACGTGTGATGCATCCTCTATGTTCTCTCCTGATTGATTGGACGCAGTCCGGCAACAGCAGTCTTTAGAGAGCTCTGAACACAGCCCAACCCATCATGCACTGCGCTCACAATCGAAAAGAAAGGGATCCGTTGAGGCAAAGTAAGGGCAGCTCGACTTTGATGAGTAAAACTCACATCTTTCTCATTGGCTACTGGCACCATCTATTTGCATATGGGCGTGGCTTTCCCCATCACTCACCATCATTGTGTGGTTATTCACCCAAGGTCACCTTCCTCTATACACCCAGTCTAAAGCTGTAAACTTGCCTTGATATTGAAAGTCTTAAGAGCAATTACTGCTTTTTCTGCTTTAACCAATGAATGTGTTGCTTGTGTAGAGCTCTGGTATAAGTGTTTGGGATCTTCTGTACTTCTTGTACTTCAGTACTTCTTGTGAGGAAGAAGTACTGCTTCTTCCTCACAAATATACTCAAGTAAAAGTAAAAGGTATGCTGCAGTAAAACTACTCTCACCAATAAAGAAAATTTACATTTTTCTAAAATGTTACTCAAGTAAATGTAATTGAGTAAATACACATACATAATACACCACAGTACTGTGAAACAACTGCTGCTGCTCTTTGTTCTCTTTTTTCTTTTTTTGATTTTTTGAAGAGATATAATCTGCCCTCTACTGGTACTGGCTGGAAAAGTGAGGTAAAATGCTTCATAAACTTCTCCCGATCTTTGCACATGTCCTCTCTCTAGGGCTGCTGAACTCGATGCAATGGCACTGAAAGGAGACGCCAGGCTGCTGCTGAATGGTAGCCTGAATGATCGCGTTTGAAGGCCGCGCTGAAAAGAATGATTCGTGTTTACTGTACAATGACTCATCCGCCCATTGATCAAGGGGAATATGGTTTCATCTGTTGGACAGTGTCCCCGCAGACAGTGGCTTGGCGGCTGGATTTCATTCTCTGAGCCACTCTGATAAGCAGCTCTCATGCATTATAAGACCCTCGCTGTGTGCCTTTTCTCCACGACCGCCATATGCGTGTGTACATCTTTGTACAAGTGGGACCCTATTACTGCCTCAACCTCTCTGCCTTCTGAAAGCACTGGAACCCAATAGAAGGAGCAGTGAGCTGAAAGGTCAGAGGATATGATGATGCACCGCTGGATACGGCAGCTCGAAAGCTTCTCAGAAGTGTGCCTTTTCACGGTTTGAGGTTTTCTTAGAAGTGCAGAATGATCCCTTATACAATGACCCAGCTGTTCCATGTAGTGTGAAGGAGGAGGGGGGTTGGATGGGTGTCTCACTGTGATGGATAAGCATTGCATCAGATAGTACCCTGAAAGAGTATGGGTTCTAAAAAAATTCACCATGACGTTCCGCCGCTCTGTAACCCCATGTAGCCTGTGGATGCATACAAAACTTTAACACCTCTACTACTGTAGGAGAGAGAGAGTGAATGAAAGATTTTTCCTTTTTGTTCCCCCTGCGTGTCGTAATATTTCTTTCATATGGAATTCAAATATTAATGGTGTGAGAATCTGAAAAAAAGGCATGAATCACAGGTGCTGGCAGCCCTTTGACTGTTCAATGAAGAAAGTATGTTATATTTACAGACTGCTGCTGTCAATGTGCAAATCACATGTTTGTTTGTTTGTTTCTTTCTTCATCTTATAATAAGCCCCTCCCCCCATTGTCACTCAAAAGAGTGCTGTAAATTTCAACTTTGATGTGGAAATAATGAACTGAAATCATCTGGAAGTGAAAGTGTTATGATCTCCAGCGTCTGCATTTGAAATGAACATGAAACTTTCCATGAGCACGTTCATTACCCCAAAATGGAGGATGTCACACTCACAAAAGCAAAAAAAAAAAACTCACAAAATGAAAAACTTGTGTAACTGTCTTCAAAAGTTGAAACAAGAAATCTATAACATAAATTATTTTTTCACTCCCCAAACTTGAAACTCCAAAAGTTTGCTATTGGCCAGGAGTTTGTGGTCCATATCCGTTCATACAGCTCTGCAGCTCTGCCTTGAGACTATGTACCTTGTAATGATTCCTCTAATTTATCAATTCTTGGCTCATCTCTGGAAACACACGGGCGAGGCCAGAGCATCTGCAGTAACTGGTAGACTAGCTACAATGTCATAGAACTCTGTTAAACCAATTAAATACAAGGTATTTATTTTGAAATGTGTTTGAGCCAATGACAAGAAATAAAAACAATCCACACATTTGAATGGTAATTCAAGCTGCCGCTACAAAATACTGCTGAATCTTTTTTTTAATTGAATGTAACTGATAAAACAGTTTTATTTCATAAAGTTTTGGGGAACTCATAACTTACCCTTAAAAATGATAGTGTTTTAGCTGAAGTATATTTTACCCATTCCCTTCAAACTAACTGTGGTATTTTTGGGAGAAATTCATGATTATTTGTAGCGAATAACCAAATACATATTTCTGAACTTGTGATGAGGAGTTCAGTGGTGGGGTTAATGGTTGGGCTGAGAACATATGGTGTGATCTGGACCTGGAAGCAAATGTGAATAAATAAATAAATAAATAAATAAATAAATAAATAAATAAATAAATAAATAAAAACTATGCAGATAAACACAAGTGGGCAATTATACTCCCGCGTGGTCCTTTATCGACTGACCTTGTGTTTGGCTTGCTGGGAAAAAAAAAACTAAAAAGACAGCTAGAGTCTGGATTTTTATATTTTGACACAGGTGTTAATGACTTGATAAGTTCATGGGTCAGGGTAAATTAACTGAGCGATTTTCTAACCCAGGCCTCTCTGGCTGTATTAAGCTGTTATTGACCTAATTAGAAGCGAAGGTATTACTTCTCATAGAGTGGCTTGTGTCGACATCATGTAAAGTACTGTAAAGTCATTACAGTCTGTGGGGATTTTTTTCAGGGGGAAAAAAAAACGGTTTTTATGGCCTGACCTTTCATGGTGGTCATTGACAAACCCATGATCCAGCACGGATTTCATTAGGGAGAGAAACTCATCTTCATTGATCAAACTGAGAGCTGGATGGAAAGGGCTCTGCAGGAGGAGTAAGTCAGCACTGATCAAAGAGGTCCGACCACAGTGTCCACACACATGCGCCGACCTCCACAGGCTGCAGGGAGGTGGGAGAGTCCAGCCTTGTTAGGCCAGTCCGTCCAACAGTATGCACCGGCCTTACAGAGTATCTTCAACTTGAAGTCTTTCAGCTTCATTTAGCCATTAGTGGAAAAAATTGGTTGTGTGTGTGTGTGTGTGTATGTGTATGTGTGTTTTGTGGGGGGCTATATATTAATACCACTATTAATTGGGGATTATAGCTAATGTTACTTTGGCTTAGTTTAATAACTCTTAAATATTATTCCATGTTCATGTTTTAATGAGTTTAACCCCATCTCCAACAGCAAAACATAGACAGATAAGACTTTGCTGGGTTTCTATAGCAAAATACCTGAACAATTACAACCCAAGTCAGACCCAGCTTAAGCTGATGTAGCTGATGCTGTGTTTCTAATTATATTATTGTTTTGAAAGACCTGGTCCATTTTTGGTTCAATTCCTTTGTTTGTTAGGCTTGTATATTGTTAAATTATATATAGCATATTGTTCATTGTTGCATATTCTCTCTCTCAAAAACAATAAAGAGGGAACAACCTTAATTTTCAATGGATTTTATTGAAAAAAGACAATTCCAAGCAATTTTGGAGCATTTCTATTGGTCAGTTCATTATGAAATTGTCACAAAAAGTTGTGGCAATTAACAAATTATATACTGAACAAAACCTCGATAAAAATGAAGATGCATATTTTATAGTTCTCATTTATTTATTTATTTTATTTGTTACCACTTTGTTAAGACTACACTAATACATTTTACAAATGCTTTACAATCTGTTTATTAATGTTATTAATTAGGTTGTAAATGCATTACAAGTCATTAATAATCATTTATAGCAGAAAGTACAACAGGACAAACCCGCTGTTTGCCAAATCATGAACCCACATCCAGCTACACTGTTAAATCTCAGATCTGGATACTTACCTTACATTGTCTTCTCCTTCAGTCGGCATTAACCCTGTCAGCTTCAGAAACATATGTTGTAATTAATTTAACCATATATTCATCAAGTTTAATCAATCACCCACCAATAGAGATTAGGGATAATGTTGTGCACCTTAACATATGAAATGACTAATTTCACATTCTAAAGTCTCAGCTTATTCTTTACCTCAACATTCCCAGAAAGTTCTGACCACAAAAGTGGTCACTGTTTTCCTCTTTTATCTCTGTTACAAATGATTATTAATGACTTTTAAAGTGTTTATGACATATTTGCTAACCATGTAATAAACAGATGTATCTAATAGTATTAGATTGATGAATCTATTAGTAAATAATATATAGTGCCACCTACTGTTTTCCTTGGGAGACGCTCCTGACTTTTCAAATAGGTCCGAAGTCAATCAGTCCGTGACTCAGTAAGATCGTGCGAAGAGAGGAATAAAAACTCAGTTCTGATATTCTGGTCTGATGGGGATCCAGCCACAAAAACACAACAAGAAGAACAAAAAACATAAGAAGCACTAATAAAAAGCACATGGATTAAATTTAGAACCCTGACCATATTTATTCATATCATTTTTTTTCCAGTATTATTTTACTTTTATTCCCCCACTTTCTTTTTTCTTCCTGCTGAACACATTCCCTTTCATTTCTGAGGGACACTTCTTATTTATTTACTTCATTTCATTAATTGATGCTCAGTCCACAAATCCATGGGCAGCATCCCGTTCCATTGTTTGACACATTTTGGATTATTTAAAACGAAAAGAAAAAGAGAAAGAGACAGAAAGAGAGAGAGAGAGAGAGAGAGAGAGAGAGAGAGAGAGAACATCAAAGGCAAATCGAGGAGGACATGAATTAATTTACAATATGGAGTAAACGTGTGTACACACACTGCTGTGGTGAATTACTATTCATTTGGAATAAGACACTTATCACAGCTGTGCAGACAGCAAGGCACACCTCGCAAGAAGTTGTATTGACACGAGGAGGCAGAACATTTTCTCCCACTGAAAGGAGAATTTTCCACTTCAGAGGCTTCTTTAGTTCTCAAAGGGAGACAGACATGCTGCTAAAATATTCAGAAAAATTAATAATACTGTAAGTGTTCCTGCCTCTCGCATTCATAGCTCTTAGCCATGTTTTCTCTTTTTCGGGACGCGTGTTCAAAAGGCCGTGCAAAGGATGAGAAGCGAGCTCCTTCGCCGTCTCCTTTTGACCTTCTGTCTGCAGCGATTTTTTTTATTATTATTATTATTCCATAGCCTTCATTTATGTTATTTTTGTTTTATTTTGTTTTGTTGCATGCTCAGATTTTCAGAGGCTCATTTTCTTTGCACCACTACACTCTCAAAAATGCAGTCACTGGGCTGGAACCTTTCACAACTCTGGGGTGATCTTGTACCAAAAGTTAGTCAGCCAGCATGGTCCAATGGGAAAACATTTGTGTTTGATTAAAAGGCCATTCCCAGGATCTGTACAATGTGTACAACATAGAGTTCACCGTTTGTAGATGTACACGTGAATTTCTAACACCTACCTGGAGCTAAATTTAACCTTAATCCTGACCATAACTGTAATCATAACCTCATAACCCTAGCACAACCATAACTCTAACCCCCTAGCTGGAACTGGGCTTGTAACCAGAAGGTCGCCAGTTCAATCCCCAGAGCCAGCAGGTCATGACTGAAGTGCCCTTGAGCAAGGCACTAAACTCCCAGCTGCTCCTCAGGTGCCGTAACTCCGGGCATGTGTGCTCACTGCCCCCTAGTGTTCACTAGTCTGTGTAAATTTGTGTTTCACAACATGGATTGGGTTAAATGTGGAGAACTAATTCCTCTGTGTGCAAGCACAGTGGCGAGTAAAGCGATTCTAATTCTAATTCTAAGCTTGATCATAATCCTAATTATAGCCCTAATCCTACTCCTAACCTTAAACCCCCCTGTAATCGTACTAGTAACTATAATCACAGCCTTAATCATAATTCGTAAGTCCCAAGTATTAGAAATGGCAAGATTTTCATTTGTGTACTTTTCACAACAATTTAAACAGTTTCTTTCATTCTTCATCAGGTAAATAACAAAGTTCGTTCTGATTTAGCAAAACAGTGCCTCCAATGGACAGGAGCTTATTTAGTGATCATAAAATGACTATAAATCATAAATCATATTGTACAAATACATGTATCTGGGATGTTGTTGTTTTTTTTTCTTTCTTTTTAGTTTGTAGTTTGGTATCGTGTCTTTTTCCACTGCAGGTGTGGACTGATGAGTTGCCGTGAGTTCACACAGGCTTTTTTATTGTTATTGTATTTAAGACGGTAATATTGTGAACTTCATAACCAACTAATTTATTGAACAAAAACACAGTACAGTACAGCAGCTTACTTTTTGACAGTGTACAGTCAGGTTTGGTGTTATCCTTTAGTGTTAAAGACTGTGATCGATGATGTTGCAGACCTTCCATAAATCAGTGAGGAGCACCAGGACACGATGTAAACGCAGAGGCCTGGTCATGGCTTAAAACGCCGAACAGCAGCTTTCGATATAAATGAAGATGAAACTATTGTTGGAGCAGTTTTTAATGACTTCGTTTTACTTTGCTCTCATTTCATAAAGAGTTGACAGTTGAAGCATTGGGGCAATCTGTGCCCATTTACAAAGTTCAATACCCACACCGCCGTACCTCCCCGCTGTGCCCTCACTCAATATGTTAGGTAATGGCAGAATGTATAGTATTTTTCATATCAAAAGGCAAGCGAGGAGGGGGAAAAAAAAATAAAAAAAAGTGCTGCGAAAGGGCGTGCAACCACTATAAATGGTAATTGTCCTACACTACTGTGCCTTGTATGAAAAGCAGTCCGGTTTATAAATGAGACCTTTGGTGAGATCTTCTCTCTACATGCTCCTGCCAAGCCAGGCCCATGTAAAATTATTCAGGGCCCACTTTTAGCTTTAAAGGGGGCCTGTTACTGCCTCTTCCTGCTTCCGGAAAAAGTGTGCAGGTGGAGCGCGGGCTTTTCTCTACTGCTTGCCTCCGTAATTCTCCATCATTCTCCTAACGTGGGGTTTGATGTCTGAATATATTTCACTAATGGATCATAAATAAAAATGACCCAGGTCACCCACAAGCAAATTAGTAAATTACTTTGCAGCTTGCCAAGGAGATGGATAGGCTTCTGCCAGAGTCACACAGACGGTTGTCAGGACCAACGCCTGCCCACAAGTAAATAAATAACAGCAGACAACAAAGAACGAAGAGGAGAAGTATAGGGAAAGATGCTGTAACACTACTCTGAACGCGAGTGCTCATAAGGCGACATATCACCGACAGAAGGCTTTAGTAACTATAGATATATATCCTACACAGACTTTTTTAAAGACTTATTCCGACAAGAGTGTAACGCTTATGAATCTTGTATTTGTTAGTCAAAGTGTTACGCCAATCAGCCAGTAGCCCTTCAACAGGCAGGACCCCCAAGTACTACACAGGGAAGATGTTATTTGGGTGGTAGGACATTCTTTGCACTGCAGTGATATTTACACGGTCATGGTGTGATAGTGCATGTTAGGCTTGTATAAGTGGATCAGACAAAGCAGTGCTGCTGGAGTTTTTCAACCATGTGTCTATTCCCTATCCCATCCCTTAAAAACACCTACCTTTTTGGTTCACCTTCTAGGGTCAAACACATGTAAATACAGAGACAGCTCATCTGCTACTGTGCAGTTTGGGTTGGTCCTTTAGAGCTCTATCAGTGGTTACTGGACGCTGCCCATAGGACACTTTTTGCTGGATTATTTTGGCAGGTGGACAATTCTCAGTCCACTAGTTTCAAACAAGCCTCTAACTATCCTTAAGTCATGTCTTAGCTTGTAACAACTGACAACAATATAGACATTAATAAAGCATCGTTCCAAGCATCAGTTGACAAACATTTTGCTGAGATGCAGAGGGTTAAAGCAGGTTTGATAACATATGTTAGATTAAGCCATGTTAAATGCTGTGTAATTTTGTATGAACTGTAATGAAAAGCTAATATCCGCTGCTAATTAGTAATATATAACCAAAGATGCCTCACTGCATGGTTTCTGTTCTTTTTGACCACTGAGTCATCAGAAGTTTTTTCCTTTTAAATGTGTAATTACTGTCCTTGACATTTCTGAAGCGGTTTGGCGATAGTTTATTTCCTGACGGTCGGAGCGGAGACATCTCCTTTATTAAAATAAGGGCAACTCACACAGAGTCTGTATTATGCTTCTGCAGGAAATCAGTGTTTTGTCGTAACTGTCCTCTCCGTGCTTGACATTTCTGTGGGTTGCGAACGCCTATTATGACTCCAGCCGGCTCTACCTCACATGAATTCACATTAACACGTTTCCGCCAAAATGATCATTTGTACTTGCAGCCAGTGATCACACTCCATTATTCTGGTCATGAACCAGCCATCGCAGGTTTAAGACGCCGACAATGTCATGACGGCGGGGCGAAGAAGGAGGAAGGAGTAAAAATGTCAGACTCAATGAATTTCTTCTCAGGTTTCTCATAAACAGCCAGTAGCACCAGGGTACGGCTGGGCTTTTAATGGCCAGTGGATTTGATTACAGGATCCGGTACAGTGTACAGTTAAAGGAATCATATTATTGTGGTAGGGACACAGATAGACTGAGAATACGCTAGGCTTGCAGCGAATGTTCAGGTGCACGCAGTGACCTCAGAGAGGAGCTCCGAGAAATTAATGTCACAATCAGTTTGCAAGCGCATCATTTCAAGTTACTGCTAAACTGAGAGATCGAAAATGAAGCCTCTTATCTGCAAGAGCCATATCGATTTGAGGGTGGTAACGTAAGGATTTTTCAGATAGTCAATTACTGCATTTAGATAATACTCCCTTTGCCATCCGTCCTATCTGCCCAGTCCAATCACCCGAGAAAAGAACCTTCATATGATGTTGTCAAACCTCACTTTAGCAAAACCATTTTCACATCTCCTCAACCACCTCCACCAACTTTTCAGCTCTTTGAAGCTTAACAATGAAAGTGACTCTATCTTCATCCAGGCCTGTCTCGATCTACTGAGTTTTATTGCATTATTGATGGCTAAACTAAATACATAGGCTCCTCGTTGGTATGTAGGTTGTTTATAGTGGACAGGTATATAATATTTTTAGACTTAGCTCAGGCTCTGAGTTTCCAGCATCTTCCACACCCAGCAGCTGAAAAGAATCTACGCAAATCAGCTTCTTCTTTTTTTTTTTACCCTTTCTCCATCAGCTCTGAGCTATTGACTGATGATTCACTGCGGCATCTCTGCTGAATTCCAAAATGAAAAGCAGCGGCTGGCTGAATAAACATTCATCTGATTGGCACCTCCGTCGGAGGCCACTTTGATTGCGCAGCATTTTTATATTAGCAATTTGCAGCATTACTCCCAACTTTATTTATATTAGAGGAAATGGTAGAACTGTGCTGCCGGTTCGGCGATGAAACAATGTGCTGCTTTTGTTTATGGCCTTGTACTTAAAATGAAATCAAGACACCCGCCAAGATCTTCAGCTGGGATTTTCACAGGAATGTGAGCTGAGGGATGTGAGTTTCAGGGATGGAAATACAAGGGCTTACAGTTAGTGTAATTAGGTGATATCTTTCTAATTTTGGTGTGTGATCTGATTATCTCTATCCGATATGAGATGTTTAATATTCCAGCAGTGGTGACTTTATTAAAAATACAAACAAACAAACAAATACAACCAGATTTCGATACACTCTCAAAAAAAAAGGGTACAGTAGAGGTACATTACTTTTCACTATAGGTACAAACAGTGTAAATTCATTTTTAAAGGTACAACAGTTGTGTTCCCTAAACATACATTACATGCTGAGCTGAAAATTTCTGATCTTTCATTATGGAACTGTGGGTGGCATGGTGGTGTAGCAGGTAGTGTCGCTGTTACACAGCTCCAGCTCCAGTCCTGCACTTGTGAGGAGTGCCTGTGTCTGTATTGGTTTCCTCCAGGTGCTGTGGTTTCCTCCCACGGTCCAAAAACACACATTGGTAGGTGGATTGGCGACTCAAAAGTGTCCGTAGGTGTGAGTTAATGTGTGTATCACCCTGTGAAGGATTGGCGCCCCTTAACTGAAGGTACAGATGTGTACCGATGAGGATACCACCACCGTGACAGCAAAAGATACCACCACAGTTTTTCTAACAGTGTAGCTGTATTTGCTCAGGTATATAGACGTAATATAAAATATTAACGGGTTTATGCTTTTTTTACCTGAGCATTTTATTACAGGATATATTAAAGGGTTAAAAAAATAATAAATAAATAAATAAATAAATAAATAAATGTTGTTTTTTTTATGTATCTGTACATTCATTTGGGAATCTGGAGTGCATTGCCATACACAAGACCACCCAGTAATATTTATGTGAGCTGCCCAAGTCTGAAAACATGGGACTCCTGGGCTATTGCATTGAATTGAGCTGTGGCTCATTCTCATTTAATGGAACAGGTTCTGAAACTAGTTGTTGAGAACAGGGCTGTTTGGACAGGGGGAGAATTGTGCTGTTATTTGATTTTTGTGGTGTTTTGACCAAAAGATTTCACAGATGTGGGTGAAGTTATGGAAAGGTGTTAGAATATGTCTCTTTTAATAATTTTTCATGTTTAATTTTATTCAGCTTGTTGAACACATTTTGCTTTTTGATTGGTCACATCAGAGAGTCTGAGTGGACTTAGAAGCAGACGGATCCAAAAACTGAGACGTGTCCTACAAACATTAGTTCCTATGTTACATGTGGAAAGTTGTTTTTCTCAGTAATTGATTCACTTTGTACTTCTGCTCAAGTGTTTTGGAGGAGGGGGGGTACTTTTACTATTTCATTATTTTTCCTAAAGTAACAACACTTAAGTTAGTATTGGTTTAGCATACTTAACTCACTCCTGTTGAGAGCAAATGTGTCTCATGTATAGCCTTCCACCACTACCATACCTAACCAAACCATCAACTACACAGCTATAACAGGGCGGCCAGCATACACCGAAAATTCTAATCACCCGAGTCAGCCATATTACCAACTAGTCACCTGACTGGTGGATCCATTTTGTAAACGATGATGGGGACCTTGCTGTAGCCACCACCTAATTAGAAGACAGCCTATTGAGTTCTTCTGGCAGCCCATGGCTACAAATGGCACAGGCGGAACTGAGAAAGAGAGAGCCAGAAGGGTCCCAGTGATGGGGCACTCCTATTCACTGGATGCAGTCCTTTTGAGCTCCTCATGTGCTCTAGGGCAGCATTTAATGCACGCAGTGATCGCCCTGGTCTGCTTTGAGCCAACAGCAAGCAATGCTCTCAACTCCATTAATAAGCAAGCCAGGGAATTAGTTTGTTCATTGCACTTTGGGATGCAGACCATTCCCATGGTTCATACAGTGCATACAAGATATAGCTGCCACTCTTTCAGTATTTTTAATATGTGGTTAGCGCTTCATGGATGTTCACCTGACTCATAAAAAGACATACCTAAAACTCACTCTAAACCTTAGCAATAACTTAATCTTAATGGAGGAAATAGGAAATATTATTCCTATTCCTAATTTATAGCAAATCATATTGTAATTATATTATAAATATATCTGGAGTGCTAATTTTATTGGAGATCTTTTTGCCATTATGTAATGTTATGCCCATGCCGTTAAGTGCCAACAAACTCCTTAATACTTCTAACTATTTCTCATCATTATGGGTGCTGCGTCTTTCTAGCTCATCAGTACAGTGTACCTTGGCTCTTGAGTGTCTTGGAAATTTACAACCAGTGTTTTGGAAACAGTGCCACAATATGAGGCCAAAAAAAATATGTCATTCGGATGGTGTCCAGCCATATCTGTGAGGTTAATTGGGTCAGTTTCAATAATTACATTAACATTTCTCTCTGTGTATCCCCACCATTCCCCTGCAGTTGCCATGAAGGTGAACGTGCATTAAGATTAGATGCTGAGGGGTTGAGCTTAAATTAAAATGTATTTTTAAATGGCACCTGAAATGTCCACGCTAAGCACTGGTCTATATAGAGCATTCCCCTGTTATTCTCAAGGTCACGAGGGGTGAGGAGTTTTAATTGAAAATGAAATTGTCTACCTGATGGGTTCACCTAATTATCAAATATTAGAGTGGAAAGCAGAGGGTCCGGAAAAGTGAGAAATTATGAAAGGATCACCTTGAATATTACGGGGTGGAGTGTGCGCTCAGCCGCTCACACTGACCAGTGGCTAACTAATCTCAGCTCTAATTTAAAGCCTGAGTTTCTTGTCCTCACACTCTGCCTACAACTCCCACAGAATAATGAACATGATGGAAAAAGCAGGCATCTGCCCAGATTTCACTATGCCTGAGCTGAGATATTGCATGGGGCTTATTGTCTGTGCATTATCATACATATAGTATCAGTATCAGTGCCGAGTTTTGTCTCAGACCTCAAGCAGACTGGGGACAGAAGCAGCAAAATGGGCTTTGACAACAAACAGCGAGGCTGAGCCAGAAGTCTGGCCACACGACACGATGACAAAAGTCTCTGACATTTGGTCCGTGGAGTTTCCGTCTTCTCCGTGCCATCAGCACGCCATACTAATGGGTCCTGACATTACAGCTGTAAGAGATGCCAACCATGAAATGTGACAGACAGAGGGTTATGGGAGAAGGGAAAAATAAGCCCAGACTGGATGACACCTCCAGCCTCCACCTCTAGAATCCTTAGGCCGAAGCAGAGATAATGGCTGGGTCTGCTTTAAGCCCGGAGATATATATATATATATATATATATATATATATATATATGTGTGTGTGTGTGTATGTGCACACATGTCTATATATATATAATATCCAAATCTTCTGCGTATGTCATTAATGTTTGATACTGCTTGCCGTGAGCAAGACGCAAAAAATCCAAGGCAATGAGGTCAAAAGGTTTTGGGAAGTCTATTGAGCGCAGCCCCATGGCTATTTCCAATTCTTCTCACTTGCTGGATGTCCTGGCCTTTGGAGTTCTCTGCTTCGTGTCTGTTTGTCTTTTCTTGGAACCCGGTGTGTCGGCTCCTTTGGAGATCTCTCATCTATTGATTTTTTTTTTTTTGTGCCATATTTATGTATTGTTGCTGCTTCTCAAAGCACACACCTTGGATCCTGCTGTAAAGCTCACTCCTGATGAGCAATCACCCAGACCTATAAAATCACACACAAAGCTCTGCGCTAATGCTCACTCTCCATCGCCATTGACTTGTACTAAGAACTGAACAAAGGGCTATTTGAGGTTAGGCTTTGGACGTAGACACCTATTTGTGTCAATACAAACTATATTTGAGCTGCTTCTTTTTCGTTTTTCTCTAGAAGACATTGGATAGTAATTCAGTTCAGGCAAGGTAGGGTGTTGCTGCATCTAAAATACAGAGGGAAAGGGAAAGATTCAAATATGCTTTATTTATAAGGAAGGTACACCGCTGTTTCCTCTCGCTTCCCCTGTTGTCCTCTGCACAGAACCCAAACAAAAGAAAAACATCAAACAGCAGTCTTCCCATTGTTACCACTAGCCAGGGGTTGCACCATGCCGCCTCACCGCATCCTCTTTCCATTCATCTATTATGTTTTTTTTTTTTTTTTATTGTTATTATTATTATTATTGGGCACTTTTATTTTTATGGAGAATATAGAACAGGTTCAATTAATGCCAAGGACAAATTGAGACTTAAACTTTACCGGACTCAAATCACCTGTTGTGATACTGAAAATGTAACCTTTTGACAATAAGAGAGAGTGCTGTCTCCCATAATAAGACTTATATAGTAAAAAAAATGTAGCAGTTTCTGAATAATAAATGTTTAATAACAATGTAATTAACAAAGTTAATGCCTTTAAATGATTACAGTGGGATTTTAATCCAGTATGAGTTTGAAAATATGGAAGAAATAATACTGAATTGGATGACCTTCTATTATTGGCCAAACTAAGAGCTCCTTGAGTCATAGTAACTGACCTCACAGTAATAAAATAACAAAACCTGCTAACAGACACAGTCAAGTATGGTGTTGCTTTTGAATTCAGTGCCTATAATTGAATGCTAATGTGAAAATTTGGCAGATATTACAAAGGCACTTTATCCTGCATCAGTCCCCCCATCAAATCTATTACTGTTTTTACTAAAGACAATTCCTTTGTTTAAACTAATTCAAGTCCAGCAGTGATTTGGCCTCATGAGCTGTTTATTTATTTTTTTTATTAAAAATAAAATAAAGTCAGTCCTGTCCTACATTTCAATAGCTGTGAGAGGTTTGGGGGGTGGGGGGCTCGTCTGTTAGTTCCTATTGTTACTGTGGTCCTATAAAAAGCCATTTCACTCTCTACTGCTGAAATTCTTCAACATCTCTCAGTAAGTGCCCCTGGCGCTGCTCTTGCATTGATTGCTCATATGAAGAAAAAAAAAAAACTGGAATATATTTTTCTCTACTTGCCTTCTACATTGGTTGCCAGCCTCCTAGAGTGTGTGTGAGAGTGTGTGGGTTTGTGTGGCAAGGGATAAGTGTGCACAACCTGTACATTGATAGGCCTCTCAAAGGATGGATCTTACGTAGGCTGCTTATTGTGCGATTACCTTTGAGAAATCAGCTTCTGATTTTTATTTTTTATTATTTCTTTTACTTTTTTTTTCTTCCAAACCTACAATATGTATTTATTTTAAGCCCAGCATTGTGGAGTTGCAGCAGTAGTGGTGACAGGCTTCTGGCAGGGAGACAGTGGAGAGTTGAAGAGAAAAAAAAAACATCTATGGGGACAGAACTTTGCAGCTGTCTGCAGTGTGGGCACATCAAATGCATTCAAAGGGAAAAGGGAAATGTACAGTAACTCAGCTCTGTCAGAGAAACCCAGATTTTAGGGCTTTTTATGCTCTATGATCACCACTATACTCTCAAAAGTAAAGGTGCCACAGAAAAAGCACTTTTAGTTTCCCAAAGTATCTTTGGTAACACTCCCTATGACTTCTGAATTCGTTCTTTATAGGGGCAGATATTGCATACATAATAACTTATGAGGTCAGGCAAAATCCCAGGCTAAAAGCTATTTGTTTAAATGCAAAACATGTTGTAAATCAGGAATATAAAACTATGCCATGTTCCATAACATTTTAATGTGTTCATAATAACACACAGACCTTCACGATGGATATATTTTACACTCTGCACCCTAAATTATGTGATATACAAAATGCCATTTGCCATCATATCTCTTATATACTCATTATACTGATAAACCACATCTGTGATTGGCCAGGATGCACATATAGCACACAGTAAAACATTCAGTGATGGGTTAAAGGTTTGTGTACTGCTTACATGTGATTTAAATCCATTCAAGACCTTGAGATTTGCTGAAAAATCTGCTTGCTCGTGTGCATCTGCAGATATATCAGAATAGTTAAATGAGAAGGCCCTTCCTATTTACTTTCTTTGATTTTGCTTTATCTTTAGCTCATGACCTCAATAAATATACTGAGTACCGTTTGACACGACTACCAGATCAGGCAAAATTAATAAAGCTAGGAAGGGAAGTCTCCTTTATTTGAATCAGTGGCTTGCTCAAGTAGTCTGACTTAGACACTGCTTTATTGAGGTGCACACTTTGGAACAAAACTGGCTCAAAACTGGCCGGTTTAACCCAGGCAGACCATAGAACAGAATATATAACTGTACTGGGTCTCCAACAGGAAATAAACGTATTTTTTTACTTGTAAATGCTCACAAAACTGAAAGTGAAATCCTATATTAAAAAACGAATACATACAAAACATAGTTCACACTCATTGGATGTATAAGTGAATTTCTAGTGCCTAGCCAATGTAAAAAATCAGACTTGGCCCTGTACCATAACTATAACCCTAAGCCTAAGCCTAAATCTAACCCAAACATAATTCTAATCTGCAATAGATTAAAAATAGCAGATTTTTTTTTTTTGTCATCCTCCTGTGTAAAGTTCCCACAACCGTTGATAACACTGTTTTGTTTCTGTAATTCTGTAATCTGATGGCTGTTTTAACTTCTTGTTTAGGTCACACCTACTTTCTTTTCACGTCCTTGATGTGGAAATATCACACCTCTCAGCACCAGAATTGCCAACCTCACTGTAAAGATTAAGGAACAATATATTATACAGCCCTACCTGCAAGAGTTTGAATTCTCTGGAGCTCCAGAGGAGACATGCAATAAAAGTCTCAGGTTCTGAGCGAGAAGGGAATGTGTTCCCTTTATTTATAATAAGGTGAACACGCGGATGTCCTCTATAAGGGAGTGAGAAGCAGCAACACTAACGTTTTATGACAGTTTTACAACTTGGGTGAAAAGTAGACTTGTATTCTTTTTTCTTTCCCTGATTTGATTTAGAGATTTTTCCATTTCCTGCCACATATCCTGGACCACCTTTAATAATTCAGGGCATTGACTGTGACTGCCACATGGCACGTTAAGCCATTGCGGAATACTTGCACCCTCAATCTTGTTTTGTGATACGAAAAAGAAGCACAGTCAAATGATTCACACATCTATCCTCGATCAGTCCTCATGAAACAATACGTCTGGTAATGTGGCACAAACTTCATCAAGAGTATACCTGAAAAATGCAAGCAGCTTGTCTGAGAGAAGCGTCTAGAGGGACTACGGTTATTCTTAGCCCTTAGCAAGTACATTACCCTCAAGAATATATCGCAGAAACAAAAGAAAAAGAGACAGGTTGGTATGAAGAAGCAAAAAAAAAAAAAAATTCAACAGTCAATTAGCAGAATGCTTCTCACTTTGGCTCAAAACGCGAAAGCTCTCTGTTGCTCATCCATTTTCCAAGACAATGAAGAAGCCGTGGCAACTAGCTTTGTGTCCTGCCAGTAAGGGCTTGAGAGATTGCTCTCCTTTGAGGCCATGTGCTCACTATCTGCCTGACCATTGGAGTAGTTACCACAATATATGACTAAGGGAAGGAGAACAAATCACTGGAGACTAAGAGATATATTGCATATCCAGAGGCAGAGTTTATTCCTTTCACTTTGCCCTGAGGAATTCGCTGGGGGATAGCTGTAGAGTCCTGGGTGAGTTAAAGACCTACTGTGTGCACTCTCAAAAAACCTGTGGTCACTGTGGTGGTTCCATGAAGGGTCTTAGTATCAATATTTGAGAGACCTAATCGTACCATATTTTAATGTAATTTTAGATTTTTTCCATTGTTTTTGTTCTTGCTAGGAGCACTATTTAAGATTTTTAAGATTTTTTTTTTTTTTTTTTTTTTTTTTTTTTTTGTCTTGGGGCTCCCACTAATTTTTTGCAAGTTTTTGCAACACTGTACTTAAATCAGTGGGGAGGGAGAAGGGGTGGTGTTTTACCCTCCTCCAAAAGTTACATAGTGCAGTTTCTGCAGTGCTGAACCTGAAAAAGCAAAGGCAGAGGCTCTGTTCTCTCTATTACGGGTCAGTGAACCATCACAATGATTTTGAAGCTGTATGGTTAAGTTAAAAAATAGTATGTAGTGTTTTAAAACCCTTTAAAACTCTTCTATGTAGAAAACGTACAGATTTCCAAGTTGCCATTCAGAGAAGAAGGAGAATCACCTTTATTGACCCCCTCAGGGAAACTGCTTCTCCGCATTTAACCCATCTGTGATAGTGAACGCACAAGCACACGCTAGTGAACAATTTATCCCACATCCTAGGGGCTGTGAACACACTCACGGAGCAGTAGGCCGCCAACAACCTCTGCACCTGTGGGGAGGTGTTAGAGGGTTAGGTGACTTGCTCCGGGGCACTTCAGCTGTGATTTTTTTTTTTTTTTTTTCTGCAGAGGAACTGAACTGACAACTCTCTGGTCTTAAACTCACTTCTCTAAACATAAAGCCGTGGCTGCCCTCATACGTCCAACATGGGCCGAAGAGAACATAATGCACCATCATGGTACACACCTGGACTTTAAGACCACTGCTGTACCTCTGAAGTGGCATTTCTACTGGCTGTACCCTTCACATACAACAATATACCTGTATAAGACCTGTTGTTCATTCTTCTCAAGAAGCAACTCAAATTGGAACATTTTCTTTTGACACAAAAAAACAGTGTGTTTGTGTTTGTATATTAATAAATATGTCTTAGAACTGTTATTTCTCACGGCATCAAAGGGCATGTTGACCAGCCTGGGCGATATTACGAAGCCTCCTTGCAGAAATGTTTTGTTTTTTTTCTGTTTTCACTGAGGCTGCGAGCCTCCCTTGCTGACCGAGTTAAAACCGGCCACCACAGAGAACATCCCGGCTTTACAAACAGCTGATATGAATGGTGAGTGGGTTTGAGAGGAGGCTGCGCATGGCTCTGTCAGTGCCCTTGCCTTCACAGCTCTCCCCACACCACCCCTTAATCTCTCACACATATTGCTCCATCCATCTTTGTTATCTCTTCATAAGAGCACCCTCTCCATATACAAGGTGGCGAATTTTCACCCCACCACTCGCAGCCCCAACCCCCTACCCCTCCTCCTCATCCTCCTCCTCCTCAAGAAATTGTTTCCTTCCTTTTAGATTTCAAAAAGCATTATCAGCAGGATGGTTCACTTCCCTGTCAAATTCTCACCTGCATATGGAATCTTTTCTTGCACTTTTTTATTTCATTGTAAGGTGAACAGTGTCTGGTTCTTTTATTTTATTTAAGATACTTTCCCCCATTTTCGTCCAGGTTCCCTTTATTTTTTATTTTTTTTCCTCTGAAATTATGGCCGAATTTATTACTTCTCTCCTCATGCGGGCAACCTATCAACACAATAACGGCTCTGGGCGAAGCTGGGAGAGCGCCGCATGGATCTGGTGGCACTCTCTGTGTTATTATCATGATCAGCGCTGATTGCTGATTGTTATGGTGTTTGCACCTCTCCTCTATTCGCCGCACGCTGTGTGTTTGGGCAGTGCTGATTGTGTTGATGCTGCCGTCCCCCCACCAACACCACCCCACCCCCCATCCTCCTCCTCCTCCAGCGCCTAATGGAGGAGAGGCCTAAGCGGAGGAGAGGAGCGAGGAGAAGCAAGGGGCCATCAGACATAATGAACACGCCGCAATCAGGCCCATCAGCCCACAGGAGCCGGCTGGAGAAAAGTGGGAAAGAGTGGGTGAGAGAGAGAGAGAGAGAGAGAGAGAGAGAGAGAGAGAGAGAGAGAGAGAGAGAGAGAGAGAGAGAGAGAGAGTCAAGTTGTCAGAACACACAGACCCTGCACAATGGCTATTTTTTACACGTTGAACCCTAAAGCCGACAAAAAAAGAGAAATACATTTCATTTACTTTTCATTCCCATTCAGCACACACAAACACACACACATACACACACACACACACACATACACAAAGGTGGATGAAATGCATGGAAAGACAATATATCACTGGCTTATTATTCTCATGGCAGGTTGCAGGCTGAAGGAGGATATCTTTATTTATTTAAACCCAGGTGAGGAATCAAGTCTGTGATTTTTAATCAACGCTAACAAAAGGGAAGACACAGGAGAGCCCATGACCCGTCATGTTCCGGGGATGTATTCTTCTTCCCGCTCTCTGTCCTTGCTCCTGCTTTTTCATTACTTGTTTTGGTGTTTTAATCTTGAGGCCCAAGTCAATAATACTCTTTGTTGTGCGAGAAATGGCGAGGCGGGTGAAAGAGAGAGAGAGAGAGAAAGAGAAAAGAAAGAAAGCAAGTCTGCCTCTTTTGTTGGAAGTGCCCGCCTGTGACTTCTCCCTCTCTTTGGGCTCAGATAAAGTAATCATTAAATGTTGTTTTGCGGCCCTGCAATTACTTTCCTTCAGCGTCGGGTCAAGCGCAACACGGACAGGGAGAGCGAGAAACAAACATGGAAAGAAAGAGAAGAGAGAGAATCAGGGGGTGGAGAGAGTGAAAGAAAAAAAGGAAAAACGAAGAAAAGAAGGTGCGAGGCCTGGTGCGCTGATATACGCGCTGCTGATATATGCTCAGCACCAGCCGACTCACTTTCCTACTGTTAATCCGTCATTGTAACAGCAACAAATTAAAGTGTGTCCTCCTCTGTCCAATGAATCTTGCTCTCGTCTTCCGTGCCGCTCCAGAAATATGTCCTTTAATTTCTGGCCCTGCTGAAAAGCCATCAACACACTCAAGCCAACACAAGGCATGCATACATCAAGTCCAGCAGATTATGAAATTGACTGCCATCTTTATGCTGGCAACTTATTACAGGCTATTGTACAGTGGCTGAGAAAATACAGCTTAATACATTTAGCTGGCTTAACTGTATTTGGCAGGAGCTGCCTACTGTGAGGTAATGTAAATGCATCTTTAATCTTTAAAACCCCTTATTGTTAGCCTTTGGGAACTCTGCGTATGTTAAGTGCCATCAAGAGAAATGGTTTGAGGTGTTTTCAGCAAAGGGAATTAGAGTTGTGACAATACCAGGGTACCAGCGTCACAGTTCTCTCAGGGCTGTGGATTTGTTGGAGTCGTACCTTGTCTGTAGAGTGTCTAGATGTACACTATGCCTCATGGTGGGGCCACTGGTCTACTTGCGCTACCACTGAGGACACTGAGGAACTCTGAAACTTTGAAACCCAAGACTCTTCTGGTGAGGGAAAACTCCAGCAAGCAGGAACAGTGAGTCTGGCCTTGCCCTTGAGTGTGGCACCCCATGGAACTCAAACCTGCATTGCAGCGAGAGACAACCCTAAACTCACCAACAGTGGTATTTGAACAGGGCTTCCTCAGCACTGTGAGTTGATTTTGCTCAGTATATAGAGCATCGGTCTACGCTGCTGAGCAAACCCGGGTTCCGTCAGGATCCAGAGGGTGCAAGGGTCTCCGTTGCTTAAGGGCAAGGTTGCACCTGTTACTCCAGGGTAGAGATTCCTCTAGTTTCCAAGTTTCAGAGGATCTCTGAGACTGGGGGCTGGCCCATGGTAGCACTAGCAGAGCAGTGGTTCCTCTGTGAGACTACAGTACTGTGCAAAATCAAGATTATTATTATATATGTTTTAAAAGTATTTATTTAATATCAGACGTTCTCCTTGATTGAACAAAATGAAGTATTTATTGACCAGTAAAACTAGGTATTGAATAATAACTTCAGATAATTTTGGACTGCCAGGTTAAACCCAGAGATTCACACTTAATCTAATAATGTAATTTTGTTTTATTATAATATTTTTATTATAATTTTATGTTATGTTATTTATTTATTTATTTATTTAGCGCAAATACACCTACTGCTCAGATAAATCACTTTTAAGACATTGCTGTATGTCCAAATATAAATATTGTACACTATGTGTATTCAGCTACTTTAAGATCCATCCTTGTCTGACAGAAGCGTTCAAGTGCACATCACTAATGTTCATAAACTAAACATTCTATAGAATGTTTGGCATTGCCAACTGTTGTCTAAAGGGATATAAATCCGCTGCTCCCACTGTGATCTCTGTGATCCATAACTTCTCCAAAACCAGTACCAGACTTGACTAATGTTTATGTGGCCAGATGCAGTCGAATGCTCACGTCAATGTTCTCGTAACTGGTGTAGGATCAAGGCTTTCCTAGAAGAGTAGACATGTGGCAGTCCACTAGCAGGTTTACTAGATAACTCAGACTGGATCATTTCATGAAATGAAATCCAGCCCACCGTGTCACAAGAGGGTCTTGAGTTGCTGTGCAGAAGATGTAATTAGTTCTATCTATTGATAAGCTTAAAAAACTGATAAGTTAAATCTGGTTCATCCTCAGACCTGCTGCCTGGAAATGTGAATTTAGTTTGCTTCTCTGCCCCTCTGATTCACATTATCATGCACAGTTTGATTCACCTGTGAGCAGGAAACAAAATTAGTGCAGTGTGAGCTCATTTCCATAAATGGCAGAAAGTACAGAAAGTTACAGAACTGGATTATTTACCATGTTGAAAATGCATCCAAGAGTTCTGACACTTCTAGGCACATCACAGCATTTTTCATTATGGGAGCAAAGCCTGATGTGTTAGTTTCATTATATGTGTGAGTGTTTGCAGACACCTCTTCTAATGAGTGATTTCAGCTGCTTAAAGGTGGATCCGTTATTTTTCTATTTATTTATTAATTTTTTTGTTATTTTGTTTATCCGGTTTTTGCAAGATTTTCTTACCAATTATTAGTCAGCTCCAGTTCCAGCATTTCAGCGAGTCTCCCCTGATCGTTGCCATCACCCTCGGGAAGGTAGAGGCGAACACATGCTTCCTCCAAGACACGCACGGCCTGCCAACTGCTTCTTTTCAAACAGAACACTTCAGCACCTTGGAAGAGAACTCTCCTGATCTGTCACATCAACTGACAGATGGCCATTGTGGCTAGTGAGCAGTGATTGTGGGACATCCTACCCACCCACAGGGTTTGCAGCCCTGGAGAGTTGAGGCAGCCCCTGGATTTTAACCTTAAGCACTTACACAACTGTGCCACTCAGGAGCCTACTTGCATTCATTTTTTTTAAGTTTGTATAATCTTCATAAGCCCTATTCTGACAGGATTCATTTTGTTTGGGAAGTCGTCACATAAGCAATTCACTAATGGTTATGATGGATTCACAATGGATAAGAAATCTTGGTGTAAATAGCAGATGGAACTTACGCATTGCTGTCACAAGAAAGATCACACAATACATAGTTTTCATTGCTTTCAAGTAGATTGCAAAAAAGTTCACTCACTCATAATCCCTCACCCAATTATTAGAACTGATATTAACAAACTATCTAATGTTAATTAGTAGGATACACGTTCATAGCTTAAGTGTTGGATGCTGTTTTGCACAAAACTTATGTCTGCCAGACGATTTCCTCCTCTGAGTGATTCTTTAGGTCAGTGGCCCCAGGGCTGGGTGTGGAGCATTGAGCAAGTTATGGGGTTGTAGTAGGGAGGGCAACTAGGCAAATTAATACAAATATAATTTTTGGTGATTAAGAAGGTGTAGTTTTGTATGTATGAACAAATGCCATTGGAGATTGACAGCAGAAAAAAAAAAAAAAAAAAAACATGCAGGTGTGTGTCTGGCTTGAAAATATTCTTATCTACAAATGGGGCACTGCAGAAAATTTTGGGCATCACTGCTTCAGGCGATCTTGTGGATTTCAGTGTGGAGCTTTCAACACCTGAGGTTAGCTGCTTACTTGATCTGATTTGCGCCGTACATTACATCACTAAATGCCTCCTTCAGCGCTTTCATTCTTGAAAAATCCTGTGAAAAACACCTTTACAACTGGATATGATGGAACATTCACTCACATGTCAATTCACACTGTATAACTATTACTTGGGGTTATTTTTGCTTCTTGTTTTATAGTAAGGAAAGCTGTAGCACACATTCTGGAAAAAATGACTAAAACAGTCTATTAAGACATGACTAAAATCGACAAGATACTCACTTGGACTCATTAAAAATGTATTAATTGCATTACCCTAGACCTACATGTAAAATGAATTGAGTCCTAATAGGGCTATTGACACTTAACCATATGAGAAGGTGCTCTAGAGCAGCTGACATCCTCCTGACCAATGGCAAGTGAAGGCTCTATGGGCTGGGGTTAAAGGAATTGTGCTGTTTGGAGAGATAGAGCTACAGTTCATTATCAAACATTAAAAACACCTCATTATTTAGTGGTTGAACATTTAGTGTAAAGACTTCCCAAAAGATTAAATGGTGTTACTTTCACAAGAGGAGACAATCTCCCATTCAACACCCTTTGTTTCAGTTGAAATACTGTACAAGCAGGATCCACAAAGTGTTAACTGTTATAATGTCACCTGCATTTGCTCCAGAGCAGTGAAAGAGTGCTTTTTAGGGTCAGTTTTACCTGAACCGTTTTCAGGTGTCTGTAATCGGGCTTTCTGCATGGATCTCCCTTTGTCAGCCATTCACTTTCATAGGAAGGCATTCTGTCAAAAGATTTGGTGACAGATTTCGCCTAGTCATTTGAGTACAGAAAGCACACATGTATTGCCCTGTTGGGTTTTTTTCCTTGGCCTTTCTTCACTGAACAGTAACAGATGGCGAGATGTGGATGTGTGCAGAGGAACATTATTCAAAACTGTGCTGCATTCCTCTGCGCTGCAATGTGTAACTCTGCTTCACCAAGTCTCACATGGATAAGGAGTTTAAGTCACTGCAGTTTTAGTCATTTAGTTAATGATGGTGAATCAATTCCTCCTCCCATATCTGAGCACTGCAATCTCATTTTCTTATAAAAAAAAACCCTTACCCATGACATGAATCCTGCGGGCTGTTACACAGATCTTTCTCTGTCCGTCCGTGTCCTGGTGAGGTAGACTCTGTAACATATATATTTTTGAGAAACTTGGGTGAATACCATTTCACCCCTTAGCCTGGTTGTCTTGGGGTAGGGTGTCTTTAATCTTGTAGGGAAAGGGGTGTGGGTGCAAGGGGGATCGTTGTATGCCCGCTTGAAACTGAGATTTTCAGAGGCACACTTCTAAAGAAGGGCTATGAATGCAAGATTGCCACACAAGCGAACAAATACAGCCACAAAAGTTAGTACATTCTTCTTTAAAAACAATGACAACCATTGGTTTAACTCCACTGTGTCCCTTTACTTCATAACAGTCATAAACATTTCTATTACAATGCTGATGTCTCAATAATTAACTAGCATTTTTCCAATTCCACCTTAAATAGTGAAGCAATTATATTCTAGTGCCTGTGGCTATTAGCACATTTAAGGTGGAGCTGGAAGATCTGAACTAAAAGCTGCCAAATAAGCAGCTGAATTCAGCTCCATTTCACAGAGTTAGGAGTGGGTGACACTGTCAGATTGTCAAATGCTTTTGAAGGCATAAGTTGCCCTAATTTTAACTAAATTAAAGTCCAGCAGTGCTCTTCTGATATCACTGCAGACTGGCAGCAGAGCACAGCTGAAGCACTGCTCTTTATTTGTGTGTTTTGATGATTTATCAGGCTCTTGAAGTCTTGTCTTGGATCACATTGTTTAATTTTACCCCTAACCCTTTGTTTTGATTGTTTTCATGCTCCTTGGAACTGAGCTACAAGTTGTAGCTGGTAAAATCTTCCCCTATCTTTATTCCTCAGACTACCATCTGACAAAGCCCTAGACCACTCCAAGAAGCAAATGTCTTCACTCGCCACTGTGAAACAGCAAAGACTGTTGAAATTCTCCCAGGCCTGTGTGAAATCTGTTGTCTACCACATGAAGCCTGGCGTTTCTATAATATATGTCTACTGCCAGTTGTATTTTTCATGCCCTTGGCCTGTAATCATAATTTATATTTGCAACACGTGTCATATTTTAGATGCTACTGTACATTTATGCGTTCAGGGCTTCATGAATATCTAATGGAGGGTAAAAAGCAGCACAAAATCACATGAATTCCCTCCGCCAATAGTAAAAGTATAAATCTCCCCTAACCGCTGATGAAATATGGCAGCTGAGCTGGAGCGGGATAGTGATAAAACACACGCGGCCTAAAGTAAGTGGCCTTTCTCTGCTCCAGGAGAATGAAAAGTAGGCTTCTTCTTCCACCTGATGGTTGTGTCCAACATTTTGAGTGAAAAATGGCACCTTTCCCCTTGTAAAAGGCCTGTGGGGTTAAATGGCTTCATTATTATTAATGATCATCCATTTGCCAATCCAGATGCAGGGCCAGAGAGGGGTTGTAATAAAACGACAGTCCATGTAATTACAAACTCAATTATTTCCTTTCAGATCTCATTGGTCGAGGGCATGGCATCCTTTGTGAGCATGGCATCCTCCATTCTGTGTTGGCTTCTTCTTCTTTATGTCACAAACATGATCACAGCTGCTAAGGCACACGTGGAAAACTGCTTGGATTTTTGCATGAAATGCATTTGTAACTTGGGCTTCATCTCCCACGCACCAGGCTCCTGTGTCTATGAGCAAAGGGTTTGGAGGACACACACTCCAGCTGTTCACTAATTAATCGTTAGATGATAAACCTTCTCTGCCCTTAACGTGCAAAGTGTAGGGTTTTCTAGCTATATAATCTCCAGCCCTGTGCAAAAGTCAGAGACCACTATTTATTAAAGCAGTATACACACGTGTATGTATAAATAATTAACTCATGCATTCATTCATTGTCTGTAAGCGCTTATCTAGTTCAGGGTCTCGGTGCATCTGGAGCCTACCCAGAATCACTGAGCGCAAAGCAGGAACACACCGTGGAGGGTGACACACACTCACAGACAATTTTGAGTCACCAATCCACCTACCAACGTGTGTTTTTTTGGACCATGTGTGGAAACCGGAGCACCCGGAGGAAACCCACGCGGACACTGGGAGAATATACCAAACTCCTCACAGACAGTCACCAGGAGCGGTACTTGAACCCACAACCTCCAGGTCCCTGGAGCTGTGTGACTGTGACACTACCTGCTGCACCACCCTGCCGCCCTGTATATATGATATTTGCTTTTTTTTTTTTTTTAATTATATATACTTTATTATTATTATTTATTATTATTTTTAATATGCATGGCTATTAGGAGTCCCATTTTTTCTAATTCTCATTTGAGCTCCAAATAAGTTTTTTAACTGTCCCCTGCTTCATCCAAGTAAATTATATCATTTAAATGTTCTTCCAGTTAATGTTCAGTTTGTTTGGAAATTTAAAAAATTCTGGTTGGTCTCTGATCTTTTACAGAGTTCTGTATCAATCTCCATCCATCCATACATCCATCTTAATCCTGTTGGCATAATCAGGCGGACATGTGGATGACCAATTAAAACATACAACACTGGCACATGCAGTGGAATGGTCTGCTCCATGGACTGAATTTGTCAGCTCCATGGACTGTCAGCAGCCAGGACTTTAATGCTGGGGGAAATAGCAGAATATGCCCACACACACACACACACACACACACACACACACACCAACCATTGCTGTCTGGTGTCTTTTAGCTTCATAAATTTTATGAAGAGTCATTTCCAGCTCATTTGCATCTTAAAAGCAGCGTCCTTGAAAACATGTCGAGCAGGCGACAACCTGTTAAAACCTGTTATTTCAGATGTTCAGATATATCCACCACAATTCAGTGATTAAAGTGACTCTTTTGTAGTGTGTAAGATTAATAAAAGTGTTGTCTGCTATGGCTGACATTCACGTTGACTGGGGAATGCATTTACAACGTAGGAGTGAAAGAAAAGCATGGGATAGCTTGTTCACTTACGTGGCTTTATGTTTACTCATTTTGCACCTAAATGCACAGTGCTATAGCTCTCCGTATGTCGCACGAGGCTTCCTCCCAGCCATACAGCGTTAGAAGCACATACTGGTGTTCTATATTTATGCAATTAACTCTCTAATTGGTGATAATGGCTGTGCACATGCTACCATAATGACTTAAGCAATCATCCCTCGTCTATCCTTCATGCAAATCCCATCAAGAGACGTCCAGGTCGTGGCGCTCTGCTACACTGGCCCTGTCTCTCACTGTCATCTGTGTTTATGGTCTGATTTCAGCCTGCTTTTTGCTTCCAAACATTGTGTCTTCTTCCCTCATCAGTGTTCAGCTAGAAGTGGCCCTACTGTCAGGTAGCATATTTATTGCCATTTTCCCTGACACAAACGCCATCATAAGCTCTTGCCACATCTCAAGCTAGATGGGAGGATTGCACAATTGTTTTTTTTTTTTTCTCTCTTCTCCTTCTTCCACCCACTGTATATACTAGCCATCTTTGTTTACTATGCAGTCTTATTTAATGCACTCAGGGATGTTGCAGTACAGGATAGAATTGCATTATTTCCTCAGAAACAGGCATGTCTAATGATGGTTTAAACCAAAATCATATATATACAATGTTCTACTTAACAAAAATCAATCAGACAGAATATGCCTGCTGTCTAAAGTTTGCTTCTCTAGTCTTACAGTAGAGGTACAGCATGTAACTAACAAGACATGCAAAAAACAATTTAGAATAATATTCCCCAGGCTCCCAAGTGGCTGGTCTGTGTGTGTGTGTGTGTGTGTGTGTGTGTGTGTGTGTGTGTGCAGCTCTACAATTACTGACGATAATCCACCTGTTTCTCTGCATACTTCAATGTTCAGAACCCCCACCGGACCCCCCAGAGCAGTCATGAGTGACACTGACGTGATGGTGTGTTACCCTGGTGCATGTGGATCAGACACAGCAGTGCTGATTGAGTGTTTAGGAACTCACTATGAACTTTACTAGCTATAAGACCTTGTTGATCCACTTTGGCTGGATATATTGGCATTCTGAGGGGGTTAGAAATTGTGTACCTGTAATTGTCTATGTCAGTGCAGCGCTGAGAATGATCCACCGTTCGAATCGCATCTGCTCTGTGGTGGTCTTCTTGTGGTCCGTAGCACTAAAAAGAAGAAAGCAAGGGGCTTAACAATGCATGCAGAGCAACAGATGACTCCAGTCTGCTCCTGTATGGTCAGTAGAGAACTGACTGAAGATGCCTGTATGACAACTGACACTTATTAGGACTAGACTTTATAGCTGTTAATGTGGGTTTATATCATTGTCCTGTAATGCTAGTTTTGCATGAGAAGTACACAACTAATAACGCTAACAGGAGAAGCCTACAGCCTCCAGTTCAGCTTTGCTACCATAATTTCAGTCTTTGCAGTTGTAGATATTTTCTCAGTGCTTTTTCACCCTGTGTAGCTTTGTTTATGGTCCAGTCTTATTTAATCTAGTAGGGCTGGATTCAGTACAGGAGAAAATTGCATTCTTTCCTTAGATACAGAAGTCTAAAGCAATGGTTTGGACAAAAATCTAATTTAAACTTCCCCCCTGAACAAATATAAAGCCAAACCACGTTTGGTGTCTTCAGTTTTCTACCTTAGTTTTGCACTGTAGGAACAAGACTAATGTAGCTAACACGGAAGACAGTAGCCACTGGACTTTAACATTCTGCAAACTTTATACCAGAATAATTACACTATCATTAAGAAAAAAATATTGTCATCATAGGAAATGCCATCTTTGTAGCAGTGTGCATTAGGGGCAGTGAGCAAACACAGAGTAGTGCAATAGAGGCAGTCTACACACACACACACACACACACACACACTTGGAGTGGCAGGGAGCCTACCCGGTTCTCAGGGAGCAGTTCGGGGTTAGGTCCTGTGTTCAATCCTCACAGTGGGTCACTGTCTGAGACTTTTGGTCTGTTCTCTCTGTCTCTACATGGGTTTCCTCTGGGTGCTCGAGTGTGAGTGTAACTGTGAGTGTGGGATACCCTGTGATGGACAGGTGTGTTGTCCAGAGTGTGCTTCTGCTTTGATCCCAGTGATTGCAGGTGGGCTTTGGACCCACCATGACCCTGACCAGGACGAACTGTTTGCCCAAAATGAATGAATGAATGAATGAATGAATGAATGAATAAAAGATATGTGATTATGTGACCATGGGAGCTGGCAAATTTTTGTGGAAAAAAAGAGAGAGAGCAAGAGAGAGAGAAAGAAGGGGAGATGAAAAGCATCTCAGAGTATTTCTGAGGCTGTAATTGCGAGCTTGAATCGGCCAAGGCCTCAATCAATAACAACTAGTCATTTTTTATAAAATGTTGCAATCTAGTGCTCTCCAGTCGGCCCAGTGTAGCTGAGCAGACTATTTCGGACTAAATATGGGCTGTTCTACCTCTCATCACAGCCAGAGTAAATAGGCCTGACATTTTAGACTATGCTGTGTTTTGGACTATAGATTACATGTATTGTACACAAGTTTCAGGTTCTTTTCAGATCAGTAGCAGGGGGTCTTTGCGTTGAGGGGAAGGAGAAATAACTCAAAGTGCAGGGTTCTTCAGGCTCTTGGGGCGAAGCAGTTTTCAGATGCATGGATCTGGAACGTGAGTGTGGTGTGTGATCCCATCCAAAAAAATAAAAATATATCAACTCCACAGAGAGCAGAATTCCCCCTGAATGCAAAAGCCACTTAAACAGCATCAGAGTGAAGCGCGCGCCTCTGGCTGACGGAAGCATTCAGCGCTGTCACCCACATCAGTCAGGCGATGCTCGTCCCCGTGGAGCGGAAACCGATACCGACTACACCTTTCTGGAGCTGTTTAATGTGAAATATCACATGCAAAACAAAAAAATAGTAGCACTCCTGGTTGTTGACACAGTGTCAGTGACAGCTCGCGCAGCGCACTCTGTTCATATTGCGGGCTGGGTGGGGGGGACAGCACCTTTCATGCATTATATAATTACACATGAGCTCCTGCTCTCTGTGCCGGTCGCTGGCACAGAAAAAAAAAAACGTGTCGTCAGACTGGCGACTGGGGCCGTGGGCTCAGTGCCTTTGTCTGTTTCCTCACTCTGTCTCTCTCTCGTTCACATGTGAGAAGACCAGAGAGAACCAGGGCTGACTTAAGGTACTTGGAATCACTGGGCGCAAGGAGGGAACACACCCTGCAGGGGGCGCCATTCCTCCGCAGGGCAACACACATTCACTCACACACTCCACACACCAATGTGTGTTTTTGGACTGTGGGAGGAAACTGGAGCACCCGGAGGAAACCCACGGCGACACAGAGAGAACACACCACACTCCTCACAGACAGTCACCCAGAGGAAACCCACGGCGACACAGAGAGAACATACCACACTCCTCACAGACAGTCACCTGGAGGAAACCCACGGCGACACAGGGAGAACACACTCCTCACAGACAGTCACCCGGAAGAAACCCACGGCGACACAGGGAGAACACACCACACTCCTCACAGACAGTCACCCGGAGGAAACCCACGCAGACACAGAGAGAACACACCACACTCCTCACAGACAGTCACTGGGAGCATGGGCAGGCACAGTATAAAACTCCAGTAACACTGCTGAGTCTGATCCACTCATCCACAGAGTTGAGAAGTGAAATAAGAACTAACAGAAGGGTGGTCTTTGGTTTCTGTGCAGTACTGTACAATTATGGGGCATATGTGGGACATGCAGCATCCTGAGGCATTAAAAAAAAAAGTTTGTATGCATATGTGTGTGTGTGTGCTGGCTGCTGGACAGTGTGTGTGTGTGTGTTCGCTGTAGCTTGATGTGTTTGTTTCTGGAAAGAACAATGGCTCCGAAAGACACCTTCAATTTCCAGAAGCAGCTGGGAGGTGATTTAAGGCGGCTCCGGCGGCGCTGTGGCCAGGCCTTTATTCTGCTTGCTCAGAAGAGTGAGTGAGCAGCATCATTCCTCCTTAATGAAGTTAGTGACCCTCTGAAAGGTGACACGTTTACCGCTCCGCTGATTTATGCACTGATTCTCTCAGGCAGTCTGGAAACAGTGCAGGACCAGGGGGATCCAGCCACATGTCTCTATCTATCTCTCTCTCTCTCTCTATTTCTCTCTTTCTCTATCACGCTTTCTCTCGCTCTCTCTCACACGCTCTCTCTCTCTCTCTCTCTCTCTCTCTCTCTCTCTCTCTCTTTCTCTCTTTCACACACACACACACACACGCACACACACACACACACACACACACACACATTTTCTCTCTCTCAAACTCACCTTTTTCTTATACTCTCACACCCTCCATCACTCACTTTCTCTCCCTGTCTCTCTATTACCCACACAAACACACACACACACACACACACGCTCTCAATCACACTCTCACTTTTTTTCACTTTCTCTCTTGCATGCACCAACACACACACAAACACAGATTGTATATGTCACTTCTCTCTCTCTCTCTCTCTCTCTCTCTCTCTTTCTCCTTTCTCTAATATACACAAATCATATACACTACTCCCTCTCTTTACCTTTCTCATACACCTGCCCTTTTCAAACACAATGCACACACATTCAATTTCTCTCTCTCTCTCTCTCTCTCTCTCTCTCTCTCTTTCTTTGTGTCTGTCTCTCTCTATGCCCTGTACTTTCTATCACTTTCTTCATCTCTCTCTCACTCCACCTCTCTCTCTCTCTCTCTCTCTCTCTCTCTCTCTCTCTCTCTCTCTCTCTCTATTTGTTTATAATTCCACATCTTTCTCACTTTCTTCCAGCTCCACATTCTCTCCGCCCTCTCATCCCCTCACTCCATCTCTCTCTCTCTCTCTCTCTCTCTCTCTCTCTCTCTCTCTCTCTCTCTCTCTCTCTCTCTCTCTCTCTCTCTCTCTCTCTCTTTCTCTCGCCCATCTGTACACTTCCAAAGCTGAGCAGCTCAGCCAGGCTGTCAGGAGAAATGCCTTTTTATAGATCGTATCAAGTTTCTGGAGGATCATTCTGACTGACAATACACAAAGCATGCTGAATACTTATGGATTTTAGGAAAATTATGATGTCATCTTTATACCCCCCCCCCCCCTCTCTGTCCCTCTCTCTCATTTCCCCTCCGTACGGATACGTTGGTACGGATGGTATGCATTGTATGGAGTGTATGGAAAATGTCGAAGCTGATTCAATCTTTAAGCAGGCGGCTCGGCAGTCGGAAATAAAAGCACTAGAGCGTGCAGAACACAGAACAGGGGGAAAATCAGAGATCCGCTTCTGCTCAATTATTGACAGCGTTCTCACTCATGCAAATATGATAAATTATTTGGACGTGACAGCTTGAAGCCGAGGCCTAACAGGACTGATGTGACATCCAAACTCGCCTCTCTTTTCACAGGTTAAGAAACACAAGACCAGGGGGCTGTGGCTCGCTTCCCGAAAAATGCTGCTTTACATTCTCATTATCTGAGCTGACAGGCTTTATTGCTGGGCCTCACTGCTGAGGCCTTGTTTCTGAGACACATGTATGATGTCGGGGCAGGCTTAATGAGGGAGGATGGTGAAGAATCCTGTTTCCACTACTTTCCTTCACTGCAAATCAAACACGCTTCCTCGTAGCCATGTTCATTGTAGCTCACATGTTGTCAGATATGCTAACAAGGCAGCAAAGAGGCAAAAACAAGGCTCCTTTTTTTCTTTTTTTTACCAGAGCTGCATGTTTGATTTATCTTAATTGACCAAATTCATCAAATGTAAAAAAGATCTGAAGAAGTGAGGTGCGCCACAATGACAGTGATTAAAATAAACAATGGTTTGCAGAGCTGTTCATTAATTCTTTAATACAGCAAAAGCCAATCTCACACATAAACAACTGAGACTCCCTCTCTCTCTCTTTTGTTTTTTTTAGAATTTAATTAAGCTACAGGGAATTTGCTGCATATTGCAGGTAAACACTGATGACCATGGGAATACGGTGCAAATTAAATATACTGATGGTGTTTTTCTCATTATGAGATGAATTAAACATTTATTGCTGCCTTTCATTTCTCTAAAAGCCTGACATTTACAGGTCAGCTTTGGATAGCTACAACTTTATTCTGTTAACTATTTATAGTCTGAGCACAGGCTTTCTCTTCTGGATATCAAGGACCCCTTAATTGGATTTGTTTCTTTGTTTCTTTGTTTTTGTCTGTGTGCAGCAGTTGGATAAACGTCTGTATTATGGCTGTTCTAATAAATAGAAAAAAAAATAATAACTACTCCTGTATTTAAAGGCTGCACACATAAAGGCCTTAATTACACATGCATAAGTATTTAATTACCATCTTATAAAATCATAGAATTGCAATGATGAACAGCTTAACTTCAGCCTGGTCTCAATGTGAGATCATACATATTTAATTAATATTAATTAAACTAATGTTTTTTTTGTTTGTTTTTTTTTACTGCACATTAATTTATGATGCCAACACAGCAACCTTAAACTTGTTCTTAAACCTGTCCACAACCCTAACATTAGCCATTACCATAACCCTAACCCAGCCCTAAACATAACAATAACTCTAACCTAATATTAACCACAACCTTAACACTAAACATAAACCTTACCCTAATGCTAACCATACACTATCGCTAACCCTAATCACAATAGTAAGATTAAGCCTAAGCCTAACTGTAAGCTCCAAAGTTCATAGCAGCAGGATTTACCTTGTAGATGCCCTACTATGCAACTTTCCTCCGCAGCAATTTACAGCACTGTTTCTGTAATTCTGAAGAAGGGCTACAAAATCGATGCAGTTTTCTAGTAGTCAGAGCATTTCACAGGTACAAAACACAGCATTTCTAACGTTTTAGACTTCATGGTTATGTTTAAGGCTAAGTTTAGTGTTAGGTCTAGTTTTGGAGAATTACGCTTTAAGGCTGTTCTGCCAGATATTTTCACAATTCCCATACCATAGGAGTGTTGTTTAGTAAAATAGTTAAATTTTTACCTTGATACTAGTCTTAGTTATACATAAAATGCTTTAGAAATACCTGAGGTGAAACAAATGTTATGAAGCCTATATACAGATAGTCGTCAGTTAAAACGAACACTTCCCAAGTCCAAATTATGGTCTGTAATTTTAAACTGAGATCTTGGAACATGAAGGATGTAAGTGACCACACTTTGGCCTGTCTGTGTTGCTGTTAAAGCTTTAAAACTGTATTCACATGGAAATGGAAATGGCAATAAAAAAGCATCCCATCAAAAGCTTTTTTGGAAAGAAGCTTTTTTGGAAAAAGATTTTGGAAAGAAGAATTATTCACTGTCCCAAAATGTCTCTTTCTAATTCTCAGAATGATGAAGGGTTTAATATAACTGTGAGATATTCATCCTTGTCTTTTTTTTCCTCCACAGCCACTGAAGTGAACCTGCAGAAGGCTCTGGCCGAGGCCTCGGAGACCTGTACCCAGGAATGTCTGATCCTCGGCCATTCCGACAGCTGCTGGATGCCCCCGGCCGTGACCCAGTTCCAGGCGTCCGGCACCGCCACCCTGCCCTCCTTCGGCTTCCAGCAGAGTTGGGCAGCACGCGGGGCTAAAGCGGATGGCCGTCACACCCTGGGCAGGTCGGTGCCCAAAGATGATCTGGACAAAGGCGGCAACCGTCCCCAGTTCTATAACACACTGGACAGACACTGTAGCAAGAAAGAGGACCCTGTGAAGGTCATCCCTCTGGCCAGCTTCTCCGCCACATCCAGCCCGCAGAGCTCCGCCGCTAGTGGCCCTTCTGCCTTCTTACATGAGCATCAGCTGTAAGATGAGCGCTGGGGTCCTTGAGGCAAGCCTTGGACACGTCCAGGCCACTGACCGGTTAAGCCAGAGAGGCAAAAAGAAAGAAAGAAAAAAAAAAACAAACAAACCTCGAGAAGGTTGATTATCAACTCATCTGTGATTGCAGTGCTTAAAGGGAATTAATTTGTTCTTTTCTGTTCTTTTCTGTAGAGAAGGCTACTTGGCTACTTAAGTGACCGTTTCTTAATCCTCTCAGTACTGTAACTGTATGGACTCTATAAGCGACCAGTAGATCCGAACCAAAGTAGCTTCTCAAAATAAAAATTAAAAAAGTAAATATGGTAAGACTTTATTTTAAAGAACACAAATTAGGGGCCTGTTAAAGTATTTTTCTTTGCTTAGTAATGCATGAATTGGACTTTGGTTCATGTGGGTTCTAGGTAATACCAGGTATGTGAGCTTCTTGATTTATAATAGGGGTTAATTTATTCCATATTCTGAAATGAAGTTCTACTCATCACTAATTCGAAAGTAAAAGCACTGAATAAATATTTAATGAGTCAATCAGCTTCACTAATTCAGTATCTATTCATGATATTTTGGTTGGCAAAAAACGTCCAGTTGCATGTTGTACAGGATGAGACCAAAGTCTGCAGGACACCAGCGCAGTCGCAGGACACCTGAATAATCCAAGTAATGGGTGAGGGGGCCTATCTTTTAAGCTATGTCTGGAGCATGGCTGCCATCTTGAAAGCCACCATATTGGATCAAGGGCACATTTTTCCAATGGGGAAGTGGTCATGTAGCATCTCAAAGAAATAAAAGGGTGTCCTGGGACATTTGATTCCCTCTGTATAATGAGAATTCCAGGTGTTCTGATGAAGAACCAAATATAATATTAAAATATGTCAAAATAGATATTATTTTACTGAATGTTATAACTAATGATAACCCTGGTACTGTCTAGAACCAACATGAATCAAAGTCATGCAAATTACACAGCAATACCATTTACATTTAGGTAATAATTAATGTTCAATATTTTCCAGATTATTGCTTAACAATGTGCATTTTCATAAGTAATAATGCACCTATCGGGCGGCACGGTGGCGCAGCAGGTAGTGTTGCAGTCACACAGCTCCAGTGAATGTGTGAGTGTGTGTTGCCCTGTGAAGGACTGGCACCCCCTCCAGGGTGTATTCCCGCCTTGTGCCCAATGATTCCAGGTAGGCTCTGGACCCACCGTGACCCTGAATTGAATAAGCACTTACAGATAATGGATGGATGGATGGATAATGCACCTATCAGTGAATCCCACAGAACAGACCCCAAGTTAAATCCATGCATTATTTAGAAAAGAACAAGACAATAATGAGCCCCTAATTTGTGTTAAAAATAAAGAGTTACTGTAAATATAAAACAAATAATAATCGAAAAGGTGTGTGTATGTTTGGTAGCTAGAAGCTAATGACTCAAACTTCAGAGGTTTGCTCTTGATCACAAGAGAAATAAAAAAAACAAATGAAAAAGAAAAAACAAACAAACAAAAAAAAACAACCAAAAAAAAAAACAAAAAAAACAATGATGTCGATGTTCTCAAGCCTTCTAAATATGACGTATTTACTAAACACATGCAAGTATCCACTGCCGAATGAGGTCGGTGAGGTTCAGTGTCGTTTGTGTGGGTCACTGCAATGTGTTAGCTTCAGTGCGGTAGTGTGTGCATTGTGACAAGCCCTCTCTCTCTCTCTCTCTCTCTCTCTCTCTCTCTCTCTCTCTCTCTCTCTCTCTCTGTCTCTCTCTCTCTCTCTCTCTGTCTCTCTCTCTCTCTCTCTCTCTATCTATCTCTCTCTATCTATCTCTCTCCCTCTCTCTCTCTCTCACTCTCTCTCACTCTCTCTCTCTCTCTCTCTCTCTCTCTCTCTCTCTCTCTCTCTCTCTCTCATCCACCCCAATGAGCTGTGTGGACATGATCAAGGCACATGATGAAGCCTCACTGCAAAAACTGCTCTCACTCTGTGTGAATATGTACAGTAGAAAGTTTTTATAAGTGCTTTCTTCTTCATAAAATCCTTCGTAAAAATATTTTTCATCAAACCCAACCCACCACAACCCGTCCCCTCCCCCCCTCTCTGTATGAATAGACAAAAGCCCTTCTCTGATGTTCAGTCCGTGTCGGTAGTTTTCGAGCATCTGACACCCTTTCCCTCCCATTATTAGGAACCTACTCATTTTCAACATTATCTCATTAGCCAAGCCTGGGAAGGCAGCGGCAGATGTGCTAAAGAGCCGTCCTTTGTTTTCTTTCTTTCCTCTACATCAAGTTTCCCTCTTGAAATATACAATTTATGCACCATAACAAGTGCTATGGAACCAATTATGAGAATCTCCCGATAGTATAATTACTTTGATCTGTAATCACCAGAGCAGCCATAGCTGTGGAAGACTGCACTGTAACGGTATAATTGGCTTACATTTCTTTTGTGTGTGTATTACCTTCATGACACACCATTCTTTTGAAACTTATGAATATCATAATGCGACACCTGTGTCGATCATGCTTTTTATTTACAGTATCAAAGGATCCACAGCCTTAACTTTTTGTGTGTGTGTGTGTGTGTGCTGTATGCCTGCAGAGACTGCTAATAGGGATTTTAATATCTGCACTCAGCGCAACATTCCAGAGATAGCTATGTACTAGGACTGATTGCATGAAGCTGCACTGTTTGTGTGGGAAGCCCATCACATAGTGTCACCTCAACAATAGAGTGGACAGAAATGTTAATTGCAAATGCCACAGTGTGATTTGTGCTTCTTTAAATGGAACAAAGTCAAGTGCACCGCTTTATTTTCCAGTAGAAGTTACTTGGGTAAAAGTACACAGTGTCACACTCAGCTCAGTATGGAAGAATATAAAAACTGTAGATTTTTAGGTATTGTGTCTGTTCATGCTGCAGTAAAAGCTTCTACTCTTCTGAGAGGTTCTGATGTAATTCGGCTAGAAAACTATGAGCAAGGCCAGGTCCTGCTATTGGAGAGTAGTTTTGGATCCCAGTGCTATCAGAGAAACTCCAAAGAAAGTGGTTTCACTGCTCCATATCAATCATTAGGCAAGTTTAGACGTTGAGTATGGTGATCTTTTGACTCATGTGCAGCTGCTCCATTTAATTTCATGCTCTAATATGGAGATTTTACAAGCTGTACATTCACATCCACTATGAGCTAAGTCACTGACATGAGTACTTGAATTTGAGTTTTGAATATTTGAATTATATTTATCTGAATATTTTAGATTTGTATTATATATAGACTTTTTGAGGTAAAATAAAAAAAAAATCCGGGTTTAAAAATACTCAAAACCAATAAAATATTAAAATCTTTAAAATGTAGTTCTCAAAAATACAATACAAGGCCAGAGGGCAACCCGTTTCTCAGGAAAAGCAAAAGAAAGTGATTGAACACAGCATTAACCAATCAGAATGCACTCTTCTCACATCCACCAATCACAGGTCTGTCTCACCTATGTCAATATAATTCAAATTTAAAATATTCAAATGTAAGATATTCACACAAATAACCCACATTTCTAATTTATATTATATTTATATTATTATAATTTATATAATATATTTATTATATTATAAAATTTATATTATATATAATAACCAAATTTAGATACAATACTCAATATTCAGATTCAAATATTGTGTCAGTGATTTAACTCTATATGTACGTTAAAGGAACACTAGGTAGTAATTTAACCTTAAAATTGCTGCTTAAAATCATTGTGATGCTTCACTGACCAGGCACTAACCGGCAGAAATGGGCCTCTGTGGCTGCTGTTCTGGGCTCAGCACTGCAGAGACTGCACTATGTAACTTTTGAAGGAGTGTAGGAAACTATTTGCCCTCCTTCCTGCTCCCACCCCCACCCTCCCCTTTGATTTCAGGAGAGTGTTGTAAAAATGAATTACACTCTGCCACAGTACGGGGAGCCCAGGAGCAAGAATATTGGAGTTCACTATAAAAGGAGTCTCCAAAACTTTGGGCTTAGAATGTAGGTAAAACTAGGATAGTCTGAAAATACTAGATTTGTTTTTTAATTTTAGTAAAAGTCTGTGTACTTGAGTAAATGTAAGTAGTGCATACGGCCCACTTCTGGAATAAAGTAAGTGCCCCCATCTCCTCCCCAGAGAGACAGAGAATGTCATTTCTGAGGCCCTTGCAGGAAGCATACATTCTTTAATTCAGCAATTCTGCTTAGTATATACTGACGGCGCCTCTGTATTTGGGTCAGTGATCCAAAAAATTACTTTGTTATAAATTAGGTTGAAGTAGCAGTGGAAGAGTGCGGGCCAGAAGAGTGTTATGATGAGTCTGGGCCTGGCGTATTGCTCATTGATCTGAGTTGAGGCAAGCAGCAAGAGCCTGAAAAAAAGAATCCCTTTAATGCTGTTAATCAAGGAGAATAATTACAGGCTGGTGGTGTTTCAGGGAAGCTTGACATGTAGTGGATTTACAGTGAAACATTTTGTTTCCTGCTTACTGTGACAGTATCATTTGAAGGGAAATGTTGAGTAATAGGGTAGGGATGCTGAACAAACACACGCTTTACTGATCCATGCTACGGATCGGTAAACCTGGAAAGCCCTGGGTTTAAAGCCCTAACACTGGCACTATTTTGCGTTATTGAACTCATGGTCCACAAAGTGGAATTTCTCTGCTTTTGTCATCAATCACGCACACACACACACACACACACACACACACACACAGTGCGTTCACTGCTTCATAGCTGCCAAGAATGCGAGTGAGTAATTAAAAGTCTATTGTTTAATGGGTTTGAGCCTTTCTTTGGAGCTCCCTATTAGCTGTAAGACAAGGTCTTTGAAGAACTTGGCCTCAGGGGCTCAGAGAAATTGACATGAATATTCCGCAAAAAAAAAAAAAAAAAAGGCAAAGACGGATAACTACTGTATTTCAAATCACTCATTTGCATTATTTTAACACTGCATGCATCCATGGTTTAGACATTTTTTTTAAAGGAATCTTGTTCTCCCAAACCACACAATCAAAAACACTCCTGCAATGCTAATTCTCCCTAACCACCACCACCACCACCATTGTCTATGGCGAGTTGAACTTTGTACTTGAATATGAAAATTTAATGAACTACATAAAAAAAAAATAGAAAGAAAGAAAAACAAAAAAAAAAACTTAAGAGTGTAACTGTTTTGTGCGGTTACGCTTGGTGCCAAAGGTCTTTGTGAGTGAGATGAACAACAACAACAAAACATCTAAAAAAAACAAGTGAGCCGTATTATAAATAAAGATCCCCAGTAGATAAACAGAGAAATGTATATTATGTGCATGACCAGACTCCAGTCCAACATGCTTTTTTGTACTTTTTATAAAAACCCCTCTGCCCAGTGCATTGTGAACAGAACCCAAGATATATGTGAAGATTTCTTTGATCTTTTCATATTTAATTTTTGGAAATAGTGAAGCAGTATTTTGAATAAGAGCTTTTCATTTGACTTTTCACCAGATTTTATTGTGGAAGTTGTAGCTCTTTTCCCCATAGTCATCTTGCACCTTCATTTGCATGTAGTACTACTTGACCTCCGGTAGCTGGCTGTGATCTTTTCGCCACTCAGAAAATGTCTGATGGTGATCAGGTGCTTTGTATAGTCATATTCCCATCACCATTCAGCTGGATTACACTTCGGATCCTGCAGCGGTGGGAAATGATAAATCATACGAGCTTTCTTTTAACTCCACCTAGTCTGGCACTCTGGTACACAACACATCAGCAAAAAACACAGTTACCTTTAATTATGTTGGTAAAAATAGAAAAATATAGGAAAAAAATAGCAGTTTAAAAAATGTACATATAAACTTAGCCGAAACTCCCAGTGATAAACTCTGTTAGCAAAGGGACACTGAACCTAATGAACCTAAAGATAAATGACAGAATGAGAGGACAATCTCCTTTGTAATTTAAGAGTTCATTCTGCATATGTCAATGTAAATGAGTGAGTGTGCGTGTGTGCGTGTGTGTGTGTGTGTGAGTGTGTGTGTGTGTGTGTGTGCATGTATCTATACTGGCACAGAGACCGAGTCGGAATAATGTACGTACACACCATGTATCTTGTATAAAAAAGAAAGAAACAAATATGGACTATTGCTATACTCTACCTGCTTGTAATTCAATCATCATTTCTTGTACTTCACACTTGCTTTGAAAGACGACAGCTTTGATATGTGCCAGCAGTACACTATTCAACAATGAAAAAAAAAAAAAGAGAGTTCAATTTACTGTATATTGTCATGCCCCTGTAAAATATCCCTTTAGAATCTATGAGGAAAAATACATTCATATTACATTTGGTGTGATGATTTTTCTTGTCTTGGAATTTTACTTGAATCATTAAATATTGTGTATCTTTACACATTTCATGCGTCTTTTTATTTGTGGTGGCAGTGGTCTTTTGGAATGCTGCATGGAATTGAACCTGTTATATCTTTCATAGCTTTCTAAAGATGCCCCGAACATTGCACACACTGGCCCTAGGAGGGTCCCCTAAGCGAGCACTTGCCCTGGACTAGGCATCCCTGGATTCAGACCTGACACTAAGGAGCCCAGGACTGATATACTTAGTTCCATCATTTGGTATTAATGCTTTACACTGAACAATCTCTGAACCGTTGTCCATTTTATCAGCTCCACCGACCATGAGGGTAGACACAGTGATTGTTCAATGTATAACTTCACCATTACATCATTAGGGCTTATATTAATTGAGCCTCATTTATGTCAAAATATATCTTATTGTCTTTGATTACTGAGATACTCAAATACTATGTTTTAAATTCATCACTCAGTATGTGTGCATGTAAATTAGTGTAGCATTTGTTACCAAATATCAAATCTCTGCATTACACACTGGTTTGATTCCCCTGATTACATGAACACTGTATAACAGGGCTGTTACAGACACTGATTTAAGAAGGGGAAGATTGCAGTAAAACTCACCTATGGAAACTCTGGAGAAGGAAGAGACACCTGGGTTGCCTCTTCTGGTGATATGCCTTGGGAGTCCAGGCATATCACTTTCATAAAGTCCTCTGTGTCACTAGCAGAGCCCTGGACAGGAGGTTGGGATAAAAGAAGGCCTTGAGAAGGCCAATGTATAAAGATAGCCCCAGAAAAATATTTATGTCGAGTGCACACAAGCAGTTAATTCAATTCAATGTTTTCTCGCTGGCCATAAACCCCTCTCTCCTTATAGGTTTTAATGCTGCATTGGTGCATTAATGCACGCTGGTGCATGTGAGTCTCACAGGGCCAGGCCAAAGCTCAACTGCCTAAAAACCTTCCCTTCCTGGAAATCACTTGAGAACCGGCCTGAAGTGCATTGAATACAAAACATTCTGACAATCTGAGTACAATTAAACCTGAATACTGATACCTGTAGACTGTTCGGGAGTGTGTTTACGTCAATTTATTCATACATGCATGATTTTAGTCCAACCTCCCGAGTCAGATGACATCCTTTGCTGATTTTCAGGTGAAGTGTGTACGCCCAGAAAAAAAAAGACCAGGGGGTCTTAAACTTTTGAATATGAGTGTATACACCGATCAGGGGTGGGGTGTATTGAAGAAGAAAAAGAAGAGGAAGAAGGAGAAGAAGAAGAAGGAGAAGAAGGAGAAGAAGAAAAAGAAGAAGAAGAAGAAGAAGAAGAAGAAGCAACAGTTATCAATCCCCTTGGGATCTGCATTTAACCCATCTGTGGTAGTGCGCGAACCCACACACTACCGAGCAATTTTTAACACACACATACACATAAGTAAAGCAGAGGGCTGCCAAACATAGTGCCAAGGGAATGTTTGGAGTTAGGTGCCTTGCTCAAGGGCACTTCAGCTGTGAATATTGAGGGAAGAGTAAGCACAGTTCTTTCACCCTCCAACCTCCACCCATCCATTTTCCCAGCTGCTCCTGGAAATCAAACCAATACTCTTCCAATCCCAGGCCTGTTTCTCTAACTCAAAGGCCACAGCTGCCCTCATTAGGCAGGAAATGTAGCTGTGTAAGAATCTAAGTATCTGAGCCACACTGACAATGACCAAATTGTGATATTATTTGCGATTATATTTTATTTGTTTATTTGTTTATTGATTATGTGTCTGCATGGGTTTCCACCAAGTTCTCTTGGTTTCTCTGTGCAAAACGTATGGCACATATGTTGTACCAAGTGAAAATAAACTAATGTTGCTATACAGCAACATGTCTCTTCAAAATAGTGGCTTTACTGGAGAAGGAAATTACCTTCTTAACTTTCAGTGGAAGTCAGTGTAAAGACTGTATTCCATGTCATTTTGGAGCATTTCTATTGGTCCATTTTATATCAACGTTCTCACAATGTGAAGGTCAGCTGCAGTGGTCCAATGTGCTGAAATAAAAATGGAAAAAATGAAGGTACATCTACTTCATTGAACATTGATGCTGTTTGATCCTCATATAAAATGTGTAAATATATATTTCCAAAATGCTTTATTGTTAAAAGAAAAGAAACACAAATATACAACTTCATCACTTTGACTATGACTGCGCATTTTGTCTAGAGTGCATTTGTTTTTGAAAAATTGCTTTAAACAAATTGTATTCTTGAATATATCACCTGCAGTATCTGCATGATTAGTTTCTCGCCTGCAAAGTTCAGGACGCGTCGTGAAAGACAGCATCGGCAGACACTGATTGACTGTGACAATGGCCTAACGCACAGAGGGAAAGGCAGAGAGTTAATGGGCGAAAGGCCTTGGACAGTGTTTGTCAGGAATATCGCTCGTGGGCATGGCGCCGGATGAATGAGACATGAATGTTCCTTTAAACCAGGAGCAGAGCCAGTCAGCTGGGTTTTTGTGATATCAGCTGGGAAGGAGGACGGCGATGGCTCTACCCGCGGCTCTCAGTTTGAATCACTGTTACAAGGAGTTATTCCCTCCTCCACCTGGACTCACCAGGGTTCTGTACTAGGGCCACTGAAGTTTCCGGCCAGCCCGCAGGAGTGCTCCCTGTGGACGCTGCAATCCGAGAAGAGAAGCTAAATGAATTGCTCGCTGTGAGGTCAGTATGTGGTGACATGGCACCTGCTGAGAGGAGCTTGTGTGTACAGGGAGAGTAGCTCATCAAGCACTTCTAGATGGGGTCGTCACATCAGCAACACAGAGCTTCAGCTTCAAGCTTTTCTCGAGTGCTTGAGTTGGCCATTTTAGACATGTTTAAGAGAGCCTTCGTCCATCACTATTTTGGCTCAAACTTCACAATGAGTTTCTAGATTTGAACACATCTGTATGTCATGGAGTACTGGAAGGAAGAGTGACAGAAAATAGAAGGACAGATCAGTAACAGAGCCATACAGAGACAGTAGGATAACATCGTTTACATCTGAATCACATCTCAAGCTGTTTGCAATTTGTCTTTTCAAAGCTATGGAAATACAGTACAGAGTATTTCACCTCTGCAGTGCACTCCAGGCAAGCCAATCTGAATGCTGAACAACATGCCTGGGTGCTCTGAATAGCCAATTGATTGAGGTCTTCATCTGCAAGCGCAAGACATACTTTCTCATTTTGCATCCCCAGCGAGCAACAAGAACAGTTGTTAACTTTGCAAATATGGTTCTTCAGTGGTGGCTCGTCTTGGTTTTTCAAAGTGCCATCAGTGAAAGAACATATAGAGAGTGTCAAACAGCACGCTCATTTTAAATTGTAATTAAACTGGCCATCAGGTACCTTGAGGCTGTTTGGTCAACAGCAGGATACTAATTACTATAAGATGACCTTTGGAATAATATCTGGTGAATAATTCATAATTGAGAATATTGCTTTGGAGACATTCCTTCTATATCCAAGGGAACTTTGTATGCTCAGAACTATCCCGACAATGAATTTCAAAACTGAATCAACCGCGTAATGGAATATGTGAGGAGTGCATCATGAAGGTAATGTTTTGAGCACGGGTGCTGTCTTCATTGGTAAATATCACTGCACAAAATCGGAGACTGCATACATTCAAGAGAAAAACAAGAGCTGCCAAAAACATGAAGTACAAGAAATGACTAAAAGATATCAAGGAAATCAGACTCATAACAACCAGACAAGACCTAGTGGATCATCAAAGTAAGCAGTCCTTAAATCTTTCATCTTTCAGAGATGCTTCCACAGAGGCCAAACCTCAACAACACTCACCACTTTTACCCAGTACTCAGGTCTTAGCAATTGTTTTGTCTGTTTTATTCCGTCTTATCTTGCCTTAGTGCTATCACATAAACAAAGGTTCAGCGCTGAGACCGGAGAGACATGGGTCTGGTACAATTCTAAAGTCTCATCACCTCATGTCAGGATGCGACAATAATGGCACGTTTCATGTTTTCAGATATAGGCAGCCCACATACAGAATTCGTTGTCCTGTAATATAGTTTGTATATTGGCATGAGTAGGAGAGGTTTGTGCTTTTGTGGGATGATGCTAGTGAAATATTATCACTTTTAGAGTAAAGAAAATATCTATTTTTTCAGGGAAATCAAAAGTTAATTGCTAGATTAAAGGTAAAACAGTTAAGGGTTATTGCACAGAAAAATAAAAAGATAATACAATTCATATGTGTTTAATTTCATACCTATACCCAGAATTTATGGAATGGCCCTTCTAATGTGCCCTTCAGATAAAAAAAGGATCATCTATACATTGTATATTTTATAGTACTTGCCACTTTGGCTACAAATCAACCCTAATCCCAGTTGTGTGAACACTGGTTTCCTGCTTTAACGTCTGTTGCAGCATTTACAAGCTGCAGACTTAAAATCATGGCGCCACTGTGCAATAGTTCTCCTGGCTTTACTTGGTAAACACAGTGCTCCCATCAGTCTAATTGGGTTTTCTTCTCTTTTTTTGCTGACAGCAGTTTGAAAATGTGTTCAAAGCAGGTCAGTCTAATTCAATCATTAGCTTCAGTCCACCCACATTGGCTCATGCCCTGATACTGTAATAGTGTTATGTTGTCCACTTTCCCTTACTTCACACACAGGATTCAATTTTCCCAGTCTAGCCATGGGCCAATTCATTTTCCAATGGAATGAGAGTGAGGGAGGGGGCAGAAATGCAGAGACCTAGGAGTGGTGACCGTTTGTTATAATCTGCAATGGCAGTACTGGGGTTGAAGATGCGGTGGCTTGGACAGACACATGGCTGGGAAGGACAAACGTCAAATGTCCATTGTGGTGATATTCAAAACCAGTGACATCTATAATCTATAACTGCTGCTGTCACACTCAATGCTCAATTATCACAAATTACTGTCCAGTCAATCACACTGGTCACAAATGAAGCCTTGGCTTGTCTCATAATGACATACAAAGTATAAGCTGAAACACCCACCCGCACAGTCATTTACCACACTGCATGAACTCTGCATGAAAAGAAAATAGAGAAAGGTTTGGGGAGACTTTTAAAAGGGAGGGGGAGGGGCGATCAATTGCAATTATGGTCTCTGATAATGGACATGAACAAGTTATTTTGGTACACCCAAAAACACATTTGACATAAAGCCAATGCAAAGGGCAAAGCATTTGAAAGACTTTAATCTGGCTTTTTTGTCACGGATTTCGTGTCCTCATGGCGAAGAAGAGAAAATAATTGTTTTAATTTTATCTCTCTCCACTGAGAGACAAAAAAAAGAGAGAGAAAGAAAAAACAGGATTAGAAAACAGATTAGGCTCCGGGAGTTTGAGTATTCCATGTACAAACACTCACAATTGAGAACCATTAGCAACAGTTGGTGCTATGGAAACAAAAAGCTTTTCTTTGAAAACTAACAACAGAATGGACTGAAACAATGAAAAATGAGCCCCCCTTCCTCCTCTAACCCAGCCACTACACCACCCCCGCCCATTCAGAAAGGGAATCACCTCTGGCCCGGGTCAGGTGAGAGCGTGATGTGGATGATAAGAGACACCAAATCAGTCCGTAATGAGCTGACAGACTCGACAGCTCTCCGACAACCTTCATTGAGCACTGATTAATGACTGACAACTGCGATGGCTGATTTAAATAATGCAAATCGGGCAACGGGATAATGATCCTTACATTTTCTCTAATTGGAGCAGGGGTAGAATGGAAGCCTCACTCTATCAAACAAGCATTTGTCACACAGCAGCTGCCGAGCGCTCGGTTCTGTCACTGTTTGGAACCAAGTCTGGGCCAGAGGTAAACCCACAGCACCAGACTGTGTCAGAATGAGGCTTTTTAAAAATGGTCAAAATAGCAGTGGCTGTTCTAGAACTCTTCTAATTGGAGGCCACTGTGTGGATAAGACCATTCGAAGGCAACCCAAAGTGCACAAGCAAAAGAAAATAAGCTTAACCGTTAACAAATGACACAGCAAACAATATTAGACCTAATTCAAATGTGTACTTCCATTATGCCACAGAGTAACTGTACAACAGACATCACTGATATTCACACCTACACGCATAAGATGCATACAACACATGGTCTAATAACCCTCTGGGTTGTCTTTTTCAGTTTCTCCACTGCACATACAAGGCTGGGAAAGTTCTGAACCCCATACATTAAAAAGAATAAATGTAAAGTATTTCTTTTAGCATTAGAATTTTAGAGTTAGTAACACTTCAGTCTTGTCACTGCAATGAAAAACACAAATAATTGGTTCTGATTTTGTTGCTGCAAAGCAAAGACTTATTAAGCCAGGCGCACTTTAATGAATTTTTGAATCATTATTTCACATTCAATATATATGGAAAAAGCTTGGGGTAACACCTACTGTGACCAGTCAGACCTCTGGCTTCACAGATGCACTAACCAGTAGCAAGTCTAGACCCCTATTACACACTTCTATAACTTATGAACAACTCTGAAGTTACTGAATAATAAGCACTGGGACGTAAGAAGAGTAGGATATTAAAGGTTAAAGAATATGTCCACGGTGTGAAGTATTTAGCAAAGTTGAAGGATACCATTTGGAGCTGTATGTTAATATTTCACATTCAATATGTATAAAAATATTTTATGACTCTGAATGTGGCCACTCAGATATTAGGGATATTAGCCAACTTCCCCTCTGGCTTTACTGAATTATTTACCAGTTACTGAATAATAATAATGATAATAATAATAATCCCCTGGATTTAAGAAGAGTAGGATTTAAGGAGTTAAAAAAGTATATCCGCAGTGTGAAGTATTTATCTGTTTGAAGGTTAATGCCAGCATGGTTGAAACATCTCCAAGCATCTGATGGTTGAAAGTATTAGTCAGAAAAATTATGATAGGAGATGATAAATTTAGGTGGTATTTTTGTATTTTAAGTCATGGGAGTTTATTTGAACTTCTTATCCTTTTACAGTAAATGTTGCATTTGCATACAAGTAGTGGACAGCGTGGAGTTTGTGGAATATTCTGGTCACTCATATGAGCCAAAGTAAAGCAAGTAGGCACAACATTGCATTTAAATCCAGGCTACATTTCCTTCAAATGCTTTTTTTTTTTCTTTTCGTTTTCTTCAAGGACACGCTATGAACGGCCATATTCTTCTTCTCCCAGTGGCTCGATCAGACCTCTTTTAATTTGTGACGGCTGCAGCAGTATTTATCCTTGGCACATGAGCAAGAAAGCAAGAACCTATGAAATCATTATAGGCGTATTTTCCTGCCGGAGTATACACAAGGCGAAGCGCATCAGAATCCACGTCGTCTTAAGCACATAATCTCATTATGTGATCCCTAGCACTCCTTTCCTCACAAGGTAGGAGAGCCACAATACACTGTCTGACCTCTAAAAGTATTAGCATTGTCATGCTCAACCTCAGTATCACTTATTTAGCAGGAAGTTGGTAGGAAAGGCCGGAAAAATAAACGAGAGAAAAAAAAGGCGGACAGCTCCGATATTGCAGCTCTGTCTCCATGGCCCTAAAGGAGGATGAACCCCTTGAATAACCTTTGTGGAGCACGTAACATGCCGTGCAGGCCCGTGGCTTGTTGCCATGGCACTATGTAGACTACGCTTCCTCTGAAAGACAGGCTCATTGTATTCTGCTGAGAAAATAGCATCAGCCCCTAGAATATAATTCATCTTCCAAGATCGCGGAGAGGTGTACACAGAAAAACAAGCTAGTTACAGCAGCCCGGCTCTGCCCTCTGCATTCAAAAGCAACGGTACAGAGAAGCGACTAGTGAGTAATTATTAACTAAAACAGAGCGGCCTCTTTCAAAATCAAGTCTCTGTTTGTCCGCTTGATCCTAGACAAACTGGATCTCCTTGGATATGTTCAGGTCTTGCGGTTCCCCGTAATTGAATAAACTCCTAATAGAGAAGAGAAAATGAAGACCAAAAGAGCAGCAAAGAAATTAAGTGTGGATAGGAAGGCGTAATTACATTTACATGTGTCGCGCATATGGAGAGTTCTTTAATTCCAGATCGGCATGGAGAAAGGCAATAAATAAGGCTATGGAAATGAAAATGAATTCCGGCGCATTGTACAGACTGTGTCGCCACAATTACGGATGGAAAATTAGTTTTCAATTGTTCGTCTAAAATGAGTATTAATTGTATGATCTGTTGCACAATAGGAACTAATTCAGGGGGTGTGAGGAGCTCATTACCTGTGACATTAATCACGCTAAATGTTATTCTCAGTAGCTTATGTATGGCACATTAGATAGAAATGTCATAACTCTGAGCGTTGTTAAAATATTCAGGATTGATTAGTCGAGTTCACGCTAGGGATCACTCTTGCATGGTTTCTTTTCTCTGAATTTTGTGAAACTAACGCAGATGGAGTGTAAACTCTCACTCTTTGTGGAAATGCAGCAAGGATGAAAACACCCAACCATCAGCTGCTAAGAGGAAAGAATGATCACACTCATGCACTGTAAGAACAGAACTGCTGTCCACTGTACAGTTAATGTGCTAAATGGGTTTCTTGATGAGCTGCCTTGGTTCTTCAAGTCTCCGATGTGTTGTGTTTAGCAGTCAGGAATAAGTAGCCTACTTACAGGTTGGCAAACAGGGATAAAAGCTCAAATGCAGACAGTCCCTCCCCAGAGACTTTAATTTGCAGTCACGCCATCGGAAGGAATCCAAGGACGAAGAATCAAAAGCATTCTGCGCATGTGATATATTCAAGTGTCACAACCTGGTTAACTGAAAATCATTACTGTCAGGAGCAGATGATTCGGTGTTAAACTCACAATCAAAGTGAGGACGAAGTGTTACAAATCGTGTAATAAATAGTCCTTCGCTGTGCCCTGGACTAGATTTAACTACAACAGAATCTAATTTGAATTGACATTTTCCCACTATGGTGTGTGCACTGGAGTCCTTCAGATACTGTAGTCTCTGTCAGCCACTGAAGACATCTCCAGCTAATGCGGTTTCTCTTTGGAAAAGAGTAAAATGGAACTTTGTCAGCAACAGAAAATCTTATGGGGCTGAAGAACCACGCACACGTGTTGTGCAGTACCTTATATGGAATATATTTACTTTGGTGCAGAGTGCAGTACAATAAATATACTACACTCTGCCATAATACAATTGGAATATATTTACCATGATGCAGAGTACTGTGAATAGAACACATCTGTGGTAAATACTACTCCATATAAAACAATCATGGTATTGCAATGCATTATAAATTCAGAATATTTGTTATGATGTAGTTTACTGAAAATAAGTGTAAATACAGATTGTCTCTATTATGAATGGTTTTTCACATATATTTCTTAGTTGTTTATACATTAATAGATTTAGCAAATTATAGATACAATATATTTACTAAGATGCATAAAAGAGTTCTTAACATATAGCATCTATGGGGTATAGTACTGTAAATACATTAGCTTTAGAAAGTACACTGTAGTGTATCCTCAAGGGTACATATGCTATATCTTTAATAGGGAACATAATTGTACCTTATTCATTTATATTTGTAGATTTTACAATTGTGTCAATTTCATACACCCAATTTTGTCTCCAGGACTTTTATTATGTAATTTTACTTTACACAGTTCTATAATGAAATATCAAATATTCACACCTCCTTCTGGAGAAGAGAATATAATTTACCTGTAGGGAACACAACTAAACTTTAAAATCACTGGTGTACCTTTAAATACACACTGTCTGTTCCTTTAGTTACCAATAATGTACCTCTACCATACTTTTATTCTGAGTGTGTATGCAGATAGATTTACAATGGTGTACAGTATGAAAAACATTTACTGTAATGTTTTGATAATAATGTATCAACATGTTTACAGTGTGCAATATGCAATAATATTCTGAAATAAGTAGTCAGTACATGCAGGAATAAATATATTATATTGTATATTTTTCCTTGAAACTTAAAAAACTCAAATATAGAGCATAAAACTTCTGATTAGTAGAAGACGCCATCGCTGTAGGCACTGCCAGTCCAAGAAATGTGTAACAAGATCTCCAAATGATCTGTAGTCTACTAGAAAACTGCTACAGCAAACTTGGGCTGCTTTGAACCCGGAATAGAGTTTGCTGTTGTTGTTCCCGGGCAACACATGTGTCTTTGTGCCACTCGCTCCCAACGCTGACGATTTGGATCAGTTGGGAGAAGCTGCAATTCCAAAGAGGACAAAACTGCAGATCCAGACAGCGTTCAGTTCTGATGCTTTGAGATGTGTTGCTGGAGACAACTTCCAAAAAAAAAAGAGAGAGAGTGAGTGAGAGAGCTAGAGAGAGAGAGAGAGAGAGAGAGAGAGAGAGAGAGAGAGTTGTACTTGCAGAAAAGCCTTTGAAATGTCAAAGAAATCCTCATAAGAGACAGAAAAGAGGGTTTAATGTTTTTGCGCAGATGAAGCCCAGACGTGTCAGAAAAAGCCTATTATAGCACTGATCAACTGGATTATCTGAGGTAAGAGACCTTAATTTTTCACTCAGTGCTTTATTTATTTCGAAAAAATAAATAAAGGAAATAATGTCTGGTTTGGTTCTGATTATGGATTCATGAACATCTCATAACACATTGCTTCTATAAACATTTTGATTTCATTACCAAGCTCTGATACAATGACACAAGTTATTGATAGAAATCATGCTGTTCATCTTCATCAGTGAGGTGAGGGAATGCTATGCATCTGATATTTAAATAACTGAATGATATTAATAACATATGCTATTATCTTTGGGGGTCCAAAATGAAATGAAATATTACAACATTATTTTCAACAGCCACAATTAAGTGTGTCTGGTCTAAATGAGGATAAAAGAGTGGAGAAAATAAATAAGGAATATATGATTCCATTCACTTAAGATGAGTATAGTGAACATGAATATATACAGACCAGCGAAAACATCCTTGTTTCTACCCTCACTGTCCTTTTTATCATCTCCACTGACCATGTGTAGGCCCCTTGTTGTCCTACAATTATAAACTGTAGTCCACATTTTGCCTGACATATAGTACCACTCAGAAGTTTTGACACCTCTTCTCATTAGTGATTGGTGGAATAGGGCTAGTCACTGTATAGAACTGTGTACCAGCCCCTACCTCTGCACAACACAAGTTATAGTCTCAAACACATTAAGAAGGTGAGCAGTTCTACAGATTAACTCTTGACGTTACCAACATGTGGAAAATGGCTCAAAACAAAGGAAACCCTCCCTGAGTGGGTGTGTCCAACCATTTGACTGGTACAGTACTTGTACCGCCATTTTCCAATGATCACTACCCCCATAAACCACAAAAGAGAAGGCATTATCTGGCTGGTGGATCCTTCACAGCACTGCTGTAACAAAGTGTTGCACTGGTACAGCCAGAGATTTTGCTCACTCACTTCTCACTCAAGTACACTCAAGTCTGGGTAAACTGTGGCTCATCTTCCCACCCACCTCCAAAAGTTACATAGTGCAGTTTCTGCAGTGCAGAGCCTGGGGTAGCAAGTACAGAGGTTTTATTCTCCCTATTACAGCATCACAGTGATTATAAGGTTGTTATTTCAAGGTAAAAATATTACAAAGTGTTTCTTTAAGCATATATAGCCTATGTATTTAAGCATATACAGCCCATATATGTATATTTTGCATATCCTCAAAATCTGTTTAATAATGTTTGTGATTCATTTCCCCTGGCTGCATAACCTCCCCAACAAAGTGCTGTGTGACCTCACCACAGCCCTGGCCTTTCATTATATATCTGTGATGAACTGGCAAAACGCATGAAAAATAAGAAAGAGGACTCAATCCTTTCTGCGCAAATGAGCAGGCCTAGATCCCAGTTCTGTTTGAAAAGGAATAAATAAAGCACCTGCTTGTGGACAGACTGATCTCAGTCATATTTCCTCCTCCTCTTCGCCGGGTTGTTTGATGGCTCTTTCTGAAATTAATATCGGTGATGTCATGTGATGTCATTCATCATGCACGTCTGCTGAGCACATCACGGCTCACCGATGCATAATCACACACCCATTCGGTGTTCCCCGGGCCTCGGAGAAAGAGCAGATTGGTTCCAGCTCAATGGGTTCCTCCCCATTATTTAATGTATTCCACTCTATTACTAGTATAGCTTGCAGTGACACCTCATTCTTTGCCACCAATATATGAGAGGTCATTCAATAAGTGACACCTCTCTTCCATGCCACAGTCACATTCCTGTAACTGTTTTGGCATGTGTCACAGCTGCAAGACGCTGAATTCAAAGACGTACCTGCTGACAGAGGTTTCCCTCGCAAGAGCCACGGAAAATGCAATTCCCGTGGAAGCCAGACACATCTGTCCAATGCTATTGATCGCAGCCGTAACCAGTTGCAGGGACCAGCTCCAGAGCAGGGGAATGGACACACACTTGAAGTGAATGAGTTAAATATTACGAACGTGTACAATATTAACACTGTTAGAACAAAATCTTGTACCATATTGCATGAGAGAATCGCATGAATGGACCAATAGAAACGGTCCAAATCTATCGAATGTAAGGAGCATCCATTGCTGACGCCGATACAATGGTGCAGCAGAAATAGAGAAACACCCTCATCTCTTGTCATGCTTTTTCAATGTTTTGAGGTCTCTCCAACTTCCCAACATTCCCAGATGCCAGAGCCAGTTTGGACAGAGACTGTTTGCCTTTATACTGAGCCAGGGATGCATATAAACAACAAACCTTTTTTCCAGGGCACAAACAAACCAGAACTCTGAATTTTATAAAAAATAATATACTGGAATAAAATCATGAACATCGCATTTAAGAGATCATTTCAGATTTCAGATCATTCTGGGTCATTTCTATTAATCCATTCATCATAAAACTTCCACACAATGTTAAGGACAACTGCTGTGTTCAATGTACCAAATTACAAGCAGGAAAACTGGACAAAATGAGACCAATTTTGAGCATGTACAGTAATAATCTGTTCACAATCTTGTTGCAGTGGATGAATTTTCCATGTTCCTCCTATACTCTGTGTCATTGCTTTATTTTAAGATGCACAGCAAGCTGCTCGCTGTGAAGCCTGGCAACACACAAGACAGCTTCCTCCAGTTGGATGGGAGGCGCCTAACTGTCATCAAGCAGGTGTTTAGGGAGTTCAGCTCTATTCCTCTGACTGCAAACAACTGTACTGTGGGACCTTACATATGCCACTTAGCATTCGCCCAGTTCAAAATTCATTAGGGGCATTGCCCGTCTGGGCCAGGGCTCCACAGCTGCCACTAGATTCTAATCTCCATGTCGTCAGCTCCTCGGATCAAACACTGCAGGTGTTTGTCCTTTCTTCACAATTACATGGTGACTTAGAAGGCTCTCTATTTTATTTTCATTTGCTCCTTCTTTGTTCGTCTTCCTACTTTTACAGTCACTTCAAATGTTTCTCCCCAAATGGAGGTGTTGTAGACTAATGCAGCATTAGAAGTGTTGCCCAAGGACTTTTATGGTGCAGTGTGGTGCTCACTGACATTAAGGTGAGCACCACACTGCACCATAAAAGTCAGATTTAGTCATCTATATATGACTAAAAAGACCATCACCAGAATTTGAAAATTGCGTATAAATCAAGTGTGAATATCTGGCAGCTTTACATGATAAAGCAAACTGCACCTTACCGTAAACCTAATCCTAAACCTAAACCTAACATTAAACCTAAAATTAACCTGAAACCATAAGTGCAAAGTGCAGAAATGTTAAAAAATGAGTGTTTTGTGTTTGTGTAATGCTCTCACTTACAGATTGTATGTAGCTTTTCTTTGGGTAAATAAGAGTGTATGGAGTGAAAGAGCGCCACCAGTGGATGGGAGCTCCCTCCAGGGACCTGGAGGTTGTGGGTTCGATTCCCACTCCGGGTGACTGTCTGTGAGGAGTTGGTGTGTTCTCTCCATGTCCGCATGGGTTTCCTCCGGGCGCTCCGGTTTCCTCCCACAGTCCAAAAACACACGTTGGTAGGGGGATTGTCGACTCAAAAAAGTGTGTGTGTGTCTGTGTTGCCCTGTGAAGGACTGGTGGGTGCCACCTCCAAGGTATTCCCGCCTTGCGCCCAATGATTCCCGGTAGGCCCACCGCGACCCTGAATTGGATAAGCGGTTACAGATAATGAATGAATGAATGAATGGCCTTTTAGTAGTAGATTTGCACTTTAGACATGATATTATACTAAATGGAACTCTACACAGTACAACTTTACCCAATACACTACACCAACTCCTTCTTCTTCTTCATGTTCTTCTTTTTCTCTTGCTTTCTCCCCTCCGCTTTTTGTCCAAGCTTGTGTCTGTCTGTGTCTAAAGATAGAGGTGGTCAAAAATAAACCAGGCTCTATGGAGATGATTGAAAATTGATGGCTGAGGATAAAGTGAAGATGTGATTGCCGAGCTGATATGAGCCACCATCAGAGCTGGAGTGCTGGGGGTTTCTCCTGCAGTCTGTCTATATGTGTGTGTGTGTGAATGTATGTATGTGTGTGAGTGTGTGCACATCTCCTGGTCCCTCCTGGGGTGTGTGCTTGCAGGCAGCGGCTGTCAGCGGAGCAGGAGAGAGATAGACACATTGGGGAAAAGGGGAAAGCATGGCTGAGAGGCTGCCTACCTTCACATACACTTTCGAATTGGCTTCCTCACATTCAAAGGCTGCAGCAGAATCTAAAAGGCATTGTGTGTGTGTGTGTGGGGGGGGGGGGGGGGGGTGTTGGTTGTTGTCGTTGTTTGTACGCTATTCTTTATCTGGGCTATTCATATCAAAGTTTTTCCAAGGAGTGACAGCTTTCCCTCATAAGGCGGTGCTTGGAAATGGACACCCATTTCTCTTGTAGTGCCGTCAGGGAAACGCGATTTTCTAGCTGCTGTTTTGTTTTTTTTGTTTTTTTGTTTTTTTTCCTACTGAGACTTGGCTCGCGGGTTGCCTGTCAACATACGGCATGCGGAACAGGGATCGCATGGAATCTTGGGTGAAGAAACATATGCAGTGAAGTTAACATGCAGACAAGTTTACTGACACACAACATGTTAGGAGCAGCAACAAAAAGCGTGGGAGAGGTTGCGCAGATGGAGCATGCTATCACTCCTGCAGATGCGTTCTGTAAAAATGCCAATTTACGGTGACAATAAAGGAAAACGTACAGCGCAGGAACACAGACGAACACTGATGAACATTAAACACAATATGCTGAAGCAGGAGCCCACTCTAATGCATCAAGACTGGTACAAATTAGGCTCTTATTTGAGGCCTCTCACACAGTGCTGCATTTAAATGGAGTCCCGCATACCAGGATTTGTTGAGGGACTGACAATTTCAATGTTTTTTCAAGTTTAAAAGGATACTCTATTTTTCTGGTCTTTGTCAGCCTTTATCTCGGCAAACATAAAAATCCCTATACAAAAAAGCAGAAAATGAGCTATTGATTTTCCGCTCCCTCTCCTTTTTTCCTACACCCCCCCTCCCCCAGCCCCCCACACAGCATTGTCATTCTAGAGTCTAATTGAAGGTCAGTGTGGGTTTCCTTGTCAAAGTCTTCTTCCTGCCACAACAAATAACACACATTTCTTGGGGGAGTGATACAGCTCTGTCTTCAGCGAGCAATCAAAGATAATTCTGGGGATTGTGGCGTTGCAGGTGTCCATTTCTGTTGCAGCTAACTTTTCTTTATTTTTTCTCTCCCTGTCTCAGAACCTGTCAAGAATCATCGCTGCAAAATAATGTCACATGTCAGTAGTGTGAGGCTGCCTGGAAACTTCCCCTCGACATTGAGTAGACAGGAATACTTCCTTTCATGACTACCTTGGTATTTCATAATCCATGGAAACCCACTGTATAATACACAAATCAGCCAAAAGATTAAAATGATACTGGTCATAGAGGAGCATATGTACAAACCGTATTCCAAAAAAGTTGGGACACTAAACAAATTGTGTATAAAAACTGAATGCAATGAAGTGGAGGTGCCAACATCTAATCTTATATTCAGAATAGAAAAAAATCACAGATCAAAAGTTTAAACTGAGAGAATGTATCATTTTAAGGGAAACATATGTTGTTTCAAAATTTCATGGCATCAACAAATCCCAAAAAAGTTGGGACAAGGCCATTTTTTACCACTGTGTGGCATCCCCCCCTTCTTCTTACAACACTCAACAGACGTGTGGGGACAGAGGAGACCAGTTTCTCAAGTTTAGAAATAGGAATGCTCTCCCATTCATGTCTAATACAGGCCTCTAACTGTTCAATCGTCTTGGGCCTTCTTTGTCGCACCTTCCTCTTTATGATGCGCCAAATGTTCTCTATAGGTGAAAGATCTGGACTGCAGTCTGCCATTTCAGTCCCCGGATCCTTCTCCTACGTAGCCATGATGTTGTGATTGCTGCAGAATGTGGTCTGGCATTATCTTGTTGAAAAATGCAGGGTCTTCCCTGAAAGAGATGACGTCTAGATGGGAGCATATGTTGTTCTAGAACCTGAACAAAGTTCTCTGCATTAATGGTGCCTTTCCAGACATGCAAGCTGCCCATGCCACAAGCACTCATGCAACCCCATACCATCAGTGATGCAGGCTTCTGAACGGAGCATTGATAACAACTTGGGTTATCCTTGTCCTCTCTGGTCCGGATGACATGGCGTCCCAGTGTTCCATAAAGAACTTCAAATCGTGACTCATCTGACCACAGAACAGTCTTCCATTTTGCCATACTCCATTTTAAAAGACCTCTGGCCCAGTGCAAACGTCTGAGCTTGTGGAGCTTGCTTAGAAATGGCTTCCTCTTTGCACTGTAGAGTTTCAGCTGGCAACGGTGGACAGCACGGTGGATTGTGTTCACTGAGAAATGCTTTCTGGAAGTATTCCTGAGCCCATTCTGTTATTTCCTAGACAGTGGCATTCCTATTTGAGGTGCAGTGTCGTTTAAGGGCCTGGAGATCACGAGCATCCAGTAGAGTTTTACAGCCTTGACCCTTACGCACAGCAATTGTTCCAGATTCTCTGAATCTTTTGATGATGTTACGCACGGTTGATGATATTAACTTAAAAGTCTTTGCTATTTTACACTGGGTAACACCATTCTGGTATCGCTGCACTATCTTTCTGCGCAACAATGGTGGAATTGGTGATCCTCTAACCATCTTGGCTTCAGAGAGACACTGACACTCTGAGAAGCTCTTTTTATACCCAATCAGGTTGTTAATTGCCCTAATTAGTGTTGATTGGTCTTCCAGCTATTCGTTATATGCTCAATTTCCTTTTTCCAGCCACTTATTGCTACTTGTCCCAACTTTTTGGGGATTTGTTGACACTGTGAAATTTTGAATCAACATATTTTTTCCTTTAAAAAGTTACATTTACTCAGATTAAACTTTTGATTTATGTTCTACTGCGAATAAAATATTGACATTTGCCATCTCCACATCATTGCATTCTGTTTTTATTCACAATTTGTTTAGTGTCCGAACTTTTTTGGAATCCGGTTTGAAAATTCTTCAGTTACACACTGTAGGCCACCTGTTACTCTGCATTTTTTCTTAGCCCACATTCATCCTCTTCTTCAATGATCTATGGTCTTGTTCTGGTTAAGCCTATGATGGTCAGTGAGTGGACAGTGTCTGCACTGCCATGGTTAAGCCAATCTGCTGCAGCGCTGAGAATAATCCACCACCCAAACCATACCAGCTCAGTGGTGGTCCTGTGGGTGTTCTGACCATTGAAAAACAGAAGGGGGGCAAAAATAAATAAATAATGCAGAGCAATGGACAGACTACAGTCTTTAACTGTAGAACTAAAAAGTGATCCTGTATACGATGGGCAGTGATACAGTGGACAAAAAGCAAGGAGGTTGAAATAATGTTTTGGCTGACTGGTGCATGGAAATGTAGGAATACTGGCTGCTGTCCAATTAAAAATATGTATATCCATATTTGCAGATTTGAACACAGCAGCTGTCCTTGAAAGTGTGAAAATTTCATGATGAATGGACCAATAGAAATGCTCCAAAATGACTTGGAATAAAATATTTTTACATTGATTTCCATTGAAAATTAAGAAGGTTTTTCCTCATCCTGTAAAGTTACTATTTTGAGAGATACATGTTTTTATTTGGACAGCAACAATATTTAAAAATGGAACTGTTACCTTCATTAAGGTACCCTTACTTAAATAGTGTTGTTTCCTTCATAAAAAATATGACATCCTCTTGTAATAGCTTGCATTACATGTTTAATCCTTATTATCTTTTTTCATTATCTTTATACATGTTATTACATTGTTATGTGTGTGTTATAAAACACTAATGTAACTAGCGCTGAATAAATTTATTTACAATTAATAGCCTAGTCATATTTTTAATAAAGTTACCTAAGATATCAGATATGGTCATTGCAGGTTTTGTGTGTGTGTGTGTGTGTGTGTGTGGGTGTGTTAAGATGTAATGATCTGATAAACAGTGTAATTCCTGAACAACAAATGGAGGGTGAACGTGGCAGGTACGGATTCATTCTCTTCTATTCAGATATGCACTGATAAACAACCAGACAGAAGAGTTGCTTTTTGCTTTGCATATGCGACTGGTGGTCTCCAACTTTAAAGGGACAAGAAAAATAGCATGACTTTGCTGTGCACTCAGAAGCACTCCCCCATTACTTATCTATTAGTCTTATCATAACATTCATTTTTATGAACTAGAAGCTTTTGACGAGAGTGTGCATTAGAGTCAATTCTGTCACATCCCTCACTGCCAAGAAAACACTGTTTAAGGATATTATATGGCATAATGCAGCTTCTGGCACCCACGCTGAAAGGCTATGCCAAACTCCTCCTTGTAAAGTGGAGCAGTATTTTTCATTACAAAGTACTCTACAGAGGACGGGCAGATGTGTTCCATGCCCTGCGAGACTGTCGCTAATACCAAGAAGCCGGCAATCAATGGAGGAGAGTAGCCACTGTGTGACAGTGCCAAGCGGACTGGGGAGCACAGGCGTGAGTGCGAGTGGGCTTTCCACAGGGGGAAATCTGGTGAAGCAGACAAGAACAGGCGAAACAGTTGGTGTAGAGCTCAGAAAGGAGTAAAAAAATGTCCAGAAGTCCTGGCACCCAAGCTTCAGGCATAACTGTCAGGTTTTTTTTTTAGCAAGTCTCCAGCACAGTGCCTTAAAATTCATAGCTAAACCTTTGGGACAGTACCTGCGGTATATAGGAAAAGAGCAGAATAAAGCACTGCTGTGTACCGCAAAGCACTTGGTCCTGGACTATTTCCCTAAGCAATTATTTTTGTTTTCTAACCACACACACGTAAATGTACTCTCTCTCTCTCTCTCTATATATATATATATATATATGGACCACATGATTTTGTTTTCTCACCCTCATTATTTATATGTTTTCCATGCTAATGACACTCCTCAATAATGAATTTCTGACGCGGTGCATTCAGTGACATTTGAAGCCACATCACTACTCAAGGTGAGTATAAACAACATGCCTCCACTCAAAAGTCTTTGCATATTCTCCCAGCCTATTTCTACTTGTTTATGGTTTAGTGAGCAGGTCACTTCCCCGCTTGCTTGAACAGCTGCTGCAAATCTGACCCTTTCAAAAAACAAGGTTTTGAGGACAAGTCTTGCACCACTTGCTGTCAATTCTCTCATTGCTTATGAAGCTTTATGTTGACCCACTCGCTAGCCTTTGCCTGGGTCACATGAATAATTTATCACAGTTTTAGCCTGGCTAGAACATGTAAATGCCACCATACAGTCCCTCGGAATATCCTCGGACTATGACAATAGCCCCAGTCTGGGTGCCTGGATGAAATTGCTTCAAGCCCCTTTTCTCTGCATTATATTTTCCAAGTGACGCCGGGCTCACTACTCTCAGCTCTCAGGCCACACAGACATATTTGAAAATGTGAAGAGAATCAGATCCATGTCGACTCTTTGTCTTGGACTTTTCTCCCTGTCTGCTTTTTTATAATATATAAATTAGCGTCTGGATTTCAAGAAAACAAGAAATGAGGAAGTGAAAAGAGGATATTGTATTTCACCTTTCACGCTAAAGACAGTTTGCCAAACCATTACTTCAGCAATGTTAAGCATTTAATCTTTATACTGGAAATATTTTGTGTACCAGGTAAGTGTTGTTCAGAATTCAAGCATTCGCCCACCCTTTGAATTGTCATTTTATTCAGCTAAAAAAATGTATTAGTCACTGCATTCATATGCACACGTTATCAAGGGAAAAGCTCTGTAAAAGCATATGCATTGATTTGTCTGGTTTTTGGGGATAATATTGTATGCAAAAGTATGTGTGAGTTTTGGTTTAGACAATTTAAAGATGGCCATTACGATGTTAGCAATTGTGAATACAACATACTAATAATATATTTAGTATGATGGCCTGCTGAGTCATATCACAACATTTACAAAGCAAACAACAGCTGAGAACACAACAGCCCAGAGTGCAGTGCAAATACAAACTATAGAACAGACCTACAAACTGCAGAACAAAACTACAAAGAGTAGACCAAAACTACAAATTGCAGAACAAAACTACAAAGAGTAGAACAAAACTACAAATGGCAGAGAAGAACTGTACACTGTAGAACAAAACTACAAAGAGTAGAACAAAACTACAAACGGCAGAGCAGGACTATAAACTGTAGAATAGAACTACAAATAGCAGAACAGACCTACAAACTGCAGAAAAAAACTACAAACGGCAGAAAAAAACTACAAAGAGTAGAACAATCTACAAATGGCAGAGAAGAACTATAAACTGCAGAACAAAGCTACAAAGAGTAGAACAAGACTACAAATGGCAGAGCAGAACTATAAACTGCAGAAAAAAACAACAAAGAGTAGAACAAAACTACAAACGGCAGAACAAAACTACAAAGAGTAGAACAAAACTACAAATGGCAGAACAAAACTACAAAGAGTAGAACAAAACTACAAACGGCAGAACAAATCTACAAAGAGTAGAACAAAACTACAAACAGCAGAACAAAACTACAAATGGCAGAGCAGAACTATAAACTGTAGAATAGAACTACAAATGGCACAACAGACCTATAAACGGCAGAACAAAACTACAAATGGCAGACCAAAACTACAAAGAGTAGAACAAAACTACAAACGGCAGAACAAAACTACAAAGAGTAGAACAAAACTACAAACAGCAGAACAAAACTACAAATGGCAGAGCAGAACTATAAACTGTAGAATAGAACTACAAATGGCAGAACAAAACTACAAAGAGTAGAACAACACTACAAACAGCAGAACAAAACTACAAATGGCAGAGCAGAGCTATAAACTGTAGAATAGAACTACAAATGGCACAACAGACCTATAAACTGCAGAACAAAACTACAAAGAGTAGAACAAAACTACAAATTGCAGAGCAGAACTATAAACTGCAGAACAAAACTACAAAAAGTAAAACAAAACTACAAACGGCAGAACAAAACTACAAAGAGTAGAACAAAACTGCAAACGGCTGAACAAATCTACAAAGAGTAGAACAAAACTACAAACTGCAGAGCAGAACTATAAACTGTAGAATAGAACTACAAATGGCAGAACAGACCTACATACTGCAGAAAAAAACTACAAACGGCAGAACAAAACTACAAAGAGTAGAACAAAACTACAAATGGCAGAGCAGAACTATAAACTGTACAATAGAACTACAAATGGCAGAACAGACCTACAAACTGCAGAAAAAAACTACAAACTGCAGAAAAAAACTACAAAGAGTAGAACAATCTACAAATGGCAGAGCAGAACTATAAACTGCAGAACAAAACTACAAAGAGTAGAACAAAACTACAAATGGCAGAACAAAACAACAAAGAGTAGAACAAAACTAGAAACGGCAGAACAAAACTACAAAGAGTAGAACAAAACTACAAATGGCAGAACAAAACTACAAATGGCAGAGCAGAACTCTACACTGTAGAATAGAACTACAAATGGCAGAACAGACCTACAAACTGCAGAAAAAAACTACAAACGGCAGAACAAAACTACAAAGAGTAGAACAATCTACAAATGGCAGAGAAGAACTATAAACTGCAGAACAAAACTACAAAGAGTAGAACAAAACTACAAACGGCAGAGCAGAACTATAAACTGTAGAATAGAACTACAAATGGCAGAACAGACCTACAAACTGCAGAAAAAAACTACAAACAGCAGAACAAAACTAAAAAGAGTAGAACAATCTACAAATGGCAGAGCAGAACTATAAACTGCAGAACAAAACATCAAAGAGTAGAACAAAACTACAAAGAGTAGAACAAAACTACAAATGGCAGAACAAAACTACAAAGAGTAGAACAAAACTACAAACGGCAGAACAAAACTACAAAGAGTAGAACAAAACTACAAACAGCAGAACAAAACTAAAAATGGCAGAGCAGAACTATAAACTGTAGAATAGATCTACAAATGGCACAACAGACCTATAAACTGCAGAACAAAACTACAAATGGCAGACCAAAGCTACAAAGAGTAAAACAAAACTACAAACGGCAGAACAAAACTACAAAGAGCAGAACAAAACTGCAAATGGCAGAACAAAACTACAAAGAGTAGAACAAAACTACAAACTGCAGAGCAGAACTATAAACTGTAGAATAGAACTACAAATGGCAGAACAGACCTACACACTGCAGAAAAAAACTACAAACTGCAGAAAAAAACTACAAAGAGTAGAACAATCTACAAATGGCAGAGCAGAACTATAAACTGCAGAACAAAACATCAAAGAGTAGAACAAAACTACAAATGGCAGAACAAAACAACAAAGAGTAGAACAAAACTACAAACGGCAGAACAAAACTACAAAGAGTAGAACAAAACTACAAATGGCAGAACAAAACTACAAATGGCAGAGCAGAACTCTAAACTGTAGAATAGAACTACAAATGGCAGAACAGACCTACAAACTGCAGAAAAAAACTACAAACGGCAGAACAAAACTACAAAGAGTAGAACAATCTACAAATGGCAGAGCAGAACTATAAACTGCAGAACAAAACATCAAAGAGTAGAACAAAACTACAAACGGCAGAACAAAACTACAAAGAGTAGAACAAAACTACAAATGACAGAACAAAACTACAAAGAGTAGAACAAAACTACAAATGGCAGAACAAAACTACAAATGGCAGAGCAGAACTCTAAACTGTAGAATAGAACTACAAATGGCAGAACAGACCTACAAACTGCAGAAAAAAACTACAAATGGCAGAACAAAACTACAAAGAGTAGAACAATCTACAAATGACAGAGAAGAACTATAAACTGCAGAACAAAACTACAAAGAGTAGAACAAAACTACAAACGGCAGAACAAAACTACAAAGAGTAAACCAAAACTACAAACTGCAGAGCAGAACTATAAACTGTAGAATAGAACTACAAATGGCAGAACAGACCTACAAACTGCAGAAAAAAACTACAAACAGCAGAACAAAACTACAAAAAGTAGAACAATCTACAAATGGCAGAGCAGAACTATAAACTGCAGAACAAAACTACAAAGAGTAGAACAAAACTACAAACGGCAGAACAAAACTACAAAGAGTAGAACAAAACTACAAACGGCAGAACAAAACTACAAAGAGTAGAACAAAACTACAAATGACAGAACAAAACTACAAATGACAGAACAAAACTACAAAGAGTAGAACAAAACTACAAATGACAGAACAAAACTACAAAGAGTAGAACAAAACTACAAATGGCAGAACAAAACTACAAATGGCAGAGCAGAACTATAAACTGTAGAATAGAACTACAAATGGCAGAACAGACCTACAAACTGCAGAAAAAAACTACAAACAGCAGAACAAAACTACAAAGAGTAGAAAAATCTACAAATGGCAGAGCAGAACTATAAACTGCAGAACAAAACTACAAAGAGTAGACCAAAACTACAAACTGCAGAGCAGAACTATAAACTGTAGAATAGAACTACAAATGGCAGAACAGACCTACAAACTGCAGAAAACAACTACAAACGGCAGAACAAAACTACAAAGAGTAGAACAATCTACAAATGGCAGAGCAGAACTATAAACTGCAGAACAAAACTACAAAGAGTAGAACAAAACTACAAATGGCAGAGCAGAACTATAAACTGTAGAATAGAAATACAAATGGCAGAGCAGAACTATAAACTGCAGAACAAAACTACAAACGGCAGAACAAAACTACAAACTGCATAACAAAACTACAAAGAGTAGAACAAAACTACAAATGGCAGAGCAGAACTATAAACTGCAGAACAAAACTACAAAGAGTAGAACAAAACTACAAATGGCAGAGCAGAACTATAAACTGTAGAATAGAAATACAAATGGCAGAGCAGAACTATAAACTGCAGAACAAAGCTACAAATGGCAGAACAGACCTACAAACTGCAGAACAAAACTACAAAGAGTAGAACAAAACTACAAATGGCAGAGCAGAACTATAAACTGTAGAATAGAACTACAAATGAGAGAACAGAACTACAAAAGACAGAACACAACTACACACTGCAGAACAGAACCACAAACAGCAGAACAGAACTACTAGAACAAGAAACAGAATTACAAACAGAATGCAACAGCATTTAAGAAACGGTGTTGTACTGAATTTGGCACGCTAAAGAGCAACCCTCAAAATGCAACCCTCAAATGCAGCATTTCTGAAATGAGATAATTATGGAGACCAAATGCCCTGTTTTCAGAACATAAAAAATGTGTCCAAAGGGGATTTCTAAATCACCAAAATATGTCTGGGATTTTGCTGTGAGAAGACTTTCCCCCATTCCATTTCTTGCAACTAGTCCTAAACTATTACTTGAAGTGTGCACTTTCAAGACATTTCAAGACTTTGTTTTAAATGAGAAAAAGGGGCGTGAGAGTCCAGATTTGCAAGGGTGGTGGAGAACTGAGACCCAGATTGGGACACATTCACTCATCTTCATTGTCTCGCCTTTATGTTTGCATGAAGCTACGACTTAAACACAATTCGCTGGTTTCAGCCAAGCTCCTCTAATCATTAAAGGGTTTTAATACAGCCTTGAGCAAAATTCAGTTGAACGTTGTTAAGGTAAGTTATCATAATCTCTTCTTTATGTCTGGAAGCAGTTTTGTGACCCAGGAAAATTTATTTTCCTGCTCTGTATTTTACAAAACCAAGACATCCCCTTAGTCTACATAATACAGATACACAGACACATCTGACCATTACTGACTTCCTGACGAGTTCATCCGTGCAGCTTTTTGTAAACTTTAACTTTGCATGAAAACTGGTGAAATCTCTGCCAGAACAGACAGTGAGGAACGAGGCTGTGAATGATATTACATTCAGCACTGGTTTATCAGCCAGGCCTTTTTATGAAATGTAAGTACATAACTGTGTGGATCACAGTGATGCTCTGTTCATTTATTAAGTATATTACTTCTGGTTGAAAAAATGTGGTGCTTCTTAAAATGTGATATTGTCAACTGCTCTCATGATCTTGAGTTTTCTGGTGTAAACAAGTTGCTTGTATTTATCAGTTCAGTAAAGTGCTTTAGTTTTGTAGTTGGGTATGAACTGAAAATAACAGGCTTTCGATGATCATACACTGTCAGGAACTGACAAAACGTATATGTCAAGTTTTTATACAGCCTACCCACCCCCCAGCCACAAGTGTCCTGTTTCTGGAACACATAAATATGATCACCCTAAGTTAATGCTGTTGTGTTCTGGTGTTTTTGTTGTGTGCTCAGGAATTGCTTGCATTGTAAGTGTAGTTGTGGTATATATCAGTGGGCTACGCTTATCCAGTACATGGTCCGAAGCCTACCTGGAATCACAAGGTGGGAACACACCCTGGAGGGGGTGCTAGTCTTTCACAGGACGACACGCATATCACACCTACGGGAGGAAACTAGAGCACCCGGAAGAAACCCACATAGACAGAGTCAGGAGAAAACACCAAACTCCTCACAGTCACCCGGCATGGGACTTGAACCCACAACCCCAGAATCCTGGAGCTGTGTGATTGCGACACTACCTGCTGTGCTACTGTGCCACCCTAAAACACCTGATATATTTCAAAATATTAATGAGAAACCTGTATAAATGAAAGATTGCATCACTCATTTTGAAAGTCATGAAATATATTTCACAAGTACATTGAGCCACATCACTGGAACAGCTCGTTAGGAAAGTAAATCTATCTTCCTGGCCCTGGATTAAATGAGGCAGCCCCCATCTTAAACACCTAATTCCCCAGCCTTTGTTACAGGGCGAAAATCGCTTTATCGGTGCATCAGCTTTAATGGGCACACATGAAACTATCCTTATTGAAAGGGAGCAATTCAATAATTCCGACTTAAACGACAATGTCAGGCTATCCTCCCTCTCTCGCTCTTCCACTACTCTCAGAGCTGGCATCTTTTATTGTCCCTGGCCCTCCTCTAGATTGCTCTTTTGAAGAAGCTTCAGGGGAAAGTGTTCCACCTTAGCGGCTTTCGGTTCTGACTTTTTTTGTTCTTCAAGGACATTCCACCTGCTGCCAAGAACTGTCAAACAGAAGCATCTCAGTATAAAGAGGTGAGAGGACACCAATTAGAAAGCCGTCTCTGGCCAGAAAAGCCAACGGCACAGCTTGCCACAGGAAGTGGGATGCCTGACTTCCTGCTTGGGGTCACAGCTGTTTATAGAGATGGTAGGTACAGCTGACCGATACGGGCTCCATTTAGCATTGAAGGAGCGGCGCTCATTTGAATAGCAAAGTACCACTTCAATGTCACCAGCGAATTTACATCGTCTTAAACATCTGCCGCGGGAGCAAGGACTTCAGTGAAATTAGTTGAGCATGTGGGTGTCAAAAGACTTTATGCAGAACAAGAGGTGGACCGCTGAGAACAGGGTGTTAAATCTTCCCCAGAGAGAGAAAGCTTTGTGTCGTCTCACTGGAAAATGCAGTTGTGTACTACTCATATACACTAGCCTTTCGAAATTCAAAAATAAAAAGAAACATCAGGTTTATAACAGTTTTTCTTTAATGTGTCTGAGGCTTTTGTAGGAGTTTTTGAGGTTGAATGCAGTGAACTGCCAAGTAGTCGGCACACTCTGTGCAACTTGCCCCATTTTCACTTTAATGTTTCTAGCTTTGATATAGCCAATTCAAAATTTAAAAGTTCTAACCCCCCCCCCCCCCCCCCCCCACCACCACCACCACCACCACTAAAATGCTACAGTCTCAGCTGGTGTCATCTGAGGTAAGTAGTGCAGGAATGCAGAGGTTCCAACAAAAACCTGACATATGACTGTGGCTCCAGAAAGTGAACACTTCCATCACTGTGAATCGCTGCTCTGATAGACACTAAACTGCTTCAGTCATTTCAGATGCATATGTTGGCAACTCATCATCACTTGGATGGGGCTACACTTACCTTGGGTGAACAACTGGAGGCATGGCAGGGATGACAGAGTGTGATTGGCTCCTGCTATGAGCAGCTGTCCATGCCCATACTTGGCCCAGGCCAATTATACTTTCCCATCCCTGGCCGCTCGGCTGCCGTGTAGTCAGACCCATTAATCTCCCTGGCTGAGTGTTGTGCCATGTGTTAACAGGGAGGTCCCTTTTCTCTCTGCACCTGGCCAGTACAGTCAGGCCCTCGCCAGTCATCCTGACTCCTGCCTCTCCTTGGGCCAGATGTGATGTGCCCTCTGATTGTGCTTAATAGTTCAGCTTTAATAACACTGGAACATTGAATCAGGCTGAACAGTGTGAATCAGGCTTGCATCATTTTCAATTACATCTGAGTTTGGAAACACATTCTTGCAGTTTGGAGCAGGTTTGTACAATTGATCTTTTTATAGCGACAGCTAGGACCTGGCCCCTGCACAGACATTCTATAAGAAGCAGGGATAAAGAGAAGAAAGGCCAATGTGGACATGAATTAAAAAGAATGAAATTTACAATTGCAAGGACTCTCACTACAGTGTCATCAGAATTTCCCTCTTGTGAAAAAGGAAATTATACTTATGTACTTAAAATAACACTAGGTGAGCTTTTGTGGTTTTGCTCTAGGGCTCCCCTATATTTGCAGAGTGTAGTATTATTTTACAGGACTTTCCTGAAAGCAAGAGTTGTTGTTTTTTTTTAAACCATCCTCAAAAAGATTCATAGTATGGTTTCTGCATTGCTGAGCCCAGAGTAGCAACAACAAAGGCTCTATTCTCCCTACTGCAGCTCAGTGGAGCATCAAAATTTTAATTTGATTGTAAAACAATATAAATGTTGCATTACATTAAGATGCACTTAATAAACAATGAGTATAATAGTCACGTGGTTTTAGCCACTCTTCAAATACTAATTTACAATAAGCATTGTAATTTGTAAATGTATATATCATTATATTTATGTTACTGCTTCATTTTTACTAGTGACATATTTGGCATGGTATTTTAGTTAGTATTTTATTTTTTACTTAATTAAGAGTTTACATATACATTTGATGTGTTTTAGGACTCAGGTGGTTTTGAGGAATATATCTCAGTTGTATTAGAAGAGTGAAAAAAATAACATGTCTAGCATACTCTATATTTGTACATTTTAAGTACATTTTTTTCACAAGGGGAATTTAGATGAAACCAAATGTAGTGTCAATGCTAAGCAGGGATTTGAACACTCTCCAGTATAAGGCTGTAATGTCACTGATGGAGCTGTTTATTAGCAATGAATCTGTGGGTAATATTTGGGTTTAAGAGTTTCACATAGCCTGTGATAAATCTCTGTTTACAATTTCAATATCTTGGCTTAAAGCCACTGTCCACTCATTTTCATACTTGTCTTCAAACCATTATCTGTATGTTTAGTGATAAACGAGCTCTGAAATAGCAGAGAGAGTATGATGCAGGCTTTTGTAGTTTGGGAGATTTTAATTTTTAATTTTTATTTTATTTTATTTATTTTTATTTATTTATTTTTTGTAGTTTCAACGGCAGCATGAATTTTGGCATGGGTCATCTAATCTGCCAAATCAGATTGAGCAATGCATTTACATCAATAACTTTGATTTAAAAACAGTTCCTTTCAGCACATTCACCCTCTGAAGCCCTACTGAGTTTGATTGAATTTATCAGTTTATTAAACTTACCCCTAAAAATATAATGCAGACTCTCTTATTGCTTATAGGTTCCTTTTAGCCAGTGACAATGTGTCTCTAAGCCTAGCATTTGGTGTAATGTGGCAGTGTAGAGTCTGTACAGTGTCATGGAGTGTATGTGTATGTGACAGTGTACGTGACTATTCTACTTATCAAAGACTAAGTTTTTGTCATTGGCTGCAGGACAAGCACAGTCAACCCTGAGGGATTCTTTTCACTGATGTTCTTGTCGACAGTATCTCTTCACAACTGATGCTGCCTTGTTTATATTGCCTTGGTTATGGCACTGTCAGTTATTCTGCAGTCTTACATGTCCTCATTTTAAAACACTACATAAATGAATATTAAATACAGCATGAATAAATGCTTATTCTATGGCATGGGCTTAGATAAACATATAGTTTATTTTCTAAAAATAATTAGCCAGTGGCTTTAACACATTGTTTGTGCTCCTTATTGTCATAAATTTATGACATGGAATTATATAATAAACACTGAGAACAGACTTAGTCCATTTATTTTCAAAATACCTTAATTTAACGGAATTTAACTGGACTGTGTTCTCTTTGGGTGAATGGGACACTTCTGGCACATGCAGCATTAAAAATAGGTGGAAGCGAGGCTTCCTGAGAGATGTTTCTGCATTTGGCAGAAGATCAGGGGACCTTTAGCCCAAGAGAACAGTGTTTAACCCTGGGTCTGGAGCCTTCCCAGAATCTTACATTTTGGTAATTAAATTGGGTTTAGCTGTTTTGACATTGCTTGCTAAATAAGTTAACTTTTTTACACTATTAAAAATTTTAGAATGGTCAGAGTTACTTTTGAAAAAAGGTTTTATCTGTAAAGTAATGCTACTTGGTAGCAGCATAAAGAGTTATAAATACAGGTGGAAATCCTTACAATTTTCAGAGAAAAGAAAAGCCACACTAGTTCTAATCAAGTCTTTATAGACCTACACATGTCAGTTGTAACAGCTGCAAAATATAGATTCACATTCACAGAACATATAAAGGAGAGCTTCAGTTTGAATGTGGTGTTTTGCAGCATTCTGTAAAGTTTATCCAAACTGTAGCTATGAAAGAACGCATTCATGGTCACAGCAGGATTATGTCTTCACTCTATGTTTTTTATATATTACACAGACCTTTGGCTGCAGTAGGCTTTGTTGTTTTCCACTGGGTAATATAAGAGGAAGGATGCTATACTGAATACAGAAGAAAACATTTTATAATAGTTGACTTTCTCAGAATTCAGTGCACATTTAACAGTGAACCACTTTGGAAGTGCCACATCCACTAAAACGAAAGGATGTTAATGCAGATTTTTTCCCCTTGCTGTTGCAATATCAGTGTTTTTTCCCCAAGTTTTTCAATTATTGTTCGCTGATTGGCTGGTTAACACGGTATGATTAACACTGATAATACTGAGAATTAATAGAGATCCAGTAAATTGTTAATTTAGGAGCACTGGTTTAATCAGGGCCTGAATAACAAGGTCCCAAAGTTACAGTTTAGCGAGGCTTTTTTGTTCAGTGAGATTAAGGGAGGGTCAGACAGTGCTCCATTGTTCAACTGGGAACAGAAACTCATTTGCTAAAATGAAGCATGTCTTGCTAGCATAAATCATGTTCCCTAATCCCTTCACTAATGCCACATAATGCAAATTGTCTCCTGCTTAAAGATCATACAATAGAGGAGAGAACTGAGAAATAAGTTCAGTGTGTTCCAGTCTTTGCTGAGTGATGAACACAACTTCCATTTGCTGTTGGAGAGGTACCTGTTGAGAGAACAAAACGAGAGACGACTATTTCAAGAGGGTAGATGAGAAGGTAACACCTTGCACAGTAGAGCTGCACTTCGGAGCTAGTTTCCACACTGGCTCGTTTTACTGACTGCACATTTTATAACATAAGGATTATTATTTGGGTTTTGGCAGTTTTTTCCGCAGGTTGGATCTCATCGTTTCCCAGTGATGCCTTCTCCAATACGATGAGAAGTATCAGTGATCTTAGAAACAGATGTCTGGGCACACCCCTTGCGTCTAAACTTCCAGACGCACAGCACTGTCAAGTGTCTCAGTGCACTTGGGCAACAATACTACGGTCTCAGTCCTGCCTCTTAACTCTGCAAACACACAAATGGCTCCTTGGTGATAAAGGAGAGGAGGGATCCTTCAAACAGTGTACTGGCAGTCTGTTGTGTTCTGCTGGGCAATGGCAGAGGAAATCTCAAAACATGACTTTTTAAATTGCTGTTGTTGTTGTTGTTGTTGTTGTTGTTGCAGTGAGTGTAAGGGAAAAGCCATCATATTCTCCAGCAGCCATCATATTGTCCATTCTCCAGTTTTACCCACATTTCTCTCAAAACCCTTTATCTAGAACTGCACCAGTCTCATTATGCTACCTCTGTACAGTGAAGGCAAATGGCAATCATAGTTTAATAAACTATATCAGTACAGGTCAATTTCTTCAAAATATGTCTAAATTAATAATTGAATTAATTTATAAATTATATCACAGGGCACTTTCCTAAAATCTCAAAGCATTTTACAGCCGTCAGGACTTGAGAAAGTCACATCAAGCACCACCGATGTCTCAGCATCCACAGTGAAGATGCAACGCCAGCCAATCCACATCAGCACACTCACCTACCACACACATCAAGTATTAAGGCGGAGCCGGGATGAAAGAGAATGACTGGACCAGTTTATTTTAAGACAAGTATGATTAGGAGGCCAGAAGTGGCCATGGTGGCAGATTTAGCAGCTAATCGGGGTAACATCCCTCACTTTTTTAATGGAAGTGCTGAGGGATTTTTTTTACGATCTCGATTTTATGTCTCGTCTAAAGAATGGTGCTATATATTCAGTACAGTCTCCTCATTACTGCACTTGGGATTTGGAATCCACATAGACCACAGTTACAGTGACCCTTGTTATTGCCAATAACTCCACTTCCAGCAGCCTCAACTTAGAAGGTCTCCCACCCAATGAGGGATCGGTGATGAGGAAGAGTCAATTCTTTTACTCTGATGCAGCTGAAAGTGGGCGACAACTCTTGACAAGAGTCTACAAAATACAGAGTTGATGATTCAATTCAGTCATCACCTGCTGCAGAAACTGGAAGATGTGTGTCATTAAATGAAAATCACAAAGTGTAACCACAGAAAAAGCAGGCATTAACATGCATGTGTACTGTATTGAGCATGATATTGAGAGTAAATTGATTGCTGAGATGACTTGCCCCTTGACCATAAGTACTGCAGTCCATAAGTACCTTTTCAGATCTACAAAACTGTCCTTTGTACCTGTTGCCTTTGTACTAGCACACATGAACTGAAAAAACACTAAACTGTTATCTTACCATGGACTGTATACTTTACCAGGTATTGACATACAGAGTCTTAAATAAAACTGTGTAGGAATCACAGTCCACAGTAACAAAGTAAAAGGTTTAGCACATTGTAAAGCAGCAAGAATGCAATAGCAAGCTTAGCAACAGCAAACAACCTGGTAGACCTTGTAGAATATCAGAGCGCTGAAAGATGGAAGAATACATTCAATCATGAAAGAACTGTTGAATAGATTCAAATGTAGGCACAGATGAGTCAAAGACTGCCAGAAAGCAGAGGGAGGATACAGCAGCATAACCTCAAGAGCTTTAATATGAGATGCAAAGTGCTGTTATGTCTGAAAAAATAAAAAAAATGGTTTCAGTTGGCTAAAAAGTGTACAAACTGCAAACTGAATTTTAGGACAATGTTTTAGAGACAGATGAGGAGAAGACTAAACAATGCCTGAGTGGTGTTTTGAGGACAGTGAAGAGGAAAGGAACTGGCCATGAGCTGGATCATCATATCATCTGTGAAATTTAGTGGTGTGGGCCAACAGTGGAAATGGCTTCTTTATTAAATATTCTGAAAGCAACAATATTAATTACTTACTCACTTACCTGTGCCCTTACTGACTGACTTGTTTATTATCAGATGGCTTAGATCAGTTCAAATGCTTCAAACCTCAGTGGACACTAGTTCAAAATTATCTCCAAGAATTTATAGTGCAAAATAGAACTGAGTTTTCTTTCTAATTAAACTAATTTGGACTCTCAGGGCCCCCATGTACATGTTGCTCTCTTTTGGATGTAAAATGAGCGGTCTTAACAAGGACTAACATGGCACCACCCTCTCTTCAAGGATGAGCAATCTCTCGCCTGAGCACAGTCATTTCAAGTCTTATATGTGCCTCACACAGAGTAAAGCCAGCGCTCGTTCTGAGCCTCACGTGAAAGTTGTGTGCTCATTCTGATGAAACTCGTGTGCTCATTTAGTCTCTGTGTTTGCTTTATGTCTGTTTGTCCATAATAAGTTCATTTACAGAGATCAATACCTCAGTAAACCATAAAGATCTGTGAAAATACAACCGCAATTCAAAGTAACAAACTTAAAAAAAATTATGAAAAACTGACAGAGGGATGTTAGTCATGCAAGTTCTTCAGCATATTAAGTCCATGCCCACACTACTCTCAGAGAAGTCTGATGATTGCATTTTGGCAAAGGAGTGTTTTATCATATCCTCACTTTGTGTTTTCAATTTAAACTTTGCTGAACACTTCAAATAACAACCTAGTTTAGTATTATACAGAAAAAACTCAATATATCAAAATGTGTTCCTAGGGTCTCTAAGTTATGATGTGTTACTATTCTTAGTTAACTGATCATCACTAAGTGAGCCCCTGCTGTGAGACCATGCTGCTTGGCTGACTTTGTAGAAACAGTCAACCAAAAAATATTAAAGAATCTAACCCTGATACTAAGTTTTTTTTTTTTTTTTTTTTTTTTTTTTTTTGGGACATCCAGAGTTTTTGAATGTTTCTGAATTGAACAGTCACCAGACTTTAACATGGACTACGTTTATTGAAGATAAGACTAAAGACGACTCCCACACAAGGCAATATTAACCCAGTGAGCTTTAGGGACTGCAGCCCAGAGCCCTGGCCATCAGCCAACACTGCAAGCTTGAGCTGTGAGTGGAATAATATTGATGCTTACATTGACTGAGATTTGCTTCTTTAGATTAATAAAGTGCCTGGTTATCTTTATGAATTATACACAACTACAGAAATAGATAGCAACCACTGCTTCACCAACTCACCCGTAAAACATCAGATTTGCAGATCTCTTTACTGTGCAGGTGACAGATGTGACTATTAATTTAATATGTTTAATTGGTCTTCTGAAGTCAAGACAGCTGACTAAGGTTCATTCATCTGCTCTCATGGGAATGTACTGTATCAGTAGGGGTCCTTGGGCAAGACTCCTAACACTGCTTTCCCCTATGTCTGTAAAATCTTAGTTTTTCTGAGTAAGTTTGTCTGCCAAATGCTATAAATGGAACATTTTATGGTGTCTTCATAGAGCTGGGTCCCAGGAGTGGGCATGAGGAGGGGTTCACACTGCTGCATTTTTCGAAGGATGTTTTGGTCTGCACTCTTCTCTGTTGCTAAGCAACTACTGCAACACAACTGTCAGTCAGCAGTGTTAGCAAGTACTAGCACAACTTCTACCACATTTAGAAATCATGTTGCTTAAATATGTTTAAAATGAGAACTGTGAAGTAAGAGTACCAAGTAAAAATTGCTAAAATTCAGAGTTTCTTCTCCTCTTTGCTTACTCCTGGGCTCTGACCTGAACTGGTGGCTCACTCTCATTTAAAGAAACAGGTGCTGAAACTGGTTGTTCTGTCAGAGGGCTATTTAGTCAAGGGGAGTACTGTGCTGTGTTGTTCCATCCTTGTTATATTTTATTTGCATTAACTTCCTCTTCAAATTCATGTAAACATTTTTTTTGAAAAACTCCAGGTTGAGCTGGAGTTGCTTTGGCCCTCTAATAATAATCCCATCAACAAAATCCAAAAGTCATTTACCACCAAAAGAACAACCAGGCAACTACACATTAATGAAATTAAAAGGGCTTTTTGCTCCAGAGTGTTTTTAAGCAGACTGATGAAAGCTCAGGAGGACGATTTATTCAGTGTAGAAATGTTATGTGTAACCATCGAAGCTGTGTTCATTTAATGCACACAGGTTTTATTTGTGTCATAAATGTCTTTTTAATTAGGCAATTTAACAAATGAGGTTAAGACTGTCAAGGGGCTCATTACGCCGAGTTAGTTCTCAAAATCCCAGTTGTGTATATAGGCAGACGCATACGGTTCTGATGTCATGCAGGAGGACAAAGATTCACATGTATTATATGGTAGATTTGGAGGTTTGTGCTGTAATTATACATGCTCACATGCACCTGAGCCACAGCTCTCCTGGGTACTGGACATTGGGCAGCCTGTAATAATTAGAGTGCTATGGCTTTATTGCAAGATTTTAACAGTGATTTCTTTCTAGCTGTTGAAAAATAATGCTTGTTTCGAATCAGAATGGTCTTGCCATGGGGTTCCCAATTGGTACAGTGGTCTAAGCTTTATCTCTATCATCAGCAGATCACTGGTTTAATCCTCAGAGGTGTCCCAGCTGTCTGAGGAAAGAAGTCCTAGAGAGCATAATTTGCCTTGCTCTCCAGGTGGGTAGGATTGGCTCCTTCTCTGGTTGGCTCCCCATCTCTTGTCCAGGTGCTGACATGTGGGTTACCCTCATGTCTCTGAGGAAACATGATTTTATTTTTTTTAAACAAATAAAAAAAGAAAATGGAATGTCTTGGCACATAGTCCAGACTAATCCACACAAATGTCATTCACATAGCCAGATTTTTCCCTAAACAGAGAACATGGTTAAGGTTTCAAGAAGTTAAAGAAGGTGAACTGGTAATATATTGTAATAACTATATAAAGTAGAGGTAAAGGGGGCAAAATACATAAGTATAAAACATTATGACCAAATGCATTACACTCATCAAAAATGTTATGACTATTCTATTTTCTTTACAGTAAAACTAATTGCTGCCCAAAGAAAAACATGTATCTCCATTTTAGTTCATTTTTTATTTGAATTTGAACCCAGCAGCTGTATTTCACGTTATATAAAGGTTTCACAATGGACCGACATTAATGCCCTAAAGTGACTTGGAATAAAATCTTTTTAAAATGTCATCCACTTATTTTTTTTCCTTCTTCTATTAAGTTCATATTTTGGAGATATAAATATTGTTCTTTGGACAGTGATGATATACTGATAAGAAACATGGTCCCAACAAATGCACAGATGTCCATAAAATGTCATCATTTATACAACCTTAACCTTGATAGTCTGAATCCACAGTAAACATAATGTATTAATAAAGACTTATATAACAGCTAAGACGAAGTAACAACACTGTAAAACTTAACTGCACTTCTTAATGAAACAAATAAGTTAGTGTAACTTAAATGATACAGAAATGTGGGATCACTCAAGCTGACTGAGCCAAAAAACTCAAAAATTGAAACTTAACACACACTCATCTGTGTAAGATTAACTTTTTGAAATATGTTGAGTAAAGGTGAATTTATTCAGTTGTTTTAATGAGTGAGTGAAGAGTGAGACTTTTTTTTTTTTTTTGGGGTGGGGGGGGTCGCGTGGGGGCATCTCTTTGATGAAAAATGGTGAAATACCAAACTTTGAAGCAGAAAAGTGAAAAGTGGACACGTGCTGATAATTTACAGTATCCAGCACACAGTTACACATTTAAACTCACACAACTGCACTAATACACTTCCTGTTCCACCTTAAATGCTCCCGCTATTACACTAACACCAGCTTATTTTACATTTTCGTTCCACTTTAAATAATAAAGCAGTTACAGAGGTCTGTATGTAAACTACTGCACCATTTAAGGTTAAACATAATTTACCTCTAACTACATTTGTTACAGGTATGATCACAAGCTCCATTCAATGGCACTCATCAAACCAAAAAAGTGTATGGAATTTGGCCTGTGCTGGATTTTTCACTGTCACTGTTTTTGGACCCTTACATCTGAGTACCATACCTACTAAAATGCCATAATGTATAATTGTTATAGATTTGTTATATTATTGTTATATATAATTGTTATAGATTGCAGCAGGTAGTGTCGCAGTCACACAGCTCCAGGGACCTGGAGGTTGTGGGTTCGATTCCCGCTCCGGGTGTCTGTCTGTGAGGAATTGGTGTGTTCTCCCTGTGTCTGCATGGTTTCCTCCGGTTGCTCCGGTTTCCTCCCACAGTCCAAAAATACACGTTGGTAGGAGGATGGGTGACTCAAAATTGTTCGTAGGTGTGAGTGTGTGAGTGAATGTGTGTGTGTGTTGCCCTGTGAAGGACTGGTGCCCCCTCCAGGGTGTATTCCCCCCTTGCGCCCAATGATTCCAGGTAAGCTCTGGACCCACCGCGACCCTGAACTGGATAAGCGCTTACAAATAATGAATGAATGATGTCATAAGTCGCATTTCAACACAAGTTTTTTTTTTTTTTTTTTAAAGAGCTGTTTTAGGAAAAACAGAGATATTCAGCTTGACTCCTTGAGAAAAGAATACAATGTTCCTTCAAGGTATACAATTGGACTTAAGACCACTGCTGTACTGTTAAAGGGACATTTATACTGTGTGCAGGTTTAGCAAACAACAATGTTCCCTGTAGAGACAGTGTAGTGCAGCTTGTGCTAGCAGGATGAGGAAGTGAATACAGGAAGGGAAACCTCAGGCCTGATGGAGGTGTTGTACCTGTAGTTGAATTATATTTGCTTTGCAGTTCATATATATATATCTTGTGTGTGTAGATTTGTGTTTCTTGTGTCTCCTGGTTTTCATATGTCTACCCGGGTTCATGGCTGTCTGTCTGTCTGAGTCGTCCTGTCTGTTTCCAGTTTAGTTTTATGTAGTTAGTGTTTTGCACCTGCTCGTGGTTGTGTGTATTAGTTTTATTTTGGTCCTGTTAAATAACAGGTCCTGTTTCCTTGCATGTACGTCCACCTCCTTGTCTTCTCCTGCCCAGCCGTGATAATATCCACATAGTGAAGGGGCATTGGTTAGTGACTTGCCAGTAAGGACGACCTGAAACATACTTATCCCTTATAACTCTTTTTATATTGCACAGCAGATAGGTTTTTATTATATATATATATATATATATATATATATATATATATATATATATATATATATATATAAACATGCAGGACTGACCTGCCTAAACCTTTGTTAAGATCTGTCAACATATTCTGTAAACCACAAAGTTATTAGATGTGCAATAATTGTGACTTAGCCACCAGAGCAGGAGGACCTGATTAATTTGCCCTTCGTTATTGACAAAAATCATAAAATGCTGATGAAGACTGAAAAACGCTTAGCAGATTATTTTACCTTATTGGCCCTCGATTTGTTGAAACAATGATGTGAGGACAGCACCAAGGTCAGAGTCAGCGGGGCTACATTCACATGTGGCTAGCTCTTGATAAACAAGCCGAACATAAATAAAAACTCCACTGAGCGTATTTGCTCTCAGAGGCTTGAGCCAGGCCAAAGAACACCAACACAAATACACACACACAAACACACACCACAGAGAGCATTTCCCCACAGATCCTTTGAAATTAAGGCTGGCTTTGTGAGCTTTTTAGGTGACCATCCACAGGTGTTGGTGTGCACTTGCCATATAATTATTTCGCTAGATGTGCTGAATTAGAGCTCTTCGACTTAATCCTCCATCACCTGGCCTGCCCAGATTTCTCATCACTTGTGGTTTTACTTAAGGGCCTTTGCTCAGACACAGCATGTGTGTGTGTGTGTGTGGATGTGTTTTTGTGTGTGTGTGTGTGTGTGTGTGTGTGTGTGTGTGTGTGTGTGTGTGTGTGTTTGAGCCAAACAAGAGAAGAACCCCCTGATGTAAATCTGCATTGTGTTTGCTTTGGTTGGTCCTGGAGGATCACACTGCTTCTGAAGACCCTGTCGCTGTCGGCAACAACATCTGCCTGGTGAGTGTGGGGCAAGTCTCTTTGGAGCCGCAATGCCATTTAACAAGACATGAGGGATTTGAGTCAATGAGTTCTCAATGTGGTGAACTTCATCACAGCAATGAATCTCTCCAAACACGGCCGAGTGCCTTTTCCCGTCAAGGCCTATATATTTTCAAAAGCTAGTGTCCTACATTTGAACCACACACCATTCATTCTTCTTTTTCTGCCCTTAAGTGGAACACTCTTCAAAAGTCAAAACAACTCTGCTCCATCACATTCAAATATCTCCTACTATTAACCCTTAGATGTCCCAGTTAAAAATAGGGATACCAGTACTCATTTTTTTTTTTTTTTACATTTTGGTAGCTCTTTGAACCACTGTGAACATTTCTGTTTCCGTGCTCATGACTGGAAGAAAATTAGAATGTGGTTTAAATTTGCATTGAATTAAGTGCATTGTTGGGCTTTCTTTATTTTGTTGTGAAACAAATACATTTTGTAAAGTTGTTTTGCATTGTTGTCCATGAAATTAATAGGAAAATGTCTTCTGGGAAGTTTAATAGTTTCTCAGTACAGCGTATCAATGACATTGTTGTATAATTATTAAGTATTTAACTGCATAATAACACATTTCTTAAGAATAATGCACAGATGCAATCCTTAAATTCTCCTATGGTTTACTTGTCCGCAGTTGATTTTTTCTAAAGACACTGGCTGAATTGACACTGATATTCAGAGATGCCCTGTTATGATTTTCATACTAGTTTTGAGTATGGAAAAACACAATGTGCCACATAACAAGTCTTCTACTAAGACTTCTTCTACGATCCTGGCTTTGGATGCTCTCAGCCCTGTAATACACATCTCTGTGCTTGGAGCCAAGACACTAACAAGCATTAAGCTTTAAGGAATTAAACTGTGATGCAACTCATGTTCAGATCTAAGCATGCTCCATGGATTATACAAATGCCATCTTTTTAAAATTACCCTGATGAACATTTTTGCAAATCCAGAGGCATAGATGTGTACATCTAATGGGCACCCACTAAACTTTGATGTAATTGATAAAAAGAAGCTGTTCCCCTCACCCTAATGGCACAATTCCTTATGATCCTTTATGCAGAGGCTTGCCGAGGATCAAAGTAACTGAACGTTGCCCAAGGCGATAAAAGATGTAATAAAAATGAGTTTGCCTTGAACGATTTATTAACCGGGTGAAAATCATCAAGTTTATTTGGTTTGCTGAACACATTCGTCATTCACAAGCATAACTGCTCTAATTTCTATTAAAGGGGTCAAACACTAATGTGTAAAAGTATCAGGCAGTTCTCAAACTAACACTAAAGCTAGAGCAAAATGGACACATTACCGTTGATGCGTCCAGGAAGTGATGAAGGCATGTTGCAAAATTGTACCTTTAATTGGTGGAATATTTTATGAATAGGGAATATTGGAGTATATTAACATGTCAGCATACACTGATGCATAGTCCCTATACTGATCATAATTACTTAAAGCTGCCCCCTTTACGTAATGTATGTCTGCAGCAATTTGTTAGCACCATGGACAGTGCCTGGGCAAGACCATTTATTCAGCCCTTCTGTACTGACTTTCTGCTGCCTTAATATTATTTAGGCTTGGACCAAACTATATAAACTCAAGGAAAATTCTCAAAAAGGGAAGGATTCAGTAAAACAGCATGACAATTTCATACACTATGTGATCAATCAGTAACCTAGCAACAGATATGCCTTCAATAAGGCGAGATTTCAAGGCTGCTGTGGATAACACAAAAGCTAGCTAGACCAGAAATTTCAGCATTATTAAAATGACAGTAATATATATATATATATATATATATATATATATATATATATATATATATATATATATATATATATATATATATATATATATATTTCTGAAAGGAAATTCACATCACAGGAAAACATCCAATTCCATTTTTTTTATGCTCAGTAGGTCACCCACATGGGGGCAGCTATGCTGAAAATAGGCTTATACAGGATCTGATCTACCCACAGGGGTACATATTCAACACTTTCAGTTAGGGAACATAATTGTGCCATATTCTATGGATCTATTAATCCATATTCAGTAGTTGTAGATTTTTAATTTGTGTTGATTTCATATGCCTCATTTCATCACCAGGATTTATATTAATTCATTCATTGTCTGTAACCCTTATCCAGTTCAGGGTCCAGAGGTGGGTCCAGAGCCTACCTGGAATCATTGGGAGCAAGGCAGGAATACACCCTGGAGGGGGCGCCAGTCCTTCACAGGGCAACACAGACACACTCACACATTCACTCACACCTATGGACACTTTTGAGTCGCCAATCCACCTACCAACGTGTGTTTTTGGACTGTGGGAGAAAACCGGAGCACCCGGAGGAAACCCACTCGGACACGGGGAGAATTATGTTCTTTTATTTTACACAGTTGTATAATGAAAAATATTCACTTCTCCTTCTGGAGAAGAGAATGTAATGTACCTTTAGGGAACAAAACTTTGACTTTAAAATCTTTGTACTTACTTTAGGCTGTTTGTACCTTTAGTGACAATAATCTACCAGCATATTCCAAGCCAACTTACTGTAAATTAAATAATCTAATACTTTAAATATAATTTTTAAAATTGTTTTTATGTATGTTCCAGTGCATACTTTGGGTTTATTTGCTACATTTCGCATAATGAAAAAAAAAAAAAAACTAAAATATGTAATAACACTTGCACAGGCTCCATTTTATGTAGGTTGATTCCACAAGGTGAATTCAGCATTGAAATGTTCAGAAGTGTGCTCTCTGTTGAGTACTCGTACTTTGAATCACTTCATGAAAGCATGTAATTTGACCAGGGGCAGCCAAAATTTTCCATATGGGAAATCAAGGCTGCAGAATTTGAATACAACTACAGAACTACAGTACTGCAGATACAGTACATAGTGCACTAGAGAGCACTTTTGAACACAGCCCACGGCTCTTAGTAGATACCGTATAAACCACAGGCAATGTGTCAGCTCCTACATTAAGGCACTCTTCATACCATTCTCTCAGAAATTTCTCACTAAATCTCAGTAAAACAAAAGGCTGACGCTGCTGATGTAAAGCATTCGCTGACCATATCAGAAGCAGGCATTGATGAGTCAGAATTGATTGTGGCCAGCCAATTGCTGTCCAAACAAATGAAGGAAAACACTGTCAACAGCAAATGGACAGTGAAAAGGCTGCTCAGGTCATCCCACTCAGCTCTTGAGGCCTTGCTGAGTGTCACGGAGGCGCTGAAAAAGCCTTCTCCAGCCTCCACAGCACTCTCCCAGAGAACAGACAGAGCATAAGGCGCTCTTAAAGCTCTGCTACTGCAGCTATGGTCGACAGAGAATTAATGAAGAGTCAGAGAAATCCTGTGACAGTTCAAGACACAGGTGAGACATCTCTTCCAGCACTTCAAAAGAAAGTCTAACAAACAAATAAAAAGCATATATTGGTTACACACTTACTGGAGGTGTTCATGCATAAGGCTACATAAAGCATACACAAGTCACTTGTCAATTGATATAAGCCTAGGTTAATGTCTATACAAAAAAAAAAAAACTTTATAAAACAGACATCATAACACTTGTGGTGGAATTGTAAAAATTAGAAGCAAAAATACCATGTGTGAATATCTAGTATAAAGCCTGTCCCTGAAGAGTGGAGTCTGATATTGTAGAAACTCTAGATGATCATTTATCCACAAACCACTGACCAAAGACTTTATTTACTGAGCTTTATTTCTTTTATTTTGCAGCTTAATTATTAATATAACACTGTTGATTGTTGTCACTGATATTGCTTATGTTAGCTGTTGTGCTCAAAGTTATTGCACAAACTCCTAGTTAGTCACTGAAGCAAAATAAACATTACAATCCTTTAAACACTGCATCTTTCAGAGGCATCTGCATTCTAATAAACTGTATAATAAATTAAATTATATAATAAACTAAAAATTAATTTCAATGCCACCAGTTCCTTAGTAACCACCAGAGAATTTGATTTTAATCCTATAGTTACTGCATCAAACTTAACATTACTGTCAATTTGATGGCTATCTGACATGTTTAACATATTATTTAGGTGGGTGTTAACAAGAATAAAAGCTGTTCTATGACATGTGTGGGTGATTATGTGCTGTTTGTTCCTTATTCTATGCTATTTTGCACTCTGTAGGCTAGGATTTATATGTATCAAACTGAGGGTGGATGTCATGTCATCTCATCACGGAGCTAACAGAAGATGCAATGCCAAGCTCTCAGATTATAATTATGGCTCTAGTAGCTTCTACAAATAGTCAACTATTCGCAACTTCATCAACATTACATGGGGTCCACACGTGCTTATGCTTGTTTAAGAATTTAGAAGAAAAAGGCAGGTGAGGTAGGATGGCTATTTTTGGCCTAAAGACATGGCAGACATTCAAAAACAAGAAAAAGTTGAAGTAACAGTGGAAGAAAGACAAAAGAGAAGAAGAGTAAGAAAACCTGAAGGAAAGCCAGAAGAAAAAGTTAAAGAAAATGAGAAAAAATCAAGAAAACAAAGAAGAAAATTAAGAACAAAAAGAAAAACAAAATACAGAGGAAGAGGACTCAAAAGGAGAAAAAAAAAAAACATGGATGCTTGGTTGAAGTTAATGAATAACAGAATGCTCTGATCAGGTTACTGTTTTTCAGCAGAATATTTACATAACATTGCCGGTCTTATGTGTATATACAAAACAGGATTTATTTTTTCATAAGCTCTGTCTTTTAGTTTCTCATTTCTCATTTTATGGCTACTCAAGGACAGACCCTTTAAGTTTAATTTTTAGGTCAAATGTGTGACTGTTATTTTGGTACAAGAACAAAGTCCATTGTGCTCCATTGTGAAAGCTAACAAACTCAGAAAATACTGCTTTTCAGATGCAGTAGGTGCTATTAGTTTTGGTCATGTTTTCATGTTAAAGGTGTAAAAAGGTTGTATAATAAAACTCGAGGGCATTTTATTGCCAGGTAGTGACAATAAATGAGAATTTCGCCAGAGAGGCACAATACACGTGCAATAAAACAAAATGAGATCATAAAGGGTAAGCAGTGATGCGTCACTGAGGCAGATTAAATGAAAATCAAGGCGCCAATAAGGCATGTAATAATATACTCTGACATATTAGGGAGACTCGCAGGTATTCTGTGTTAGATTACTTAGATTAAGGCTTCTTTGTGAGGAGAATTTTCTTGAATATAGGTTATTCTTTATATTTCATTAACAGCATTTCTGCTCAATGTGGACATGTACAACATTCATTACTTTCCAATGTGATCACATATCTTAAACCTTTGGAATTCCATTCCATATGAACTCATTCAGCCATCTTTACAATGTCTAGGCCACATTTTCTGCTCAGATTTAAAGCAAAGACAGTTTCCTCTAAAGTCCGGGGTCATATTACACTTGCTTCCTGTCTTTTGTGCTGGTCACAGTGTCACGCTGCTGTGGCTGCCAGTCTTTTGTGGGAACATTGCAGGGCTTTCCGGGGCACTTAATCGTCTGTCCTTGACCCTGTCACATTGTTGACCAAAAGACTTCAAAATTCGTTTATCAGCTTCAGCTTTGTCCCCGAACATGAAATTCTGTCTGTAGTGGCTACAGCACACAGTGTGTGACCCAGACTTTCAACTATGTAGCCTTTTGTCCAAATACTGGAAACTAAAGAACATCAGTGAACTACTGACTAAGCTCCAGAAAACGATTACAGTAAGTAATCATACACTGCAAAAGGTCAAATAGATGTGTGAAGTTATGGTACTTATAATTTACTTTCTGCAATTATTCATCCTGCTTAATAATCAGTACTGCATAATGAGATAAATAATCAACATCTGTGACTAGTTTTGTAATATTAGGATTATTGGCCTAAACACAGTGCAGAAGTTCTCCTCACATTAAATGTTATTAGGGCTGTATAATATACATTCACTTTTTTCTGATCTGATGTAAAGACACTTTACATCAGCTAATATCATCAATTCATACTGATCAGTGATTTACCCAAGCAGGGAACTGAACTCATCATCAGTTCTTACTGATCAGTGCTTTACTCAGTCAGAGAATGGACTAAGATTCAGTGTTCATATTTGTTGAGTAGGGAAATGTAGATATCTAATGTAATATGTGTCATGCATTATTATTAAATGATGTAGTAGCAAAAGGGTTTGTTATACACTGAGGGCAAAGAGGATACACAGCAAATTCACCAGTGTTAAATCAATAATATTAGTGTTAAATTAACAGTGTTCAGAGTGTTGACATGTGTTATATTTTTATACTAATGATGTTGATTTAACACTGGTGAAGTTGCTGTGTAGTTAAGTTTGTACAGAGTAAATACCATTTAAAAGCAAACTACTCTGTATTGGGAAAATGTGGGAGCAATACCTCAAAATGAAAACATTAAAAAAAATCTTTCAAAAATGAAAAATGCTTCTGAATAATATGTGGCCAATTTGCAGACAAATCATAGTGGGTTTAAGTTCAGAGTCAATGCACTTTCAGTGGAGTGCACTTCAGTAGATATGTGGCCTGGCCTACATATTTCATCTGTGTGGCAAACACGTAAGTCTATGAGCATTATTTTATTTATCTCCCTAGGAACTGTATAAAGCAAACTAAGGAGGCGGCCATGGGCATTCAGACTAATGGGTTTATGTATACACAGTGGTCTCGCTGCAAGGCTGTAGGATTATTCATCCGTGGCAATCAATTTTCAAAACTAGACGATCCTACTTTTTCCCTTGTATGCCATATCTCTTCTGTTGTGTGTTGCCATGGAGACCTGTCACTGTGGCCATACACTATTGTCCCTTACTGGTGCTTGCCCAAGACCATCTTTTATGTTATTCACAGGAACACACTTGGCACAAGGTCATTTTAAAAGGTGCACACAGGGTCAGTTTACATCTTTGCTTCTAGACTTGCAGTTCTCCTTTCAAACTTTTCTCATCTTGGAAAAAGGAGAAAGAACATAAAGTTGATCAAATAATGAATATTACTCAACCAAACAGTTTCATAAATATTTTTCTCGAAAGTGCCTTTAATACCAAAGCTTTCATAGCATTTATATAAAGCATCTGCTTTTACTCTTTCACTTTTTATAAGATAATGATTAAACAGCCGAAAAAGCCATGACTGTTTTAAGTGTGCACAAATGCACTGATGAAAAACAATTCCTTAACAGCCAACCATGAATAGTCCCAGCTCAGCCATCTCAGTGAATTGAGGCTAAGGAACAAAGACGGCTAGGCCAGGCACATGCTACAGCATTTCACACCTACATGAAGAGAGATATACATAAATTTACACCTACAAACAGACAGAAAATACTCTTAGTTTAGGGATGCACTGAAAGCTGCAGTAGCAGTGATAGATACATTGGACTGCTGTCATTATTCCTCCTCAGAAACAAAAACCCTCAACAACCAGCAGTCCTCTAAGGAGGGAGAAGAAATTAAAAACACATGTGCCTCAACACTGTAATATAACTATAACTGTGTTCTTTGATTTTACAAATAATTTATAATTATAACTCTAAAAACTACTGCTGTACCTTAAAAAGGTACAATTTCAAATGTTTGTACCTTTAGTAACCATAATTTGCCTTTACCGTATCATACTATACAGACAAATGTTAGACTCCCAGTATTAAGAGAAACACATCCCGTCCATCAATGTCCTTGGGCAAGACTCCTAATTCTGCTTTAGCCTGTATGTGTGAGCTAATTAGAATTTAGAACTCTGAAAAAGTGATTCTGCCAAAAGCTGTAAATGTGAATGTAAAGTGAATGTACCTAACGGTGCTGAGTTAATCATCACTCTGAGTGCACCTTCATAAGGAATTGGTTGGCATGGCATGGTAATTTGGCATTCAGAATTAGTCCAGTGGATTTCGACTCTGTGGGGGCTGTGTGAATGAGTATGTCCCAATCACAGACGCACACTTTGCTCCTGACAGCAAAATGTATTATTTGGCCTCATTTGATGGTACTCTTCATACTGATTGCTGAGTGACTCATCATTTTGAGGGAAACTGGCTGCTACAGCAATCTTTTCTTCCCCCTCAAACAGTGTTGTCTCTAACTACAGGAGAGGGAAGAAAGAGGTCAAAAGAGAACATGCCATGTTTAAAAGCTTGTTTACTTGCAGATAAGTTTCTGAAAACAAACGATTTAATTGGGGAATGTATCAGTCACTGAATACAGGCTTTTACATAAGAGTTTCATTAAACAATACCATGGGATTTCTTCACTATTACAGTATAATCTTGGTACACAGTGGCTTTGAAAAAGCATGACAAACTCTTATACCAAAGAGGGCCATGCAGAAAGGAACAAAGATGCTCATTAATAAGGAAAGCACAGTAGTAGTTTGTTTGTATTTCTACAGACAGGGTTGCATTTATTTTGATTATTCCCAAAGATCTTAGGCTCCCTAGTTGACATGGCATTTTCACTTCTTCTGCTCCAATAAGATTTATGATTATATTGCATGTGTGGTATCATGTCTAAGCCATGCCTGGGGAAGGGAATTTTAGTTTAGTTTTTTTGTTTGTTGGTTTGTTTGTTTTGGTTTATTTATTTATTTATTTATTTATTTATTTATTTATTTATTTATTTATTTATTTAATAAAGGTAAAGTCATGCTTTTACTCTAAACTGAACACATCTATTCAGTATGCTACAGACCTGGAATCAGGAGGCTTTATATTCTAAAAACATTTCATTTGGTTGTGTGTGTGTGTGTGTGTGTGTGTGTGTGTGTGTGTGTTGAAAAGCACTGAACTGGCAAGATGCCAGCCATGGATACAAACCAGAAAGGGGAAAGTTGCTTTATTTAATATTCAAGCAGAAAATGAAGCCTGTCTGAAATATGAAAACGACCATGCACAGTTTGTAAGTCAGGAACCTGTATCATCAAAGCAGAAATAAGAGGATTGAAATTATATTTTAAGCATTTTGGGAGATGACCTTTCCTGATCTTGTTCTATCAGGAGATTTTAGAGACAGCCTCTCAATAGGCTACAGCTTTAGAGCTGTTGTTATAACATTATAATGAATTAATAATTGTAAAACCTGTCTTATGCTCAATGGCAAATGTGTTTTAAAGAGGTTAGACCGAGTTGGAATTATATCTGTACAGTCCCTCAGAAGATGCTCTACATGCACACAGTTTTTGGCTTGTATTTTTGGCTTCAACTTAAAGCAGTGGTCACTAACCTTGGTCCTGGACATCCACCTTCCTGCAGAGTCCATTTTCAAGCACAATCTGCCACACCTGGTCCAGCTAATTATCTTCTTCAGAGGACCTTCATTGGCTGAATCAGATACATTAGTGTCAGATAAGAAGGGGGCAGCATAAGAGATTAGTTTGAAATTGAACTCTGCAGGAATGTAGTAGATCTCCAGGAGGAAGGCTGGTGACCACTGACTTAAAGTAACAGCTCACCTAAACAGGTTAACACAGTTAAGAGTGTAGGCACCAAACAAGCTAGTACTGAAAATTAAGATATGTTTCAATAAGATATATTTAGGCTTGTTTTCAACATTAGCTGTCATATTTAATTCATCATTAGATGCTTCATGTTTTGACTTTATTCATAATTAGCAACATTAGCTTTTCAGTTAAATCTATAGTTTAGCCAGAAATCTTTGCTGACTGATTAAATGCAAAGCAGAAGATTTCAATTACATTTCAGTGAGGTCCAATTTCTATAATTTCCTGCCAGGAAAGGTCCTTCATACAGATGCTTACAACTAGTGCCACATGATTTGAACATGTAAAACACAGAACTATCTACAAAAATATCAACATGAATCATTCATCTGTTCATCTTTAAAAGTTTGATTCTCTGCATCAAATGTCACATTTCTCATTTGTTCTATAGTGAACTGGTTATGCGGGATAAGTCAAGATGTATTAGCATTGTATTAACAGAATTAACTGGACCTGTTTTCTTCTACCATGACTGGCATGAATCCATAAATAAATAACCCCATGAATATCACTATACTTTCCTAATTAGTTCTTTACAAATTTGTCATTTCTAGATTCAGCCCTAGGTCAAAATCTGTTGATGTCTTATATCAAATATGATTAACTTGAGACAGTCTAACTCATCTGCTTCTAAGCAGCAATATTTACATCATTTTAAGTGTTCTTTTTCAGCATGGTTAAAAAAAATCAAGTGTTCATTTAGTGAAAGTTTCTAATGGCATTTTGAAGTTTGCGTGTTAATACTGTATATATATATATATATATATATATATATATATATATATATATATATAAATAAGAGAGAGGGTGGGAATTAGAATGATCTTATCTATAGTACTTATGCAGTGTAAAGAGGCTCTTCACTAAGTGATCGAGCATCAGAGTCAGTAACAGTGCTGTAGAACGCTCATTATTCAGAGTAGGTTTATGTTTCCCCCCACCATCTAACCCTAGATGTTTCATGCTGGGTGATATCACCATGAATATATTTCCCTCCATCTTAAAATGTGTACTAATGGACTTTGACAGCTGTGTGGTTATTATTGATTGCCCTGTGAAACATAATGAAAGTGGAATTACTCTGGAACAAAAGGTGGCATTTAACTGGTAAAAATATGCACTCGATCTGACAGGTTAACAAGCATCAAAAAATTAGCTGCCACTGCTTGATGGTTACCTTGAAACTACTGCACTCCTCTCTTTGAAATGCCAGCATCTCTTCTAAAGCACACAAGATTGCAGACTATATTGACACACTCTCTGAAGGGTCCCATACAGCCTTTGCGAGAGTATATACGAAATATTAAGAAAGCAAAATGTATTTTATAATTTGGGGCAGCACAGTGTTGCCAGGTAGTGTCAGGGTCCTGGGACCGTGGGATCAATCCCTGTTTTGGGTCATTGGCATTGAGGAGGTTGATGTGTTCTCCCTGTGTCATTGTGGACTTCCTCAATTATAATATTAAAAGTCTTTTAAACTTGTGAATAGTTCTTCACACAGTTCTTGTACAAAAAATGAAATCTCATGGGTTCTTTAGGAAAATTAAGTTTTATTTCTCTGATTCGTGTACAGTTTTGTTTGTGCAATTCCACAATACATGTATTTTTGTAAATGACAACCTTTCTTAAGTCTTTGTGTGATGCTAGGAACACTTTTATTCCACACACTGGACTGGAGTCAAGTTTGTTGAATGAATGCAAATTTTAAAAATATAACTGCAATAGAATACAATTATGGTTACAATTATGTTGCTTTACCAGAAGTCTAAATGTTGTCCCTGTCACCTGGCAATAACTTCCAGTGCATTGCTGCATCAGCTGTCCAAGTGTAGGTAGGATGGCCCATCCCCATATTACTATCCATGGACCTAGCTTGAAGGGGGTATCTGTCAGCTGATTTGACAGATCTGGAAGGTTTACATTTTCCTCTGACAAGCACAAGTGTTCAGTGGTCTTGCATACGTGGCAGTTCAGAAAGAAACTGGCCACATGTTTTTGTGGAAGAATGTGGATAAAAATAATTTGGGAGATTAATAATTATGAGAGAACAGTTTTTTTAAATCTCTGGATAAATAAAAAAAAACAATAATAATACAATATTAAAAACTAATGAAGACACACCTTTAAGGGTCCACCCCAATTTTAAAACATTTTTCCTGAATCTACCAGTATAACAAAGATCTCAGAACCATACAAGAAGCCAAGAACCCTTAAGGAATGTTTATGGTTCAAAGACCACTATTGGAAAAATGTACTTTAAGAAGTGCTCTGAACAAAAAAAATCCAAAAACATCCAAGATTGTGTCCAATTTTCATTGGAGTGAATGATGCCCTCATCTCATCTCAGAGTAATCCTTACTGTGACGGAACATTGCCATTCTGCTCAGTTCTTCGCTTTGGTCATCATTAATTAAGACTGCTTTGCCTTGGCTTATTGACCTGAATGGCATGGGGGATTTTCATGGGGTAGTGAGGAGCTCATGGAGTCTGGCCCAAAGCCCACTTTTCTTTTCTTTTCTTTTTTTTCTTTCCCATTTGGTCATCCACTGTGTTTGATGCATGACAATTTAAATCCCTTCTTCTAATTAAATGTGATCTGCACTTGAGCTAAATGACATTTTTACAGAAGGCTATCAGGTACCTTGAAGACAAGGTGACATTCCACTTTCCATTATGCAGGATTATAACAGGTGAGGGGACTCGCACGTAACTGGCCCTTCAGCAGAGTCTGCTCCTCTTTTTTTAACTTTGCAAAATCAGTAATGGCGATGTGCAGTCAGCTTGGAGGAATCAAAAGGATTTGGGGCTTAATTCGCAGCTTAGCCACGACATCCCCAGTGTCAGCACAATGCAAAGTTCAGCAGTAAATCATTAATAAAATAATGTCATCAATTCCGGCTTGCAGAGTTAGGTGAGCACAGAGAATTCTAATTTGTGGTCAGTGGCCGAGCGCATCTCACTGTAGGTTTCAGACTTTTCAGTTAAGACACAGGACTAAGAAAAATCCCACTCAGCTTTCTGACAGAGCCATGTACAGTGTCGGAGGGTACCTTACTCAGTGGAGCTTTCAGCTAACCCTATAAATTGCTGCTATCAGGAATTCAACTCTTTAACCTTCTAATGAAAGCAGTGAATGAAGAAAAGAGTGGTTATTTCAAAATGAATATAGATTTATGCTAAAGTTTTGCATAACCCTGCTCTGTGGAAAATGGCTGTATGGAAATTGGCAGTCTGTCACATTTGGAATATGCTCAGGCTGGAGTTCACTGGAAATCAAAACTGTAGTAGAACGAAGGTTTATTAATACAGTTAATCACTTGGTGGCATGCCTTACTATCACTTGTTGGTAATCCTCAAGACATTGGGGAGTACTTTGGGAACAACTGAACCTTATTCCATTGCAGTTGGATACATTCATGTTTAAGTTAAATCCTTGCTTGTTTCTTTACTATATGCAGTTACACAGCGTTTAAGCTTGTAATACACATGTTATTGCACAGCATATAAGTGGTATGTTTTTGTGCCACTAAAGTATGAAATGCATACACCACTACAATACGCCTCAAACCTGACCTTAAACCTAACCCTAACTCTAATGCACCCAATTCCTCACAGACAGCGACCCAAGGCAGGGCTCAAACCCACAACCCCAGGACCCTGGAGGTGTGTGACAGTGACACTACCTGTTGCAGCCCCATGCCACCTCTATTGGTCCATTTAAGTTTGAAATTTGCACAGTGTATACAGCAGCTGACATTTTCAAGGCATTGAGACACAAAGCCTGCGCCAACAGATTAAAGTGCATTCATTTATAAAAGCAATTTATTTGCTCTGTGGATGCTTAGGGCATCATTTACATTCACACATTTACCAAAGCAGAAATCTGTATAGTATTTTTTACATTAAGTTGTAGCACTTGGAGGCATAATGCTCCAGACAATAATTATTAGCAGTGGGATCTTATTATAACTCTGAGTGTCTTGACATGCGCTCCTGACACACTTAGACATTCTGTAGTCCTTCTGTTCCATTAAGAGTGGGTTTTCAGGGAATGTTATACTGATGTCACCGTTAAGTAGCTTTTTTATTAAGTTGAGGAATATTTTGTCACTAAATGGTGAAGTAATTGAACAGCTTCTTTTTCATTCTCTACAGCTTCTCACTGGATGCAGCACTTCGGATTTGGGGCCATAGTTTCATCACCATATATTAGCATTTTGTTAATAAGTTACTTATGGGTGCATTAAAAGATGAAACTAGAGTGGATTAAAAAATATGTTCCAGGCAATATTTTTACTTGATAAGTGTCCATTACAGCCCAGCCTCTAGGTAAATTAATAAGAATAATAACAATGTGCAATTTTTTGTCATTGTAAAACATACAAATGTCTTCTGCATTTTTTGCAGTGAACACACACACACACTCACACACACCCAGGGAGTGTTTGGGGCTTCAATGCATTGCTCAAGGGCACTTCAAGCATGGATGTTCCTGCCTGTTTGGGAATCGAACCGGTAATTTTCTGGTACCAAGCCTGGTCCCTATCCATTTGGCCAAGGCTGAGGGGATCAGATATAGCAGTGCTCCTGGAGTTTTTAAAGCCCTCAGTGTCGCTGCTGGACTGAAAATTGTCCATTAAACAAAAATACCCAGCCAATGGTGTCCAGTGGGTGTCACCCTTTGTCCACTGATGAAGGATTAGAGACGACCAAAACAAAGTTCACAGCAACATATGAGCTACTCTGACTTTACATCTATAAGGTGGGCCAGTGAGGTAGGTGTGTCTAACAGGGTGCACAGTGCGTGGATACAGTGTTTAAAAACTCTAGCAGGACTGCTGTGTCTGATCCAGTCATACCAACACAACACACATAACACACCTCCTCCACGTCAGTGTCACTGCACCACTAAGAATGATCCACCACCCAAATCATATCTGCCCTGTGGCTGTCCTGACCATTGGAGAACAACATGAAAATAGAAAATAAATTATACAGAGCAAAAAATGGACTATAGCCTGTAATTATAAAACTACAAAGTGCTCCTGTATGGTCTGTGGAACTCAGAGTGGACAGTGTGTGTGTAGAAACAAAAGGTGAAGGTTTTTTTTCCTCAAAAAAACTGTGATGCAAGCTGTAATTAAGGTATGCTTCGATATAATACAAAGATTCTTTAATGTGTCTTGGTGCAGCAATGCAATTCTAGGAAAAGCACTTATTGTGCTATAGAACCTTGACCTTATTTATCAGCTCTTTAGAATCTCACAGGGCACTTCATTGTACCATTTGCAATAAGTGTGTGTTTTGTTTTTTTTCCTTAAAAAACTATAATGAAACGATGAAACCATGAAAGGCTCTTGTAGGGGAACTACATGTGGTTCTTCCCTCCAAAGAAGCCATCATTTTTTATTAAGTACGTAATGCTCAGTAATGGTCTGAATGATCTGGGGAGGGGTTGGGTGCAGAATAGCAAGAGTATGTTTTTCACACATTAACTGCCATATGCACATGGCAGGAAATTTGGATGCTGTGAAAATTCCTATTTCCATGTTTCTTGCACCCTTTCACCTCCTGTGCAACCTCTGTGAAGCGTTATCAAGAATTATAGTCATATACACGGTGGCACATTCACAGTCATTGCTGATTTAGGGGTGGCAATACCATTAGCACATTTGCCAGCCTTGGAACAGAGAGAAGCAGCAGTGAGCCGCCAGCGCAGGCAGCAGGGAAGATCAATGAAGGACAAGGCCCTTTAGTGGCATGAGGCTGTGAAGCACATTCCCTCTTGCATCACTTGTTATATGAGCTGTACTCTGTTAGCTGTGGGGGTATAAGGATAACGTTTAGCCGCACACTGTATACCAACCAGGACTGATCAGAGTGGCACACGCAGTGACTCAGACCATTTTTGAAGTCCACTAGGTTTCTATGGGGACTGTCTCCCATAGTCTGAAGTTTGTTGAGGTCAAGGCCCCATTCAGATCGCTCCACCATTGGATGAGGCCCTGTTTCAGCCACATTTCTGAATGGCGCTTGTGAAGGGGGTGAATGTTTCTTTGGTGTTTTATATATTCTGAGATATTTTGCCAAATCATCTAAATTTGCCAAAATCTAGATTACCAGGGAACACGAAATGTACACATACATACTGTATGCCTTTAACTGGGATTTTACTGGGTTTGCAGCTAATACAACAGTACATTAGTCACAATACATTAACAGCTTTTAATTGTCCCTTTAAACACCAAAAAACATTCATCCATGATCCATCATCCCCCAATTCATCCAGGCAATCATCCATTCTATTATTTGTCCATGTATCCATCCAATAAGCATTCATTCGTTCATTTATTCATTTGTTTGTTCGTTTGTTCGTTCATTCGTTTGTTCGTTCATTCATTCATTCATTTGTTCATTCATTCATCCGTTCATTCATTCAAATATTTTCACATCCATCCAGACAATCATCAGTTCTACAACTCACCCATCTTTCACACAGTAAGCATTCATTCATTTATTTCTTCGTTCATTCAATAGTTTGTTCATTCATTCAGCCATTCATGTTTTCCCATGCATCATTCACCTACCCATCCATCCAGGCAATCATCAATTCTACAATTCATCCACATTCTTTCACCCAGTAAGCGCTCATTCAGTCATTCATTCGGCCAGTCATCCTTTCACATCTGTTCATCACCTACCCATCCATTCAGACAATACTCAATTCTATAATTCATTCACATTTCACCCAGTAAGTATTCATTCATTCATTTATTCATTAATTTACTAATTCATTCATGTTTTCACATCTTTTTATCCATCCATCACTTACCCATCCAAGCATGTATCTATTCTACATTCACCCGTCTTTCCACCCAGTAAGTAAGCATTCATTCATTTGTTCAGCAAGCCCTCCCACTCCTATATTCAACATTGCATTCATCTATTGATTCATTCATCCAGCCATTCAGTTATCCATGCATTCAGCCATACATTAATATGTTCATTCCTTTAATTAAAGAACCCATTTAATAAGATGCACTGGGTATTAAACCTACAGTAGCTGATGGTGAATCAGAAATGGCGTGTGGTTTGTTAGTTACTGATGCATTGCTAATTATTTACTGAAGGGCTGTAATGTTTTAATACTTTGAGTGATAATTCATTAAGGAGCCAAACAAGCACTCTGCTAATGGCCTTGCGCCTTAAGTGTGCTTACAGTCCAGTCAAACATCAGGCCTAAATTTACCGTTCTTTATTGTCATTGGTAGACTTTAGACTTTGGTTTAATTAATTCACTACAGAAGGGTATAAACAGATGTGATGAAATAAAATGCTGTGTGAGTTTTACAGTCTTTGTTTGTTTGGCAAAAGTAAGTGTAAAAGTATTTATCTGTGAGACAGTCTTTACAACCAACCAGCAGTACATTGCAAATGTGTGTGTGTTTGAAGAGAAAAAGAGAGCGAGAGAGTGTGGGGGAAAGAGACAGAGAGTGCGTGAGGCCTCATCAAGGAAGCCTGGTATCTATGGTTACCAACTAAACCCATGTTCTTCTAAACTACAACTAAACTGTATTCCTCTAACCAGTTTTAATAAGCAGTGTCGTGGTATTAGTTCACCAAAGTAACTGATAAATGAATGATTACTGTTCTAAAAATGAAGAAAAAAATCACTACATATTGCCTTCCTTCTGTGTTACTCTGTTAAGTTCACACATCTGTGAAATTGAAGTGAATGTTCCAAGTGAAGTAAATTACAATCAGGGAGGAAACCAACATGGAAAGGGGAAGAACATACCTGCTCTTCACAGAACGTGACAAGGATCAAACCCAGAACCCCAGGACTTGTTGTGCTACCAAAATCCAGTATTCATTTAGAACATAGGTGCCAATCACAGTAAAACTTTATTCAAAGGGCTTGTCTCTATACTTGCCATTTAAAAACAGAATAAATTAGTAAGGAAATAAGTAAGCGTATAAAGCAATTTAAAACCAAGTGTTTAATGGTCAAATTAGTTCCCTATCAATTCTTCACTCATACCAGTGCCATTTGTTTATAAAAACACATTATCACAGCATTCCTCTGACAGTAAAATGGTCACTTTGGAGGTCTGATTGATAATTGAAAAGCTCTTTGGACAGCAATGTTAAAGGCATAATTTCTTTTTTAGATTAAGCCCAGGAACAGTCACTGGTCAACAGTAATTGAAAAGCTGACCTTAAAGTCCAAGGAGTGTATACATCGAACAGCCACAACATTAAAATTACCTCAGCGTTTATTGTCCATTTCTACATTCATTGTCCATTTCGTCAGCGCCAGTGACCATAGGTGTACATCTGTTTCTCTGTAGAACCCAATGACACCCACCCAGTGCAGGTACTCCATAGACAAATAGGTAGATCATCATCTGGGGATGGTTGGCAGGTATGTGCCGTGCTGAAATGAGTTGATGAGACACAGCAGTAGCTGTAAAGTCAGAGACGGCAGCTCATCTTATGCTGCACAGGTTCTGTTAGTAATCCTCTAGTTCTTAGTCATTAGTGGTCATTGGACACTGCTCACAGGATGCTGCTGACTGGATATTTTCGTTGGTGGACTATTCTCTGTCCGGCATTGACACTGAGGGCTTTTAAAACTCCAGCAGCACTGCTGTGTCTGATCCATACTTAATATCACAACACACAGTAGCACACCACCACTGTGCCAATGTCATTGCAACACAGAAATAGCGACTGTCCGTAATGTGGGTCCAGTACAATGAAGAACAGCATTTATTTTGAGTAACAGATCTTGAATATAATTTGTAATTGTAGAACTACAAAGTGCTCCTATATCATCACTAGAGCTAAACAAAAAAAAATGTTTTTCAGAACAAGGAGGTGGTTTTATACAAAGCTGGTATGGATTGGGCATGTCCACATTTTTTGTAGGTGCAAGGTTTTGACGAGCTTATTTATTGGCATATGAACAAAATGATAATTAATTTAAGCAGCACAAAGAACCACTCTGTTAATGGTCATGTTTCTTAAGTGTACAGTCATAAAAACAACCTAATGTTCCACACAGGCTTTGGTAGACAGTGAGTCAGTATTACAGTTTTCACTCCCACTAGAGAAGGATCATCAGGTTTTGGTTATAAATTGCCTTCTCTGGGCAGGAGCCCCAGACTAGCAGTGCAGGTTCAAGGTGTGATTTTGTCTGGTTCATGCAAAGTGCTAACGAGTAACTGGGAGAGAAAAAGAGAGAGAGCAAGAGAGAGAGAGAGAGAGAGAGAGAGAGAGAGAGAGAGAGAGAGAGAGAAAGAGTAGGATTACGCTTTACATGCTAACCTTGGCTAGCAGGCCTGTCCTTTTAATGACAGCATAATTCAGCGTTCACCTTGGGAGGCTGCCATATATTTTAGTTTATGAGGTCACTGGAGTAACCTCAATCATTCAAGTGCACACTCTGTCTCTGCTCCAATGCTTCAGTGCTGAGCTCTTTCTCACTGTGGCTGGAAAGTCTGGGCCACTGATGCCCTGATGATGTTCTGATGATGCTCTGTAGATTTGCTTTTCTCCTGTCACCGAGCCCATGATTTGGACCTTTAGACACATACATTTATCCTGCTGTCTTACAGTAAAAATCACAATCATAATGCTTAATAAAATGGTTTATTAATTATAGTTTTATAGAGTATAGATAGTACAACCCCAATTACTAAGAAGCCATGCTGCTGTAACACATGCAGAATGTGGTTTGGCATTGTCTTGCTGAAAAAAACAGGGATGTCCCTGAAAAAGATGTTGCTTGGATGGCAGCATATGTTGCTCCCAAACCTGTATGTACCTTTCAGCATTAATGGTGCCTTCACAGATGTGCAGGTTTACCCATGCCATGCGCACTAACACACTGGCAGCATTTCTGGGTGATATATGGCTTTGGCTTTGCATGGTAAAATTTTAACTTGCACTTGTAGATGGAGAGATGAACTGTGTTCAATGACAATGGTTTTCTGAACTGTTCCTGAGCCCATGTGGCAATGTCTGTTACAGAATGATGTCGGTTTTTAATGCAGTGCTACCTGAGGGACTGAAGGTCATGGGTGGTCATTCAATGTTGGTTTTCGGCCTTGCTGCTTACTTGCAGAGATTTCTCCAGAGTCTCTGAAACTTTTGATGATATTATGGACTTGAAGATGATGAAATCCCTAAATTCCTTGCAGTTTTACATCAAGAAAAGTTGTTCTTAAACTGTTGGACGATTTGCTCACGCAGTTGTTCACAAAGTTGTGAACCTTGCCCCATCCTTGCTTGTGAACAACTGAGCTTTTTGGGATGCTCCCTTTATACCTGATAATGACACTTACCTGTTTTCAATTAACCTGTTTACACATGGAATGTTCCAAACAGGTGTTTTTTGAGCATCAACTTTTCCAGTCTTTTGTTGCCCCTGTCCCAACTATTTTGGAATGTGATGCAGGCTTCACATTCAGAATGAGTGAATATTTACCAAAAAAAACAATAAAGTTTATCCATTTGAACATTAAATATCTTGTCTTTGTAGTGTATTTAGTTGAATATAAGTTAAAAAGGATTTGCAAATCATAGTATTCTGCTTTTGTTTGTTTTACACAACGTCTCAACTTCATTGGAACTGAGGTTGTACTTTCACATGCATGGCATCAATAATATAAATGGCTGTAAAATATTTTATTAACATGTATTCTGCTTTAAAATAAAACTATACAGGTCTTTATTTAGTAGTCACCAATAGCAGGGGGCACCTACAAAAACAGGTCAAACTGCTTTAGTAGAATGACAGCTGTGCCTTCTTAGCAGTAAAGTATTGATTATTGTTTTTACTATTTTAGCTGGTGTCACTAATGATACTGATAGTAATTGTAATAGTAATACTGATAGTAATACTGATAGTAATCATTTATTCATAAATCAAATCTCTCTAAAGTGTTAAATATAGTTGTACTGCCTTGTTACAATATCATATTTTTTATGAATTAGTATTTTAATGTATAACCCTTTTTAATGCAGTAGTTATTAAGTGTATGGCCAAGATATTTAGCAAATATTTGTGAGGATATTTGAATGGGGTTTCTTTTGAACGTAGCTGAAATTAAAACAAGCAGCGTGAAATCTGGCCTGTGCTTTAATCCTAGGTGTTAGAAACTTTTTTATTGTGTTATTACATAATGCTTTAATTTACAAACAACTTCCCTGTTGACTTTTCTGGGATTTTCTTGGGATTTTGCAGAAGCTGATAACGCAGGCTACATTTTTCAAGCACGAGTATCTGAGAGCTAGCTCAGTCATGCATTGCTAGCTTATCATTGTGCATGTAGCCTAAAGGTAGACAGTCATGGCTGGAAAATTTGTACAAATTTGACAAGAGCCACACAAGCAGGGGCCTTCTGGAAAGCCACTACAGAACAACAGAGAGGAATGTCACGTACTGGTTCAGATCTTAAAACATGATGTATGTAAATGAAATATATTCTCATTGGCTGACTTGGCTGCGTTAGATGAAAAAAGCTGGATACTTCAGAGGGCTTTTGAATTAAAAAAGCTATAAATCAGGAGTTATTCCCTTGCTGCTGCATTAACAGCCTGTAGAATAGCTTTAACTGAGGAGTTCTCATTGCTGGGAAGATTTGATTGTAGTCAGTCTAGATAACTGTTAGTTGGATGATTAGTACTGGATCACACACCACTTCCTCTCAACCCAAAGGTACCATGTGGTGCTCTAGCAGTCCAGAGAATTTTAGTTCACCTCCTCTACAGTCTCTACAGTGCTGACTGGGCTTTAAACCCCTCTGGCAATCACTTGGCTTGGACACGGTGACCTCAGGTTCATGTGTGTGTGCTCCAGAGTTTATCGCTTATTTCATGCATTTGTATGGTGATTATAGAAGCTGTGTGTACAGAATTAATGTTTATGTACATGTCGCTAAATACATTAATAAAGGGCAAATAAAAATTTGGGGGAAATTTAGCATGACCACAATATTCAGATATAAACTCAGCATGATACCACTGAAATTAGCATTTTTTAAACCTACTAATTTGTTGTGCTTGTGTTGTATATGCCTGTCTGACACTACATTAACCTATCATAAACAGTGCTACATGTGTGTGCACAAACAGCAATGACAGAAAAGAAGCCTTGACATAAGAAATTTATAAGCAAGAAAGGCCATATTTGAAGTCTATGCAATGGTGTTAACACATAGAAAATCAGCCAGGTGCTTATTTGCTGGGAAAACTAGCTCTAACATTGAAATAGACTCTAAGTGACAAGCAGATAATCACAATAACAAAACAGTATAATGCACTATGTGATTCAGTTGTGTAGACTGTGTTTCATAGGTTTGAGTTCAGTTGATTCATCTCCAGTCTGATACTCAGAATCCTACTTTATGAAAGGGCTCTGTGCCATATTCATGTGTCATATTCAGTAAACGCAAGGTTCTATGATAATGATGTAATTGTTGTGTATGTTGTGTATGTAATTGTTGCTGTGTTTTACCATTGGTGAGTTTAGCAAAGGTTTTCTTATATATAAAATTAACTAATCTTAATGAAGTCAATATAGAAGCTAATAATATTTCATAATGCTGCATTATAATTTAGAATGATTCTGGTGAGAGGAAGATTAAAGTGTAGATTAGATTACATTAGATCCTTTATTGTCCTCCAAAGCAGTTATGCTTTTTCCGTCTGGGCCGGAGACAGAAACAAGGCATTAGATGTTACATTCTCTCATGAAGGAAGTCAGTCAGTCAGTCACAACTTCATTCACTTATTTACTAACACCTTTACTCACCCATTCTCTCTCGTTCAATCTTATACTTTCTAAACAATTAACAATTTTTTTTCATATTTAAGAAAAATGCAGCATAATTGGACCTCATTCAGTGCTTTGCGACAGTGACACTCTGTCCTTGGTTTTATAGAAAATAAGATTTCTACCTTATTTTTTCTGATTTTGATTTTTTATTTTTTTTCATCAAAACTCAAAGATAACATTCAGATTGAGACACAGCGATTAGATCAGTTACTGACCTTGGAACAGAAGTGCAAATAATGTTCACCAAAATAAGCGTCCAGAGAGCAGCTAGCTAACACTAATGGTGTTTCTTTGAGCTCTCTCTCTCTCGTCCTTTTTTCCTCTCTCCCTCTCTCGGTGGATAAATGTGTCTCTTGGGATTTGCATTATTAAAGTGCTTAGATGTGTTTTACTTGTTTTCAGACTAGACTGTGTATTATCCTTCACTGTGAGAGGAGGTAAAGCAGCACAGAAAGCTAGTGCCAGCTTCCAGAAGGAGCAAATACACACAGCACTCTCCAAACATCACAGAGGTGCCATCTGTAGAGCAGGACATGAGCCCAGGCCTTCATGTACGTGATCCCAAGGATTGGGGGGAGTATTTCTGTTAAGCTCCTCAAGCTCCTCCTTTTGTTTTATGCCAGACCTTTTATGATAGTTCTCAGCTTGCATATCCCTTTGGGAGATGGTTTTTCTGTTTATGTGCTTGGTCGACATTGACATTTACATACAAGGATCATTAAAATCTGTAAGAGCAGTAGGAAGTGTGCATGTAGTATGTTGACACTGCTGACATCTTGAGTTTATGGGCATTTTACGTGTCACATTTGACAGGGAAATTAACCCTTTATGTGGCTTGTGTGCTATATAATTTGACAGGACACTTTCTACTGAAACATTAATGAAAGATCTAGTTGGAAAAGACCTTACACATTTTAGTTGCAGTGCTCAAAATGTCCTTTGCATTCTATCTCTCTCTCAAAAAAAAGCGATTTTCTGGTTTCAAGAGGAAAACTTTCCAATTTAGTAACCATGACAACTTTGGAACAAACTTAAAACGCAAAAGTGTAAAAAATGTATAAAAGAAGATATAATGCCTTTATTATGCCCTTCAATTGCAACAATGGCAACAACTACCTCATTAAGCAGCAATTAATTTTTTTTTTTATTTAACAACATTTTTAAACATTAATGCTATATCAAAAACATGCATACAACACTTACCCAGCATATTTGGGTCTATGATGTGCTGCTTTTCTTTTGATCCATACCAGAAACTTAATTTTGAATATTATAACTTCATTTTATCTCCATTTTCATTCTGTTATCTTTTGTATCCACTTCATCCTGATACAGGTTGTGATATGTCTGACCCTCAACTGGAACCATTCAGCTTAACATAAAAACACATAGTAACTTAACTGTTGGCTTGGATTGTTGGCTCCTACACATCAATTAATCATTTACTAGGCAACAACAAGCATCTCAAAAATGAAAGAAATGCATGCTTTTCTTTGAACATAAGGGATATAAGCAGAAGACTTTACTGGGGGAAAAGAAATATAAAACTTCCCCCATAAAGGACTGCTTTAATGCTAATATGGAAGAACTCTCCCCAAAATCAGTGCAAGAGCTGCCATGCATTTCTAGCTGAACTCTCTCACCAGGACCTGTCAACAGTGCCTCTACAGACAGAGAGTAGCTCTGAGAGATAGTGGAGAGGTACACTGGGATTTAGATCATCATACATGTCTCCATCCTCTTTTTAAGGGACTTCCAATGGCCTTCCATTTGGGAAAGGCGCCTTTCTATAGATCTCTACAAAGTAAGAGCATTTATTTTAAGTGGGGTTTTGTTGTTGCAGTGTGGGAGAGCAATAGGAATAATAAATGGAGATGATACATGAAAGTTATAAATCCTGAGGAGAGAAAACATACCATATGGTATATAAATTATGCACACACAAGAAAAAAAATAATAAATTATAGGATTACTTTCTAGTATTCATATTCCTGTATACATAATTCTTTATAAATGAACTATGTACATCGAACAGAGACGTTGAAATCATAACTATTTTAATATGATTGGGATAATCTTGTATATTTGCCTATATGTATTTATACCTTTTATAAAATGAGAGTATATAATTTCATACTGTGAGCCTTCATAGTACATTGCTTTATTTGGTAGATCTTAAACTATATAATTTGCATACAGAGACTTAGAATAATGTACAATGAGAGGTATGGAGTGTTATGTATTTTTTAATAACTGCTTCAGGCCATTTGTGCATGCTTATGCCTTAACATTTTATAAATGCATTATGACAGTTTTTATGAATAAAGGGCTCATAGGAAGTGTGACATATGTAGTGAGTCTGTGACTTTAAAAAGATCTTGGTCACTATGCCCTTGATTTATTGTGTCCCTAGTCTGCAAAAGGGGAAAAATTAATAAAAGAAAGAAAAAACACACCGCACCCATACACCCATAATTACACCAAAAATCTACTTCAGATGTTTATGCTGAGAGAAAGACAGCTATGGCTTCATGATTGAACCCACAATGGAAAAACCAAAAGAAGAAGTTGAAGAAAATTAGCTTGGAAACTAGTGCACCATTCCACTGCTGTAGTTCAACAAGATCCATGGACTGCAGGCAGCCAGAGTGAGTCCATTTTGTGATGTTGCTACATTGCCACCTAGTGATAAGCACACACTTCTCTGCACTGCGTCCTCCAGCAAATGTGTGATCACAACATCCTCTGTGAAACATGGCTTAAAGGATTTGCCATCTTGCATTACTTGTGTTCCCACGGAAAGTGTAGGACCCAGAAAGGTAAAGCAGAACTATATGAATGCTTTATTTTGAGGAAATCTGGGTGCAATGAAAGACATTACTTTAGGTAATTAATATCCCTCAATACCAAGTCTGCTGAATTTTTCATTAGGCTTCACTCCTGTAATAAACAGCTCCGATAGTTTTGCAGAGCTTTTCTTATTCATAGCATGGCTGTTACAGCACACCACGTCAAACACAGAGACTACAGTTGGGTTTTGATAAATATTTAATGGGCAGATGCTATATTGCTTGACAAAGAGGGTTATTACTTGACAAACTACATTAATCTTGGAAAATGATTATTGATATAACAATAACAGAAGACGTATTAATAATGCATTAAATATGAGACTCTAAAGAGAGATGAGACTGTTGGCGGCGCTCTTCTCTCAACCTCCTCAGGGGACCTAGCAGAACTTGGATACAGCTCATCTGAATCTGGGTTTTTGCTATTTTGGATTAACTGTCATTCTTATGACAGGAAAAAACTGGTGAGAAAAAAAAAGTGATGACTTATGGAGCTGAGAATTTCTAAGATTTGCCTTCAAGAGTAAGTAGACAGGCACTTGATTCTGTAGACCATTGTAATGCCACTCTTTGTGAAGGATGTAACAGGAAACAGAAAATTTAATGAATCTGAGCATTTCTCCACAGAGAATCTCCAACAAACATTGTGATTAAATGGTGAACAGTGTACAGAATTTTCATGAAGTACATGAAGTGCAAACAAAAACTCAACAGCATGTTTATTTATTTATTTATTTATTTGTGGTTCTTCAGTGAAGGGTATACATATACAGTGCTGTGCAAAAATGAGACTACACTTATTGTATTAAATTTATATTTAGACTGCCATCTTCAAAGAGAAGTATACAGAGATTAGAAATGAATAATCCACATTCAAATAAAACTAAATATATAGAACCAGAGATAACAGAAGGATCCAAAAATATTACAAAATGTTGAGAAAATGGGACCCCACCAATTATCCATAACCAGGTGGACCACCTGTAGGAATTTAAGCATTTTATGATAAGACAACTCAGCAAATGTTGTCTGTTACTGAGAAACAAAACTCAATACAAAAGAAAGATGGCAAGGTAAACAAAGAAGCTGCTGGTGTTCTCAGAACAATATGATGACCTCAGAGCCTCCAAAATATGCAAAACTGTAAAAAATAGAGCAAGAGAATATATGTAATATAACTTGGAATAAAGGCTTGTACTATTAACTGTATTATTTATTACACTACAAAACATTAGGACTGTACTTCTCTCCCCTATAAAGTTACCATTACTATCATATGAGTTCACCCTCACCCCCTTTGGTAAAGAAAATCTTTCTATATAGAACCCTGAAAACTTCAAAAACCTTTTGAATGATTAATGGGTTCTTTGCATCATAAACGGTTTCTTCAGATTGATGGAGGATGAGCTGTAGATCGTTCTATGGCACAAAAAACAAATATATATATATATATATATATATATATATATATATATATATATATATACTTTTTTATTATTTATTTATTTATATTATAATATTCATTCAATCATTATCTGTAACCCTTATCCAGTTCAGGGTCGTGGTGGGTTCAGAGCCTACCTGGAATCATTGGGTGCAAGGCGGGAATACACCCTGGCAAAACACACACAAATTCACTGACACCTATGGACAGTTTGAGCCGCCAATCCACCTACCAACGTGTGTTTTTGGACTGCATTAGGAAACTGGAGCACCCGGAGGAAACCCAAGCAGACACAGGAAGAACACACCAAACTCCTCACAGTCACCCAGAGCAGGACTCGAACCCACAACCTCCAGGTCCCTGGAGCTGAGTGACTGCAACACTACCTGCTGTACCACCAATATATATATATATATATATATATATATATATATATATATATATATATATATATTAATATTAGTGTGTGCTACTTCAAGTTTATATTAGCTTATTAATAGATGTGCTTATAAAAAGATTTATAAGATATTGTTTTTAAAGTTTTCTTATCAACTAAATTTTAAACAATCAAGGACATTTGTTAAGTCAGAATGCTCACTTTCCTATTCAGCAATTAATGGTATCTCATTTATTGGCAGTAACCTCAAATAAACTGTTTCTGTGACTGCAGATCAACCCTGATAAGATTTCCATGAAGAAATATCTCCAAACAAACCTAAGTCTAACCTAAATTTAATACCTTGAGTCCCCACTACCATTGTGATGAACACATTAGGTTTCCAACACACGTTTTACACTGGAGCAGACGTTTGACTTGAAAGCAGGGGAGTCTCTTTGTGGGAAAAAAAGACTTTTGTATTCCAGCATGTTGGATTTGAAACAAAACAGTGACTGAGGTTTAAGTGCAAAATGTCAGCTTTAATTCAAACGATATCTATGTCTGTATCAGCAGAAAGTACAGTAATCACTGGCTTTTATTTATTCATAGTTAGAGGAAAACATTTGAGAACCCTGAATACATATCTCAATTCCCACATGACTTTTAAACTTTGATTTGAAAAGACAATTGAAAAAAGAAAAAGGATGGAAAGATTGAAGAAAGGAAGGACAAAAGAAAGGATAAGTGGTACAAAGTGGGGGGGGGGGGGGCAAAGGAAGGAAAAAAGGATGGATGAATAGAATCAAGGAGGAAACTAAGGGAACTAAAGTAATGTGCTTATAAAAAGATTTATAAGATATTGTTTTTAAAGTTTTCTTATCAAATAAATTTTAAACAATCAAGGACATTAGTTAAGTCAGAATGCTCACTTTCCTATTCAGCAATTAATGGTATCTCATTTATTGGCACTAACCTCAAATAAACTGTTTCTGTGACTGCAGATCAACCCTGAGTCAGTCAAGAGGTATTTTGTCCCATTTTTCTAATCAAAACTGTATAAATTGTCTGAATGCCTTTTGAAAACGACTCATTTTGTTCAGAATTTCAATGGAACTGAGGTCAAGACTTGAATTGGCTGAATCTACAGAATCTAAAAAACCTACTTTTATATTAGAACACAGTGTAGGTGTACTAATGCCAATTTGTTTGAATTTTAGATCACAGTCAAATTCCCAGACATGAAGAGTTTCTAGATAGAACATGGAAGTCCTTTGCATCTGAGGCAGCACAGCATCCCTGCCCCATTATGCTCCCTCCACCACAGTCGGGGTGACATTTTAATGTGTGACCACAGTGTTTGTTCGTAAAGCAATGTATATGTATCAAAACGTAGGTTTTTTTCTGATCTGCCCACGGAAATGTGTGTGCTGGAACACAGAGCTGATCTTTACCAAACTTGCGACAGAGCAAAGGTTTATATTTATATGTTTTCTTAGATTGTAGCCATTTTCTCTGTGGTAACCTTTCTTGAATAGTACACTTGCTGAATGTTTTTCTCATGGTAGACTCATGAACACAAATGTTACTCGGCGCAGGAGATGCCTGCAGATTCATTGGTCTCTCTTTGGTTATTCGTCATGAGTTTGAGGGCTCTATGACATGCCCTTGCACTGAACTTTGTAGCCCACCTACCACCAAGCATAGTAGCAATGCAGCTAAATTTCATCCCATTTTTATTCACTTTGTGCTACCTTCCTTGCTGTTCCTCACCGTGTACTACTAAAGGTTCATGTCTTTAGAAATCCTTTTGTAACTAATTCCTGTTATGTGAGCTTTTCTTCACGGGTTATCTGAAATCTCTCCACTGGGTCATATGGGCATCTTTTTCAAAAAGTGTTTTTTCAAGGGTTCATTAATAAGGGTAACAGCTATATCCTGTAGAGTCGAATGCAAAAGTCAGAGACCGGCAGTCAGAGATTCTGAAACCTACCCAGAACCACTGGTTTCAAGGCAGAGATGCACCCTGAAGGGTTCCCGTCCATCACACAAAAACTGTCAATCAGACACACCACTATAGACAATTTCACACAGCTAATTCACCTACTACTATTTTGGACCTGGAGTACCCCCAGGACCAAGAGATAATCCATCAGAGATAAATAAAATAATACCTAATATTATTAAAAAGTGGCTAGGGCCAGCCAAACAAATAGCCAAAATTAAACATTAGTATTGAAACATTAGTATTATTTTTAGTTTTATATTCTTCCATCCTTAGGTGATGTGAATACATCTAAAAACTGGATGACTGAAACAAAGAAATGTATTTGTCCAAAAGGCTTGGAGCACTATAACTATTCTAACGTACCTCACTGCACCCTGAACTGAAACATATGAGAGTTACAGATTGGATTAATAATAGCCTATACAACAAGGACATGGTGAAGAGCATGCACGCTCCAGGCCATAGGCATTTGATGCATTCTCAGTATAACAATCGGTTTTGATTTAAGCGGACCTAGGAATATTTTTCCTTCCTAATGTCACATTTTAAGGCTTTGTCAGAGGTCGAGTAGACTTCGATACAGCCCAGAGGATTACTTGGGTACAGTCAATAATCAGATGTTCGATCCCACTCAATTGTAGCACATTGTGCTTGCTCAGTGGGGTACAAACCCACGACTCCTAGTATATGCCACACTATTGTACAGGTAATGGAAACAACCATCACCCAGCTCTAAAAAGCAGTTATGTATACAACAATTCCCCTATTCATATGGACGCCAATAAGGAATATAGGGTATATGGAAAGGGGCTGTTAGGGCTTAACCTTAAGGCAGAAAAAAAATTGAAATTACTCAGTGGGCTTTGAAAAGAGAAATGAAGCAGTGAGTCAGGCTACCTGTGTCTCCCACAGAATAATAAAACAGTTGTCAATTTGGGAAGGGGAAGAAACAGAATGCTTCCAAGATCTCTGCTGCATGCAAATGAATTGATAATGAATCTTTAGCACCACAGTGAAGCAGCCCATCTTATCTGGTCAAGCAAAAAAGGGGAGGATATCAAATTTTTATTAATAACCACAGGTTGGTAGGCAGAGAGTAGTGCTGCTGTCCCAGGAGAGACGTCTATATCGCATAATTTGAGTATACAGGTGGAGCCGAGGGACAGCTCCTCAGATGATTACTGACTATGGCGTTAAAGGTGAGATCGAACACTTTTTTTTTTTTTTAAAGCATACATTAACAGTCAGTGTCGAGTCATGCATCTCTGAGAGGGATGTAACCAAATATGAATACGGAAGGAACAGAATGTGTTCTATACAGATAAATACATATATGAATAAGAGGCACACCATTCTCTTTTATGCTCTCATTTATTAAATTACATGTCCCAGTTATTGACAGAAAGCTACAGCTTTAGAGCCACATCACAGTATAGAAGACCTCCAGATTCACCATGAACTCTGCTTGGTAGTGTTGCAACAGTTACATGATTTTCAGCCTAAAGTTCAATAAATAAGTACTAGTTTGGGTACCACGTTGGATGATTTTAATCCTGGTATTAGTACAATAAAACAAAAATGTGTATAAAATATAAAGCCAGTGCCATAGCAGATGTTCATATAGCTTTGTGATAATTGGTTTGTAAATTATACAGTGAGAACACACTACATGTGGAAGAGTATGCGCCTCTGCTGAAATTAAATATGATATATTGAATGTCCTGTATGACTCCCCCAATGGAACTGGACAATTCCCCAAAGTCCAGCAGTACTTACCTACAAACAAGTCCTTGAAATCCCTTTGAAGCTCAAGTTAAAACATGTCCCATAAACAATTACCTGACACTGCACAAATGGCACCAAGCTGTAAATTAATTCTACATTCTGGAGCAAATTTTGCATGTGTTTTTCCAGTATTATTTACAGTCACAGCACTAACACATAAAATAAATTATATTTTATTTATATTAAAGAGTTAGGCAGTGTAAGGAGTCTTGCCCAGTCAGATAGCAGTTCTGCTCAGTTTCACTGCTGGACTTAATTGTCCTCTGCCAGAAATATCCAGATAGCCATTACTCAACTTTACATCTACAAAGTGGACCAACAAGGTAGGGGAGTGGTCAGTGAGCGGGCACAGGGCTTGAAAACTCCAGCAGCACTGCTCTGTCAGATCCACTGACAGCATCAGGCTCCAGTTTCCAAATCAATCCAAGTTATTCAGCACTCAAAAGCAAAAAGGAACAGAAATATGATTTAATTTAGTCTGCATCCCTCTAAAAGACAGCTACCAATTATGACATAAGAACCACTTCACAAAAGGGATTTGTCCAGTGACAAGGCTTTTACTGAGCCAGCACCATGAGCCACTCAGGAAAGGGAGCCTGAGAAGAGAAGAAACAGGAAGAAGCCAATGCACAACACAGCAATTCACTTACACCTGTGCTAAAACTGACCAATACAGACACACCAAAATGTCCAACCTTTCCAACTACCACCCCCATAAAAAATAATAAATAAAAAATAATCAATAATAATGCTTTCCATTAAAATACAAGATACATGGTGTATCACAATCAGGACACAGTGAGCCAATTCCTTATGCCACAGCCAGGAAGTTTTATACCTACACAAAAGAGGGAAGAGTTAACATAAGAGGGGTAAAAAGGATAATGACTAAAAAGACATAAGGATCATAGCCACATTAGCTACAAACATTAAACTAAATTTACCTTGGCAGACCTCACATAACTTGGGGTACCAGCAAGTAATGCAAGCAACTACTGGTGAGAAAACAGATTAATAACAGATTCAGACCTGGAAATTGAGCTTTTAAAGAAACAGTGCACACATTTGTAGGCCCTGAGCCAATGAGAATGTGGAAGAAACCATTTAACTTATTGGAAGCTGGGGACGGGGCAGCACCAGAGGGAGCCATTAACCAGGAAGGACAGAGGGCCAAAATAAAGGTCTACCCCATCACACTATATGTTCAGTGTTTAAAGACAAGGAGGTAATTGTATTGTTTTGGCTTAATCTTGTAATATGTTGGTGGTGTTTTTTTAGTACATATATATATATATATATATAGGGGTTGGACAATGAAACTGAAACACCTGTCATTTTAGTATGGGAGGTTTCATGGCTAAATTGGAGCAGCCTGGTGGCCAGTCTTCATTAATTGCACATTGCACCAGTAAGAGCAGAGTGTGAAGGTTCAATTAGCAGAGGGTAAGAGCACAGTTTTGTTCAAAATATTGCAATGCACACAACATTATGGGTGACATACCAGAGTTCAAAAGAGGACAAATTGTTTGTTCATGTCTTGCTGGTGCATCTGTGACCAAGACAGCAAGTCTCTGTGATGTATCAAGAGCCACGGTATCCAGGGTAATGTCAGCGTACCACCAAGAAGGACGAAACACATCCAACAGGATTAACTGTGGACGCAAGAGGAAGCTGTCTGAAAGGGATGTTCGGGTACTGACCCGGATTGTATCCAAAAAACATAAAACCACGGCTGCCCAAATCACGGCAGAATTAAATGTGCACGTCAACTCTCCTATTTCCACCAGAACTGTCCATCGGGAGCTCCACAGGGTCAATATACACGGCCGTGCTGCTATAGCCAAACCTTTGGTCACTCATGCCAATTCCAAACATCGGTTTCAATGGTGCAAGGAGCACAAATCTTGGGCTGTGGACAATGTGAAACATGTATTGTTCTCTGATGAGTCCACCTTTACTGTTTTCCCCACATCCGGGAGAGTTACGGTGTGGAGAAGCCCCAAAGAAGTGTACCACGCAGACTATTGCATGCCCAGAGTGAAGCATGGGGGTGGGTCAGTGATGGTTTGGGCTGCCATATCATGACATTCCCTTGGCCCAGATGGGCACGTCACTGCCAAGGACTACCGAACCATTCTGGAGGACCATGTGCATCCAATGGTTCAAACATTGTATCCTGAAGGTGGTGCCATGTATCAGGACGACAATGCACCAATACACACAGCAAGACTGGTGAAAGATTGGTTTGATAAACATGAAAATGAAGTTGAACATCTCCCATGGCCTGCACAGTCACCAGATCTAAATATTATTGAGCCACTTTGGGGTGTTTTGGAGGAGCGAGTCAGGAAATGTTTTCCTCCACCAGCATCACGTAGTGACCTGGCCACTATCCTGCAAGAAGAATGGCTTCAAATCCCTCTGACCACTGTGCAGGACTTGTATATGTCATTCCCAAGACGAATTGACGCTGTATTGGCCGCAAAAGGAGGCCCTATATATATATATATATATATATATATATATATATATATATATATATTCTAAAAATAATAATAATAATTATTATTATTATTATTATTATTTAATTTATTTGTTTTTCAACTGTTTAGGCACAGGAAAAAATTCTCAGCAACACTTGTCCTTGTAAACTACTCTTCTGTTGCGATATTATAGTTATTGGCTGCTCCTACTCCCAGTAAATGCACAAACTTCAGATTCAGCAAATTCAGTAAACTCTGACCTGTGAGAAATGAAGTGTGCATACTAAATCTCACATCAACCCCTAGTGAGGTTCATTTAATGGTCAGGGTTCATACTAATTTGGACTTTATTTAATGTGTCGTTATAAATTTAACAGCAGGTGATAATTGAGGAAGGGAAAAAATTTACCCTTAATTATTAGCTTCCTGCAGAGGCTGAAATGTCTTAGGACAGAACAGAAGGACACTCTGTCGCTCTAACAAACAGGAAACAAGTTTGGACAAATGTGCATTTGTATCTTGCCAGCTTGGCAATAACTGATGATGGGACATAGTCGATAGTCATATTATTTTAGTAAACACATAGATGTCTGTATCTGTCACTGAGTAATAAGCTAACATGAAGCCAAAATAGCAGTTACACTAACACATGTGCACTAACATGGCAGTTAAAGGTTGTAGAAGAGGACAGACCTCTGAATTTACAGTGCAAACACATACACTGCTCTATGTGCTATCTGCTGCGCTGTTGTCTGTAAGAAGTGATCTGAAGGAACATCTGGTTTTTAAAGTATGCCTAATGATTTCACATTCATCTTACTCTAAATGGCTTAAGTGCATGTAATTACATTTTTAATTAACTGTGAATCTGTTTCTGTCAATTGCGGCAATTTGTCATTCCTCCGTGCTGTACAAAGTGTCAGATCAGACAGGATACATTCATTCAAATTAGGTATCATGTCTATTTCCTTTTGGCATTACAAGTTGGGTTAAAAAATTTTTACGTTTCCTTTTTTTTTAATCCATGACAGTGGCAAAATGTAATCTGTCATCTGTCTCAGGTGCTTCAACTATTTTTTTTTTCTGCTGTGCCAACTTGATTACCTCAAAGTAAATTGCCCTGTTCCTTGCAATCATATTACGAATGCAAGAAAAAAAAAAGCCAGTGGAATACATTAGGCATAATGTGGAGATCCAGTTAATTCACATGACCTTTTCATCCCATCTTTTATTCCATTGTGCTTATGTTATCGCCAGTGAAAAGACTGCCATGTGACACTTATCTGTATCAGAGTCAGCAGCTCTCTTCACTGCACTCTTCCCTTTTTTCCCCTTAAACCTCATGGATCTCTAATTCCTCATTAAGAATGATGAGCTTCTTCATCACCTTGCCTTTGAAAAGGTTAGGCCTTGGCCCTAAGGAGCTGCTTGGATTCCTGTGGCTGGACCTGACAGATGCCTCCCAGGTCTGTTTTATATTGATCAGGGACTTCAGCCTGCCTTTCCTCCATTTGAACCCAATGTGGAGTCTGCAGTGCGGCATACTAAACTGATGTATAATCAATGATTCATAGCACAATCCAGGTTTGTACAAGCTATCAAAATTATACAAAGCTGCCAGGGAATTTCTGACTCTTCTTTTGCTATAAAAAAACCTTACCATGCCCCCAGAACAGTGTCTCAAACTGTTAACTTTAAGAATTGCATTCAGGTATATTAAATACTATAAAATAAGCTTTGGTTTTATGCCTCAGACTATAAAAGATGATGGCGCACCACAGAGCAGGAAGCAGGTTTAGTGAAATGGTGAAATGTGCCTTTTTCACCCACTTTCAGTCTTTCAATAACATAATACTAGAGTTGGGTAAAAGTGAATAGTGGATAAGAAAGGAAGGTGCTTTTCATTGGAGATAGACCTGTTCCAGTATGTCCTTCAGTCCACAGTCTGGCTTATAAAACGCATGAAGACTTTTAGTTTGCACATTCTCAAAGGATGCTGGGTTTTTGGACCTTTCCACTGGGTTCCATTGATTCAAAGTCAACCCACACCCAAATAAGCTATGACAAGTAGAAAGTACAAGTAAAACTATTCTGCTTAACTTATTTGAAAGAGAGAGACTGATTAATAATGATTAATAAACTTACATGAAATGTCTTTCATTACTGTAGTAACAATTTCTGTTCTTCTACTGAGTGTCACAAAGGGTTCTAGTAGTTTTCTTTTGCTACTGGGCTCAGGGGAGTCCAGAGTTTCAGCATTCCTCAGGGTCCAGATTGCTGCTTTAATGGCCTTCAGCCAAGAGAATTTTAGTGATGTCATGTACTGATTTTGGTTCATTATTGGATTACAAACACCACTCCAACTTCTCCCATCCTCCCATTTATAGGTCCCCTGCTCTACAGGCCAATGCTAGGGCCTTTTATTTTCATTTACTCAAGTGCTTAGTATTGCACATGGTGACCTTAGGCTTATGTGTTTTTTGCTGCAAGCTTTTTCATTTCAGCCCAGTATCAGAACCTGTGAAGCACATTAGAACAGCCGTATATCAGTGTTGTGTTTGTGCCACTAAAACACGAAATGCACGTTACAATATTATGCTAAATGGACCCCTGAGACTAAATCCTAACACTAACCCTATCACCTCAGCCTAACCCTAACACTAGGCATCACCCTAACCCTGACCTTAATCCTACATAATACGGGTAGATTTAGTAGTGTTGCGTGAACATAAATATGACAATGACACGTTGCTCCAACATGTGTATTACAAGATTTCAGTGTGATATCTTGATGCCCATTTTGTCTCATGTTTTTACACAGCTGAGCATCTGTGTCCACAATGGGTGCACGTTAAAGTAGCTGAATTCAGAGCTATTTAGCAAAGTGGTATGATGAAAAGAAACACAGTGCAAGGTCCACAAGCAAAAACTGGCCAGAAACATGACTCCAAACATGAGAGGGAGGAAACAGTATGGTACAAAATAGATATAATTCATCCCTTACCTCTTTAATCATGTCCCCTCTTTTTTTTTTTTAACAAGAAAAAAAAAATCCATTAATAATGTCATGAGTATTTAGTGTGTGCTTTGATAAATGAGATCCTGCCCCCTTCTGTCTGCTGGGATTCCCCCCACTTCCACACAGACCTTGCATTAATGGAATATTTTCGTCCACACGAAAAGTGACTTCACATCTTCTTGTATTAATTACAAATGAGAAAAGACTTTGTTCATCAATCAAACAGTTTCCCCCAGACTTGTCAAAAGCAATGCGGTCGCACAATGCATGAAGCCCCTTCTGCTTTGTTAACTGCCTTATTGTTATGACAGAGAGAGAATGGAAAGCAGCTGCTGGGCGCTCTAAGCTGTGCGGATACCCTGCTGAGGAGAGGTCTGCGGAGAAAAAAAAAAAAAACAGGAGAAAAAAAAAAAAAACAGGAAAAACGAGCCCAAATAGAGCAGACGCAAATGATCATGTCAAGGTAGATTAATAGCACGTATTACAGAGCAATCATTAGCTCCTTAAACACATAAGACATCAGGGACAAGTGCCTGAACATCTGACAAGACCATAGCACTGCTCCACAGTCACTGGAAAAACCTCCATAAAAAGACCTTAAAAAAGCAATGACTATTAATGAAGACAAAAATTATGATCCTCCTCATCAAAAGTTCTGTGCTTTGTACTGAGATCAGACAGCATGCCACTGTGATGCTATAGGAGCAGATTTTACACTCTTGAACTGTGCTGAAATATTAATTGTGATGGGCTTTCCACGTTTGTTAATGAGAACAGTAAGGCAGGGTACTACATCTTTCATCCTCAAGCTGCAAATTAATATATCTGCTATTGTAGGTCTGCTGTAAAGCCCACCTCAACACTACCCAGCTCAAGATTAGCCTGAAATCGGAGTCTCTTTATTCATCAAACTCACATATATTACTGTAACTTGAACATCCTGACCTTTATTTCACAGCTAAAGTGACTGCAGAGAGGTTAAGGCCTTGCTCCCATTAAAATTTAATGTCTATCAGGTCTCAGTTAACAAGGAACCTTATTTGTCAGTAGCTCACTCATGTTCTGCAGAATAGTCATTTGTAGCAGCAGATGTAAATACCAGCTTTGGCATATGGACAGCATTAAAGACACTTTTGGTTAGATTCATTCATACATGCATTTATTAATTCATGTATTTATTATAAACTCTATATTCTGATCACACTCAGGATAGGTCCAGAGCACACCCAGAAACTTGGGGTGCAAGGCGAGAGCACAACATACACAGGGCACCTCCATGTTTTTTCCTCCTCTGAACTCTCTCCAGCCTCTTCTTTATACACATCTGTGCATCCATCACCAGGTGGTTCTCTTTAGGATAATGCCTACACATAATCAGGGAACCAGACTGAGTGAGTGTATTAATGAAGCCTCAGCCCTCAGAGACTTGGCCTCTTGGGTTAAAGTTGTTGCTTCCTCTGCTTGTTGCCACACCTGAAAGTTGAGCCAAGGCCAGTGGAGAGGCTATAGCAAGCCCCAACCACCCAGCTTCCAGGGGCTCAAGACCAGTGGAGCAGATAGTGTTCTCCATGTCTGCTGAGCAACTGAAAGGGAGCATGTGCTAGCCTTCACTCTACCAGAAAGGTAGCATTGTCCCACCTTTAAGAACTGAGAAAAATAGTGAAAGAAAAATAAACAATGAATCTTGCTCATTGCCTAGGTGCTGTGAGTCTGTGCTGGATGTAAATCTGTGAATAAGACATTCACTCATGTGGATTTGATAAAATTGACACAGATTATTGATTTTGCCTGTCTGAAAATGCGCAGTGTTGAGTCTTAAATGTCAGTTTGGGAAGAAAATAGATTGACTATGAACTCATGGATTACAGAGTCTTGTTCTCTCTGCGATAATGTGGCTACCGCACCTGTTTCAGAATGCAGCCTCTGTCTCTGTACTTTTGCCTTGAGCGAAGACTGATACTGGGACATTTGCATATACATGCATTTGTAAAGATCCAATCAGACATCAAGGCGCAAACACAATTGCAGAATTCAAAGGTTGGAGACAGAGCGGTGAAACAAATGCACACAGCTTGGGGAGGGAGCAGATAAAGCAGCTCACTGTATCTAGATGATAGAAATGAGGAAATATTACTTTCTTTTTGGGAAAGGGGTTGGTAGGATTTTAGGTAAACGCTAGCCACACCTTAGCCACTGAGCCACATCCTCTATCAGACATTTTCTGTCTATCCTTTCGCAAAACATGTGGTATGACAGAGATTAAGCAATTGATTTAGACTTCTAACGATGGTCATTTGCAGACAGTTTTCTGTCGACAGACATTTTCCCTATCTCAGTGTTCTTGTGTTTCAGATTCACTTGGGCCATGGAGGTGTTTGTGTAGCATGGCTACATTATTTTGTCATACTGCCTCGCTGTGTAGCTATGAAGTCAGCTTTGTTCTCTCTATACAAGTGTGACAAAAAAAAAAAAATCTGAATTGCTTTTTCAAGATGTATTCCTACACTGGGAGAAAGTGAGAAGAAGCCACCTATGTAGAAACTTTCAAGGTTAAAGTCAAAGCCTTAGGTTCCCAATGGCTTCTGTAACTGAATGTGAACCACAAGTGTAATTATGTTGGGTTAACTTGTTTCAGAAAAGGTGGGATTCATTTTAGAAGTGTTGACCTGAACTTTTGGGTTTCATTAAAGCCAGTGTAAGCCTGCTTTAGCTTTTTTTTTTAGACCATGCAGATGGATCCAATCATTACTGTACAAAAAAAGTAGCAGTCATCAGGAGAACAAGTTCAAATTTCCAGTTCTGTGTGCCCACGTTTCACAAGCTTCAAAAGGGATTTTGCGGTAGAATCTTTCACTGTAGTTATGCTTTGCAATGATTAAAAAAGAAAAAAAAATGTTGGAGAGTGCTGAGAGAGAGAGAGAGAGAGAGAGAGAGAGAGAGAGAGAGAGAGAGAAGAAAGACAAGGAACCTTGGAATATATTAAACTCAGTAATTGAAGATAGAGAAATATTCATCATCCTAAGACTTCAGAATGCATTATGAGGGAACAATTTCAACAAGCTCTTAGTACCTCTCATTAGACAGTGTATCAAACCAGAACAAAACTCTCTTCTCCTAACTATGTGGAGGAAGTGGCTTGGAAAATTAAATGGAAGAGACGGCACAGCCTTTGCCATGCTTGTGTCACCAGGCCTTGCTCACACTAACAAGTCCGCTCAGCTTAGAGTGCAGCTAATTCACATGCTCTTTAATTTCACATCACTGACTGTCGTTTAATGCCTCGAATGAACCACAAAACACATAAAGATAATCTCTTTAAGAACAAATGTCTGAACTTCAGATTAAGACGACTGTTACGAATCTGAAGCACTTCAACTTTCCTTCTTCTATGACCTGTGAAGAACTGTTGTATGCAAGCCTTTATTTACTTTCTTGAAAAAGCTTTATGACACAAAGATATTTAGATGCAATATGTCCTGGATGTGTCATGTTGGGACCAATTGTCTACTTAGGGTATTGCCCTGGTGAGTGAATCTTCAACCTGGAGGAAGTGAGGGGAGGCTTGACAAGATTTGGAATATGAATGAGCAAATTTGAGTGACAACCATTAACTTGGTGCCTGTCCAGCATTGTAGACTTATGTATCAACTGAGCAAACTTCAGATTGTGTTTTCTGGTTCTGTGGGATGCAAGGCATTCCTTTGGTTAAGGGCAAGGTCTCCCTCTCGTCATATTTTGTGTTCTGCAGAGTGTGAAAAATCCTCTAGATTAGACACAAGGCTGCCCTGTTCTTCCAGGTTGGAGTTTCCCTCACCAGAGGAGTACATTTTGGGTTTCTGAGGTTCAGAGCTACTCAGGGTCTTGGGGACTGGATCTGTGGTAGCCCAAGCAGATCAGTGGTCCCCCGTGGTTCTTTTAAAGTAAATGTACACTGCCATTGGAAATGTGGGAATCACTTGGCAAATTAAAAGCAATGGGCCATGATTCCTGAAACACAAGCAGAACCGATTTGTGTGTAAATTTCATTCTTTTCGTATATATCCTGATTCATCAAAATGTCCGTAATCTCAAAATGTTCGCAGATACAAAAGAATTTACACCTGCTCCTGAAGATGTGTAAAGTGTTGTGTAACGTCTGAAAGACTCTGAACGTATCATCTGACCTGACTGATCTTTAAATAAAAGTTATTAAAAATAATGAAAATGCACTAAATAAATAAATAAATAAATCATTCATTCATTCATTATCTGTAACCGCTTATCTAATTCAGGGTCGCGGTGGGTCCAGAGCCTACCTGGAATCATTGGGCGCAAGGCAGGAATACACCCTGGAGGGGGCGCCAGTCCTTCACAGGGCAACACAGACACACACACACATTCACTCACACTCACACCTATGGACACTTTCGAGTCGCCAATCCACCTGCAACGTGTGCTTTTGGACTGTGGGAGGAAACTGGAGCACCCGGAGAAAACCAACACGGACACAGGGAGAACACACCAACTCCTCACAGACAGTCACCCGGAGAAAACCAACACGGACACAGGGAGAACACACCAACTCCTCACAGAGTCACCCGGAGCGGGAATCGAACCCACAACCTCCAGGCCCCTGGAGCTGTGTGACTGCGACACTAATAAATAAATAATCAAATGAAATTTCACTTCCAGTAGCTGTAAAACAAATTTTAGCTAAATCATTTTGTTACTTGTGTAGTCAGTTACTTAATGTGGATCATTGTAATAAAAAAAAACAGTTTTGGGTCAGTAACCTCTGTAAATAGCTGATCTTGCGCTGCTGAATTTAACAGAAAGTTCTGTAAATAAAACATAGGTCTTTGGAGACGATACAGGTTTATGGTTTATTCACTGAGTGATGTCTCTCTGGTCAGCTGACTATCGAGATCCATTCTTTTGTACTTGAGCACAATTTTAGAAACCCATTCTGTTTTTGAATCTGTACAGGAGCTGTCCGCATTTGGCTCCTTGGACACTGGTACATTTAAGCCATCAATCATCCAAGCACCATCCCAGGAATTTTAAGCTATATTATACTTGATGCACTGTAACTGGTATGAGGGTGTGCATGCCAAAATGATGCAATCGCAGTGTCTGAGTCTCGCTTGTGCGGTAGTGCACCTATGCGGTAGATGTTTAACAACTTGCTTCATACAAAATGAATAAATTTAAAGGAACTCTTGCAAACCAGGAACAATCCCTCTTTAGTTTCCATGCAGCTTCCCCCACCTTTAGCAGAATTGCACAGGGTAAACTGCAGTGAATGTACAGTGCAAATGTCTACAAGCACTTAAAATGATCATTATTTGAAGTAATGTATCTTCTAAATAAGGGTGGTGCTTGTATAAGATGTGTGCTGTGAGCGAGTGTGAAGAAAAAAAATGTTTCCAGATGTTCTCCTTGATTGTATGGATTTTTGAAGTCAACAACTCATTTGTTTTAGCATCTCAAATAAAACTGCCCAGCCACAAAGAGAGACCTTAAAGGTTAAACCAATACACTCACACACAGAATATCACTACTTACTCTAATAATGTTATTTGTTTTTATTTTTATTTGAGCACATAATCTCTTATTGTTCCAATAACACCTTCTTAATTCTCATTTTCTCGAGTGCCGAGTACTCTGTAACAGCTTTTAGATGGCATAATCCGTTGAATGCCTATACTATCCCATAATTGAGCATGTAATATGCATAGAACAAAACTAAAAAGTGAAAATTTAATTTTTTAAATTTTTTGGAGATTTTTAAAGCTTCTTGCTGTGGTTGCTCAGTCCAAGCACTTCCTTATATGGTGGTCATTTGAAAGTCATGGGCGGGACGTATGGTAATTTTATGTTAATTGTAAAGAAATGTGCACACTCAGCCAATTTGCGAAAATTTGGTCTTCACTAACATACAGACGTTCAACCAAATAAATCTGGTGTTTACACCACTTTAATGAATCTGGAGGAAAATTTTTGTGATTGTTCATTTCCTTGTATATTACGTGCAGTTTGCTTGTGTTTTTTACAAAGGTTTCATGAACGAGGCCCAATGCTTTGGCAAGACCCTGGTAGGCTCTGGTATGTCTTTAGTTTAGCTGCTAGATTAGCAACTATCTCGGTAAATACACTTCAGACACAAAAGTACACACCCTCACCCTCCAGATACCACTGGAGCAGCCACACATGGATCTAAGCTCAAAGTCAAGCATCACCTACAACTCTAAACTCTCTAGAGCGGTGGAACAGCAGTTTCTGGAATGTTGGCTCTTGTGGGATGCACAGGAATAAATTCATTATCCAGAACAAATCCAAAACATCCAGCATCATAAATTGACCTCATTACTGTCACTGAATGACATCAGATTCTAACAGAAATGTGAGACAATGCATACTGTAATGCCTTCCTAGATGATTCAAGACATTTACTGTATCAAAGGGAGACACATTACCTGTTAATACATTTCTTTTGCCACAAAATGTTGGATGAGCAGGCGTCAACAAACTCTTGCCTCTGCATATTCATATTGTTCTTCTCACAGAACCACTACCTTAACTAAAGAACCTTTTTTTCTCGCATGTATGGTGGCACTCTGCTGTAGTTCATGGTGAATAGCTCTTGAGTAATGCTTAGTTGGACTGGCATCCAGCTGCACCCGCTGCCCCTCCCCTCCTCCATCTTCTGCACTGTTGGCAATTCTCAAATGAGTCTGCTCTCGCCTCTCCGTCTGCTACAGGGGAGCATATGAAAGCCTCTTCAGAGGGACCTGTTCGTTTCCATAAGCACTACAGCCCAATCAAACAGCTCATTCTTCTGCCTTCTCCTCACACAATCTGACAGGGTTGCACAAAGGTTTTCTTCCACTGGGGCAACAGTGGCATCATGCACATCAAGAGAACTTATTCAAGGGCCAGGAGAATGCTCCTGCATGCAAAACCCCTATATCTTATCCAGTAATGTACAAGTCCAAATAAGCAATTGGAGTATTTTCCCTTTGTGTAATTTTCCCTTTTGCCAGTCATTACACTTAAACAGGTGGACTATAAATCTGGTAAATCACTAATGCATATTTTGGTATATATATATATATATATATATATATATATATATATATATATATATATATGTATGTATGTGGCGAGGCTTGCAAGAATATTTCCAAAAAGGAAAAGATCAGCCTTAATATTCCTAACATTTCATTAATGATTTCTTATTATTAGAATTTGTTTTATTTGTTTCACTAACTCCACACAAAATGTCCGTGTAAAAGAATTATAGAAACGTTCCTGTATATGGCTGTGAGACAGCTGTGTGGGAAGTCATCAGAGATTAATGTGTCATTAGGGGTAGAACTATATTTTGTAGACATTGTATGAATCTTGTGAATGGTCTTTTAGTCACATCTGTACCAGATTAGATGCTTGACTCATCCTGAATGCTGATATTTATACACACACTTATACAACCTTGATTGCTAAAGACCACTGTCCCAACTTTTCTGCAGTATATCATACTCATCAATTCAAAAGTGAATTAATAATGTAATGTTGTTTCTTGTCATTTCATGACTATACAGATTCTATTTAAATACATAAAAGTAGATTTTACAGATTCTGTCCCTGTTCATTCAGAACTTTGTTAATGCCTTATGTAGTGTTTGATTTTTCAGGGGACAAGTCATCAAATATTTTACACTCCTAAAAATAAATTGTGCGATGTAAAATCACGAGAATGAATTTCATTCTTACTTATACAACGTTTCACTTGTTTGTTCTTGGCTATTCTTACTGAGAAAGTAGCTGAAACCGAAGTGGGAGCGCACAAAGAGTCTGTGTCACTTTATACTTCCAATTATTTTTTAAGCACTTGTTTTTTTACTCAGTAGGTTAAGCTTCATTTTATTTAAGACAGCAGAGAGAGTAAGTAATCAGCTTAATTACATGTTACAATAGAGTGAGAATGATACATTAAGAGGGGGAGGGCTCACACAAATAATCTCACTGTTCTATTTGTGTCCCCTGAAAAGGCCACATTCTGTTTATACAGTGTAAATGCTGTTTGTATAACAATGCAACAAACACAAGATCAAAAATAGAAAATGATCTCAGTCTCTTCATCAGATCTGATGTTTCTTACATCGCGAGACAATAATACATCTGACAACGTGTGATTTGCAATGACATCAAACCAGTATCATGCTGACATTTGAAGCATATTAATTACAGGATATTGAGGCTGTGATTAAATAAGGCCACCGCTGTTTTCAAAATTAAAAATAAACACTTTAAAAAATAATACAAAGGCTTTGTTACTTTCATCTCTTTTTCTTCAGAATTATTTGGATAACTGAGCCTTCTGTGCATGTATCTTTACAGTTTTCCCGTTCATGGTCGTAGTGGGCCCATACCCTACCAATCTCTGGGCTTAACACAGAAACACACACTGAAAAAGGCACCAGTCCATCACAAGGCTTCACACATTCATCCAGTCACTCACACACTCACATCTGTGGACAATTGCACAAAGCCAATCCACCTACCAGCATGGGGCTTTTGGACTGTACAAGGAAACCAGCGCACCCAGAGGAATCCACACAGACACCAGGCGAACACATTAAACCCCCAGATATAAACTAACTGTATTTCAGAGGTAGCTGACACCTTACTTTCATGAATTATGTATTACAGTCCTGCAACATCACTAACTATTCTAAAGACTGTAAAAGGTTACAGGAATGTTATGCTTTCGGTTTCAAAGCTAGCATATGATTGTTAAAACATTGGTGTCATATAGGATTGGAACACTGCACCTAACAATTTCTGAAAATAACAGCACTAATTGAGAGTTTGGAAAAGCTTTGGAAGGGGTCTTGGAAAATCGCTGTAAGAAAACATCAGAGAGATCAGACACTGATGTTGGTTGCCCCAATCCAACTCATCCCAAATGTACTGGATGGAGCTGCATCATTCACAGAACATCTAAAGCCCATGGCATTTGATGTTGAGCATCCCATTTTATAAATATTTCTTCTCTGTGAATATGAGAAGGAGACACTATAAAGAAACACTACATAAGATTTGGGTTTTTGGGTTCTCTTAGGGCTCCCTTTATTGTAATTCATTTTTACAGCACAGAGTGTACTAGAACCAATGGGACGGGGTTAGAGGGAGGAGTGGTTTCCTGCTGTCCTCCACAAGGTACATAGTGCAGTTCCTGTAGTGCTGACCCTAGAGAAGCAACAGCAGAGGCTATGTTCTCCCTATTACAGGCCAGTCCCAAAGACTCTGAAGCTGTTATTTTATAGTAAACATATTACGTACTGTAGTTTCCCTTTAAATGGTGGATTTAGGGTGCCACTTTGTAACTAATAAAGTTATATAAATGACTTCAAAATCTGTTTACTACCTTGTTATTAATTAGGTTGTAAGCATCTTAAAAGTCATTAATAATCATTTATAGCACAGAGTAAAAAGAAATACTGACCCCTTTTTTCATCTCATAATGAAAGTTTCAGAGAACTTACTGAAAATATCAAGTTAAAGAATAAGCTGAGACTTTGAATGTGATTTTAGTCATTTCATACATAAAGGTGCACCACATTTTCATCAGTGTCTAAAAAAACATTCTATCCAAGGTTAACTTATTAAACTTGTTTTTTAAATAGATAAACAAATATGTGCTGAAGCTGACAGTGTCGACTAATGAAGAAGACAGCTTAAGGTAAGTATCCAGAGATCTGAGGTTTAACAGTGCAGATGGATTTTGGTTCACTATTTGGCAAACAGCAGGTCACTGTTGCACATTACAAATGATTATTAATGACTTTTAATGCACGTACAACCTGATTAATAATCATTAATAGACTTATCATAAACCATTTATTGTAAACTTTTACAAGTGTAGTTTTATTCTAAATTTCTACCAAATTCAGTAATAATTGGGGTTGTTTGTAGGCATTTCATGCATACAGTGTATAACTGTGGTGCATTTACTGCTAAACTACTGCATTCTGTGCCATTCAACATGAAAAACCAAAGCTGAAATTAGACCAAAGGATTCATAGTTAATTCCGGTGAGACTACTATTCTATGTGTCATGACTCACAGCTTGCAAACCACTGTGCTAAAACTTTCAACAGTTCTATATTGGTAAGCGTGAGTGTAAAACTCTTATCTCTTATTATTTAAGACTCTTTGCATTAGATAAATGTTGTCTACCTATTAAAGGTCTTTTGCAGAACCTCACATTCAAGCCAAAGCTCTTTTACAGCCCTTTGTTTTAAAAAAATGTATTGCACATCTCCTGCATATACCCAGTCATATTAGAATATTATTACCACCTCCTAGTTTCTACACTCATTGTGTCATCTCTCAGCTGTCCATACACTGTCCACCACCACCACGTCAGTGTCAGTGCAGCGCTGAGAATAATCACCCAATCATACACAGAATCATACCTGCTCTGTGGTGGTTCTGTGGGCATCCTGACCCTTGAAGAATGTGGTGAATGGGACAGCAAACTATTCAGAGAAACAGGTGGACTCCAGTTTGTAATTACAGAACTACAAAGTGCACTGAGTGAATGGGCAGTGAATGTAGAAACAAGAAGGTGGTCATAACATCCCTAATATCCTGATATGACAATGTAGTGTGAGTCTTCCCTGAGGTTTCAGCAAACCCTGCTTTAATTTAAACAATGCTGCAGAGCCGTGCTAAAGACTGAGGTCGAGCAAACTTTATTCTGTGACAATCTGCAGTAAAATGAAAGAAGGCTACAACACCGGAGAGACGAAATAACAATCCAATTCCCTCAACAGTCTTCGCAATCACATATTGAAATGGAAATTACACCCTCTCGGAAGTGCGTAGCTGTTTCATGAATTACTTTTGCATTGATTGTGTATTTTGCATGTGCTAGAACAACTTTTTTTCCCCCTCCTTGCAATTGCTTTTAACATCTAGAGTATTGTAATTTAAAGCCAATTGTGTGTTTCTGGTGCTTGAAAGAGACACAAATCATTTTTGATCCTTTCTCGCCAAAGATTTATTTTACTACTGCAAACCAGCGTGCCTATTTCATACCAAGAGGTTGAAAATGCATTAGAAATTACAGCACTGCAGGGCTGTGAGAGTATTATGTTAGAGGATAAATCAGACAGGGTGGAAGCCCTCGTTTCAAAGAAAGCTTCATGACATTCTTAAAAACCCACTCACCGTAGTCATTCTCAGAGTAGTATTACATAGCATGTGTTTTCTGTCTGGAATTTATTTATCTATAATGCGCTCATGCAGTTATATGTTATTTTATTGTAGAATCAACATCAGTGTCTAGATCGAGATCAAGTTATTATTCATCACTGGAACTATGAAATAAGATAAACACAGTGAGCCTGGATCAAATTCCCACATCTTTTCTGCCCTTTCTTTGCTTTTATCACTTCATTTGTTTTCAGTATATTTGCTTTAAAAAAATATATATGAAAGTATATATGTATGCCTCCAAAATTCAGTCTTAGCTGTTGATTGTGATCTCTGCTTTTCATAATCAAAATAGTTCCAAACATATTAAATGATTTTGAGGTCTGGGCTCCAGGGAGGCAAGTCCATTGCTGTGAGATACATCAGCTTGCATGATTTGCTGATTTGCATGAGTTGTTTGATTCTTGTTTGTTGATTTCATCTTCTGATTATAGCTTTTTGACAGCCACACTTCCTTTCAATCCAAGAGCACTGAGTTGCCTTCTCTCAGTGGAAGGACAGAGTCAAACAACTGTGAGAATTTCAGATTTGAAGGTGGTCTGAGAGATTCTGCATGGTTGTTAGGAGTCCCACTATATCTATATCTGTGAATAGGTCCATTTTGAGAATTCTGTATTTACATTCCCCTTCTCTGAGCAAATGTATTATTTAATAGTCAATCATAATCAATAAATATTTACTAAAAGCTGAAGTGAATGATAATTTTGACTGTAAATAAAGTAAATGGAAAGTGGTCTCTGGTGTTTACATAGTGTAATAGGTTTATTTTAAGATTCTAATATTGTTACCACAGACAACAAAGCAGGTGCAGTTAAACTACCTGATTTTTTCGAATGAAGTCAAATACATGAAAATAGCTGTAGCTTTTCCAGCCATTTAACCAGCCTGTCCGCAAGCCCAGATTTTAAAGTAGGCACCTTTCATTTGACCTCATTTCTGTTCCAATATTGGTCCTCTTATGTACACTGGGTGACATGGCTGTTTCTAGCAGATAGTGCATCTCGCCCCAAGTCATTGTGATTTTTAGATATTGTGTTTGGCTTTGCCAGCTGATCAATATTCTATGAATTTTTGAAGCTCATTAAGTCTCAGAGAGAGATCATTCAAACATGTGTTGGGGCACCTTTGAGATGAGAATGAAGGGTGGTGGGTGGGGTGGGGGTCTGAGATGTGAAAAGCAGTTCACCTCCATTGAGATTCACTTCTAATGCTAGTCACATTTGTTCATAATATACTCACTGCTTTCATCATTTTAAATTTATTAAATAACATCAGTTTCAGTTATGTTCATATGTATTCTCATTTTAATCAGTTTGGAATCACTCTTTCAACAACGGAACAAAAGCATTGCAGCATAGAAGGGTTGCAGACACGTGTTTAAAATGATTGTAAAATGCTAGTCCCCTCAAACTGTTTAGGCTTCAGTTACTAGGACACTAAGTCAGCCTGAATTATAATGTAGTTGACATGAAGACTATTTTCAGTCCGTACTGCTTCTTTATCTTCTAAAAATGCATTTGACAAAACTAAGTTGTCATTTTGAATTAAGCACTATTTAGTTTTAGTGTGGTTGTCTGTTCTTAGACTGAAATGCGAGGCTAATTTTCAAAGGCATCAAGATTTGCATTGTTTGCCCATTTTCCCTATTCCAAGAACATGATTATATTCAAATATTTGTCCAACTTCTACCTCCTTTTTGCCATTCATATGTCTTGATGCTTTGCTAATATATTGGTTTACATTGATTATTGATTTATCGTCAAGGATCAAGGGTCATCACTGGTCAAACTAATAGACTTTCCCTTTGTTGTCACTTTGTTTTTACAAAGTTCCAGTTTTTCTGTTCTATAAAGTTTCTTTTAAGTGGCTTCAAAATTTTCTTTTTTGTGTGTCTTTTTGCGATGAGTGTTGAATCATCCATGTACTGAAGGTTATTGATGTTTCTTCTACTCATCTTGAATTCTCAATCACCTTCCTTCACTCTGGCTTCTTCACCATCAGTGGACATCAGTGGGAGAGTTCCTCTGAACATAGTGAGAATTCCATTTTTGAAGAAAGAGATTAAACAAGTGTGTCAGGTCCTGTCTCTTGTGCTTCATTGTGTTTTTTTCTCCCCATGTGCTCTGCTCCATTTGTTTTGTTCTGTACTCTACCCTATAACCCCACCTTAATTAGTCACTTATCTGCTTAACTTGCCTCAGAGTTGTGTCCTTTTATAAGCACTTCTGTGTGTGTGCATATTTTTTGTCTGTGCCCACTTAGCATCCTTATATTGTACCATGTGCAGGTTTTGTTATATACTTTCCTATATTTTTCTATATTTATTTTTCATAAGGGTTGTCTGCACATACATCCAGCCTTCTCTCACCTCTATACCTTAGAGAAGAATAGACCAACTGTGGATGTAGCAGGCAGATGTGAATATCCAGGACAGCGCCTTCAAGAATTCCAAGCCAGCCTGAAAATCTGTGTTCCATGATTAGATAGGTCTTCCCCGGCACTGACCAACGGCACTGGATTAGCCAAGGGACTTACCTCCAGGGCAGTCCCTAGCCCAGCACAGGTTACAGGTCCTTTGGCAAGGTTCTTTCAAGTCAGATTCTGAGGAGGAGTCTACAATGATGGCTGGAGTGTTTGAGTTCATTCAAGCTGCAAAGCCACCTAAGTTGATGGAGTGGATGTTTAAGGAGGAGGAGGAGAGTGTGGAGGTGGTTAAGTCGCATCCCAAAGCCAACCAATGCCCACCACTATCACTGCTCCCAGCCAGCCAGAGGCTGTCACCTGGGACCTGTAGGAGTATACAACAGCAGCATTTTCCATCCCAGAGAACACTGTATTTTCACAGAACTTTGTTTCCATTCCCTTGTCCAGACAGAGTTTTTTGCAGTCCCAAGTCCAGTGAGAACTTTATGTCCTGTCCCGAATCCACAGCTCAAAGGCATCAGGATTTGCATAATTTATAGACTCCCCTTTACTGGAAGCTCCCTCCCAGGCACAGAGTGTGACTTCATGTGTAGTGTCACTCTATAGTGGAGTGTTTGTGAGGAGGGAATGGTTTGGGAAAAATTGTGAATCCAGTTCCGTGTCCTTTTTGTTCCTGGAACCACAAACCCCAAAGTCAATACGGTGCAGGAGTTTGAAGTGCCCCAAGCTGCACCTGAAGAGTCTGCAGTGCCATCTGCTGCACCAGAGGGGTCTGCAGCACCCCTGCTCTCCATGAGGAGTCTGCAGTGCCCCCTGCTCTGCTGAAGGAATCTGCAGCACCCCCTGCTGTGTCTGTGATCATGCACCCTGCTGCACAGACACTGTGCCCTTTTCCTGTCAGGCATTTGGGCCAAATCCTTGTCCAGTTCCCCGGCAGGCCACCTGGTCTTTTCCCTACCAGGCCACTTGGTCTATGTCTGGCCCAACCATTTAGTCATTTCCATGCCAAGCCTGTGTGCCAGTTCCCTGCCCAGAGTTTCATCCAGATCTTTGAAAATGTCTTGTCCTTTCCTCATTCATCAAACAGGGCCAAATCCGGACTGTTTGAGTAGATGAATACTTTTCTGTTTTACCAAGGGACCTGCTCCTTATTGCTTGTTATTTATATTTTAGATCAATTTTCTTGTTTTGTTTGGTGTGTCATCTGTGCTTATTCATTGATCGTGGGTTGTTTTCTTCTGTGTTTTTTTGGCTCTGTTTTCTTTCTCCCCATGTGCTCTGCTGCTTGTGTCTTTTTTGCTATTTATTCTGTCGCAGCCATAGCTTAATTAGTCACGCATCTGCTTAACTTGTCTCTTTGTTCAGGTGTTTCCCTTTGTGCCCCATTATAAGTACTTCTTTGTTTGTTCTCGTTCTTTGTTTATTGTGTGTTAGCATCCTTATATCACATCATATGGAGTTCATGTTTTGGTTCTCCAAAGTTTTGTTTTCTCTTTTTATATATACTTACATCTTTGAAAAAGTTAATCTGCACATACATCCAGTCCATATTCATATATCCATATCCATATTCCCTGTACTCCATACATGACAAAGTGATAAATATATAATAAAACTATAATAAAGCTGTTCAAAAAGCAAGGTGCTCTACATTAGAAAAACTGAACTTTTAAGTCTACCAAAGTTCCTTTTTGTAGAATGGCATTCATTCATTCATTTATTATCTGTAACCACTTATCCAGTTCAGAGTTGTGGTGGGTCCGGAGCTTACCCAGAATCACAGGGCTCAAGGCTGGAACATTACCTGGAGTGCACACCAGTCCATCGCAGGGCAACACACACTCATACATTTACACCTACAGACACTTTTGAGTTGACAATCCAACTACCAACATGGGTTTTTGGACTGTGGGAGGAAACCGGAAACACCCGGAGGAAATCTACTCTGACACATGAAGAACACACCTCACAGACAATCACCCAGACAACTCCTTACAGACAGTCACCCGGCGCAGGGCTTAAACCAACAACCCCAGGACCCTGGAGCTGTGTGTCACCGACACTACCTGCTGCACTACTGTGCCCCTGTAGAATGACATGTTTTTATTTAATACTACATTGTACAATGATCAGACAGTGATTGTACAATCAAGGTCATTTTAATGTGCGTGTCTTGTAGGAGATGTAGCTGATAAAGATGCACTTTGTAGTTCTATAGCAAAATTTCTCAGCTCATTTTTATCCTGTACTTCCATGGCCAAGATTCCCCAAGCACACTACAAAGCAGGTTTGATTTGGATCATGGATTGTGTTAGTGTGTGTTGGTGAGAGTGGATCAGACACAGCAGTGCTGCTAGAGTTTTTAAACCTATCAGTGTCACTGCTGGATTGAAAATACTCCACCACCAAAAATATTCAGCCAATATTGTCCTGTGTGCAGCTTCCTGTGACCACTGATGAAGGACTAGAAGATGACCAAAACAAACTGTGCAGCAAAACATAAGCTTCTGTCTCTGACTTTTCATTTATATGGTGGGCCAACAAGATATTTGTGTCTAATAAAATGACCAGTGTTCCTTAGTGTTCCTGACCACTGAAGTACAGGGTGAAATCGGGTTTGCAGATAAACAATAGAATGCAGAGCAACAGATAGACAAGGATCTGTAATTTTTGAACATCAAAATGTATTTAAATAGAAATGTAGAAACATGCAGGTCATTTAAATGTTCTGGCTGATCTGCATTTGCTTATGGTTTTATATTGTAACATGCAGATGATTCATGACTTTGAATAGTAGTGTTTAAACTAGCACTGTTATGTCATATGTATGAAATCATGACTGTTTACATATATTTACTGTGCTGTTGCAGTGCAATGTCCTTGTTTAGTTCACCCAGTGTTGTTAAAATGTATAGTTAGCTTCTTTTCTACATATACCTGGCTAAACAGCTCACTCTGCTGCCAGCCTAAGCCTCTTGTGTTTATTTTTTCCTTGTAAAAGCTTCTACCTTACTCAAAGATGGGTCTGAATATGGAGCTAATGTCCTTGAGTGCACTGCCAAGGAACCTGCACTAATGTAGGATATTATTACTAAGATATAGCTGAAGGGCAACTACTTTAATTTGTGGAATAAAGGGAGGAAAATGAGAAGAGTTACAGCCTATATTTTACAAGAAATCTGCTATTAGCAAGATTCAGTATTACCATTCCAAGTATTGCAGGTAAAATCAGAGTTACAGATCTTAATCTACACACGGCGAGACAGTGTGCAGTATTAATTATTATTACATACAACAGATGACAGTGGCAAATTAAATGTAAAGAAAATTATTCCTGAGCAGTTACTTCACAGACTCAGTAAATGGCACTCAGTAATGTCTTTGTTAAAGTAAATAAAAATCAGAAAAAAAACTCACTTCTTTAACATGGTGTAATATTGAGTAAAGCATGAGTATTATGCGGGAAGTGTACCAATCCTTTCTAAATATTTGTTTAAATTAATCAGATGTCTGATTCAACTGATTCTATTTCATTTTGTCCATTTTGGGGAAGTATTATAACTTACTCTTTTAAATGATACTGTGTTAGGTAAAGTATACTGTGTATGCTATATCTGTCCAAAACAAATCAAACACATTTCCTGTCTATGTTTATGACCATGGGATGAGGAGACAATTCAGGATTCATTTATCTCTATACTGACCACCAAATAATTTAATATTTTCACAGATTGATCATAATGGTAATTGGGGCAAAAACATACGCTGTGATATTGTTGTCCATGTCTACATGCTTTTGTGTATGTAATCATGCATCAGAATGTGTTTTACAGGAAGAAATATTTACTATATTTGATATGAACTAACAATATAAAGGTTCTATTTTCATTTTAGCTTGACTTTAAAGATTGTCAGGCACTAGGGGTCACGCCACAGCAGATGGCAAAATAAAAGACATGCTAGTTACTTGCAAAGTAACATACTGTTACTACCCATATACCAAATATGCACAAAGATAATATAATGTATTTGATAGGTTTAAAAACTCATAATAATCAAATAGTAAGAAGAATCTTACTACAAAAAAAAAGTCTACATGAGTCACACAGTAATCAGATTTATTCCTAAATACAGGGACATGCACATTTAACATTACATACTTGCCAATAAATTCTCCTTGGCACAAACATGACAAAAAAAAAACTCTTGGTGTATTTTTTATTATTCATTCCATAAATTTAAATAATTATTTACATTTTTTATGATTCCACAATAGAAACTTTTCACTATTGTTAAGTTGATGCACTAAATTAAGTGTTTAGTGTTTATAGTCTCTTGGGAATCTCAGGTTTATCAGGTTCTTTATCTGTTCTTTTTAGTTTGTACACAATTGTGCAAATGTTAAAAAAAGGTAAAAAGCATATCAGAGTAAGAATGCACCAAAGAAACCAATTTCAGACCTCCAGTTTTTAACTTTAAACACCAAGCTTCAAATTCTTGAAATCTGGTAGGTGTTTTATTGTCTTCATGGCCATTATATAAAAAGATCACTGCCAAAATCTGATAACAATCTTGACATTTTTGTGTGTGTAAACACACTAAATGGGTTCAACGTGAATTATTTTTCAAAGTTTGTAAATTCTTAATTACTTTTATACAAAACATGAGCTTTTTAATGATCCAAAATTTAATTAGCTATAAATTCTGCTTTAATCCTTGGTGATGAGTTAGAATTCCAGATCACATGCAGTTTGCAGTACCACATCAAACATGAGCTTCTACACATTTTTAATCAGAAGTAAATAGGAATTCATAAGCAGAAATAAATAGTGATCTTTGGTCCTGGATGCCAACACATTACTGTTTACACATACTAATGCCAAACTGTGGTCATTAAAAAACAGTCCTACTTACACATATTTAAACTGTCCTGCTCCATGTTTCTAAGGAATATGTGCTTGCATATTGCTACAGTGGTGATTACTGTGCAGTTACATATTATAAATAAATGAAAACAATAAAATAAATATACAGTATTCATTTTTACAGATGGATTACAGTATTAAAACTTACATGAATAAGTATAAAGTTATTGTATCTGTGTCAGAACATCAGCTTTCAAATCAGTTTTTAATTCAGGTAATTACAAATGTATATTTTACATAATGCTGAATTGTAATGTAACAGTGTACGTGTAACAGTGGAAAAATGTACCAATAATTATATTGTTGCTGCATACATTTATAATGCATAACTTCACAGTTATTACAGACTCCTAAACATGTCATGTATGTTGTCAATATACATGGACAATTATATCACTTCTGATTAACATCTTAGGTTTTTCTGATTATCATCTTATTTTTGTCCTTCAAAATAGGTTTTATCTGTAAAATTGTTTGCATAGACTTTCTCTGAACTGTATTCTGCACCATGGACACGGTGTCCATATCCAGCAGAGACATTATCCTTCAGAAGTTTTGCCTCACTGAAATGTTCAGCCAGAGAAAGACGTGAATGCAGATAGTGGCTGAGTTGAAATGGGCTGATGAACTGAGTCTGAGGGCCTAGTGAATCAATCACTGTGACTTTTGTACAGTGGTCAGAAATTATTGTGAGACATGGATGAGGTGTAGACAGAGTTTTTGGTTTTAGGATTTTTTTAAGGTACATGTGAAAATGAAGCTGCCTTTATTTGTTTTAGGCATATTCTACTTTAGAACTTACAGGTGGAAGCTTAAAATTGTAAATGGATTGAAATGGAGGTTTTTGGAAAAAAAATGGATTTTATAGAGGTTTATGGAGATAATAAAACTTTTAAAAAGGCAAACTGTATATATTGCATTAAGTTGTTTATCCATCTTAAATTATGTTTATGAATTATTTCTTTATAATGAATATAACATAAAAATATTGCACAATGTTATATGTTGGTTTTTTATTGTTGTATTTGTTTCTGTTGTTTTTGTTTGTTTGTTTTTGGTTGGTTGGATTTGTATTGCCACGATAAACCTGCTCAGTGTAGTTAAAATATAGATCCTTAGGTTTGGAGGGATTGACTACAAATCTATAAATTAAACTAAGTTATTCAACCAGCATAGATCTCTATCTCAGATCACAAGACTGATTTTGATTTTATCTGAGGTCTGTATCCTTCTGAAGTTGATTTGTGTCACAGTCAAAATAACTGTTCCTCAAAGAATATCCCAAGCACCTGATCACATGTTCTGGTCATTTGTCCAGGGGTTAATTTAATATGGCTGGAGATAAGCCTAATGATTAGATGAGCATCGTGCTACCAGTTAAAAAATCACATCATCTAGCATTAGCAGTCTTTCCCCAACAAGAGAAAAGCTTGTGGCACTGTGTGGTACAGAAATTAATTCCCAGACCTAATCACAACTGCTATCCGAGATTTGGGTTTGAGTTTCTATTGCCCTACAACAGAATTTATTAGATAACCCTTCTTCATTTTGGACTCTGTAATTATGATTATAGCCAAGCAATTAAGCTCCATCCAGTAGACACTCTTCATTGAGCTGAAAAACACCAAAATATTCTGTGGCTGAAAACAGTATCCCTAATAAAAAAATTTGAATTATGTTAAAAGAGTATCATAGTTAAAAAAAAAAAAAAACATTGCTGTTTTACTACTTTATGGATTTAGTTAATAGATTACTTGATTACTAATATAAGTCATAGTGAGTTATAAAAACAAACAGGCATAGACAACCACAGAATACAGCACTTTTTACATGAGTGTTCATAACTGAATAACTGATTAACAAAATCAGTAGAACATTTGTGTGATTTTGGGTTCACCTCAAGTGCAGACCCTTACCAAGAGAACTCTAGAGCTTACCTTGGCTCTTTAGCATTGCTCTGGGGCTAATGCTGCTAACAAGCAGTGAAAGCTAATCTTCAGCAATTAACTTGATGCACATTGTGTGCTGAATATGCAGATATGTCAACCGCTGCTGTATGGATGCTCCTGGCACTCCGTGAAACTCAATGTGAATAGATGCCAAAAATACAAGTTCACTGAATACACTGCTTTCCTGAATGCCTCCCCCCGTTTCCTCCTGAATTTGTTCATCATAAATTGCACTTGATAGCTAGAACACCCCCCCCCCCCCCCCCCCCCCCCACACACACACACACACACACACACACACTCAGCTAGGAGTGTTAGTCAGAGCACATGAGTCCTTCCTTACACATGGAACCAACTAATGCTTCTTATCAAACTGAAGCTAACACAACACCACTGGACAGTTCAACATGCTTGGAGAAGAAGGCGAATTTTTTGATCTGTTACATCACCTAAAAGATGTCTGCACTGGCTAGCAAAGGGTAGAGTTCTGGGGGCAGACTAGGGGCCATCTTGCCCACCAAAATTGCTATTCTTATTATTCCCAGAAGGACTCAGGCTAGGGAATCACTGGGGATTGAATCTAGAAACACCTGATGACACTATGAGAATTATCTTGGATGAACCCATTTTAAAATTGATTGTCCTTCTTCTGTAAAGTTACCAGAAGTTTGGTCCAGTAGTGACAATATAAGTAAGTCTATATTGTATCTGAATGTTTCAGGTATTAAAGTTTTTTTTTTATTTGTTTTTTTTTTATTCTCTCTGCAGACCTTGATATATTACAAATAATGGACTAATTAACCAAACTGGTAATCACTGTTGGATTTCATGGGACCTCTGGGAACAGTTATTACATTTATTGTATTTTATTTTATTTGTTTTACTTTATTTTTATTATATATTTATTTTATTTTATTTTATTTTTAATTTTTTTTGGGTGAAATAAATTAATTTGCACCCAACTACATTTCTGCATTAAGCATTAGATATATTTGTGGATTAAAATGTACAGAAATGTGTTCTCTGTGAAATATTTGAATGTATTATCATTTAGAAAATAAATAGAACATGTCATTTGTCAAAGAATGTCCAAATATTTGCATACTATATGTAAGCCCTCTCATTCATACAGAAAATAATTGTATGATATAAGAAAAAATAAATGTATAAAAAGAAAACATTGACATTTACAGTGAAAGCCAAGCATTCTGAATGGCTGTGATAGCCAGAGCCTCCAATGAAACACGTGATTCCAACCCAGGAGGCAGACTCTGCTCTCTTGATTGGTTCATGTCTTAATTTGGCCACAAGGCCACAGCTGTCACAAACATGAACTTGCTTGCTTGAATTCCTCTTTAATAGTGACAGGACACTGTGAAATATGCTTTTAGACATGACCCTATGCGGATGCCAGGGCTTTAGTTTGCCACCACATGCCATACTTTGTTTCAATCATTCTCACACTATCCAGCATTAGGATATTTTTTTTTTCCATTTTGAGATGTGGAGTATATGTGAAACCAGATGTGGCAAACACATATCCAGAAAGTCAAAATCCTTCCCAAAATTTTGTTTCAAATTTTGTTTCCCTGATATTCCTGAAGCTGGGTTTAGGTGATTAGAAGATTAGAGAAGCCAGGCATTTTGAATGATGTCCTGCACAGGATTTTTACATTAGTTTTAGCACCCCCACCCCACCCCACTTCCCCCACTGTGTGTAAGACCACTGATTTATGCCTGATTTAACAGAGAGATGACTGATGTAAAATTGATCTTTAATGATCCCTCTTATTTATGTCACAGTTTTTATATCCATGATGAATTTCCCTATGGGACACAATGAAGTAATTGAAGTAATCTTGGATCTTGAAAGAGGCTGGTCACCTATTACAGTTACCATCTAAATTCCACACACACACCACATGCTCTAGCTATCATAAATTATTCTTTTGGGTTGATCCATTTTCGCAGTGTTTCTGCCATGTAGCATGTGCGGGGGGATAAGTGTAACTAAAAGGCTCATTGGGATTCCTCGAGTAACTGTGTGTGGGAGCTGAACTGAAGCACAAAATAATTAATTGAGGAGTAATGGCCACATCCTGACACACAAGTCTCAATTTTACATCAACCCAAGTGGGTCAGAACAGAACTGCAACCTTGCTGAGAGTGCAAGATACACACACTGCCTATTAAATATACAAAGTTATAAGTTATTTATTTTTGTTTTCCTTTTTCTGAAGGGAGCTATATGTGGACCAGCTGTTATGTAGGTTCTTAAAATATAGAATATACTGCAGCATGGCACTACATGTCAAAACATATATAGCTATTTTTAAACTTTCTCATTACAGAGTGATTTTCTACTTTCTTTTCCTCAAGCAGCTATGTTGCACTAATACTTGAAATGAAGTTCTTAAATATAAAGGTTCTGAACAGGTTATTGCCTTTAGGGTTGTAGGAAAAATCTTTTTTTTCTTTTTTTTTTAGCGAAGCATGAAGACTAGTATATGACTCCTCTGAGACCCATGAAGCAACTCACTGAAACTTTTCCAAACTGGTGCTAACATACCTTCATTACACAGTTCAAACATGCTTGGAGGAGAACACTAACTCCCAATTGTGTTAAATCAATTCACAAATGCCTGTTCTGGCTACAGCCTTAAAAAGCTACAGCCTTAAAATGGCCAATAATTTCTTGGATTTCTGACCACAAATAGATACACCTTTAATTGATATGGAGCCTGTAAATCTCCTGGACACTAAGTAAACTTTAAATATGATTCCCAAAGACCACCATTTGAAAGATTTTTAAGAAAATGTGTTTTTATGCTAAATACACCAAAGAAAGATTTTTGTCAACTTTATTCAAAGAAGATCTTTTAAATTTGTAGATTAACTTTATTTTTTCCAAACATTACTCTTTAGGGAACAAAAATTGGTTCAGTTATTCCACAAAGGAACTCTTCTGGTCCATTTTTCTCAAAAGCTTTTATATTATGTAGAGATTCTTTAGGCTCAGCATGCTCATACATCTCAATTACAATAAATGACTATTCCAAGAACTATCCTTTTAAAGGTCCTTTTAAGAAACTGAATGTGCCTCTTTACATGGCATCACTGTTTGGGAGCATTGTAAATAGTGTAGATCTGCAGTTTAACTACACTGTCAGTCATCATTCAGATGAAAAAGCCTTAATGTTTGCACTAGATTTCTTTTAAATGCAGTTGAGTCAATGTAACAGTCCTGATGTGGAAATGGCTTTCAAAGAGTCTGAGCTTAATCTAAAGTAGATTTGGCACTGGTGTGGCCTCGAACCTGAGCAGATGTGTTATCGACCACACGAGGAAGAGGATGTCTCTGTTAGTTTAAAGCAGGGTTTAAGTCAACTCTGAAACAGTGCTTATTGCTCTGTTATCCACTTTTGCTGTAATGAAAAGCATGTCCTGAATCTGTCATGGGAGATTAGATGAATGTGATTACTGTTGTCCTTTTGCCAAAGGAGATTTCTATCCAGCAGGATTTTGGTCAAAGCGCCTGGATTTTGTATTATCTTTTTTTTTCTCTCTCCTGCCAGGGAGCATTAAAAAAGGTTGGTTGGGTGATAAAGAGTTTAAATAAACAGGTGTCATCAAATAACACTCAAGAATGAAAAACAGGACTCCACTGAATCAAGTCAATTGTGTTTGCCATAGTCACTGTGCTGTTCAGAGCTATTTGTAGGGATTTAATCATAGGGTTCATTGTCTTGATATGCATCTAGTCTTGTTTTCTGCTGTATGATTAGTATGTGCACCTGTATCGTACTGTAGTGACCACTACCTCTGTCCCCATGAGAGCTCCAGTAGGGCTGGCAAGGCACATTTCAGTCCTGGGGATAGCTACACATTAAATAGGAAAAGTCATTTTATATAAACTATGTTTATTTGCATTGTTTGGTGTCTAGAATACTTGAATTGTAATGTTCACTAGCTTAGTGGATTTTAGATTGGACATTTATTCATTCATTATCTATAACCACTTTATACTGATCAGGGTTGCAGTGAGCAAAGAGCCTCCTCTGAATCATCGGGCTGGACCATGTCTATTGCACAAGATCACACACTCACACCTGTGAATAATTTCACAGTCAGTCCACCTACCCACATGGACCTGAAGGAAACTCACACAGACACAGAGAGGACACTTCACACTCTTCAAAGGCTGAATCATGCTGAAGTTGGAACCTAGGACCCCAAGACCCTAGTGCTGTGCAGTAGTGACACCACCTGCTCTGCCACCATGCCACGATTGCACACACATTTCTAGGGGGAACATAAGATCGTTCACGGAAGGCTGGGTAGATTATGAGTACAGCACTAAATTACACGATGATGGTTTCTCAATGATGAGCAAGGTCCCTCCCAATCTATAGAAAAAACAAGAATCTAAAGCAAGAATTTCCAGATGTGTTGTCCAAACTGTTTTTGGAGAAGCACAATCACAATTGAGGACAAGAAATGCAGTGACTGACCATGGAAATGTAGTGCAGAACAAGTGCAACAACAACATCCAACCGCTCATAGCCAAAACACAGGGACCATGATACAACCATCTCCAGTATACAGAGAAATCTTTTCAGAAGTCACTTATAAAACAGAAACATTGTACTGGAATGCAGTACAAAAATGGATGTGCACAACAGATGTGTCTACATTTGTAAATTTTGTCTTTGTCTCTGCCCTAGGGCTGGAGAACACTACATGGGTCGGTGTCTGTAATCCACACTGAAGCATGTTCGAGGTTCCCTGCAGGTTTAGTACTGTACTCCTTCAAATGATGTCAGTGACTTGGTCAGAATAAAAAGCCCCCTTGCTGTTAAGAAGCACTGACAGATTCTTATTACTCATACATTTCCATCAGGGAGACATATTGCTACCAAATTCATTCTCCAGCATGACAATGACCTCAAAATACACAGCCAATGTCTTAAAGAACTATCTCCAGAAAGAAAAAGATAAAGAAAAAGAAAAAAGAAGAGGAAGAACAAGGTCTAGAGCCAATAGTTCGGCCCCCACTGAGCCCTGATCTCAACATCATTGAGTCAGTCTTGGACTGCAGGCAGAGACAGAAGCACTGGAGCACACTAGTGCGCCTAAGAGAAGTACTGCTGTTATAAAACAAAGGGTGGTCACAACAAATATTGATCTGATTTGGATTTCTTCTGTTTACTGTAACACAGTTCCAGGACCTATGGGTTTTGGGTTCAATTTTAGCCTTGGGTTACTATCTATGAGCAGTTTGGTGCTAGTGTTTTAACTCTTTACTCGGTACTGTGTGTATGTATAAGGCTTCTTTAGGACCTATATTTCAGAATAGGTTTTTCAACATAAAAAAAGAAAGTGCTATTATTCCCTTCACAGAACCATTGAAGAACCTATTTTTTTAGGTGGTGACAGAATATTTTATAACTTAAAAATCTATTTTTAAAAGATTCATTGACTATCTCAGTTTCAGACAAGAATATATCCCAGCTGTCTGATAGCATCTGTTTCAGATATTACAGAAAACAGGATCTCTCTAGTTATAAGGCAATTACTCTAATGCTCCAATTGTAGGCTTCAAAGATTTTATTGTGTTTTTTTTAGACCTTGTTTTGGATTCCACTGACCTTCTAACAAGACTAGCTCACGTCTCACCATTTCAAAATAGTCTTTTATTTGATTTTCTTTGGATTTAATGATGCAAATTGCACAAATAGTATTTCTGATGTGCGACAGGTGGTACAGAGCCTGAGGCACCAATTGATTTGATGTGGAGTGACAATTATTTAATTCCCTTGAAGATATCAAGTTTTTTTTATCTTGTTTGTTTGTTTGTTTGTTTGTTTGTTTGGCTAATTGTGAAAATACATTAATATGTTTCCTTTGAGAAGATAAATGCCAATAGCTTTTGACATCACCTCTCATCAATACTGCGAAATCAACTGTACAAAACAGTACCATTTTTTAGGGTGCCCAGTGAGATGAATGACTCAGTTTAAAAAATAAAGTCAGTTTCATGTGTTTGATGAATGACCTGATGAAATTTTAATGCAACATCCTCATTAGAGCCATATCTGGTGCATAAAGAGGCTGAGGTAATGTCAAAACGTTCATTTTTTCCCCCGTTTCAAGGCACTGGCTTTTTTTTTAAACCTTGTTGTGGGAGTGGCCTCACCATCAGCCATGTTTGGTGATTGAAAAGGGGGAGAGCGAGCCTGCTTAATTAGCTTCATTTGAGGAATTATTAAGCGCTAATATAATGGCGTGATTCATCTCTCCCACCATCTGGTCCAGGAGAAGTGCTTCTCTGGTGCTGATTGCTTTCCCTGGTGCAGCATGGAGGTAATAGGCTGTTCAAAGGCTGTTCTGCCATGGACAGCTGAGCAGAGGTGGGGCTGCAGCAGCTGGAGCTTGGGCTCTCACCAGCTGCCTGTCATACTACACCCTCACCAGCAAGACCGTCTTGGATTATCTGCTTATGCTGAGTGGGAACTAATCATTAAGTCTTTAAAGATCTGTCACATTGAAGGCGGGAATTAAAGCTGAAATGATGTTTATTTAAAGATTGTTTTACTTATTATTTTGTAACCATTGCTGCTTTTGGAATTAATTGTTTGCTGTTTTTTATTCTGTGCATTTTAATTCTAAACATGTAGGTGGGGTGATTTATGCCAATTTATGACAGAATCATAAATGATATCTAAAAGGTATCATGATAGACATGACTAATAGATTTATAAGTGATTATATACTTAAGAAAATAGTAAGAAATCTCCCTTTCAACAGAACACAGAACATCATTGTATGAACATGCCAGTTGTTTGGGATTATGCTAACATTAACAATTGATCAATGTGATTATTTCCACTGTTACTAGCGTATTAGGAAGTATATTGATATCTGTACTCAGAGGTTTGCTGCCTGTAAAAATGCCTAACATGCCTAAATGAAATTGGAGTGCTGGCATCCAGGATATGTGAGTCACTCATTAAAAATAACATAAATATGTATTAATTCTGTGGGGGTTATTTTAAGATGAAAAGCTGTTACTGTGTACTTTACGTTGTTTGGCTTGTGTAATTCATGTTCTCTCGTTGTCTAACCCAGGAACAGTGTAGACCTTAGGCCCTCTGTATCACAAGCACAAGAATCCCTAGAATCACAAGCACACAGACACAGTGTGCAAACCTAGCTTGAAAACAGATCAACATTCAGTCCACTTTTGACAGAACTGTCAAAAATAAATAAATCTTCAGCAGAACAGTAACAAGCGTTATTCATCCAGTCTCTTCATATGCCCTCACCCTCTGAGCCCCCCAGCATCTGACATGAGGATCTGGGGGTCTAATTTGGAGCTGTGAGTAATTACAGACACTGAATGTCATTGTGCAGATGATGCGTGTCTGAGGCCAATTCTCCTCTTTGATATTAGCCAGCTCCTCTCACAATTAAATGGCCGGTGGCGCACAAGGGAGGCCTCTTTTCACACAAACAAATTATCTAGAACTATTCCTGTTCCTCAGCCTCGCCATGCATGAAGCACATTACCTGTGATTTCAATCCAACGGCCCAATTAAAACTGCACAGAGCCTGCACTTCATTACCTGGGCTCTGGGCGATTTTTGGGCCATTAAGCTCCTACTTGTTTCACTGGAAATGTTTTAGAGGTGAACATCTGGAGGTTATGAGACAGAGCATGAAATGAAATGTCTCTGCCTTCTCGCACTGCCTCTTGTCCTGAGAGGCCAAGGATAATGAAATGTAATGTCGTAAACAGAGTGCCATGAGATAAAGGTCTTGGCAGCACCTCCTCAGATCAGGCCTCTGTCTGCAAAGTGTGAACTGTGCCAGAAGAAAGGGCTGGATGCAAGTTAAGGTACTTCTGGACATCAGAAGCGGAATCACAATCCCTTTATTTTACCAGCATAGTTACACCTATAAGATATTTGTCTTGGTGAGAACACACATGCATGATATGTAACTGTACTAAACACAACCTGAGAACTACACAGAATATTTACAATATGTCAAAAAACATGTTAACCAATGCAAATAAATAAAATTACACAAAAAAGAGAAAAAATTATAAACAAGAGAAATATATGAAATATCCAGCATGTAATTAGACAAACGATGTATGTAACTGGATCATTATTTCTTGTAGAGTACCTTAAAGGAACACTAGGTAGTATTTTTATCATAAAATTACAGCTTCAAAAAACAATGTGATGCTTCACTGATCTGTAATAGGGAAAATATAACAGGCCCAGCACCACAGAAACTACACTATGTAACTTGTGGAGGAGGGTAGGAAACCATGCCATTTCTTCCCCCTCTCGCTTAATTTCAGGACAATGCTGTAAAAGTGAATTACTCTCTGCAACTGCAGGGGGAGCCCAGAAGCAAAAGTATCACATCTTCCTTAAGTGCTCCATAAAGTTCTAGGTAACCATGTTCTAGGTGACATGAATGTTACAGATTCCAAAGTACACCAATTGTTAAAAAAAAAGTATCAGATATCGTGTCTAACCATTTTAAAATACAACCATTTTTCACACTGGAATTCTTTCATTTATTCATCTTTTACCCTTTCATACTAATCAGGGTTGCTGTGGGTCCAGAGCCTACCCAGAATCATTAGGCACAGGCTGGAACATCAATAGATTAACACCTGTAGACAAGTTCTCACAGCAAATTGACCTCCTAGCATGTTGTGTTTTTAGACTGTGGGAGGAAGCCAAAACACAATGGGGTGAACATACCAAACTCCTCACAGGCAGTGACTTGAGCCACAGATTGAACCCAGGACCCTGAGGTCCTGGAGCTGTGTAGCAGCAACTTTACCTGGAATTCAGTGGCACTAAAACATCTTATGTAAGATGAAGGTCACTGTGTCCAAAGCAAAATGATAAGTATAAAGGACCCAGCATTGGCTGCAGAGCGGTGGATCTGCATTCTCTGGGTTCATGGAGCACTATTCAACACATTTGTACATTACCAAATGTAACCTGCTGATAATGAAAACTTTGGCTTCAATACCGTCATGGTCAAGTGCTTTAACAAATGTCACATATTCACTGTAAAGTGTTAAAGAAATGCTTCGTAGTCCTTGGTAAAAAAAAATATAATAATAATTTAAAAATGCTATGTTCCCTCGTTTTGACTGAATCAACCTCTCACTCACAATGCATCTGTTCTGCTTGTACCAAAACATACATTGCAGTCTTTGTCCATTTCAAATGGTAACCTCACGACACAATGAGGCAGGCTGATGAGGCGCCATACAATTCCATAAGACCTCCAGGGCAGGAACGTTTTTCATTGCTTCACTCACTGTCTTCTTTATCCGTGGACTTACTGCAGAGTGGATAGCAGTGTGTCTGACACATCATACCGAGAGCCAGACGCCTGGATAACCTCTCTGACTCAATCCCTCACAGCCCCAAAAAGTTGTGCGCTGGTAAGACAGGTTTTCACTACAAAAACAGTAGGAAGAATCCTTATTTGATCACTTCTTTCTTTGTTCCATCAAAATAACCTCCTCTGGCTATGCCTTTGTCTTCTACATATGCAGGAGGCTGATCACTGCTTTAAAAACTGTACAAATATATTTCTTTAATTCATGTTTGCTTAAATAATTTAGTTGTTCATCTATGTTAAATGTCCTTTTTCCTCCAGCAGACCCACACAGAGTTAACGTTAGCCTTGGGCTGATTTTAACAAGGCTTGGTTAATCAATTTATTTTTTTAAGGCACTGCTCCAAACTAAATCATTCATCAACAGTTAACTCAGCAGAGGTTGTACAATTAATAACAATTAGTATACTGTCACTCACATATGAGCCTAATATAAAAAAGGAGTAGTTCTTTACTCTTTGCAAAATTGTAATGGTGAAAGGACCAGAAAAAATAATGTAAACTGCTTGCAAATTATATCTTATATTTATATTAAATTTATATCTATTCATTCATTCATTCATTCATTAACCCTTATCCAGTTCAGGGTCGCGGTGGGTCCAGAGCCTACCTGGAATCATTGGGCGCAAGGCGGTAATACACCCTGGAGGGGGCAAAATATATCTATTTTACATTGAATTTTATTATAATTCAAGAAGTGTTTTCATTGCTCTGAAAAGCTCAAATTTTGGAATTATTTGGCAAACATTTATTCATTGATCATCTGTAACTGCTTCATCTTGATCAGGGTGCTGGTGGGTCCTGAGGCAGGGACAAGGCAGAAGCACATCCTGGACAGGGATATTTGTCCAACAGCAATGATATATTGACATTTACTAGGAGGTGGATATTTGGGTGCAGGCTGCTTTAATTTTTTTCTGCCCGTATAAAAGGAATGTATAATACAAGGGCATTGAACTCTGGTCCTGGAGGACTAGTGTACAACATCCATCCATCCATTATCTGTAACCGCTTATCCAATTTAGGGTCGCGGGGGGTCCAGAGCCTACCTGGAATCATCGGGCGCAAGGCGGGAATACACCCTGGAGGGGACGCCAGTCCTTCACAGGGCAACACAGACACACACACACATTCACACCTACGGCCACTTTCGAGTCACCAATCCACCTGCAACGTGTGTTTTTGGACTGTGGGAGGAAACCGGAGTACCCGGAGGAAACCCACGCGGACACGGGGAGAACACACCAACTCCTCACAGACAGTCACCCGGAGCGGGAATCGAACCCACAACCTTAGTGTACAACAAAGTTTAGTAATTCCCCTGCTAAAATATGCCCAGTAAACATGGCAATCATAGGTGATGGTCATGTATTTAATTACATTTTCTTGTTTTATAAAACCTAAAGCATGTTTCCTCCTCATGTCCTAGCTCTTCAGTCAGTTTGCACGCTGGAAAAAACATCCAGTGTTCTTTTCACACTGGCCTAGCTCAGTTTATGGGGAAAAGAAAATGAGGGGTTTTAGCCTGAACTGGCTCAGGTGTTTTCTCTGTGTGTATGTGACATTTTTAACAAGTTACATAACATGAAAACATATATATCTCAAGCTATAGAACTCCACAGATGGCAAAAGTTCAAATTTACTTGACATTACAGAGGTAGCTACCAAACTAGACACATTACTGGTATCTCTTTAAACTGAGCTAAACATTTGACATCTGTTCTATGTTGAATAAATATGGTCACTGAAATCACCAAATAATCTTTCCAGTCTCTCCTCATCCTCAGGTTTAAAGAATGAATATATAAATAAGGAGGCTTTGACATAACAGTGTGCAGACATTTATTTTCAGTGTTGTTTTGTGTCCTGCACCTGTGCCTGATTCATCCTTTTCACTTCTGTAGCTTTTGAAGTGCTGACTGCACACTTGTAATACATCATTTTTCTGCAGAGTATTAGCTTCCTTTATGATAACCACCATTTTGACATCGTTTTTGGAAAAACAACAGAAAGGAACACTTTGACATTTCCATTTTCAGCACGTGCTCTTATCCAGAATGAAGTGGCATGCAGTGGCAGGGGAATGTGTGTTAAATGTCTTATCCCAGGGCTATTACAGCTGTAGCAGTGCTGTTCCTTCCAGGATGAGTAACCTGGAGGAGTTGTTTTAAGGTCTTACTCAGATTTGGTCTCGTTTATATTTGGCCTTGTCTCATGTTCGTTTGGACGAGGTCTTGACTTTATCACATTTTCTTTTGAACTCAGTCTTGACACTGAGCTCACTTATATTTGGCCTTGACTTAGTTTCTCTGTCACTGTAACTCAGTCTTGAATTTGTCTCATATTCATTTGGACTCAGAATTGACTCTTTCAGTTGTCTTTCAGTCATTTGGCCTCTGTATTATTTGATTTCATCTTGAGTCAATCTCAGCTTGTTATAGTCTTGACCAGAAATGGAGGTTTCTTCACTAAATCATAGAGTGGACCACACCACATGAACATACAGGAACTGTGGGAGTGATCAAATAGGAGGAAACAGCCATAAATAATGATGGCTACATGAAAGTTTGCCATAATTTGGTGGGTCATGGTTAAAGTGAGCTACTGTAGTGTAATAGGCTTATAAATGATTGAGCATCCTAATAATCCGACTAATACTTCATCCATTACCTCTTGAAAACGCTTTAAGCTTCTTGAACTTGGCTGCTGACTGCATGAGAACACAGACCACCAAAAAACAAACACAAAGAAAACCACCATGATAATGTAGCATTTAGGTCAAAACATAACAGTGTGTTTTTATACATTTATTTGTTTGAAAATGTCTGTGATCTATGATGTTTTATCTGATTAACATTTCAAATAGTTTTATAGATGTAAAGGAAAGTATGACAGGTTTCATTAATGGCTTATTTTGGTTAAATGTATACCTATGAACGATTGTATTTTAGTAATTCTGTGTATAACACTTCCATATCAGAGGCTATTGTTATTTTTGTAAAGCCCTTGTAATGACTTATCCGGCCAGTAGCTATTCATTAATGGGATTCTTATTACTGTCTTACAAAGCAATAACTAAATAGAATTTAGCATTTCCCTGAGCATTTTAATTTGTGGTTTCTGTTATTATCTTTCAATTATAATGCTCTTATTAAGCCTCCTCAAGCCAAACAATGGACACTAACTTACCAGGACAATAACAGCTAATTAACTGGCTGCCCAGATCAGCAGTTTTCAGAACACATTTTTGTAGATAAATAAATAAACAAATAAAAACAGCATATCTGCGGTATGTGCTTATAAGACTTAATAAAACATGAAAAGGCAATTATATTGATCCCCCATACAAGGTTTATCATCAACACATATTTGTAGTTAAAACTATAAATAATTTCAGATGTAATGTACCTAGAAATATAGTCATTTGAGCCTCAAACTATGAATACTTCAGAAATGTGGTGTTGGTTTTAGATTACACAGATTTTTTTCTTACTAGAACATCCATGGTCATCTTGTGATTTTGATATTTTTACCTCAGAGGTAAAAATGTCAGTGCTACAGCTTCTGCTGTTAGTTCAGTAAAGCTTAAAATGAATACAGGAGCAATAATGGAATCTCAAAGAAAGAAAAAAGAAATTCTCAACAATTATCTTTTGGCAAAGAATATAGATGATCAATAGAAATGTCCGTCTCTTATCTTATCAGTAGGACTTTTTGGCATTCCTGTTTTCAGTAACAGATAAACTAATATCAAGTGAAACATCGTATTTCATCAATCCACAAAATACAACATGTATCTCTGAAATGATCAATTATCAACAGGATGAAATATCAGTTTTTTATTTCTAATGTAAATTAATGTGAACACATTTTATTCATTTTGATGTAAGTATTAAAACTTAATGAAACCTTTTTGATCATTCTGAGAATTTCTCTTGGTCTGCCTTCTGTGAAATCTTCTACCCTAAACCTAGCTCTGTGAATGTGTTTAAATGATGCAGAATGAGACAGCTGAGTTCTCTGGAAATCAAACCTGTTATAGCTAGAGTACAATGTCCTGTTTTCTGTCTTATAATTTTGCTCCTGAATATTACAGTGCTGTTGGCCTAGGCTCAAATTAAAGCTGCACAGAGTAGAACAATGTTGTAACTGCACATTCTTTTTTTCCCTCACAATGTGTGTGGTTTTGTCCTCTCTCTGCACTGGAAGAAAACGATTGTGACAACATGTACAGGATCAGAATATGAATCAATGTTGCCATCTTGTGGAATGCTAATATCAGACATGGCCAGGGCTCCAGTGTATGATATGTCCCACATATATTCACAATGACAGATAAATATGTTTGAAAATCCAGCATAATGCATTGTTTGATAATGATGATGATGATGATACAACAGTAGTATGTATTTAGCTAAAACCTAAAACATAATCCATAGTGCATTGTTTCTTTGCAGATAAAGATAAAGAAAGAAATGCCTATAGAAACCATAGGTTGCAAAATGTACAGAGCAAATATATATGTAAAGATAAATTTAACAATTATGTCATCTGTCATCTCATTACTGATGGTGTGTGTGTGTGTTTTATATATATTATATATATATATATATATTCCTGTCACCACTTTTGTGAGTTTTTGTGACCTGAACATTTATTTTAAGCTTCTTTTTAAATCTTTAGCACACATACTAAAGACATTAGCTATTAAATTATACTATTTTCTAAATTACTGTATTTAATAGCATGATGTAGTCAAGCTTATGACCTGACCTGGCCTTCTAAACCTGCTAAACAAAGTACTAATAATTTTACCAGCCCAATTCCCATCACTCTAAATAGACATAAATATGCCTCATATAAGTGTGTTGTAAAATCTTAAGCAGACAAGTGGTCCTGATTATTTCTGCTGAATTTTTGAGGGGGGAATTCAAGCATCAGTCCTATTTATAGCAGCAGATTTTGTTTTGTCCTGTTTGTGAATCTTGCTCTTATCTTGAGAGAAGTGGCCAGAATTGCTCATGGGAATCCCACGCATTTTCACGTTGAAAGAAGGCATTTTTTTCTGTAGCTGTAAAGCAACATTGTTCAAAAAATAAAAATAGTAAGAATAAAAAAAAAACAACTGCTAGATTGTGGAAGTAGTTCCAAGTAATGCTGGCTATTGTCGATCCCATTTTAAAACTTTCAGTGCATGAGATGCTTGCACTGCTTTTGGCTGCTTCTGCTCTGAAGTCTTCTGATCACTTTCAGAGCTGCTGTGTGTTGGCTGTACAGAGAGTGTGTAAAGCTTCTGTTATCATAGTCAAACAGTATTTAGTTTCTCGCTGGAGATTTAGGGTGGTGTGCATTGTCTTGTGGATGATGCACAGTAATCAGCTCCTTTGAGTCTCTCCTTCTGAAAGCTGCTGCACCAACTTGTTGTGTCTTTATGTTACATCATTCTCCACATGGCACTTTATTAAGCTTTTGGGAGCAGACTGGAAGAAAGCCTCGTCTTCAGATTTGTCTTTGCACTAAGCTAATATTGTTACAAGAGCAGATGAATCACAGGCTGACCAGCCCAGCATATGCTGGGGGAAGCTAATTTATGCCTGGCTTTGGAGCACAGAGCACGTTCTTAGCATTGACAAGCCTTGCATCGCTGTGATGTTTCCCTTTTGCATGTCATATTAATGATGGTAGGGTTTGTTTTGTCAGGGACATGGCTTTCCAAACAGAACAAAAGCAGCAGAACGGTGCCTGGTGCCAAAGGCTTCGCAATCACTGCTCCAAGGCGGCCGCCTGAAATTCCAAACAGGTGTGATGTCATGGTGATACTTAGTTATGTGCCGGTATTTAGAAGGGCCACTGTGGAAGATTACAATTACTTAACATGCTGTACTGGCCTCTCTTGTGGTTTTCTTAGTCCACCATTCAGCTGAGCTGAGCACGGACACGATGCCACTCCTGCAAACGGTGTGAAGGACATGTTTAGGGAGGCTTAGTGCTGAACACACAATGAAAGTGGCTTTTGTATCATAGAGGCTGCTGCTCACTATTGGTCCCCTCCCTGTGACAGGACTGGGACTTCAAAGCTCTGGCAGAAGACACTGGTGCTGTGGAAAAAAAAAACTCCCATTGGCAGTCACAGCATGCCTTATTCCTGCTCTGCAGCATCACATCCAATACATCTGATCGAGACTAATTGCATCTTCTAATACAGGCTTGTTTAAAGGATTCTGTGTTTGGAATGATTACATTCAATACGCCACTATATATAGTGCTGAGTTAAAATCAGAGACCACCTGTCCATTTGTGCCATGTCCAGTCAAATTAGCCACAACCACAAAGGAGGGAAAAAAAGAAGGATACTGAAAATAACATAAAAGCCCCTAGTATAAATATAGCATCAAATCCATCAGTATTTGTTAATCCTTTTGTGCACCCCACTGCCACTTTAACTCTTCCTTCCTTACAATCCTAAAAAGCTCTGAGATATAGCTGTGTCCTCTCAACATAAACTGTTAACAATAGAGTGTCAACTTACATTATGTTCCACTAATGGTTACACAGCTACTCAACAACTACCCAAACACACCTCAGCTGCCATGCATAACTTAAACTACCAGAATATCTAAGATGAGGAGAAGGGTTTTATTAACTGATGACTGTAAAATGTGTGTGACACAGAGGTACAACAGGTCACATTAGTGACACATAGCTCCAGGGTCTCAGGGTCCTTGGTGTTATTTTTGCCTGAGATAACTAACTGTCAAGTTTGGAGTGTTCTTCCTGTGTCTGTGTGGGTTTCTTCCAGGTGCTGAGGTTTCCTCCCACAATCCAGAAACACACATTGTTAGATGGACTGGCTGTGTGAATGGTGAATGGTCAGTTTGAGATATGCTGTGATTGACTGGAAACCGTGTTGTGTTCCTTGTGTTCCTTACTAGCACACAGTGATTCCATGTAGGCTATGAACCCTCTGTGACCGTGATCAGAACAAATCAGTTGTCTTGGGGGCTTCTGTTCATTTTCTGATGCTGAAAAATGAAAAATATTTGGCTTTTACATCCATTTCCAGGAAGTGGGGCATATGTTGTGAAGAAAATGTTGAAGTTATATGTTTGAAGTCTAGACAGTGATCTCCAATGTAATATGAATTCATAACTTATTAAAACTCATATATTCTGTTTTCTTCTGCAGCAGACTCAATACACGTTTTTGTAAGTGTTGGCCATATTAATACCACATAGTAGGGCAGCCTACTAATTACTATTTCAAAGGTTCAAGTTTGTTGCCCTTGAACAATTCACCACATACTTTGTCATGTTCAGAACGTCTCTTTCGATTTATAGGCCTTGAGAAAACTCTTAAGTTGTGGTGGGCAAAAGATTAATGTGTACACATGTTTGTTCTTTGCCAAGGGCAATGTGCAGGTTAAGGTCATGGAGACTCAAGCAGTGAGATGCCTTATGAAGGACATGGCAACTAAGGGGCACTTTACGTTCAAGGACATGGATGTTTCTTATTACAGGGTTCAGACTACACAGAGATGTTCTGGGATTATTTTCTTCTATTCATCACTGAGGTTACAAACCCAACTTCAATTAGCTTGATATTGGTTTGATATTTGGAAAACATATATAGTTTCTATGTAATTTTAATGAAATTTCAGTACAAATTGGTGACTCTTAGTGCATAATATCTTGTGATGAATGATGCTCTGTCCAATGTGTGTTCCTGCCTTGCACTCAGTGATGCTGAGTAAGCTCCTGATCAACCTCAACCCTTATCAAGATGAAACACTTTCAGAAAATGAAGGAATAAATCAATGGATGAATAAAATATAGAATGTATAAATGAATGAACAGATGAATGAATGATGCAATAAGGTGATAGTAACTTCATAGATTGCATTACATTCTAAACATAAGGTTGCTATTAAACTCACTTAGCTGCATCATGCAGACGTTATATCAGTGTGGCACGTATTATAGCTCAGACACTAAGTATTTTTTTACCGCTTTACTGTGTCTAAAATATTGAATGAGAATATTCCCTAACCATTACTAAGATTATGATATTGTTTTTAAACTGAATAATCATAATGATTTAAATATGAATGTAGAAGAAACAAGAGAAAGTAAAACTTTGTATGACCTCAACTGAAAATATAAACTCTACTTTGTCTTCTTAAACCACACAACTTTGTTGTAAAACCTTTCTTACTAAATGGTTTGAAGCTTGTTAGGACTAAGGAATGATTTTGGAGAGAAGCTCCGAGCTAGAATTTTTAAAAGAGGACCTGCCTTGCGAAGCTGAACATTGCCGAGTGCCAACTTAAACCAAGTGCAGAGGCTCTGAGGCTAAAAGAATGGTAAGATCAAATTAATCTTTTGAGGTTGTTAACTGGGATAGGAAGAAATCCACACTGGGAGCACTATCAGGATCAGGCCAGCATAGAGTTTGATGCTTGGGGCAGGGCTGCTGGCATTGTGCTGTGGTTACAGCCTTCTTCTCTGGAAAGCTGTTCCACATGGTGGAGCCACCTACAAAGTGCTGCACTACAAAGTGATTAAATTAACGAAGGATGCTGTAGTGCAGATGTCCTCTCCCTGGCAGCTATGGAACATGACCTTGGCTTTAAAACATTGTCACCTCTGCCCTGCTTGCAGTGTTTATTCTCGTAATATTCTGGGAAATAGTCTGGCAAAAATAACGGCAACCTCCAAGCTTGCTTGCAGCAGAACATTGTAAGGTCATCTGGTTGTTTGTTTTATTTTCTTAAAACATTTGAAAATATCAGCAACCCTTTCTACTGTGTGCACAATTCATCATGATTGAATCAACAGAAATGATCCAACATTCTTAAAGTCTTGTTACATTTACTTACATTAAAATTAAGTGTTTTTTTTTTCTTCCTACTATAGTGTTATCATTTTTGGAGCTACAGGGTTTCATTGAGACAATTATTTTTCGGAATTGCTAAAACTCTTAACTCTATTAGACACACAATTTTGAGTCATCAATCCACCTTCCAACATGTGTTTTTTTGGACCATGGGAGGAAACCCACAGAGACACAGGGAGAACACAACTAACTCCTCACAGACAGTGGGACTCGAACCCCCAACCCCAGATTCCCAGAGCTGTGTGACAGCAACACTACCTGTTGTGCCACCGTGCCCCAGAATTTCAGGACTTCTTTTTTTCATCATTCTTTTTTAAAGTACATCACTCACAGTAAATGTATGTACTGTAAACTTACATAAAATGTGTATGTTTGCTCCATTTAAAAGATGTATTATCTTATTTTTACTTAGAATGTCACTAAAATGTGTATAAATATGTGCTATGCAGATGAGTTTTAAATGTGTATATAATATTGCTCATATTTGTAGATTAAACTCTGCATTTTTAGTGCATGTGGTGCTTCATGGCCAGGCCTTGGTTTAAATGGTTTGTTGTTGGAAGCACTTATACTTGAAAAGGGCCCCAATTTCACAAGGAATTGGACAAACTCATCCTGAGCTTTTTTCTTTTTAAGGCAGTTAGGCATTAAGGGGAAGCTCTATTCAGGCAGAGTAATGGTCTGGAACTTTAATTGTCATGGGTAGTTCATCTTCACTAACAAAAGCAGCTAACAATAAGGTCTCGGAAGAAAGCCCACCTTTTCGACAACACCAGTGATTAAGCTTTCTTGACTTTTTCCAGGAGAATGCTGTACAGGGCACAGCAATTCCCCAGAGAGCTGCACATGTTAGTCCATCAGCTGCTGCAATTGTCCCAGTCCACCTTTAATCTGTCTGTAATCTCTGCTCCATTTAACTTTGAGTGACTTTGATCACGAACTAATTCTGTTGGTTTATTAAACAACATGTTATTCACTGTTAAAACACAACCCACTTGGAAGTAAAGTAGAACTAGAACTTTATGGAATGTTGCCTGAGGTCTGTTTTTCTTTTGGATCGTTTAGTGCTTTTGTACAGGAAAAAAAATTATATATATATATATATATATATATATATATATATATATATATATATATATATATATATATATATAGTTTGTTTGTCTCTTTTTCAAGGCTTTCTATTTTTATCTTCTATCTTTAAACCTGAGAGGCATTATCTTTCACCAACTGTGTTTGTGTTCCTTAGACCAGACATCAAAACCAGTTAAAGCAAAAAGGTTATTCAATTAATCAAAGCTCTTTTTTCCCCCCACACTGTCTGCAACCTGCAGGGAAATTTTGATGTAATTGTGTTATTTACCTGCATGAAACACAAAGCTGTCAGCTCTGTGAAGCTGAGGTGTGAGATTTTGAATCAGATGGGCTCGTGTTATCTTTAGAGATTCAGATGATGAAAAACATCAAGTGGGAATCTTTTTTGCTGGGTTCAGTTTTTATGTATTTTTGCTTTTTTTTTTGTTTTTTTTCTCAGTTGCCACTATTTCTAAGAGACTGGGGATGTTTCACCTGACAGACTAATATTTGTATTGAAACAATAAAAATATAATTAGCTTCTGTCTTTTAACTTTGTATCCAAAATACAGGTTTGATTTTGTTAAAATGAGGTGGGTGACTGTGTCTCATTTGAACCAAAAAGTCTTTCAAGTGAAAACAAATGTTACTGAGAGTAATTAACTTCCGTTGCATTATTCCATTTGTGTCATTTCTTGACATACTTTAGCGATCAAAGTGGGTGAAAAAGTCTGACAGGATGAGGGCAACAGAGATTAAGAATTTATTATATATATATATATATTAGATTATGGTACTAAACTTAGTCCTAATTTGTCAGCAGATTAAAACGGTTTGGACATATAAACATGTTTTCCTCTCTGTAGGAGAGCTTTTATGAGCTGGAGACTTTGTTTAGTCTAAGTAATATACTATGACATTGTATATATTTTACAGCACTTCTGTAAAGCATTCCTTTAGGACTAGGAATTACACAAACAAACATTCAAACAAGTATTTTTCATACATTCTTTTATCCAGTGTATTCTCACTGAATATGTTCAGATATGCATATGTTTATTCTGCATAGAGAACTGTTCCTCATCCTCCTGGGCCATATACGATATCATAATTATAAAATGTCAAAGCTTGTGCTGAAAGGTGGCTGGGAATATAAACTTACCACAGTCTGAAATTTCTAAACAATCCAAGGCTCTGTGAAGGTGGAACTTATAGTAAGAGGCAATGGACATCCCTGTGGATGTAATGAAACCTTTTCAAATGTAATCCTAAAAAAAAATGTGACCAACAATGTACACACTGTGTTGTGTGCTCCAAGAACACACTGTGGTAAAAGAAAATATTATGTCATGTAAAATAAAACATTTCGGTTAGCTAGCGTATAGCACTCCATGAGCTGGATTGTGTTTGAAATTGTATCTGGATGTTCAAAGAGCACAGAGTAAAGACATTTTAGGCGGGACACCTTCCCTTGTTTTTGGATAATAACTGAATTCAACACAGGAATTTACAGCAAATGTACATTGTAATTAGATCATGTCTGACCCCTGCTGAATACCTGTTCCAAAACTTTTGTCTCAGTAGAAAGAAAGAGCACCATCTACTGGATCGGAACAGAAGAGCAATTGTTTATCTGATAGTCTATCAGTAGGCTTAATAGATGTAAAAATATTCATAATTAAACATAATTTTGATACTTGGTCTTCTGTGTGATATGGTTTTGAGCCTGAAATGGCAAAATTATATTGTATCAATTTCCCGACCCTCACATATGATATAAATGAAATGTCGTTCTGTCAAGATCCTGGTGATGAGCTTGGCTCTGTCACTTGTTCAGTGAAAGCTGATGTTCTTCTGTGTCTGAAGCAGTGACTCAATGCCTGTAGTCTCCAAATGATAAGATGTCTCCTATGAAAACTGAGGCCCATTAAAATGATAGATTGCATTGTGTCATAGTTTATGCCGAGGGACAGTTTACACCCACAAAGCAGCCTAATTGCATTCATTCTGGTGAAGAGTCCACAAACGATTCTGTGAAGCTGCTATGACTTGGCAGCAGTCTGCGTGACAGGAGAGGACTGCCTTTGAGGAAGAGGAACGCTAATGTAAATCCCAACAAACAAAAAAACAAGCAGTGTCCAAGTCATCTGTCGCCTGGTGACAGACCCACTATGCATAATTTCAAAGGCAGTACAAGCAATCAATGGCCAGGCTCGTTTTCATCTTAGAGGCTTGTTGATCTGTGCGTCGCACTCATCGTATCTTGTTAAAATGTATGGTAATCAGTGGATCATTTCAAGCTCTGAGATTCAGTTTTTAGCCTTGTCACAGAGTACATCTAAAGCTGTAGCTTGTATTCTTCAGTGGTGCGGCATGTCTTGCATGGTTATTACAGGAAATGTCTGTGATTCTTTGTGATAGTCTGTTTGAGCTACAGTTAAGGAAGAAAAAAAAAATCCTCCAAACAGCAATGATAGTTGCACTGGGAACTAAAGTTTTACCCTTTTCTTACATCTTCGTCTTCTTCTTTCTTATGACATCCTTTATGTTCTCAATTTTTGTCAGAATCATTATATTTGGAGAAATGTGATACCGAACTGCTGCAGTTTGCTTTATGCTTATAATAATAAGGCGGATAATAGAGAAGGTGTATAATAGAGACGTATCTCAGAAACTGTAACAACCTCTGTAAGGTAAAAGTGGGATATTTAAAGAAAATAAAACGAAAAAAAAAAAAAAAAAGATTTTTGGCTCATTTTCACTGGATCACAATTGGCTGAATGGGATTTGTGGCACTTAATAAAGAAGACTGATAATAGAGAAGGCTTATACTAGAGAAAAAGAATAATAATAAGAAAAGCAAAAAGCCAGAGTCAAAAAAGGCCAGAAAAAGTGCTCCAACATTTTGTGTTTTCAGTTCAATGCAATATTATTCCGTTTTCACTGCTTGGGTGAGATATTTATTCTGTATTTCAGCATATGCTGTGGATTATCTTAATAATGCATCCTTTAAACCATATGTGACCAAGATATGCATAATATAATATTAAGATAACATGTTAATATAAATTAGAACATTTAGAATTATAAATATATAACACAAATGGAGTCAAACGCTGGCATTCACAGCACAAATGTGAGTTAATGCTGATCCAGGACCTGTTTTTGAGGATAAGGTCAAGATTAAATTGGAAAGATTCTGATTCTATCGTATTTGCAGCACTCAGAGGTGCTTTGTGTATACCAGCTCAAGCCCTGTACTTGAATGTATCCCCACCCTCTCTCTCTCTCTCTCTCTCTCTCTCTGTCTTCTTAAGCTTAAAGGAAACCGAGAAGAAAGCAGAAGAAACCCATTTTCTCTTTTGAGACATAGCACTCCAGCGACTTTGTGGGTACAGTGGGCGCATCTAATCTTTGACACTGAGTGTTTTGGGACTGGCGCTATGGTGAAGTACTCTTAGCTGCATTTTGATCCTCCCACTCTGCCTGATATTGTAAGATCAATTCCTTTGCTCTTCGATTTCTCAGACACTCACTCAGTTTGCCCCTTCAGCAAACCTGGGTGAACCTAATCCATGGATAGTTCTAGCACTGTGATGCTCAAATACATTTAAAAAAAAGGCTGCTCATAGTTGCACATTGGGGAAATGCATGGATTAGCCGCTCAGATGAGAGATGTCCTACTGAGATTCAGGTTCAAATCCCAGCTGTGTAATGTGCAGTCCATGGTCAAGCATCTTTGGAAAGTAAGCCTTGTTCTCATCTCATTTAGCCTCATTTCCATTTCGTGTTCTGGGAGCACTGAGGTGGTTGATGATGATGCTGCATGACCATGAAGACATTAAACCTGATGCATTTTGTTCTCTGCCAAGAGAGTTTGCAGTGCCTCTCAGGGATGGGTATTGAAACTCTGCTTCTGCTTTTATGGAATCAACTGAATTCATTCAATACCAAATAGTATGAATAAACCCTGATCGATTGAATACTGAATTTCAGTACCTAGGCAGTGGGCCTTATCTGCCTCAATGAGCCATATGTATCTTACTATAACCTGATGCTATAACCTGTTAGAGAAAAATAAGGGGAAATACAAAAAGCAGTGGTATTGTGACTACAGTCGTCCAAATCGTAAAAACTTTCCAAAATTATTTTTTAATATGGTTTGGAATTTGGAATAGAATAGTTGATAAAAATGCAACAATTAACATTTCAAAATTCCTGAACAATTAAAAAGTGTAATTAAAAGAAAGAGTAATGTGACCCATTGACAAATATTCTTTGTCCCAGCTTCTCTTAAATATGTTTTGGCAAAATGTTTCTTTGTCCTTTTGTCTGTTAAATAAAGGTATGAGTGAGTTAACAAATTACAGATTTTGGTTTTTGTTGAATTTATTTTGGAATTTGAGTTTTAAAAAATATTGTGGTGTTGAAAATTGATATTAAATATATATTACAAGAATAGATAGATAGACAGATATATATGGACCAACTAATATATATATATATATTAGTTGGTCCAGAATCAGACCCAGCTCTCTCTAAGGAAAAATGCTGAGCTGCCATGTCATCTCTAGAATGCCAATAAAATGTCTTTGCTCCGAAACACTCACCTTATTTTGACCTCTGTTCTCTCTCCTAGTAAGGATAGCTAGCAAATTACAGTTGTTTAAATGAACAGGACAGTGATGTTTGCATGTTCAGAGACTGAAGGCGTAATACAGACAACATAATCTCTGGATTTCAAAGAAGAAGAAATACATTTTATCAGAAAGTTTAGCCTAGAAATATAGAAATACATGGCAATAGCATGCAGTTACCCCTCCACATCATTCTATTGGCCTTTTAAACTCTTAAATTGACACCATTCATGTAGGAGAAAAAGTGAAGAAGAATAAAACCAGAATTGTTTAATTTTTGACCGCCACCTCATTAAGAAAACTATTGCAACATCTTAAAAACATAATTAATGTATCTTGTTTTAAGTGATTTTATGTAGAAAATGTGTGTCATCCCAGATGCAGATCATTTTGCTTGGTTCAAGCATATTTTCTTTAAAAACACAACAAAATCACCCAAAATATTCCTTGGAATAAAAAAAGACACCAAAACTAGTAATATTATATCTCAATAATAAACAGATATTGATTTGATATTTAAAGACTACATAAATGGGGGTTTCCACGTGCTAAGATATCAAATATTGATTAATATCTTTGTGTAAAACACCAAGTATAAATGTGCAGTGCAACAACACATTTTATGAGGTCGAATACTAAGGTCCAGGCCTTCACAGTGACAGCTTTGTCTGGTTAACTGTACAAAGCACAGCATTAATGTTACATTGTTGTCTCAACATCACCAAGCCCAATAAACTGGATCTTGATCAGACTATAGTCGGATGTGTACCTCTGGCTAGATGTCAGCAGGGGGGATTCTATGCATAATATTTCTGCATATTTCATCAGCATGGCCCAATAATTATGCAGGATTATTAGCTCAATTATTTGTCCTTGACCAGCTGACGCTGGTTGACATTTATTGTTCCCAGCAAGAAAGGCTGGCTTTTGGTTTTTCATCTTTTTTCACTTTCCTTTTTGCCTGGTGTTGACAAGACTGCTGAAGTGCAACATCGCCATCTACCGCCAGGCCTCAGAAAAGCTTCCTCAAAACACCATCATCATCATCATCATCATCATCTTCTTCATTTCCGCTTAATCCGTTTCAGGGTCAAAACATGAGGTCAGATATTTTGAAATAGTCTACATGGAAATAAAATCGAGCTGACTGAACTCTTATTCATTTTGGTAACTGCTTGTTTTTGACTAAATTACCTTCTTTTTTGTCTTTATTCATAAAATGTAAAATGATTCAATAAATAAGTCAATGTTTTTTTTTAAAACTAATAATACACATTGTCTTACAGTTTTAAGGGTTGTATTTCAGATAAAAAAATAAACAACAGACACATTAACTAGTTTATTGTGAGTTGGTAAACTATGAATAGAACATAGGTAATTAATGCTATTTGATGCAATGGTGAATACGTCTTCATCCTAATAAATTCTAATTTTGTTTCTACATCGTTATAATATTCATACCTTTTTTGCATTTAACATTATCAAATGTAAAATATATATTTTTTGTACTTCTTTCAAAAAGCACTCGAGGCTGAAACATTTATTATTTAAGCATAAATAAGTGTGTGTACCCTGTGATGCAGGCAAAGACATGGCATTTATATGGATATCAAAAACAAAAATAAATAAATAAACCAAGCCTGGGGTGAATTTTATGTGTACATTCTTCATCAGTGTTAATTCTGGAGGGTTGTGTGTTTTTATTTTATTTTATTTTATTTTATTTTGGTTGTTTGTTTGGATTTTTTTAAGAAATTGCAACTTTTTTTCCTGGATGTCATAGCCTGGGCACCAAATGAGGTATAACACGGAGGTAGATCATGGAGCAGGTCAAGCACATTTTAGCCAGACTTCAGAAGCTTCAGAAGACTACAAAGCAGGTCAATCAAGACTTAATGGACTGGGCCTAGCAGATTTTAATAGCACCAAGGAAACCTGCTGAATGGACACACCAAATTTTATTCACACCTGTGTAACTTGCAAAGCAGGCCAAACTAATTTTAATCACAAGTTTGCAGAGCAGAGCAAGTTAATTTATTTGTACTGGTGTAGCTCATGGAATGGGTAGAGCAGGTTTATAATTGCCCTGTGGTTGCACACAGAGCAGGCATAATTAGGTTTAATCATACCTGGGTAGTTTGCACAGCAGGCCAAGCAAGTTTTAATTCCCCCCGAGGTAGCTCACATTGCGGGCTAAGCTAGTTCCTAATGTAGCAAAGTAACTTGTGAAGCAGGCCAAGTGAGTTGCAGCCAAACTGTGTTTGCCTGTTGAGCAGGCCAAGTTAATCTGAATTGCACTGGTGTGGTTCACAGAGCTGACCAAGCAAATTATACTTCAACAGTGTCAGGAAAGTGTACGCTTCAAAGTAGGGGCTTGGGACTAGATGCATATGGAAGGGTTGTGACACCTGATGGTAGGGTTGCATAGAATGCCACTTATAGTTAGGGATAACAGGAAACAGCTGTGGGCATACAGGGAAAATAAATCATGACTCAGATGAAGCATGTGTAAGCAATCGCCCTTGTGAATTGAAAACATCACGTGATTATCAGAGACCCAGTAAATTGGTGGAACTGGCAATGGCTAAAATTGGGAGGAAAATTGAGTAACAGAAAAAAACTGAATAAACACATTAATGTCTAAAGATTTACCTTAGTTGTCAGGAAAGCTCATGTGTGTGACACATCGTTTTAATAAAGAGCTACCAAACATAGTGACACTTCTGCTTACATTTCATTATTTGTCCTGCTTTGAACAATGATAAGAATCTGTCATGTTCCATGTAGAAAATACACTGATAATTAATTCTCTATTAAAGTCTATATTAGTGTTCTTGTAGCAGCTATGATCTTTTGGCTTTTTTGCTAAATGTGAGTGTACTTTTATCTATTGTACAGTCCTCTTCTTGTTTCATCTGCTGTCTTAGTGAGGATTTTCAGGGCAGGTGGGGACTAGACTGAGTAGATGAAGCTGTCCACAAGGTCAGGAATTGGAGGGCAGGTATCTTCAGAGCTCCTTTCAAACACAGCCATCTCCATCGTCTACAGGATCCAAAACAACACCTGCACTCTTCCAGCCTTCTTTTGATGTGGTGCAAACATCACTCTTCATTTATAATCAATTTTAATCCCTTTGAAACCTCCTATCATTCTCTTCCCCTTGTTATCTTGGAGAACAAAGGCTACAACTGCAACACAGCCATCTTATCACATACAATCTTGCATGCCTTGGTCATCTCCCGGGGTATTTCAGTGGGTCAGTCACACCACTTTCATCTTCTGACATTTCAGAATATCAACAAATAAATCATTAAGTTTTTAAAGGTTAAGGTACAATTGCTTTGTTCTTTATTTTTCTCCCAAGTGAAGCCTAACAGAAATAAATTGTGATTATTAGAGCAGCCAAATAGTCAACAGCCTGAATGCAACATCAATAATTCTGGACTGCACAACTGACACTAGTTACAAAAATGATGCTAAATGATTGTATGATGTTATTGATTCCAAAAACAGTTTTAGAATACAATTCACAGTGAAATAAAATTAGGTTACAAGTAAACATGCATCCCACTGATATTTGGGCCCCTTTCACCAGTGTAAAATTTTTAATAATCATCTCATTCCATCAGTCCTACCTCTATGAAAATATGTCTCAAGTTACATGATACTGGCAAAATTGGTCTTGATGTATATCTGACAAATCACACCAAAGTTGAGTAAACCAAGTGATGAAAATCTACCATTCCTCAAGAAAATAATCATATAGACACAGGTGAAAGTGGAAAAAAAATTTATTTATGTTTGCATGCTATATAAAATAATGAACTTTGAAATATCTTTAATATATGAATCTCGCTTACTACAAAACTTCACTTGCAAAATTCATTTAGTCTCCATAAAGTTCTAATTCATAAATTTCAGGTGTCAGTGTTACTGTTGAAATGCTAATCTACACGGCAAAGGAAAAAAATTCAAAACATGAAAAATCCCAGAATTTAAATAATATAACAGTGCCGACTTCCGTAAATGGATTTCGAGTTTTGATGGCTTCAGAAAACATTACAGAACAGCATTCAATTATACTGAAGCAGCATGCTGAAAATATGATCCTAAATTACATTTAACACAGATCCAGGAAATATGTACATGATTTAATTACAAAAAGCTATACAGCAATGTGAAATATCAATATGATATATTTGTATATTCACTATTTTGTAAACGTTGAAAGTCATGACAACTATAACGTGGTAATTACTTTGGTGTTTTGCAGCTACTTTAGAGACAGCTTCTTAAAAATGTCCATTGAGTATTTTCGTGCTATACCTAGTCTTATTATAAAAGTCTATTTAAATGACATTTGTGAATGAACAATTTCAAAAAGGTTTAATTGGCAAGCTCACAACTGGTTGTACTCACAGTGGTTTTTAAAAATGGTTTTTATCCCCACAAAAGACACAAAAAACTTGAAATAAAAGAGTTTGTAGCTGTTCTATACTTTAACATACATTTCATTTTAGGTCATTGAAAGTTAGTAGCACATGATAATACTGACCTCAAATTGTATGATGAGGTAAACATTATAATATATGATGAGGTAAACAGGATATGAAAACTAATACTTCTGGTAAAAGTGACTTTTGGTGCACATTTTCCTTGAATTCTCTCGCTGAGATACTTTTCAGAAAAATTCTTATTTCCAAAAGTCAAATGGAAAATGTGGTGCGCAGTGATGTAATAAATCACATTGCTTTTCTCTGTCTACTGTAGCAACACTCTACTATTAGGCCTCTCACAAGCTTGTCATCCAAGCGAGAGAAAGAATGAGCACAAAAGAACATTCCAAGTGTTGACATCAAGAGTTTTTTCTTCTTTTTGTTTCTCTACTGCTGGTGTGTCTGCTGTAAGAGCATGGCTCAGAAAGCTTGAGTGCTCAAGGCAATTTCACCACCACCACACAAGCCCCAGCTCTGCCGATGTTCAGAGGGACCTCCTAGAACAGTGAGAGAGACAGAGGTTAATGGCCAATGTCTATAAGCCTGACCCCACCAAATGCACTCTTGTGCCTCGCTTCCATTCAGCATGCAGACGAATACTCCTTGGACAGATTATCCTGCCCTACAGCAAGTCTTTATTAGAGAGACTATGTGTGCAGGGGGGAGGGGTCCACATACAGATGAATTGCTAGTGTTATAGTAAAACAATGTCACTCCGATTAGGAAATACAATTTTTTGTTTGTATGCGTCTAATTAATTGTTACACCACTTGAAAATTGACTAGTACAATTTGTGAATATTTCATGATGATTGGACCAGTGAAAATGATCCTCATTTCTTTAAAGGGTATTTTCAGCTACAGTGAGAGGAAACATGTATTTAAATATTTATACTTTTGTCTTGTTTAGAGGAAAAAGTATTGCACATATAAGCATAATAACGCATAGCCCACAGTGAACGGGCTGTTTCTCTACAAACAGCACTGGGACAACCCACATCATTGAAGCAAACATTAATGGAGTACTTTACCAAGACAAATTACAGGAGAAAAGAACCTAATTGGCATAGAGTCCAGAAAGAGCATACTGCAAAAATATCTTTTCCAGTTTGGATTCTAAAACTAAATGTGAAGTTGCTTGAATGGCTTGGCAATTTCCAGACTTCAGTGCCACAAAGAAATAAAATTAAAATAAAATTAAATAAATAAATAATATACTTTCATATTCATGACTTGACAGCTGACATAAACCTGCCTATACTTAAAATAAATAAATAAATACCCCCCCCACAAAAAAAAAAAAATAACAAGTGTGAAGTTTATAGGATACTTTAGCTGACTAAACTAATAATGGTGTGCTAACTATCAATGGTTATTTTCAGCTACAACTAACATTTGTTGAAATAAGCCATTATAGGGGTTTACATAGGTTGTCATGTAGGGATTATATAAGTGTCACTTAGCCTTATGAACAATGACCTACAGTAAAGTATTACCATTTTGGACTTTTTCTTATCCTTTCAGAAATGCAAGGTTTTGTTATAATAGAAACAGAATGCTTGCAGGACGAATGGGTAGTTAGTACACTATGTTTGCTGAATCGGAAAAAGGTGTTAACTCTGTGTCATGTACTTGGTATTGTGGCAAAGTGGAAAAAGAGATGAATAGTAGGAAACGCTTTGACTTCCTCTTTGTAGTTGCTTAGGGAATTCACAAAGAATACTGTGCTTCATAGCTTTCCACACTCTAACTCTTTAATACCAAGATTGTTACATAAAAATACACATAAAAAGTGCTATCTGAACCCACGGCCATTAAAATTTCCAAAATTTAGAACAATATGCTAAACAGGTGCGCAACATCAAAAACTGGGCATAAGTTGTCCATGCATGAATTTTAAGAGTGGTAATAGTCACCTCAGTCCACTCATTGTTTTGTGCATCGTAGGACTCCACACTGTTTAGGTATGATTGACCATCATAGCCACCAACTGCATACAGCCTGTCCCCAAGCAAACACACTCCCACTGCATCACGAGGCACACTGAGGGAAGACACCGTGGTCCATGTGTCTGTTTTTGGGTCATACCTGCAACAGCAGTTCATAGAGACAGAAGCAGAAACTCACTTCCAAGCTACTATTAAAAAAAAAAAAAAAAAAAACGGTAGCAATTATTTGCTTCACTTTAGGGTAGCTCTGTATGGAGCTATAATAGGGTCAAAAGTTTTGTTCATTTAAAAAAAAAAAAATCTGAAAGACTTGAGATTGAATTTTGAAAAATGCAACAATGTATTCAAAATTAAAATAAGTGTAGGATGAATTTTTCAGTTTAAATAGAATTTAGATTCAATTATTTAATTTTGAATAAATAATTTATTTTTAATTTTCACTTTCCTATATATTTTGATATTTGAAGTCTTATATTTTTTAATTGCAGATTTTATGTTTTCAGATTCAAATCTTTATTGTTTTTCATTTCATACCTTTTTTACCTTCAGATCTTTTTTTCAGTTTCAAATCCTTTTTTTCAGTTTCATACCTCTGACGCTTTTGTAAAGTGGGAGGCGGGACATCAGTGGAGAGGGGCATGGTATATACACTGACAGCACAGCAATGAAGGAGGAACTTCATCAGTGTTAACAATGAGAACTATCATGGTATATGCAATATCCAGTGTAAAACATTGACTCTAGTGACAAAGTCCTTTACTGTGAGCTCTTTTAGACAACATTTGGTACCTATCGCAGTAAAAGAGCTATTAACTCTGTCAGAGTGCGTAGTTCCACAGCCACACTTTAGTTTCCCAGCACTTTGCTGGCGATGGCGTCCACTCCGTCAGGACAAAGCTGCAGCGAGCCGGTAACGAACCTGAATAAGCTTCTTATTCCCCAGGTTCTTAGTCTGATGTTCCGTTCCACCTTAAATTGTGCTTTAATCTAAACTGGTTCTGTTGCTGTGCTGGCAGCTTTATCCTGAAAAAATATTTTGCTTTTGAATACATTATTGTATTTTTCAAAGTTCAATCTCAAGATTTTTGTTTTCAAATGAACAAATCTTTTGACCCTAATACAGCTCCATAGATCTGCCTGTTAAAATGTTTTTTATTTTTTGAACAGAAAGTAAATTAACACATCTTTCACAAGGAACGGACTTGCCATTGTCTGTATCTGGCATTTTTCTGAACATAGTTGTTGTCTGAGTTTTACATGCTGGAATGAAATAAACATAAAATATAGTTTGGCATGACTTATTCACAGGCTTTCAGACTACATATTATGTTCTACTTATTCTGTTATACACAGTTCTGCTAAACAATCAGTAATGGTTTATTTAAGTTTGCAGATGCTTACAGAGAACATGCACTTAAACAACAAAACATCAAAATATCAATTAAAATATTCACACTAAAACAGCAAAAGCACTCCAGAAAAAAGTGACTCCAAAAATTCATCAATAGTGTGCATTCATTAAAATCACTGCTTAATTGATTGGGCTTATATGTTTGTGAAGCATGATGCCAGCACCTGCTGAGCAATATCACAGTGCATGAATAAACTGCAGCTTTCTTTTCAGTCATTTTTATGACTGTCTCAAATGACCATCTGCTGGGTGTAAATTTGATTAATTTACTGCAGTATTTTACAGCAGGTGCAAAGAAACAAGCAGTTCAATAAATAATGCCCTACCTCCCCCTGCAGCATACTGGGCTAGCTCACTATTGTTCATTCTTTCATTATATTTTATATTAGCTGGGTTTAATTCATCCAGTATTCTGCCACGCTGTTTAATTCAAGCCTACCACTGAGATCAACATGCTGCAGGTGAAGGCTGCTGTTGCCTGTAAGCATCAGCAGGGGGTGTGTGAAGCCAGATTATGAGTTTGTGTGCTGAAAAACACATTCCACAGTGGTAATGTAACTGCGGTTTCACTGAAAAAGGTGTGCCTAGTCGTGTAGGCTGAAAAACCTTTCGTGAACTGCAGCCCTGTTGATGCCTAAGACATCAGGGCATGGAAAGCACAGCAAAGAGCTGTTCTAGAGAGATTATTTTCCCTCTCATTCTTACCTCTCCACACAGTCAGAGAGTCGAGAGCAGTGGTTTGAAGCTGGTGCGTCATGGCCACCGACTGCATAGAGGAAACTGTTGTATGTGGCCACGCCTACACCTCCTCTCCGCTTTGCCATTGGTGCACACATACTCCATTTGTTTGTATGGGGATCAAAACACTCCATCGACCGCAGGCAGGAGCTGCCATCACGACCCCCCACAGCAAACAATCTGAAACAATGCATTGCAGATAACACGTTTATATATCACAGCAGAGATCACATTTTGTACACAAATAGAGCATAAAAACAATACATGAATAGACTACAGTCATTCTAATTAGCTAAACAAACAATACATCACTGTGCAAAGGTCAGAGACCACCTTCCTTTACTGCCTAGAACAGGCATTTTTGCTTTTCACTTTCTCTTACTGGAGATAAACCTATACAAAAAAATGTACTATTAAAAATTGACAAGCATTCTGAACCTGAAACATAGAAGGCTGAGAGTTTTGTTCCTCTCTCATGTACATAGTTAAACAAGCTGTATTTACACTGAACACAAACCTAATTGTAATTCCTTAAATCAGCAAAACTATGCAGGTGTTAATACGTCCAAATCCTGCTGAAAGCTTCAAAATGAATTGCCTTTCCAATTTACAAACACACGAGGTCACACACAACTACAACTTTGTAATCCTTTGTTTCATTTACTAAATCTGACCTACATTATTCCATACCACATTATCACATTATAATACAACAACACACATAAACAAAGACATTGATATAAAGCACCAAAGCTTCTCAAGGACTTCTAATAAGAAGAGTGCCTTCCCAATATTGAAGCACCTATATGATGGCAGCCAATTGCAGTCTGACAAAATTTGAGTTTTATGATATAAATTTATAAAAAGAAATTTTGTGTCAAAAATGTTAACTTTAAAATGTAACATTTTGAAGCTTCTGAACTTTTCTTAAAAACTGAAAGGATATTCTGTTCACACCTCCAAAGTTGAGTGTTACAAGTAGCCTGCATTTTTTTTCTCAGCTACAGCTACAAATTCTTTCAGTCTCATAGCATTCAGTTGTCTGTCAGATCTGAGACAAAACTCTCTCATAATGAAAGCCCTAAATTTTATGGTGCATGATGATCTGATTGTGACAATTTTGGTGCTTGACTGCGTTCTGTGTGATTGTTAGGAGTTGTATATTCTGTTTATCTTTTCCTAATATGTAAAACTCCAGTAATCTAGCCTTCCTTTGACTTTTCCTTGCCTTATACAAGAGGATTATCTTTTGAACTCCTCAAATATATCAACTCTTGCAAAAAGTAATTATTTGTATAAAAAGGATATCTGGCTGAATATGACGTAAACTAAGGACATGCACTGAGTTACATGTTGAACATGACAAAACGCGTACTGTTCACGTGCTGTTTTAACATGCCCGATTGGTAAATCCACTCAATGAATCACTTTGAGAAGTAGGACACGGGGCTTGAATAAACATAAAGGTTGTGTTTTTGAACTGAATTTGGAAATACTTCAGGGTGTGTCAGTGAATGCTCTCAGTAAGACGTACAGCTGGCCTCTGTTTTCATTGGATAGGACAAACACTAGCGCAGCCTCTGTCAGTTTTCCAAACACTGAAGTAACTATAATGTAAAAGGCACTGGAGATTTGCTGGTTTCAGAGCCCATTATTTCCCTGGCCAGATATTTCAGGGCAACACTGCATATTCAAGGCAGAACCTATAGCACGGTTTGCTATTAGGAGAAGGCCTGGGAGACATCAATAAACCAAAAAGTGCAATTCATAAATTCATCCCTGTGGGTGATCTTCTCCTTTCCCATATCATTACATAATTAAGTGTGTACAAATTTAAATCAATAAATATATGAATGTCCTGGTTAATCTCAGTTGGCCACTGCTGTAGTGTGTGGGGTCTCTAAATGTAGTACCAATAAATATGTACTATGATTCGTAACATACTTTGTTCATTATTATTCTATATCACAAACGACAGCAAACAGAGTTATCTTTAAAATGTATTATATCATATTACATACATATAATTTTTGTGCAAGTGCAGAAGCTACAGAAGAGAAAACCCCTTACTTTCCATTGAGAGCAGTTACTCCCACAGTGCTGCGAGGAGTGGACATACTAGCCACATAATTCCACTGCCTGGCCTGGGGGTCCCACCTCTCCACTGTGTTCAGATAGCTCCATCCATCATGACCTCCCACCGCATACATTGGACCCTCCAGCACGGCAATCCCTTATCAAATGAAAGGGGGGGAAAAAGACCATGAGCTTTTGTCCAAAGTAATGATATGTATCTGCAAAGGCTTAGAATTATCTCTCAGAAGATGCCTTTTGTTGTGTGTAGAGCTACAAAAAAAAATCCAAATTTAAATGACACTGACATTTGAATTAATTGAGATGAAAATCAAAAGGGCTTTCCCTTAAACAAAGAACAAGAGCTGAATAAATTTACCAGTGGCCGGACCCTGAGGACAGAACCACAGAGACACTACCATGTATTATGTATTCATGCAGCATCTCGCTGCTACCTCTGCAGAAAAGGTTATAAATCTCAGGCTGTTGCTTTTTGGCTCTCGACGTATAAATTGCCCCTTGACCGACATTCTGAAATGACTCTTATATTGCAATGTTGTGCAGGCCTCATGCTGCACCTCTGAGTGCTGGTTTTATGAAGGTACTGTATATTACGCAGAAAAACGCTGCAGTTAATTTTCTTTATGTTAGGTATAAAATTGAGTGCCATGTACAGTACTGTACAAATATGAAAGATCACCCTTATTATATTTTCTGTCAAAAATGTCATTATGTTCACATTATTCTTTTTTTTTTTGCCTCAATAGCAATAAAAAAAGAAAAATGTACAGATATTTCAACTTTTTTTAACTGTATTTAGTGTGTTAAGATTTTACCAATACTTCCATTTTAACAGAAGATTTGCTTTTCAAATAAATCCGCAGGGAATATTTCTGAAAGCCGGTTGTATTTTCTCTTTCTCACAATCCAAGTTACCGCAAACACATTCACTAATGCTAAGGTATCAGTCCTGGCCAGTCTATTGTCCTAAGACCACAGAGCATTATTGGTTTTGTTTGTGCATATACATGAAAAATCCAAACACTTTCCTCAGTAACAGCTTCTTAACATTTTAGAACAATATTGTTGATTATAGGTTTTCCAGCAGGGGAAGAATGGACAGAAATTTGAATTTATTTATAATCTGAAACAAGATTGGAGCTGGATTTTCTCCTTTCACTCAAAGATGCATTTAGTACTGTTTATCTGTAGGTGATAGTTTGTGATCTACCAGGATTTCACCTTTGTTAGGAGTGCAATTTCTCTATATATTTGAATACTTCCTTGAACACTTTTTTTTTTACTGTGACTTTCATTTCCTTGCACAGATAAACTATATTAATCTCCACAGAAACATCTTCTGAATATATTTTTCTTTTCTTTTTTTTTTTAATGCAAATTGAACAAATGTGTGGCTGTATTTATCACAGTTGTGTACTTTACTTTTTTATTTATTCCACAGTATTACAAACTGATATCTGATTATGCCAATATTTGGTTCACTTATAGCATCACAAGGCTTTCTATCCATGGAAGATAATCGAGTTGTCTGAACTGTACTCCATTAGCTCCAAATGCAATTACAGAAAAAACATATAAATAAGTTTGCTATTAGTACATTTTTATTCTTGTTATTTTGTACATGGTACACGCAAATAGCCTTTGGGTAATCAATGTATGTTTTCTTCACAGGCTCTGTCAGTTTAATCTTTGGAGAACTGAAATGGATACTGACATTTTTGGCTCAGGGTCCAAGGTTTAATTATTACAATTACACTTTTAAAGCGCATGACAAACACATTTCATGCTCCTTTAAACTGCTTTATCTTATATAACCTAGATTAGAACATTGTACAATGACTGCTAAATAATTCCTTATGCAGAGCCAATCTTCTGTGCTTCAAATCTTTGTAATATTTGGTATGTTTTTACAGTCAATTTAATGCATTACTCCCGAATGTTATTTACAAACATGAAATTGCCTCAAGCAATGTATTTCTGGGAAATGCTTTGTCTCTACTTGTAGAAGTAACATTTTTATTATTATTATTTATACCTTTCTTGTATAAACATTTCTTGTCTTCTGGAGCGGGCCATTTTTTCATAAACCAACCCATGTGCTAGCTTTGGACATAACTGTTGAAGCACATTTTGAATGAGTCATCTGTGTTTTATGGACAAGCCTGAGTGGGCTAACAGGTGGGCACTTAATGCTGAGGGTGATTCCTGGTACTGCAGTGATAAGGGTAAAATACAGTGTTTCCTGCCCACAAAGACACTCTGTAATGCTGCTTAAACTGCATATTTTCTTTACCCTGTGAGTCAGCTACAGCAATCTTTCATTCCCCAAGAGAAAGAAATCATGCTCTGTAGTCCTGGTAATGAGTCCATTGAGTGAGTCAAGGTTTTGTCCCACAATAGTGAGCAATATAAATATGTGTCAACAGATATTAAGGTAATAATCAACAAATACAAATCATACCAAGTCCATGTCGGTGGGTTGACATGGGTGGCATGGTGCACCACACTTTAGTTATTGGGTCATAGCACTCCACCATGTTGGATGTCTTGAGGCCATCCCTTCCCCCAACAACATAGAGCTTGTTATCAATGACTGCCACACCAAACTGAAGCCTCCGGCCATTCATGACTCCAACTTGGATCCAAGTGTCAGTGCGAAGATCATACTTCTCTATTGTTGTGGAACCTGAAATCACAGGGAGGTTTTGATTAATGTTTCATCTGTTGAAATTTAGATACATTTTTTTTTCTCAAATCAAATGACTAGTTTAGAAACATACAATATGTTACTGTTAGCTGCTCTGATATAATTCAGTGAAAGCAGTTATTGCATTTTGAAACTAGGACACGTGTCTTTGAAAGTACCCCACAGTGGAGTAGTTCCTAAACATGAGTGAGTATGTATGTATGTATATGAGTGAGTGAGTGTTTCACTACTAATAAAAGCATGTTTCAACCAACAATACATTTTACACTACTTTTCCTTTACACTAATTAACATTTGGGTTAAATAAGCCCATAACATACAATACAGAACAACCCAGGCATTATTATTTCCAAAATCTGTAAATGTACATGAAAATGTCCATTCCACTAATATTATCAATAATTTAAATAATTATTTTCTTATTAAAGTTTTATGTTTTAGAGCATGAGAGAGCTTTGGTTGGCAGCTGCCTTAATTTCTGCAGTGGTCAGCTCTACTGACTAATAACATTTTGCTCAAAATGCTTTTATATTCTTGATTTGATAGTTGCCATCACATGCAATGCACATTACCTTCAGCTGCTGTGTGCTTGAATTTTGACATGGGAGTAGTTCTGACAGTTTTGAGGGCTAAAGGCCATTTCTGTCACATATTGCTGTTGGCTGATGAGCTCCTGTTTGAGATATAATTTGCAGGGTTGCAGCTGGTTCCTACAGTACTGGTTTCGTGACTGACCCTACATTATGTCAAAAAGAATACTGGGGGAGACAAAAAATAAACCCCCTGCATGCGTTTTGAAAGAATATCCACCTGGTTTGCCAGCATTTTAATAAAACATTTAAAATAACTTAAACCAACAAAAGGTGATAAATACAATGCATTTTCTTCTGGGCAAATTGCTTGTCTCAAATGTGACCTTCATTCATTTTTGGACTGCCCTGGAGAAAGGTGAATTTTGAAGTTGGAGCTACAACCTCTACAACGTTCACTGTAAAATAAAAAAACTGGTTCTGTAAATAATTTGAACTAAAAGCTAAGCTGAGACTTAAAAAAATATCTTCAGTAAACACAGTTGTTATGCACATATTATTATGTAAATAGCTTCGAATAAATGTCTCTGAACGCAAACAACCCTGGTAAAAAATATAATGAGTTAAATAACCAGAGGAAAGGTTAAAATTTGAAACAGAGTTGAACCTAAGTAAAGTGATCTAGGCGCCCCCTCCAGGGTGTACTCCTGCCTTGGGCCCAATGATTCCAGGTAGGCTCTGGACCCACCGCGACCCTGAACTGGATAAGGGTTACAGATAATGAATGAATGAATGAATAAAGTGATATATTTTACGGAATAATGTGATACAATTTTAATGACATGTCCCTTTTAATCAAAAAACAGTTTATAAAACTTCTGAGGATATATCCTCAGCATTTGCTAGCTCTCCTGTCAGTTTGCACGCTGTACAATTTTGTATGAAAAAAAAAAATTTGCTCCCTCTGGTATGGCTGTGTGTGTTTGTCTCGAGAAACGGTACCAAGAGGCGGAGAGCATTTTGAACTTTGAAAAAGCATGAAAAAGAGACAAGAATGTTGATGCATGCCTTTGTAGGTGTCGTATTTTGCTGCATTTATCACATTATTTGAAATGACTTCAAATTCAGGAGGTCACTATGGAGAGAGATTAGTCTCTAAATACTTGATTAATGTGTAAATTTTAGTTCACATATTAAACACAAATATGTTTCACAAATAAATATAACCTAATGTGTCACGGTCTGCAATTTGTACAAATACACAAATACAGTTACATTCATAAATACATGTTTTAGTTTTCATATATCATAGTTTTATGCGAAAATAAATACAGTTGTTTACATTTACATTGCATATATTTGTAAAGTCACAGCTAGTCTCAAATTTAAAAAAATATTTATAAAGTGTTGAATCAAGTTACTCGCCTGTTTTCTGTATCGTATTTTTGCTCATTTCCTCTCGCGGGTTGGATTTTGAGAATTTCCTTTCGCATTTCACTCGATCCACACACAAATGCAGTCTTATCCACAAATGTGGCCAACATGCGACCAAGTCGCCTCATTGGTTATCACTTTAATTTAGCCAATCAGCAGCCAGATTTAGCTGTCCATCACTTTCAGCGGCAGCCAATGGAGTCACGGTCCCGCCTACGGGGGATCGTTTTGCGGCGGTCCTGAGAGCAGCAGGTCAGTCCTGAAACACTGGGGAGAGACAGCAGTGCCACCTAGCGCTGGCTTGTTCGCCTGTTGGCCACAATTGTGAACGAGGTTGTATCTGTGTGTGGATCGAGTGAAAGGCGAGTAACTTGATCATCAAATGCAGATTCAACACTTTATAAATACATTTTTAATTCAAGACTATGACTTTACAAATATATGCAATGTAAATTTAAACACATTTGTTTATAATATCTGTGAAAACCATAGCTAAACGTGTATTCACGAATTTAACTGTTTTTGTACCAATTGCACACCGTGAGATACAGATTTTGATATATTTATTTGTCTGTAGTGAAAAATATTTGTGATTTGTGTTTAATTTGTGGACTAACATTTACGCGTTTTTCAAGTATTTTGAGACAAACCGCTCTCTATAAATATAAAAACTCGCTGTAAACCGACGGTAAATCCACAGAACTGAACTGAAAAACTACGATACAGAGCCAAGTTTACTTAAGACTTCATTTGGCCTTTCATTCGCTCAGTTTCTTTTTATTCAAAACAAACGCAAATTTCAGTGACGAAAAAGAAAGACGAAGAAAAACCTGAGCCAGAAGACGAGGATAGGAATACACTAATAATTAATGCTGAAAATAGGCTAACGTTAATAACATGTAGAATTTCAGATGATAGAGATATGTCGTATTTATTTAAGGGCTAAAAATAAAAGAACAAAAGCGGATGAATGCTATTGGTGTAATGGCATAGCAGCACCTACATTATTAATTAATGCAGACACCGTTCAGACATTTTTATGCGTTATGCTTTAATGTTGTTATACAAAATATAATGTCCCTAATCTCCAGCACGAAACTAAAGAAACACATTGCTTACGTAAAACTTGTGGCTTCGTTTGAGGTAAACAGAAAAAAAAAACATAAGCGTAGTTTTTGTTTAAACCTTTTATTAATGGATGTTTTAATGTTCATGGATATTTGCAGTCACACAGCTCCAGGGACCTGGAGGTTGTGGGTTCGATTCCCGCTCCGGGTGACTGTCTGTGAGGAGTTGGTGTGTTCTCCCCGTGTCCGCATGGGTTTCCTCCGGGTGCTCCGGTTTACTCCCACAGTCCAAAAACACACGTTGCATGTGGATTGGTGACTCAAAAGTGTCTGTAGGTGTGTGTTGCCATGTGAAGGACTGGCGCCCCCTCCAGGGTGTATTCCCGCCTTGCGCCCAATGATTCCAGGTAGGCTCTGGACCCACCGCGAACCTGAACTGGATAAGCGCTTTCAGATAATGAATGAATGAAGTCTTATTGTAAATCATGATGTTTTGCAGAGGTTCACTGTAAAAGCAGTAGTAGGCAATGACCAAATAATCATCCTACCTTTTGAGGCATCCATTCCTCCTACAGCATAGAGGGCCCCGACTGTGGATTTCCGTGGTTTGGTTCTCGGGCTCTGTAGCATTGGTCTGCGTTCCGGTAGCAAATGGTATTTCATGGCCTCCATCAGTAGCTTCTGGCATTCCAGATCTTCAGAAAACATTTTATTGTTTTCCAAATCAGCAAGAAGCTACAACATAATGAATAATATCATCATTCAACAGGAAATCTCTTGTATTGGAGATCAATTTATATTATGGTTCAGCTGTCCATTACTATTTTATTTTGCCATTCAACCCTAGAGAATATTTAGCAGAATATTTTATGTCAGAAGCCATTAAAGCCATTTAAAAGCAACAGAAGCTTCAAACATTTAAGTTTTCATTAATGTCCTTTGTTCCCCAGCCTTGAGTTATTGCATTAAGTTGCATCAAATGCTTCGTCTCTGTGAACGGTGTGTCTGTCCTGAGCAAACCTGAGGTGGCAGAAGGGGTAGGCGGATATATGCAAGCAGCACTCCTAGATCCCGCTGTCGGTGTTGCACATCATAGCGCACCCACATCATCAGTGCTTGGAAAATAGTCTCTTCATCTGGAACGTTGATGTCATCACTGGCCAATAGTTTCACTATTTCCATTGTAGGAAGTAGGAGAAACTCTTGGTTCTGAATGACTTCTAGAAAGTGTTCCTGAAAGATCAATGCAGTCTAATTATATTCAATCACTAAAGTCTTGTATAAGCTGCAGTATGCAGTTTACAGGATTTGCCTCATGAATATATATGTTTTACCAAACCTCAGTAAGTCATTATTTATCCTTATCTGATCGCCAATCTGTGTCTGTAGCTGTACTTTCTAATACAGATATCTCCCTTATATCTGCAGGGAATCGTCCTTTCACATATCTCTATTAGTTTTTACTTATGCCCTTCGGTGTAATGATTTGCTTAGTTGTCACATCAAGGACATTTGTGATTGACCACTAAAACACTTCTTTGTAATGTTCCATGGGTAAGATTTAAAGCAGTAATTTCTAAATATGCTTCTTCATTACTTACATTACTCAAAGTATTTACTTTTTGCATCCATTGTGATTGATTTTATTGGATTATGCTATGAATACGCTGCAGACACTGTATTGATCATGAATCTGATTCAAGTAGCCATGTATCATCTAAAGCCATCGGCAGGGTTTGAGTGCTTAGCTAAGAAGTGGAATTAAATTAACAAGATTAATTGATTATATTTTTCTAGCCACTCCTAAATATGGATTTTGTTTTTTCTTTCTTTATGGAATGACATTTATGTAGATTTATTATTTGCAATTATTAGCACACTCCTATTTACAATTAATAAACACATGTATTCTGCTTAACTACAAACATTGGCTTAAGATCCTCTTATGGAAGCACTTGGTGATATGTTAAGTGGGTTTTTGCAACATGAATTTGAAAAAGGTTTAATCTGAAAGACACCCTGCTGAGACAATCAAGTGACTGGAGTGGCGGGTTTAACATGAGGTGTTTATTTATTTTTGTGATGTCAGCTCTGAACTCATAAATAAGTGGTCTCTAAATTTCTCTGGCTTCTTTGCTCTTTGCAGGCACCTAGCAAACATTCTGACATTTTCAAAGTCATCCCCACTCTGAAGGAGTTAAAGCCAACAATATCTTTAACACTGAGATCCAGCAGCAAAGTGCTTAAACTACAGACACTCTGCAGTGTCTGTAGGGATGTCAGGATTTCACAGAGAAAAATGGAAAAACAGCTTTATCAAAATATAACTTTTTAATCTGGACACAGCGGATGGTAGACCAGGAAATTCTGCTCGCCCTGTGTCCATTACTGAAGTGATTGAAAAGGAAGTTTCCCTGCTTGTGCTCTCTGATTAGATTAACCTCACAGATCTGGGAAGCTCTATGTAAACAGCCTGTGCAGATGTCCTTCAGGAGATAACAGCCATCTTCCTCAGTTGTTTCCGCTCTTTGGCAGAGGCATGTCATCTGACAAACGTGTGCAGTAGATCCTGAAGCCCCAGAGAATACTTAATGTATTGACCCTTTTGGCCAACTTTGGTTTTGCTACATTTCTCACGCAACAAGAAATCTGCTCAGACACCCACAAATCAGTCACTTAATGTGGATGCATAAATAATTTTAAATACAATAAACATTGGTAGGGATGTCAAAGTATGCTGAATTAATAATGCTGGCATTTTTAAAAACAATGTTAAAGCCTTTCCCTTATTTGACCTTTCAAATCATAGTAGCACCAGTCCTGCTCCTTGCAAGCTTCAAACTGTGATTATAGAATACAGACTTTGAAACCACTAGTTTAAACTCAGCTTTTACATGGCAAAGTAAAAAATAAATAAATAACAGCAAAATTATGTTGTATAAGTCGCAGAAAGCTAAGAATCTTTTGCCAATGATTTAATTATTGTTATTAAGACTGTTTAAAGTACAGCAGCAGTCCTACCATTGTGTAGGTATGGGCCACATTCAGCAGATCCATGCACCCTTGAGCATCAGCAAATGAGCGGATCCCCAGGCAGTTTGACGGGTGCAGTTGTTTCATTAGAAAATTGCAGCAGACCTCAATAACTTGTGAGAGCTGGAGAAGACAGGCTGCAGCTAATAGGCTCTCGATCGTCTCTTCCTTCAGCTCAAGGACACCTGTGAAGTCAGAGGAGAAAAAAGTGGAACATCTCAGCTACCCTGTTAACACTCTGTGCTGAAGAGGATTGTTGACTGAAAAAAAATTCTAGCAGCTGTGTCGGAGATACTACACCCAGCAGAGAAAGCATAGAAAGACAGATGTGAAATAAGTCCTGCAATTTCCTTTTGTTAGAAGTTAGTGACAGAAACTTAATAGATCAAAAAGGAAATATGCTGGAGTGAAATAGAGGATTTCTTGCTGTAGACTATAAGAAATATTGGTAAACCTCATATTGATGCATTAAAAAGGATTATAGGAAGTAATACATATATAAAAATGCCCAGTTATATATACATTTATTAGCATAATGATAATAATACTTTTATAGGATAATGTTGCCTAAACAGCATGGCACACATGAAATTAACCATTAAATAAATAGAGGTTTTAAGCATTTAAATTTCACTTTATGTTGCCAGTGGTTATACATTGTGTACATGCATAGGTACTAACCAGTGTATGCAAAATTAACTAACGATCTCAGTGCCTCTGGATCAACACCTTCCATTTTGATTTCTTCTTGTTTGGCCTCCCGCACATCATTGGTGAACATGGCCGCAAAGTAGTCGGACACTGCGCTTAAGACAAGTCTGCAAAAATGAAAAAGAAACAACATAAAGCTCAGTAGAGAACTACATGCAGGTCTTTATAAAGGTGTTTTTTCCTCATTAACAAGTTCTCTTTTAGAGGGAGCAGCATTAATTACACCTTAGAGTGTGGTGCAGCACTTATTGTCACCAGGCTAAATCATGTAGAGTGGAACAGACCTTGATTGAGCTCAGTGCCACATTGAGGTATTCAGTGAGGCTTGACTACCAAGAGCTTTCTCCTACTGAATAACATTAAAACACAGGAGCTAATTGTAAACAAGGGAGAACACTTACAAGCAAAAATCCTAACTGTTGCTGTGGTTGGTTGATGCCCCATCTGCAGAGCATTACATTTTTATTGCATGAGCTCAAACAGCGAAGTACAGAAGTAAAGAAGTATTGCATATATGCATAAGGCTTTTAAAAAATTAAACGATGCTCAGGGTAAATATTCCCACTTTCAGTTCCACATCTGTTTTGCTTTCAGCTGGAAGAGCTGGGAGTGAAACCTTATGATTTGGATGGGAGTATACCAACCTGTGTGCAGGGATTTTGTGATCTCCAGCTATCAAAAGCACGTCACACAGCTGCTTGTGCTGCAGGTAAGTCTCCATCTTGCGAAAGGTCTGTTCTGCATGGTTTGTGGCCTGGAAAAACTCGTCTGAGCAGTTGGAGCTCATCCTAGAGTAACTGCTCAAAATCAACCTGAGAACAGACAGACAGACAGCGTGTTTGGTCTCAGTACATTAGAGGTCACACTAGTCGAACTAGATGTAGGAGTAAATCTGTATGCTGTATAGCTATTCGGTTGGATGTGTAAGAAATGTTTGTGAGGACTCTGGAAGGTTGTTATATCTTTCAGTGACTTTATTATTTTACAGCTTGGGTTCCCAGAGGCCTTTTAAGATTTTAAAATGAATTAAAATTTAAAAATTCTGTCATTGGCAACATTAAATTCTAACATCAGGCCAAAGAATGATTATTTAATAACTGCTTAAACTATACTGCAATTAGCTCTTGGCGAAACTGAAACTGGCCACTGATGAATGTGAATAGCTAGAGGGCATATTCTACATAAACAATATCTCAAATTTTCCTGTGAGTATATAATTTATATATTAATTATATATTATATAACCATTATAATTTGATTGTCATATGCAAAATATTAAGCATAAACTCTGTGTGACTGATCACTTGTTTAAATCTATTCTCTGTCCTGAGTGACATCAGAGCCTTAGAATGTAGTGGAAAGAAAATGTCCAGTTAACTGCAGGGCCTGTAGCTTCATAGGTGTGTACCACACCACCTTATAAACAGTTTTGTGCTTTAGCCACATATCAGTTTTGTCATGTTATTTGATGAAATGTTTTAGAAAGTGTGCAATGCTGTGCAAGGAAGAGATGCAATAACATGTTTGTTTGACACAGCCCAGTTGGAAATGTGTGATACTCCATATCTCTTTCCTTCACACTTGTCAGGGCTCAAATTAAAACCATTAGAACTAAACTCCGTAAATAAGTGGATTGAGGACCAGAGTATTCCAAAGGGGGCAGCTTACCATAATTTTTTTTTACCAACTTTCCTCTCTTTTTTTCAATAGACATGGACTTTACACTGTATCTGGCTTCTTCCCAGCGCTCTGATAATTTTAATTCTGAGCTACTCTCCCTGCAGACCGGTAGATTACATGCTATTGTGTAGCATCGCAGTAATCCCTCAGACCCATGGCAAACAATCGAAAACTGTTATTTTGGTGCCCTTCACGGAGCAAATCCACTGCTGACATTTAACTTGTTAAAAGTCTGGTCCCTGTTCTACAAAGTCCTGTTGTTTGGGAGAACATTGTGGTGAATCAGATTTCTCACAACTTTAGAGCACTGCAAATTTCAAGCAATCCTGCAAAAGTAGTTTATTAAATTAATGTGAATCCATGTGTACATCAACACAATTACTGCCAAAGTACTGTGAAAAGGACAAAGTTTTACAAGAAAATGAAAAAAGCCTCAACAACAAATAAATATAATATCAAAATATTCAAAATTTAGTCTGATATTTGCATTTAATACAGCTTTTACACTTCTTAAAGTTTAATCCCTGATTTGGGCTCTGGCACATCAACAAGTCCAGTGTTCAAACAACACAGTATGCTTTTGACTTCTTGGTAGGGAAATACACATCCTTTCAGACCCACAGTGTTGTCTTCTCACAATGGAAGGATCAACCGAAACACCAGTGGATTGTTCAGATATGAAGCAAGAGAGGATATTGATTTTTCTTTTATCTCTCTAAGTTGAAAGCATTAAAAACCTTTAATCTGATGCTCTGTTTTAGGTCTTAAAATATAAAATTTTCTCAACATTGTATACTCTAGTTAAAAATAGAGTACACATTTGAAAGTACATTCAGTGTAGTTGGATTTCCACTCTATAAAAAGTGATTTCTTGAAAGTCAGTGTTAGATTTGTTTTTATTATAGTTTGCGAATAACTGGGTAGACACAAATTAGTATTACATTTTAATTTAGCGGGTTAATTTTATGGTTTAATTTAGCTATTGTTTGTTGTAAAACACAATAATATGTGCTTACTTTAAGTACCACTTTCAGTGTGTTATTAACAGCTGCATCTGCTAAATTTAAACTCTTCAATAAAACACAGGAGCACTGTCTCAGGATTGTGCTTGGGTACTAAATGTGTAATTACTTAGTAAATCTCACTGAAGGCTGTGATAGTGCCATCAGAGGCCTCAGGAACACAGTCCATCCAGAAAAACAGCATGTGAAGCACTCCTTGTGCCCATCCTCATGTCCTAGCCTCAGAGGGCAAACGTGCATTGCTACCATAAGTCAGGTCTGAGCATACGGCAGTTCAAATTAGATTAATTACAGAGCTCACACTCTCGCTATTTTTAGCAGAGGAGAATTATTCCCTGTGATCTGCTCTGTTTACAGGTTCATGGTATATAGAAAGATGAAAATATGCCATGTGAGTTCAGCAAACTGATTCTCATACAGAATGCATTATCATATCTCTCTGGGCAGCTGTCAAGGGCAGGTGATCATGCTGATATTTTCAAGCTGCAAGGATCACATACAGATATATGAAAGAGTCCAGAGGTGGCTCTGATGTTTTGACACGGACATCATAAAGTATGAGCTAACTCCTCAGATACAAGCAAAACACATATTACCTCTGACCAAAATACAAATGTATCTCTATTTATTCCCATTTTTATTTTCCTTATAATTTCAATGCAGAATGTTTTGTAATTTTGTAACTAGACATGGTCCAAAATCCCAAAATATTTTGTTTTCTGTTGTAGAGTTACCATCTTGTAGTTATCTTTTATGTGGGCAGCTGAGACAATTTCTTGCTCAAAAAAGCCCTTTATGACATAGCGTACATTTCCCTTTCTCTTTAATTAAACATAACCTACAACATGAGGTCCTTCCACTCTAAGAGGGGGGGGGGGGGTGATAAGGGCCAGTGGGGCTTTGCTTTAGTTATGGAGGAACATATCAGAGCTTCTTCACCCGAATATTTAATCTGTGTAGCTCTGATCACTTGAGAATGTTACATGATCTGCATATGTGATTAACTACATGCACCGGGGTCCTGAAGTCATTAATATTTAAAGGCGAATAGTTGCTGAAGATAAAGAAGCCATTCATAAGTTTAAATTACAATTACATGTATGTAAATTATATTACAATGTACTATGTATTCTTTATTTAACTGGCATGTACTACCCTCAATTTATCCAGTACCAAATCTTGATTGTTTGGCTTGTACAACTTGCCCTTCTCTGACCTGATATAGTCTTTCGTTTGCTGTTTATTTTTGCATTAAATAGCTGGATAATTTATCGTCCTGCCACTATAACGGGTCTCAGGCACAGTGTTGGGTGTGCTGAATAAGAAATAAGGTACGGTAAGAGGGGTTGTAAAGATGAGATGCATTACTTCTCTATCAGCTCCAAGGTATGCCAGAAGAGCTTTATATGTCAGCCACACTGTGAGGACCTAATTGCTTTTGTATGACTCTCGCAAAGGCTGTAAACTTGCTAAAAATGTTTAGGGACATTATTACTCCCTATAGAACTGACTTTGTTTTATGAAAGGCAAAGTGGGTTCTTAGAAGCAAAGCATGCGTTTGGGTGGTGGTGGTCAATTCAAAGAGGACTTTTGGAGACAAATTATTTCAGCAGTTACTTAGAATCACTTACAGTACTCTATAAAAATCAAAGAGCACCCTTCTTATTTTTATTCTCGAAAACATTGCTCCCTAAAAAAGAATAACTTGTACCTAACAGCTATTTTGAATGAATTTGAACAACTTTAGAATTTTGCACATTATGTTTCTGACAACCGCGACCCTGAAATGGAGAAGCGGAAAAGAAAATGAATGAATGTTTCTGACATACATTTCTGGATTATGAGACAAGGTAGACTCTTAAATGGGTGCTGGCTTATTTTTTCATTCTAGGAAAACCCCTTGATTATGAAAATCTATAATATTATAAGGACATTCTTTAAACTTTATACACGAAAGTTACATACACATGAAAAATTGTTATAAAACAGTTTTCTTTTAAAAGTCATCCATAGGACAATTAATTTATCATTTTTAGGACAAGTTAGGAAGCCCATGTATTATTTTTGCTCTTCTGGTATGGCTCAACAACATTTTGGCATGATATAAAGTGAAGTTAAACCTAAAATTCACCATTATTTTGAATAATGAAAGAATAATGTTGCAGGTTAGATTCTGTTCTGTGGAGTGCTGAACAATATCCTCCCACACATGGTAAATGCAGTAGCCTGCTCTCCACTCCACGTTAGCTTTGATGCTTTCTCCAGAGAGGATTCCTATAAATACTTTACAGTTTTAAGATTTAAATCTGACATGAGACAGATATTCATTGCCCAAACATACTAGGTTTTAATATTATTTTTCTTAGCTTATAGATGATCTGTTACATAATACATATTGGAAGACCCTTAAATGTTCTACTGCCTGGACAAACCAAACAGATCCATTAGTTGTGTTAAAGAATGAGTAATGCAGCTTATTATATCTCCATATCAGAGTGATGTCTCTGCAGCTATTGGATTTGCACAATTTAATCGATCAATAGCCAGTGGGAGGTGGTTGCAGTTGCCTGAGTGCTGGTTGTACAAATCGTACAAGCCTTGAAAGGCTGTGAGTATGTTAAGTGTACCAGAGTATGACCTATATTTTAAGAGAGGTTTGCTTTGTGGGATACCACATTGACCAGTGATTTGTTGAGTTTTATGAGGTTAAATATTATGGTGAAAATATGTATGACATAATTACATTAATCTGGTTTTGAAACTGCAAATTTTTCCATTCTTCGGGTTAATTCTTCGGTCAAATATGCAACTGTGTAGGGTGTTCAGTTTCATATTTCATAATATGTGACACATTTTCAGTGTTAGTCAGGACTGGGCAATAGGCAGTCCAGTGTATTTCCTACACCCTGTGATCATGTGACTTGACTTGTCAGGTTTAAATAAGCATGGGCATCCTAAAATAGGTGTAATATAAAATGCAGCATTTCTCCAAATTGTATGAATATCTTCTTCTATATATATTATAATTCATACTCAAATCTTTGTAACACACTTTGTTTTACTTTATTAAATGTGTTGTGATGTTTTAAATGTTTTGAGGATAGTATTCATCAGCTTATGAGCTCTCTTGCATCTCACTTTAACTAAAATAATATTGTGTTGTCCTGCTATATTCACCCCCACATTTTTGTGCAGTGTGCAGCAGTGGTTAGTGAGAGCATATTCTCTTTGCCTGCAGACAGGACTCTGCTGTGTAATTCAAGGTTCTCATATCAGAATTTGTGTCAGCGTCACTGCACACATCTTCTGCACTGAGCATGGAAATGCTTGACCTTTCAAGAAATAGCCAGTGGCAAGTTCCAATCACACACTGATGTAGCCCAGAGCTATTTTATTTGGCAGGATTTTATTCCTCGTAGAATCAACAGTATGCCTAAGCCTCATTTTTTGAAACGGGCTCTACGTTCCTAGATGCATATTGAACAGATTTTGTCAGAACAGGGAGTGCCCTTGGAATTTGGATTGTTCTCCCAACCATAATGTTAGATACACGCCCCAAAGCTCAGTCAATATATTATCATTTTTATTTGGTTAGAAAGGTAGAAAGGCTTAATCATGAATTATACAATGGCATAAAAAACCTGGAAGCATAGATGATGTAATTCATACTAAATCACTGTGCCTATTACATGGAATATGACTTTACCTATTTATATTTTCTTTCAATGTCTTTGCAAGTAGGCATCTTTATGTTCAAAACATAACATAAAACTAATAATTTATTTTGTCTATCCAACAAAAAAAATTCCAAATCCCGTGCACTACTACCCCCCCCACACACACACACATAAAAAGAAAAAAAAAAAACCTGAAAGAAGATGAATGAACTCTACTTTTAAAGAGGATTACAGATACCCATGGTCCCTCATGACTATGTGTTGCAGAAAATCTTTATCACCCAAACAGCTTGACTGGGTACATATTCCTCCAGATCATTTTCCTGCTGTCCTTTAAAGTCAGATGTATTGGGTATAGAGGGGCTTGAGCTACTCTTTAGACCAAATCTGTATTCATGTAATCCCAGGATTTGTGCTCAAAGAATTATTTTCATTCGGTTCAGTCACTCCATTCCAACAATCAAACAGCCAGTCTGTTTTGAAGATAAATTTCCAGTCATCAACATTCAGAGAAAGCTCCATGTTCCTGGAGGCATTTATCATTCTCTCTGTCCGTCAACATGGTTTGAAATAAACAGATTAAATATTCTTTGAAGAAAGCATAAAAGAAAGCATAAAAAACGGTGCAAAAAATGCATGTATATATCACTTCAACCATATGTATTTTCACTTAGAAAGCTTGTTATGCATGTGCACATTAATGTTTGGATCAATTAATCTATCTATAATTAAGATTTAACATTAGACACAGCATAGATATACCTGACTTATAACCTTTATTTCGTGCAATAAGCAATTGGTTGAAATTAGATGCATACAAAAATAATAAGAAAATTTAATAATATTTTTGCAATGTTATTTTAAATATACTGCTGCTATTCTAATTTATTTTGATGAGAGTTGAAGATTAAGGTCAGTAAATTTAAATTAAACAACCTCTTTAAACTATTAGCTACAACCCTTAGTTTCTCTTACTACTCTAAGATGACTGCATCTAGCTAGTGGAGGAACCGGGTATGGCCCTGTTATACCTGAGAGCAAATGAAAATTGCTGCTGCTATAGTAATGGAAATAACATACTGCCTCAACAAGACTTCTGGCTGTTTATGAATCCCACTTGTCGTAATGGAATTGTATATAAGTATAATTTCTGACTTGACTGAATAGCAGTTCAAAAGTATTGCTAGTCTGAAATTGATTCATTTTCCAATATTAAAGGCTATATCAGGAGACAAAATAGCCATTTTTATGTCTGTACCCAGGATATACTGTAGCCTGCTGAGACCTAGCAGTTGTATTTTCACTTGAGTCAAGCTTCATATCACATTTAGATGAGAGGTGAAGATGGGGTCTGTATAAGGAGATTAAACTGGCAAATTGTGCGGTAAGGGGATTCGCAGGGTCTGCAGCTTCTGCTTTGGTATTCTCTGCTCTACTGTGTTGCTGTATGTTGCTCCACAGGAATCAAGAAACTGCTGTACCTGAGATTACACTGAGCTGCTAACACTCAGGGTGCTATATCACTGTGCTGAAGCTGCTGTTTTTGCAATTTTTTTCTTGAAGATGATAAGTTTGTTGCTTGCTTAAAATGTAGAATTAACTGATCTTTCTAGCTGCCAATACTAGTGTTTAATAATGCATTGTGATATTGTAAAGCAGAACTGTGACAGTGTGTATCATTGTCTTTCTTGTTATTCATTGTTTAAAGAAAACGTTTACAAAACATCAACATGTAAACTCATGGGCCCAGTTTTTTGAATGTAGTCATATCTTGGACAGTACTTTAAAAACCAACCTATTACTAATACTGTTATCTAAATTGAAGGGTATATGTCACAATACAATAATGTCTTTTGTAGTAGTATAACATTTTGTATGGTACATTAGATACTGTCCCCTCCAGGGTGTGTTCCTGTCTCACTCCCAGTGATTCCGGGTAGGCTCTGGACCCACTGTGACCCTGATTTGGATAAGCGGTTACAGACAATGAATGAATGAATGCATGAGCATTAGATACTACATCGATTGTTGTAGCAGTTGTTTTTTTATTAGGCAAGTAAATTTGGTCTCTCTGTTTTTACAAATGTCACAGTTATGTGTGTTAATGTTTATGATTACTGACAGTATTCACTACTGTATTTTAAACACCAAATCCCATGAACCTTCTCTGCTGGTTTAGTAATGGTAGTAAACCTGTCTATTAAACAAAGTCCAACATAATAAGAGTATTATAAACAATACAAGTAAAAATATTATAAGTGCATCAGTAAATCCAACTATGATTAGACCACATGGTGGTTACTATTTTACTGAGCCTGATGAGACAACTATCTTAACAATACATCTACTTGTACTTGAATTGAGGAGTGAAAAGTTATTTTATTCTGTTAGACTGCACTGCACACATTTTCAAACAAACCCCAAAGAATCCCACCAGCCAAAACCTTGTGCCAAAAGCATACAAATGATGAAAGGGATTTTCAGGGTATCTAGCTATCGAGCCCTGGCTGTCACTCTTGTTCTTGCTGCCTTATTCAACTGGGAATAAGCAATACTACTATGCTTTCTTTGAGTGCTTGGCTCTATCATCTATTGTCTCTTTGCATTATGCACTGTTCATCTGCTCAAATCTCTGTGTAATTACTGAGTAAGGCAAAAGACATGAAAAGACAACTCCAGTACATCTGGTGTCAAACAGGGCAAAACTAAATTATTGTAATTATTTTTATTATTATTGTGATTAACATTGGAAGAAAGGAAGATTGTAATTGTAGTTCTAAGCTCTTACTGTAACATCAGTCTGATTTCCCTAATATATCCTCCAAAGCAAATTAAGTCAGATATTTATGATGTGCATACATCATGTTTTTTCCTATAATACGGCCTCAACAGCTGCCAGTTAAGGGCTGCTACCAATAAGGCTGAGGCTAATGGGCATGTGAAAAAGCAGAATTATAATTTGATTGGATGTTAAGCTCCCCACAGCGTTAGCAGGCTTTAATGCTTGGCTTTACTATGTTCAAATTCAAATGACAAGGAATCATGACACATCAATAATTCTGGTAACAACTACATTTCAGGCAGCAACTGATAACTTCAGCAATATATTAAACTTTGCTCCTCAAAATGAATATGCATATGCATGCCTTTTCAGGGCGGCATGGTGGCGCAACAGGTAGTGTGTCACTGTCACACATCTCCAGGGCCCTGGGATTGTGGGTTTGAGCCCCACTTTGTTGTTTTCTCCCTGTGTTTGTGTGGGTTTCTTCCGGGTGCTCCGGTTTCCTCCCATGGTCCAAAAACAGGTGGATTGGCTATTCAGAAGTGTCCATAGTTGTGAGTGGGTTTCCTCCGGATCCACATTATGAGTGTGTGTTGCCCTGTGAAGGATTGGTGCCCCCTCCAGGGTGTGTTCCTGCCTTGCGCCCAGTGATTCCGGCCAGGCTCTGAATCCACCGCGACCCTGAACTGGATAAGCATTTTCAGACAATGAATGAATGTGAAACAGATTCATCTGGACGTCTACACAGAATCATTGGGTGCAAAAGCAGTGGATGAAAAACTAGAGGAGAGCGAACACAAATAGTAGAGCTACTCTCTCAGACTTTCTCAGATTCTCAGAGAATTTCTCAGACTCATCTTTATTGTGAAGCATCATGGTAGGTGTGCCATTTTTAAAAAAAACTCCAGTAGCAATGCTTTGTCTGATCCTCTGATATAATGCAGCCCTAACATGCTACCCCCACATCAATATAACTGAAGTGCTGAGAATGATCCACCACATAAATCATTCCTTCTCTGCGGTGGAACTTTGCATAATGTGAACTTATATGGTAAGTGAAGTTGATAAAACACGTGTAGACACAAGAGGGTCATTTTAATGTTATGATTGGTTGATGCATTTGTTCATTTAGATGTCTGTTGTATCATATCTACACTCACTGTACTCTTTACAACTTGTGGTGGCAGGGATTTATGCCTATAATCAGGACTGTATATAAAATCTAAATGAGGTCAAATGATTGATGACAATTCACATTTTGAATGGAGCAATCATTTACAAACATTCGTAATTTTGGGGCATTTTAGGCAGGGTTACCATTTGCTGTTTTTCTGTGAATGCATTCAGGTTTTTCCTAAGCACCTGGTTAGTCATCAAGTCATCTATAAGCTCCAGATCTGAAGCACGCTTGGCAGGAATCAGGCTGAAAAAAGCCTGTTTTCAGTTGGAAACTTGAAAAATGGTTCATTATAATAATTTCCCTGTTTGAGTTTTTTGGATTTGTTGAAATTTCAACCAGGGTGCAAGGCTGTTGTATCACATCACTCATGTGGAGTGCTTTTCTTCTCACAAACAGCAGGAATCATTCATATTTCTGCCATGTTAAAACACTTTCTGAATATAGCTGTCTAGCCGTGTTTTGCATACTCTTGTATGGTCAGTGGATCTGAAAGAATGGCAGTGAGTATAGAAACAAGATGGTCCTGATGTTATGGTTGACCAGTGTATAACCAAGTGGAGAACCTGTGTTCTATCGTTAAATATAGCACGGGCAAAAACATTCATATATTTATGTATTTAATATATTTACTGTTACCATTCCTCTCATAGTATACATACTACTCTGACATCCCCTCTTCATGTAAATGTAATTTCACCGAACCTGGACAATGACTTTCATGGTGTCAACATTTTATGAACACATAAACCATGAATCTCTTCTTGAAATGAAGCTCAGAGATCACATATGATTTACTGCTCCCACTGGGACAAGATAGTGTCATTATTTTCCAAGGCAATTGAGAGGGAATTGAGATATCATTCACAGTAACAGCTGCTGACTCAAACCTCTACTGTTCTCCTTATTAAAGGGTCAGGGCCAAAACTCCTCTCACGTACAGTGCTTCATCAAAAGGAGAGAAAGAGGTTTTGTCGGTAAGGGCAACTCGGTAGAGGACTTAAAACTAAAGAGGTTTCAGTTTCAGCGCAGTAACAGTACCACACAAATGAGTCTATTATTCAGTGGATGGTTCAGCAAAAATGCCAGTGACACTTAACCTATAATAATTAAGGAAAACATTACTTGTGCGCAACAAATTATGTTCATGGGTTTTGGGTAAAAACATCATCCATCTACATTATATGTGATCTGTTCTATATTTTCTGAAAGATTAACTGTCCCCCAAATGAAGGCAATTCAATTTCATGATTGTCCTGTAAACATCCATTGATAATGCAGTATTCCTTTTGTACTGTCTCAGACCTTCCAGTTTTCTCCCGTTCCAGTCTTTCAGTTTTCTGCTCAAGGGAACTTATCTCACTGTGATTCCATTTCATCACAGTTTGTACTTTGATCCATGCAACCAGTAAAGTCAGATATCACTGTTCATTTTCAACTAGATAGCAAAAGAGACCTTAAATTTTGACATTTTCCATTCTGCAAAATTGAAAACCAATGAACTGAGTTTAATGCCAATGATTAGCAAAATATAATAAGTAAAATGGTTCCATAAAACACATTTTAGCAGTGTCTTATTCAATTGCACTTATTTCATTTAATGCCCTACCATTCAAATGTATACACTGCATTTTTTTTTATTTCTTCCTAATTTATTTATTATTATGTAAACATAGTCATTTGGAATTGTGTTAGGAAATGGCCAATTAAAAAGAATTCCATCAAGTTGAATTATTCCAAATGGCCACCAGATATGGTTTCAAATACATTGCCAATTGTTTTACATTAGTTCTGAGATCTTATTTTTGCTGATTTTTTTTCTGCAAAATACATTCATAAAAAGGAGGTATTTAAAGGCATTTGTGAAGGCAAACTAGCTCAACACAAACACATATAGTGGAGTTGAGAGAATGGGCAGTGAGTCTAGACCAAGGAGGTGGTTATATTCTAATGGCTGATGGTGATGGATGTGAGTATATATTAGATTTAGAGACCCAAAGTTTCTGTTGCCACACAACAAACCATTGTTAGTGACTTTGCTCACATCTCAGTGACTGAAAATAAATTCAGTGGAAGTCCCCTTTAAGCACTTCTGGAAGGGTGGTACCAGCACTGAGGACATTTTTGATTGCTCTGTGATTTCATAAGTGAGCTCAAGATGAGATATTGTGTTTGCTGATGTTGCTGTAGTCCGTGTGACACTGTTGCTAGTCAACCTGCTGTCAGCCCCGTAAAACAGATAACTCTCACAGGTATAGGGGCTGTGAACTCCATATATTGTCATATATTTTGCCTATAAATTCCATATATTTTTCAAGGAAAGTGTGGAAATCATATTGCATACTCCCGGTGGTCATGTTCTTTAAAAAGAGCTGAAATATACATTTCACTGGAGTAGGCGCTTGATGTCACTACTGAAGACATGCCAAGGTGTCAGATTATGAATAGTATGTCTCTTGAGTGCTTGTGTAGTTTGAGGATCAAGATGAGATCTCTAGTATATTGTGGCTTTCCACATTCATACAATAAAAATGTAGAACAGCAGCAACCATGTAATACACTGGACAACAAGTACAGAATCTTTAGAACATATCTGATTCCATTGCTTAATGGAATGCCTCAGAGTATAATATCAAATTCTCAGTTTTGTCACATAGCAGCAGGGAAAAGACAAACCCTGCCATCTTTTCCTCTGGGATCCAGCTACAGACAGTACATAGAACAGCTGGAACCTTATCCTCAAACTCAGTTGCAGACTTCACCTCTGTCCTTCCAAGCACTGCTTTTAACGGATGCACACTGAGGGGTACTTCGGGGGCATTTTGAGAGTGAACAGTGCTCATCAGCATGAAAAGAAGAGAAAATTTATCATGTCTCCTACTGAGACTGGTGTTCTGGATTATGACAAATTATGCATTTCCACTTTATGATGTGGAATTTAATGGGAAAACCCAGCTGGCACAGCAAATTGGTGTGAATCTCTTTATCAAGACCACATCTGCTCAGCAGCCATGGAACATGCATCTAAAGATTCATCATATGCTACTGCCCTGAACTCCATCCAAATTAAGTCATTTACCATAACTAAAAAAAAAGCTGATTGTGCAACTCATAAAGCTTTCTTTAACAGATGCCCCATGATGGATGCATTGCAGTTAAAGCAGCTTCATAAATAAAAAGACCGGGTTTCTCAATGATCATTGCTTAAGAATGTTCAAATCTGTAGCTAGATTGACAATGGTGAGAAAAGGCAAAATGTCTTTCAGATCACATTTTTTAGTTAATTTGTATTGATCTAGGAGTAAATCACTTAATAGGTACTCATACACAATGACAGGATTTCAGTTATCCAGTTAAAATGTCAAATCAATAACTAGATAATCAGATCTACATTCCACCAACTTCACCAGCAGGTGAGAGTCAACGTCTAGTACATTTTGCCCTGAAGCTGATCAGTCCCACTCCCTCCATCTTCTGTCATATTAGCATTTGCAGTGCATTCACCCTCTTTTTCTATCTGCCTCTAAAAAAGAAATATAGAAATAAAAACTTTGAACAATTTATGCTGAATAATTCACGAAGCCCAGGCCTGAACCCTGGCAGAGATATTATAAATGTTCAAAAGTAATACTTTCATATTGTATGAATTTCTATGGTGATATTCTTTCTGTTTGGAATCCAAATTGATTTCTGCAACAAAATATTTTATTTATTATATGATGCTTCACAACCAATTCAAGCCAATTTAAATCATAAATTTGCTGAAAACCCTTTAGCTGACCTATCATTTATACAATGTATTCAGACTTATATAATCTTCCTATTCACCTTCATGTTCAGATCACTGCTGGAAAACCCACAGCAGGTAACAGCCTGGTTGGCTTTGATATTCAGGAATAACAATATTACCAAACTAATACACACTGTGAACTCATCCCTGCTTCTAGAAGGACATTTATTGTTGTTTTTTTAAACAGTCAAAGCCACATAGGGAGTAGCTGAAAAATTAAACAGGGAATAATGTATTTGGTAAATGGCTCTCAAGTGCTCAACAAAAATAATTTATTTCCTCTAGCCTTTAGGTACAAGTTTAATTTATTTTTGGGTAATATTTCTGAGATGAGATGTAAGATAATCTAGTTGAATACAGAATTTAAAAAACAAATGAGTCAACTGAATGGTAGTGGTTTGAAAGAATGTGTAAGTGCCAAGAAGCCATTCCTGAGAAAATACATTTTAAAAAATTAAATAAATAAGCTACAGTTGTTTTTAGAATTATGGACTTGCCACTCCAGAAACTCAACTTCACTGAATGTGTTTTTGAATGCTGGGGTCATGAGTAGCAATACATTAAACAGATAGAAAAATTGAAGATTCTGTGTAATGTTCTGCTAATGATTTCTGTTCCCTGAAACTGAGCATGTACTCAATGACCATTGTGACTTGGAATCAAATAAATAAAGAATATTCTGATTTTGCACAGTACTGTACTGTAGAAATCTAGCACTACCACCATCCCCTTCTCTGCAAATAAGTATTTGCAAATAAGTATTTAAAAAAAGGATTTGTTTTACTCCATTGAATGAATCTAGCATGAATTTGATAGGATAGACATTTATTTATATTTTTATTATAAGCCTTTTGTGCTATGACTTCCCAAAAGTCAAGAAAATGTCATAACTTTTTATGCAGCATTTCATGCAGGACTGCTATTCATATGTGTGGTCTCCACATATTGAACAGTAGGTTGAGATTACTATCTCACTGCAGTACATTTTACAGAAAGCATCAGCCCTATTTACCTTCAGTTCCAAAATGTATCAATGCACTAAAGCCTCCTTCTCAATTAGCTTTCACACACTAGCATTTAATGTTACAGGAACACAATAAAATGCATTTCACTTCCTGCTTATTTCAGCAAAGCCTCAGTGGGCTGTTATTTTCAGCCTCTTGGTGAAAAAGTGTGGAGAGGGACCTGATGGTCATGCATTAGTTAATAAATCACACACTTGTGCATAGCTACATCACTGTGCTGAAGAGACATTAAATCACCTTTGTGGCCTCATTTCCATTACGGTGTACAGTGAAAACAACAACTTAAAAACATTGACTTTAAACAAGCTTAACTTCAGTAGACTAGTTTTACATAACATATAAAATATATATATATATATATACATATATATACATTTGTGAGGTAATGTTTGAAAATAAAACAATATTTGATTTGATTAGTTTTAACATTGGCAAACAGTTCTCGCCTCTCCTCTTCTCTAATACTGAAGTTCTCTAAGTACTGAAGCTTTTCAGGATGCTGGTTTTAATAACACTGATGTAATGTCATTTGCTCTGCTGAGGTTCACAAGGCCATATCAGTCAACATTGAAGGCCATTAACACCATGTAGGCTTTTAGGCCATTGTAGTAATTGCCATGTGCTTTTAGAGGGTCAAGCCATCATAATGGCAAAGAGCTTTACTGGTAAATAAATATAAGTGAGAAGTGGATCACTAAATGTTTAAATAATCTTGCCAGTTTGCCTGCTGTATTTGATTGGCCTTGACCTGACTTGCCTCTTTTCCTATTAATAATATCACTGTAAAATTGCAAGCTATTTAAGTATAGAAAGGTATATTAGAAATATTGATTTGAGATTTCCCTGGATGAGCCCTTGGAAGTTGCCTTATCGTAGTGATATGCATGCAGTTTTTAGTGGTCTACTGGCAAGTATGCTAATGGAAATGGTTAAAATAATAAAATAAAATCATGTTATTCAGGGAGAAGGCAGTAGCTAGCAATAATTGCACCACCTGGCACAATGATCACATTAAAAAAAAGAATCACATTACAACAAAGCTTCAACAGTTACTAGCTTCCATATTTAAAATGCTGGTTATTGTATTTGTAAAACATGTGCTTGATGCTTATGCTGATATTTGACCACTGACCACAGAGCTCATTAATATAATTAATTTTATATGTGACCATTGACCTCTTTTATACTGTGCACAGCAAGGCACTTTGAATTTCTACTTGCACATTCTGTTATGATCCTGAGGTTTGTCTGTCAATGAATCAAAGGCAACATGTATAAATGATGTACACTCTGTTAATGTTTGCTTTTATGTCAATATAAGTGACCTACTGATGAACTGCAACAAATCTACAGTACCATTGAACATATTTTAATAAGGACTATGCAGAGGTATTGTGCCTATATCAGTGAGCATCAATCTATTGTACAGTGTGTGCAAAAATTACAAGCCTATGACAAAGCAAAATTTCAGCTAACATTGATCATTATGCTATTGCTGTTGTATTTATGTTTATTCCAGATAGTGGATTTTAATATATATTTATAAATGAATGAGTGTATGGTTTTTTCATTATTGTTTAATATTATGCATTTAAAGCTTTCTTTATGAGCTTATTCTGTTAAATTATTATAAACGACTACAGAAATATATTTCCAGGTCAGCCATGTCTTTTTCCTCTTCCTCTTGGGGAGAATGTGTTTACATCCTGCCAAAGCATGCAGTGACCTCACACTAGACACAGTGCATTAGAGTTGCTAACAGAGGGAAAAATAAGCAGGTATTTTCTCCTGAGGACAAGGCACTTAAGGGATGAACATTAGCAGCAGTATAAGCGTTGCTTTATAATCTCATAAATTTCTATTGCTACAGTAAAGGAAAATATAACAGGTTTTTTTTCTGAACAACACTGATACATAAATATCATCCTCTGTATAGATAATTCATGCTTTTGCCCTTCACAGTTTTATAGCTCTAGCACTAGCAGTCTCTGGTGTAATAGTGCTTTCTCTGCAACATTTAAAACTCTGAGCATGAATGCATTAACATGCGCCAAAATATTCGTGCTGCAGGTTATGAAAATGCAGACATGTAACGAACAGGCCAAAACTCCCTGTGAATGATGCTGTATCTTACAGTATTTGTTATCTTTGTGATAAAAGCTTGAGCCTGGGCTGCCTCTGCGGCTGCCAGTGAGATGTCTGCCTAATGAATAATTTATCCTGGGATATTTCAGAGAGCTGTGTTTCTACGCCGCGTGTGCCATGTGAATGAACTATCCCCAGGTGAGCAGTGGTGGCAGCTGCATGGTGGACTTGATTGGAAAATGATATTGTCTGAGGACAAAGCCAGCATGTTAGCAGTGCTGGTGAGTAGTAAACACAGTGAATGAAAATAAAACAAACCTTCTGATTAGTGGATTGGTATGAGTAGCATAATCAGCTTGAGGGAAGTGGTGGTTAAATTCTGTAGTCTCTACATAATGCTGGTTAAACCACTCAAAGCTGACACTCCATCAGGCTTACTGTAAATCCACATGGTGCTATAATAATAGCTCTGTGGTACATCTCTGCTCAGCACAGACAGTCAGTTCATTATGGTGTGCAATACATTTTGGCTTTTTTGTAGGGAATACTGCACCTGTGCTTCATGCATAAAAGTAATATATCCAAATTAAATCCCTATCATGAATGTGTATGCTGTAATAATATACCTGGTCTACTGCTCGTAATTAAGAAATACTAATCAATTGCTTGCTCCATTAAAATAGCAAAATTGTCTGTGTCAAAATATTTTGACCTTTGATGTGTATTGTGAAAATATCCCAATTGTGATATAATATTTTTGCCATTTTTCCCACTGAAAGAAAAAAGGTATTAATCTGTCACTGGAATGGTACCCCTTAAATACCTGCAATGATAACCTAAATATTACTGCCAGTGAGTTGTACTATATTGCATTGCAGATATATTTTTAAGTTGACTCCAATAGCCTCATCTTCGCTCCAGACTCATAATATTTCCATTAAAAAGGGTTCAGTTATGAAAAGGTATAATATACAGCATTGTCCACTGGACAGTAAAATTTAGTGTACATTTAAGGTACACAAATGAACATTAAGACCATTGTTTGTACATAGATGAATCAAAAATATACTCATGCAGTATCTTTTTCTGACATTGTTTCACCAGCCATAACTTAAAAGCTTCCTCTCTCAGGTTAGCTTGACAGCTGTGGTTGCATCTTCACATGTATGTTTCTATTTCTGCTTCATGCTATTTTTTTTACCTGTCTGTGGCTTCCTCCTCGGAGGGCTCTTCTGGGTTGTTCTTCACATGCTCTTGGCTGCTCTTGCCATCCTCTTTCCTGGCACTGGTGGGTGATGTGTTCTTCGGAGAGTCCTCGCTGGCTCGGAGGTGCTGGATGATGTTCTGCTGGTGCCATGATTGATTGCCCGGCCTTACGTAGACAGGTGTGGGGCCAGGGGTGGGAGCCAATATGCTGTGCACTGGGCTGTTGCTTTTGCGAAGTCCTCCTCTGTCCCGGGAGTGACTCTTCAGGCGGCTCTGGACCGGTGTTCCTCTGTGATCGAAGCCCTCCTGCTGGATGTAGCTCCCATTCCCAGCCGACGTCTGTGAGGAATGACTGAACCAGCGCCAGCGAAGCCTGAGGATCTGCTTCACGTCAAACTCCTTCTTCCCTGACACAGACATCCTCTTTGCCCTCAGTGCGATGCCCCGCGGTTCATGGAATCCTGGCAGAAAATGAGGCGAACAGCCTAAGCCCTGGCTTCAGTTTTTGCTCAGCTTTCCTTCTTTTGTCTTTTGTTACTGCTTGTGGTCAGAGAGAGAACAGTCTGCAGCTTTTGTCTGAGCTTACTCTCTCTCCCCCCACCTCTCTTCAACTCCCGTCTGCTGCTCCTGGTGCTCAGCTATAGCACATGCATGATGTACTCTGCTTCTATCGCCTTCTTTCCCTCACTCTGAGGCTCTTTGGGTGCACCGAAAAGAAGACGAAAGGAGCACCTCCAGAAGCCCTGCCCACTTTCCAGCTGTGGATAATGCTGAAGCAGAGGTCAAATTTCAGTGAAGTAAATCATGTAACATAGGAAGGAAAAGCAGCACAAGCGCTATCTTCTTCCAGAAGCAGCATCCTCTTCCCTCTAGCTTATACTTGGCTTGTCGCTTTTATTCTTGCACACATGCACACCCACACTTGCGCTATCTCTTTCTCTCTCTCTCTCTCTCTCTCTCTCTCTCTCTCTCTCTCTAGCTCTCTCTCACACACACAGTCATCACACACATACACACAGACACACACACATACATGTGCTGCACAGACTCCTCATCTGGTGAAGTCCCATTGGAGACAGGCTCAATCTCTCAGTGCTGGAAACCGTGCAGAAAAAATTACTGCCAACCTTAAGCCAAAGTGATAACTAAATATTAGGTTCAAATGTCAGAAGAGACTTTAAAAACACATATATATATATATATATATATATATATATTCAATTATTATTTTTTCAAAATAATACCCCTTTAGACTAGGGTGTTCATAAGGTTTCATGACCACTGACATAAACCTGCTTAAACACATAAACATTTCAAGTAGGTATCAACTGTCATAAAGGTTATATATGACAATTTTGCTGTCATGTTAATGTCGGTAAGTGACATTGATTTTTCTTTCTGACATGATGTTGTCATGGCCCTTTCTAGAATCAACCTAACCTACCATATTATAACAGAACCAGTTACCTAATGCTGATGATGGGAGATGTAGCATTATTAGAGAATTATATCACTGTATCATACACTGTTCTATTAAATATGTTGTCATAACCTGCTGTGTAATGACAGATAATGGATAATGGATAGGTACATATTTATGTAGGACTTTGTAGTTGTCATGAACAGCTTATGTAGGTGTCTTTTCACCTCTGAGCTGAACTCTACCCTACAGGAAACTACATTTTTTAGTAGTATACACCAATCAACCACACATGGTCCATTCTCTCAGCTCCACTGACCATACAGGATCACTTTGTAGATGTACAAATGCAGATTTTAGTTCCATTATTGCACTCCTAATATTCAATTCACTATGAAGCCCTGTATCGATAGGTAGGTATGGGTTCTGCTCATGCTGGTTTCAATATAGTGATAGTGTGTGTGTATTTAACGACTCTCTCTCTCTCTCTCTCTCTCTCTCTCTCTCTCTCTCTCTCTCTCTCTCTCTCTCTATATATATATATATATATATATATATATATATATATATATATATATATATATATATATATATATATATATATATATATAAAATGCAAAATATGTCTATGGTATTGTTGTATATCTTGGAGCAGTCTGAATGCATCAGTGTAGTGAGTGTTAAACACGCCCGTTTCCCTAAAAATTCTACAACAATTCCAGGATGCAGTCTCAGGTTGCATCAGTGCTAGATTTTTTCCAAACTTTAAGGTTTAACATTAAGAACTTCCATTGCAGACTAGATATGGCCACATACAAACTAAAAGAAGTTGTGCAAACATCCTGTGTCTCCTGTGTGTGACATCTCAGTAGCTTGATGTATTATTTAAGATAATTTATACAGGGAACAGCAGGGAGTAGGGGGCACATGTCTGGGATAGATGGATTTACTTTTGTTTGGATCTATTCAGTTATGACTATAGGCTTATATGAAGAATTTATATTGCTTATTTCCGTGATGATTGCCTGCTGCACCTCCATTTTTTGTTTGGTATTTTTATGTATTTCACAGTCATGCAGGGAAAATACAAATTAATCATGTTCTTCAAACAATTTATTCCTACTAGTTTGAAAATGTTATGAAATTGATTGTGTTCCTTTAAACAGCCAACAAATAAAAGTGCCATCTCACTTAGTATGGTAAATTATTTATGTTTTTATCGTTACACTTATAAAGCGACTTTCTAGATATCCAAGGACACTTTACAGTCAACACTGGTCAGAATGCCATTCCATTCAACACTCAATTCACACACACATGGGCGAGAAGCGACAGCCAAACGCGCACAGCATACTCTTAACCAGGAACGACTGTTCACCTGGAGGACTGCATCGGGCACTAGGGTTTCACCCAGGACAGAGCGCCAATCCATATCTGTGCACACACACATTCACTTACAAATACAGACATTCATTCACATACACACTCATTCACTCACACCAGGACAGTTATTTCAGAAACCTCCAATTCAGCTAACCTCCATGTTTTTTGTTTTTTTTTTGTTGTTTTTTTTTGGACCGTTATGTGATGTATACGTATGAATTTACAGTATATTATACTCTGTGCACAGTAGTATAGTAAAATATCACATTCAGTGTTTTTTGTATTTATGTTTTTATATTTTTACATTTTATATTTATATATATATATATATTTATATATATATATATATATATATATATATATATATATATATATATATATATATTATATATTGTTTTTTTTTTCACGTGTCTGTTTTTTTTTTTTGTTTGTTTTTTTCACATGTCTGTAGAACCATAGGTGAAGCATGAATAATATTATTAGCTTCTCCAGGAAAATAAATAAAAACTGCATAACCAAAAATGAACTGCAAAGATAAAATATTTGTATACCAGCTTGGACACCTCTGTTAAGGTTTTATTGATTTTTTATATGAAAATAAGTCCAGTCATTATCTACAGAGAATACACATCACATATGCATTTTTCTGTAATGTTTAATATGCTGATTCTGTTTATCTCCTGAAATTAATATATGTACAAGAGACACATTTTTTTCGGTATATCAGATTGAGCAAGTGAAAAATTTTGCATTAAATTGCCTAGAAGTTTTTTTTTCTGTAGAGGCGGCTTACTTTTTCACTTGGAAAAATTAGCGAAACATTTAATTTGATCAGTGGCACCCGAAAGTTGCATACTAATATCCATATTGTCACTAATAATCCACTGGAATAAAGAGATCTAAATGAGGTCTAAAAGTCTAAGCATACCATAAAAGTAACTAGCAAAGAATGCTGGCAAGTTTATTTACATAGGTTTTCTTTGTAATCTCCATATTTCTCAAATTTGTAAGAATGTGATGTAAAGTTATCTTAGCTTGTGCAGAGCTGATAAAGTAAGTTATACCATATATATATATATATATATATATGTGTGTTTGAAAGATATTTGCTTGAATTTAAAAGGATGGAAACCTGACAAATATCAGGTCTCAATAAATCTAATACAGCAAATTTAAAGTTATGTACAAGTAAAAATAAATATATTCATTTTAGAAGCATGCTCATATTCATTGTACTACAATATGATTACTTGGTTGGTTTGCAGTATAAATGTTAGCCTATATTACTGTCTCTGCAATGACTAATTTCAGACGTATTATGCATGACCAGTTAAGAGCGAAAAATGAAGTCTTACCTTAAAATGTTACAATACAATGGGTCTGTTTATAAAAAGTATTTCTTGTTATAAATAGCACAGAATAAACTAGGCACGGTCTAACTCTGACTGGCTTGCATAGTTTTAAGAAAATCTAGAGAGTTCTCTCCTTTGCTCTGCATTTCTCCGCTCTACGGACAATCTGCAAGCTACAAACTATAATGTTAGCATGTTAGAAAGGAAATCTGCGCCTTCCTCAGCGCTGACCTCAATGGCTGGGTTTGAACAACCAGGAAATCTGGCATCATTTCCTGTTTTCTTGGCTCTTGTCTCCTGTACCATGAAAAAAAAAAAAACAACTAGCTAACTTTGGACTGTAGCAAATTCCTCACACACAGGACTGAAATCTGATGACTGATTTATTGAAAACATTCATTAAGTGAACCTTGTTATAACAGCATAAATATTTAACTTCAAATTTGTATATAATGAATGCACACATATTCGTAATCAAACACTTTATTTGGTTTTTTTGCAGCTGACACAGGAAACAAAGTAACAGTTCTGAAATTTGTCATAAATGTCCCACATGAGCATTGCCCAATTCTATAAGTCACTCCTCCACATTTCAACAGCTTTTCACTGAGTGAAAATTTGTTGGAATGGAAAGAGAGAGAGAGAGAGAGAGTGAGAGAGAGAGAGAGAGATTCCACTGAACATAAAATGTGTGAGATATATCAGTTGTTGTCATTAAAACAGTAATAGCTGATAAACCATTTTGGACATTTGGACATATGATCATGAACTGATGGTGGCTGACCTTTTCTTTTATGTATGATAGACTTATATGAATATAAATACCTTGGGACCTGATCTTTGTGTAAACTGCATCCTGATAAAATACACAATTCCTATGTGCATTTTACTTGGGACTAAAAGTCATGCCACATTATGTGGTTTATTATATCAGCAGCTTATTTACACTTTTTACATCTTTTATATAAAATGGCAGTTGATTGGACTGACACTTTTAAATTTGCTAATAAATTTGTTTAAGTAATATACAGCACTGGTTATTTATCTAAAAGCTTACAAAATAATAACATTTCAAATATAAATTTTCCATTAAAATTTTAAATGTGAACAGGCATTTTTGTAAGTAGGAAATACGTCACTATTAATGACAGATGATTGCAGAACCATTACCACTCAAAGGTTGAAAAATACAAAAATATAATATCACAAAATGTTTTAAACCAGATGCAGATATATCATTTCAACTAGTCATCTGTTGTGGTATTGAATTTATAATGAGATAGTAAGCAGAATTTCTTGTCTATTTACAAGTGTCTTTTAAAATTACAATACAAATTTCTCTTATTTACATTTAAATTTTGAGTTCAAAAGACATGACCTGTACCCCAGCAACACCAAAAAAATAATAATAACAATAAAAATGGGAGGAATTGTTGTAAAGAAATTAAACCAACAATAAGCATCTGTTTGTGACAGTGCACTGTATTTAAATGAGGCATAAAAATGTAGCTGTCTATTTTAAAACAAATGAATATCAACAGGTAGTACAAAGAATGGACAGAACATTAGTGCTTTTAACTGTATCACAATGCACTATTTCTTTGGTGAAACAGCAATTTCAACTCTTGGGAAGCGAAAACCACCCTTTGAACCACTATCACTACTAGATGATGATGAAACTCTCTTTTTCTTAGAAGGAAGAACACTGCCACTAGCTCCTTCTACCTTGGCTTCACTGTCATCTCCAAGTGTTACTTCATAAGAACCCTTGGATTTTGAGCCAAATCCACCAAATGTGCCAAATTTCAACTTTCCTTTTTTGCCTTTCATTTTGGCATCTCCTAGATCCACTGAAATGTTACCACCCTCTGTCTGCAAATGCCCTTCAATAGAAGTGGGGGAAGCTAGTTCTCCTTCATCACTCAGTGAGGAAGAACGATGCCTTGATTTCTTGTAAAGGTCAAGTGAAGCAGATTTACTCTTAGGTGAAATTTTCAAGCCAGAAGCACCCTCTACCATCTTGCCACCTATCAGTTCCCCTGAACTCAAACTTAACTCTTTAGACACCTTTGCACTACCCTCACTTGTAAATGCAATTTCAGGCTCCTGAATAGTAAGATCAGCAGCACTTCCACCCTTAGTTTTAGATTTGCCAAAGAATCGTGGCTTCTTAACTTTAATTTTTCCACCACTGCTTTTCAGTTCTGGACTTTGCATCTCTAGACTTTGGGAACTAATGTTAGCCCTAGCAGTTAATTCTCCTGAACCTGCATCAACTCCCATCTCCCTTCCCTCTACTTGAGGCAACGCAACTCCAAACTTTGGCACTTTCATTTTAGGAAAGGTTAAATTACCCTCAGGATATTCCATCTTACCAGAATCTCCAGTACTTACTATTATTTCCCCCTTTTTCTGCTCTGAAACAACTCCATGGGGTGCTTTGACCTTTACAACTGGCATCTTGAACTCTACATCCTGATTTCCTGCTTCTATTTTAACACCTTCAGCATCAATTGTGTGATCCTTAACTCTACCTTCAAAGCTTCCTTTTCCCGTACCAGACACTGATTTTGAAATTCCAGACACTGAGCCACCACCTTTTACTTTTGGGGACTTGATGTCAAATTCCACCCCAGGAAAATGTATTTTTCCAAATAGTGGCTTCTTTACTTTCGGCCCCTTGAGGTGTATATCAGGTGACTCTACATCTAACTCAGCACTTTCAGTTTTAGTATCTATGTCAATGTTTGTTTTCATCTTCCCTTTCACCTTTGGCTTTTTTAATTTATCTTTCCTCCCTTTCACATTCATTTCAACATCAGGGCCTTCTAGATTGCTATCGATATCAAGGCCCTTGCCACTGATCTTAGGTCCCTTGATATCAATGTGGGGCCCTTTAATGTCCACCTCAGCTTTAGAAAGATTTGCATCCACATCAGGACCCTCCACTGTTGGACCCTTAATTCCAAATTTTGGCATTTTTAATTTAGGGATTTTAAAACCCTCTTGTCCTTCTATATTAACAGCAGGCCCTTCGATGTCAAGTTTTGGTGTTCTGACATCACCTTTTATCTCTGGAACACCCTTCAATTTTGGACCCTTAAGATTTATATCAATATCAGGCACAGAGATATTAGGGCCAGATAGGGATGGCATTTTCAGTTTAGCTCCTTTTATTTTTCCATCAGGTCCCTCAACATCAATGTCTACACCTTCAATGTCTACTTTAGGAGCTTTAATATCACCTTCAATTTTAGGAACTGAGGCATTTACATCTCCCTTTACTTTTGGTCCTTTCAGATTTAGGTTTACATCAGGCATAGAAATGTTTGGACCAGATATTGTAGGCATTTTGAATTTGGGGCCCTTGATGTTTCCTTCTGGTCCTTCAATTTCAATATCTGGGCTTTTAACATCAATCTTCGTGCCTTTAATGTCAAGATCAGCCTTTGGCAATTTTACATCAATATCAGTGCCCTCGAGTTTCGGACCTTTAAATCCAAAGGATGGCATTTTCATTTTTGGCATCTTCAAGCCTCCCTCTGGTCCCTCTACATCAATTTCAGGTCCTTCAATATCTACTTTAGGTGCTTTAATGTCACCCTCAATCTTTGGAACTGAAACACCTATGTCTCCCTTTATTTTAGGTCCTTTAACATTGAAGTCTACATCAGGCATGGAAATCTTTGGACCTGTTAGGGAGGGAATGTTGAATTTGGGGCCTTTGATTTTTCCTTCTGGTCCTTCAATGTCAAAATCTGGACCTTTAAAATCACCCTTTGGCAGACTTGCATCCATATCCGGGCCCTCCAGTTTCGGTCCTTTAAATTCAAATGATGGCATTTTGATTTTGGGCATCTTGAAACCTCCATCTGGTCCTTCCACATTCATTTCTGGACCTTCAATATCCACTTTTGGTGCTTTAATATCACCCTCAATTTTTGGAACTGATACATTCACATCTCCCTTTACTTTAGGCCCTTTAACATTGAAGTCTACATCAGGCATGGAAATCTTTGGACCTGATACGGTGGGCATTTTAAATTTGGGGCCTTTAATTTTGCCTTCTGGACCTTCAATGTCAACAGCTGGGCTTTTAACATCAATGTTGGGGGCTTTAATGTCAATATTAGCCTTTGGCAGATTTACGTCTACATCAGGCCCTTCCAGTTTGGGCCCTTTAAATCCAAATGATGGCATTTTGAATTTGGGCCCTTTGATCTTTCCTTCTGGACCTTCAATGTCAACATTTGGGCTTTTCACATCAATTTTGGGGGCTTTAATGTCAATATCAGCCTTTGGCAGATTTACATCTACATCAGGGCCTTCCAGTTTGGGTCCTTTAAATCCAAATGATGGCATTTTGAATTTTGGCATTTTGAGACGTCCTTCTGGTCCCTCCACATCAAATTCTGGACCTTCAATGTCTACTTTGGGTGCTTTAATATCACCCTCAATTTTTGGAACTGATATATCCATATCTCCTTTTATTTTAGGGCCTTTAACATTGAAGTCTACATCAGGCATGGAGACCTTTGGACCTGATAAAGAGGGCATTTTGAATTTGGGCCCTTTAATTTTTCCTTCTGGACCTTCAATGTCAACATCTGGGCTTTTCACATCAATTTTGGGGCCTTTAATGTCAATATCAGCCTTTGGCATATTTATATCTACATCAGGGCCTTCCAGTTTGGGTCCTTTGAATCCAAATGATGGCATTTTGAATTTTGGCATCTTGAGACCTCCTTCTAGTCCCTCCACATCAAATTCTGGACCTTCAATGTCTACTTTGGGTGCTTTAATATCACCCTCAATCTTTGGAACCGAGACATCCATATCTCCCTTTACTCTAGGTCCTTTAACATTGAAGTCTACATCAGGCATAGAGATCTTTGGTCCTGATATGGATGGCATTTTGAATTTGGGCCCTTTGATTTTGCCTTCTGGTCCTTCAATGTCCATCCCAGGGGATTTCATATCAAGCTTAGGGCCTTTAATGTCAATATCAGCCTTTGGCAGATTTAAATCAACATCAGGGCCTTCTAGTTTGGGTCCTTTAAGTCCAAATGATGGCAGTTTGAATTTTGGCATCTTGAGACCTCCCTCTGGTCCCTCCACGTCAATTTCTGGACCTTCAATGTCTACTTTGGGTGCTTTAATGTCACCCTCAATCTTTGGAACTGAGACATCCACATCTCCTTTGATTTTAGGGCCTTTAAGATTGAGGTCTATGTCAGGCATAGAGATCTTTGGACCTGATATGGATGGCATTTTGAATTTGGGACCCTTGATTTTTCCCTCTGGTCCTTCAATGTCAACATCTGGGCTTTTAACATCAATCTTGGGGCCTTTAATGTCAACATCAGCCTTAGGCAGATTTACATCAACTTCAGGGCCTTCAACTTTTGGTCCTTTAAATCCAAATGATGGCATTTTGATTTTGGGCATCTTGAAACCTCCCTCTGGTCCCTCCACATCAATTTCTGGACCTTCAATGTCTAATTTGGGTGCTTTAATATCACCCTCAATCTTTGGAACAGAGACATCCATATCTCCCTTTACTCTAGGTCCTTTAACATTGAAGTCTACATCAGGCATCGAGATCTTTGGACCTGATATGGAGGGCATTTTGAATTTGGGGCCCTTGATTTTTCCCTCTGGTCCTTCAATATCAAAATCTGGACTTTTAACATTAATCTTCGGACATTTGACATCTATGTCAGCCTTCGGCAGATTTACATCAACATCAGGCCCTTCCAGTTTGGGTCCTTTAAATCCAAATGATGGCATTTTGAATTTTGGCATCTTGAGACCTCCCTCTGGTCCCTCAACATCAATTTCTGGACCTTCAATGTCTAATTTGGGTGCTTTAATGTCACCCTCAATCTTTGGAACTGAGACATCCACATCTCCTTTGATTTTAGGGCCTTTAAGATTGAGGTCTACATCAGGCATAGAGATCTTTGGACCTGATATGGAGGGCATTTTGAATTTGGGACCCTTGATTTTTCCCTCTGGTCCTTCAATATCAACATCTGGGCTTTTAACATCAATCTTTGGGCCTTTAATGTCTATATCAGCCTTAGGCAGATTTACATCAAATTCAGGGCCCTCAACTTTAGGTCCCTTAAATCCAAATGATGGCATTTTGATTTTGGGCATCTTGAAACCTCCCTCTGGTCCCTCCACATCAACATGAGGACCTTCAATGTCTACTTTAGGTGCTTTAATATCACCCTCAATCTTTGGAACTGAGACATTCACATCTCCCTTTACTTTAGGTCCTTTAACATTAAAGTCTACATCAGGCATGGAGATCTTTGGTCCTGATATGGAGGGCATTTTGAATTTGGGACCCTTGATTTTTCCCTCTGGTCCTTCAATGTCAACATCTGGGCTTTTAACATCAATCTTTGGGGATTTAATGTCAATATCAGACTGAGGCAGATTAGCATCTATATCAGGGCCTTCCAGTTTGGGTCCTTTAAATCCAAATGATGGCATTTTGAATTTTGGCATCTTGAGACCTCCTTCTGGTCCCTCCACATCAAATTCTGGACCTTCAATGTCTACTTTGGGTGCTTTAATGTCACCCTCGATCTTTGGAACAGAGACATCCATATCTCCCTTTACTTTAGGTCCTTTAACATTGAAGTCTACATCAGGCATAGAGATCTTTGGTCCTGATATGGATGGCATTTTGAATTTGGGCCCTTTGATTTTGCCTTCTGGTCCTTCAATGTCCATCCCAGGGGATTTCATATCAAGCTTGGGGCCTTTAATGTCAATATCAGCCTTTGGCAGATTTAAATCAACATCAGGGCCTTCCAGTTTGGGTCCTTTAAATCCAAATGATGGCATTTTGAATTTTGGCATCTTAAGACCTCCTTCTGGTCCCTCCACATCGACTTCTGGACCTTCAATGTCTACTTTGGGTGCTTTAATGTCACCCTCAATCTTTGGAACTGAGACATCCATATCTCCTTTGATTTTAGGGCCTTTCAAATTGAGGTCTACATCCGGCATTGAGATCTTTGGACCTGATATGGAGGGCATTTTGAATTTGGGGCCCTTGATTTTTCCCTCTGGTCCTTCAATATCAAAATCTGGACTTTTAACATCAATCTTCGGACATTTGACATCTATGTCAGCCTTCGGCAGATTTACATCAACATCAGGCCCTTCCAGTTTGGGTCCTTTAAATCCAAATGATGGCATTTTGAATTTTGGCATTTTAAGACCTCCCTCTGGTCCCTCCACATCAAATTCTGGACCTTCAATGTCTACTTTGGGTGCTTTAATATCACCCTCAATCTTTGGAACAGAGACGTCCATATCTCCCTTTGCTCTAGGTCCTTTAACATTGAAGTCTACATCAGGCATAGAGATCTTTGGACCTGATATGGATGGCATTTTGAATTTGGGCCCTTTGAGTTTGCCTTCTGGTCCTTCAATGTCCATCCCAGGAGATTTCATATCAAGCTTGGGGCCTTTAATATCAATATCAGCCTTTGGCAAATTTACATCTACATCAGGGCCTTCCAGTTTGGGTCCTTTAAATCCAAATGATGGCATTTTGAATTTTGGCATCTTGAGACCTCCCTCTGGTCCCTCCACATCAATTTCTGGACCTTCAATGTCTACTTTGGGTGCTTTAATGTCACCCTCAATCTTTGGAACTGAAACATCAACATCTCCCTTGATCTTAGGACCTTTAAGATTGAGGTCTACATCAGGCATGGAAATCTTTGGACCTGATATGGTGGGCATTTTGAATTTGGGCCCTTTGATTTTGCCTTCTGGCCCTTCAATGTCCATGCCAGGGGATTTGACATCAATCTTGGGGGCTTTAATGTCTATGTCAGCTTTAGGTAGATTAACATCAACTTCAGGACCCTCAAGCTTTTGTCCTTTGAATCCAAATGATGGCATTTTGAATTTTGGCATCTTTAAACCTCCCTCTGGTCCCTCAACATCAATTTCTGGACATTCAATGTCTACTTTGGGTGCTTTAATATCACCCTCAATTTTTGGAACTGAGACATCCATATCTCCTTTGATTTTAGGGCCTTTCAAATTGAAGTCTACATCCGGCATTGAGATCTTTGGACCTGATATGGAGGGCATTTTGAATTTGGGGCCCTTAATTTTTCCCTCTGGTCCTTCAATATCAAAATCTGGACTTTTAACATCAATCTTCGGGCCTTTGACATCTATGTCAGCCTTCGGCAGATTTACATCCAATTCAGGGCCCTCACCTTTAGGTCCTTTAAATCCAAATGATGGCATTTTGATTTTGGGCATTTTGATACCTCCCTCTGGTCCCTCCACTTCAAATTCTGGACCTTCAATGTCTACTTTGGGTGCTTTAATTTCTCCCTTAATCTTTGGAACTGAGACATCCATATCTCCTTTGACTTTAGGACCTTTAAGATTGAAGTCTACATCAGGCATGGATATCTTTGGACCTGATATGGATGGCATTTTGAACTTGGGACCCCTGAGTTTTCCTTCTGGTCCTTCAATGTCAATCTCAGGGGATTTCACATCAATCTTGGGGCCTTTAATGTCAATGTCAGCTTTAGGTAGATTAGCATCAACTTCAGGAACCTCAACATTTGGTCCTTTAAATCCAAATGATGGCATTTTGATTTTTGGCATCTTGAGACCTCCCTCTGGTCCCTCCACATCAATTTCTGGACCTTCAATATCAACTTTTGGTGCTTTAATGTCGCCCTCAATTTTTGGAACTGAGACATCCACATCTCCTTTGATTTTAGGGCCTTTAAGATTGAAGTCTACATCAGGCATTGAGATCTTTGGACCTGATATGGAGGGCATTTTGAATTTGGGACCCTTGATTTTTCCTTCTGGCCCTTCAATGTCAAAATCTGGGCTTTTCACATCAATATTGGGCCCTTTAATGTCAATATCTGCCTTTGGCAGATTTACATCAAATTCAGGGCCTTCAACTTTAGGTCCCTTAAATCCAAATGATGGCATTTTGATTTTGGGCATCTTGAAACCTCCATCTGGTCCCTCCACATCAACATGAGGACCTTCAATGTCTACTTTGGGTGCTTTAATCTCACCCTCAATTTTCGGAACAGAGACATCCACATCTCCCTTGATTTTAGGACCTTTAAGATTGAGGTCTACGTCAGGCATAGAAATCTTTGGACCTGATATGGAGGGCATTTTGAATTTAGGACTCTTGATTTTTCCCTCTGGTCCTTCAATATCAACATCTGGACTTTTCAAATCAATCTTTGGGCCTTTAATGTTAATATCCGCCTTTGGTAGATTTGCATCAACATCAGGGCCCTCAACTTTCGGTCCTTTAAATCCAAGTGATGGCATTTTAATTTTGGGCATCTTGAAACCTCCATCTGGTCCTTCCATGTCAATTTCTGGACCTTCAATTTCCATTTTTGGTGCTTTAATATCTCCCTCAATCTTTGGAACTGAGATATCCATATCTCCTTTGATTTTAGGACCTTTAAGATTGAAGTCTACATCAGGCATCGAGATTTTTGGCCCAGAGACAGTAGGCATTTTAATTTTGGGATCTTTTATCTTCCCTTCTTTGAACTCAAGGTCAGCTGATGGTACTTTAATATCAATATCTGCTTCGGGCCCAGTTACATCAACGCTAGGCACATCTGCCTTAGCAGATTTAAATCCAAATTTTGGCATTTTGAATTTTGGCATTTTAAACTTTGACTTCTTCAAACCAGCTTCGGGAACATCTAAATCAACTTTGGGTCCTTCAATGTCTACTTTAGGAACAGATATATCTCCTTCAATTGTTGGACCAGACATATCTATATCACCTTTTACTTTGCTACCTTTGAGGTTAAAATCCACATCTGGCATAGACAGCTTTGGGCCTGAAATAGATGGCATCTTGAATTTCGGACTCTTGACTTTTCCATCTGGTCCCTCAATGTCAATATCTGGTGCACTGATGTCTAATGAGGGTCCTTTTATATCCACTTCAGCTTTGGGCAGGCTTACATCAACATCAGGTCCCTCCACCTTTGGCCCTTTAACACCAAATGTTGGCATTTTGATTTTTGGCATTTTGAATCCTCCTTCAGGTCCTTCAATATCAAACTCTGGGCCTTTTATGTCAACCTTTGGTGCCTTAATGTCTCCTTCTAACTTAGGCACTGACACATCAACATCTCCTTTGATTTTAGGGCCTCTCAGGTTGAAATCAACATCTGGCATAGAGATTTTAGGACCAGAGATGGATGGCATCTTGAATTTAGGACCTTTCACTTTACCCTCTGGTCCTTCAATGTCAACATCTGGTGCACTGATGTCTATTGAGGGTCCTTTTATATCCACTTCAGCTTTGGGCAGGCTTACATCAACATCAGGTCCCTCCACCTTTGGCCCTTTAACACCAAATGTTGGCATTTTGATTTTTGGCATTTTGAATCCTCCTTCAGGTCCTTCAATATCAAACTCTGGGCCTTTTATGTCAACCTTTGGTGCCTTAATGTCTCCTTCTAACTTAGGCACTGACACATCAACATCTCCTTTGACTTTAGGGCCTTTCAGGTTGAAATCAACATCTGGCATAGAGATCTTAGGACCAGAGATGGATGGCATCTTGAACTTAGGACCTTTCACTTTACCCTCTGGTCCTTCAAGGTCAACATCTGGTGCATTAATATCTAACGAGGGTCCTTTAATATCAACTTCAGCTTTGGGCAGGCTTACATCTACATCAGGTCCCTCCACCTTTGGCCCTTTACCACCAAATGATGGCATTTTGATTTTTGGCATTTTGAATCCTCCTTCAGGGCCTTCAATGTCAACTTCAGGGCCTTTTATGTCAACCTTTGGTGCCTTAAGGTCTCCTTCTAACTTAGGCACTGACACATCAACATCTCCTTTGATTTTTGGGCCTTTCAGATTAAAATCTACATCTGGCATAGATATTTTAGGACCAGAGATGGATGGCATCTTGAATTTGGGACCTTTCACTTTACCCTCTGGTCCTTCAATGTCAACATCTGGTGCACTGATATCCAACGATGGTCCTTTTATATCCACTTCAGCTTTGGGCAGGTTTACATCAACATCAGGTCCCTCCACCTTTGGCCCTTTACCACCAAATGATGGCATTTTGATTTTTGGCATTTTGAATCCTCCTTCAGGGCCTTCAATGTCAACTTCAGGGCCTTTTATGTCAACCTTTGGTGCCTTAAGGTCTCCTTCTATCTTAGGCACTGACACATCAACATCTCCTTTGATTTTAGGGCCTCTCAGGTTGAAATCAACATCTGGCATAGAGATTTTAGGACCAGAGATGGATGGCATCTTGAATTTAGGACCTTTCACTTTACCCTCTGGTCCTTCAATGTCAACATCTGGTGCACTGATGTCTATTGAGGGTCCTTTTATATCCACTTCAGCTTTGGGCAGGTTTACATCAATATCAGGTCCCTCCACCTTTGGCCCTTTACCACCAAATGATGGCATTTTGATTTTTGGCATTTTGAATCCTCCTTCAGGGCCTTCAATGTCAACTTCAGGGCCTTTTATGTCAACCTTTGGTGCCTTAAGGTCTCCTTCTATCTTAGGCACTGACACATCAACATCTCCTTTGATTTTAGGGCCTTTCAGGTTGAAATCAACATCTGGCATAGAGATTTTAGGACCAGAGATGGATGGCATCTTGAATTTAGGACCTTTCACTTTACCCTCTGGTCCTTCAATGTCAACATCTGGTGCACTGATGTCTATTGAGGGTCCTTTTATATCCACATCAGCTTTAGGCAGGCTTACATCAACATCAGGTCCCTCCACCTTTGGCCCTTTACTACCAAATGATGGCATTTTGAATTTTGGCATTTTGAATCCTCCTTCAGAGCCTTCGATATCAACTTCTGGTGCTTTAATGTCACCCTCAATCTTTGGAACTGAGACATCCATATCTCCTTTGATTTTAGGGCCTTTAAGATTGAAGTCTACATCAGGCATTGAGATCTTTGGACCTGATATGGAGGGCATTTTGAATTTGGAACCCTTGATTTTTCCTTCTGGCCCTTCAATGTCAAAATCTGGGCTTTTCACATCAATATTGGGCCCTTTAATGTCAATATCTGCCTTTGGCAGATTTACATCAAATTCAGGGCCTTCAACTTTAGGTCCCTTAAATCCAAATGATGGCATTTTGATTTTGGGCATCTTGAAACCTCCATCTGGTCCCTCCACATCAACATGAGGACCTTCAATGTCTACTTTGGGTGCTTTAATCTCACCCTCAATTTTCGGAACAGAGACATCCACATCTCCCTTGATTTTAGGACCTTTAAGATTGAGGTCTACGTCAGGCATAGAAATCTTTGGACCTGATATGGAGGGCATTTTGAATTTAGGACTCTTGATTTTTCCCTCTGGTCCTTCAATGTCAACATCTGGACTTTTCAAATCAATCTTTGGGCCTTTAATGTTAATATCTGTCTTTGGTAGATTTACATCAACATCAGGTCCCTCCACCTTTGGCCCTTTACCACCAAATGATGGCATTTTGATTTTTGGCATTTTGAATCCTCCTTCAGAGCCTTCAATGTCAACTTCAGGTCCTTTTATGTCTACCTTTGGTGTCTTAATCTCTCCTTCTAACTTAGGCACTGACACATCAACATCTCCTTTAATTTTTGGGCCTTTCAGATTAAAATCAACATCTGGCATAGAGATCTTAGGACCAGAGATGGATGGCATCTTGAACTTGGGACCTTTCACTTTACCCTCAGGTCCTTCAATGTCAACATCTGGTGCACTGATATCCAACGATGGTCCTTTTATATCCACTTCTGCTTTGGGCAGGCTTACATCAACATCAGGTCCCTCCACCTTTACCCCTTTACCACCAAAAGATGGCATTTTGATTTTTGGCATTTTGAATCCTCCTTCAGAGCCTTCGATGTCAATTTCAGGGCCTTTTATGTCTACCTTTGGTGTCTTAATCTCTCCTTCTATCTTAGGCACTGACACATCAACATCTCCTTTAATTTTTGGACCTTTCAGATTAAAATCAACATCTGGCATAGAGATTTTAGGACCAGAGATCGAAGGCATCTTGAATTTGGGACCTTTTACTTTACCCTCTGGTCCTTCAATGTCAACTTCTGGTGCACTGATATCCAATGAGGGTCCTTTTATATCCACTTTAGCTTTGGGCAGGCGTACATCAACATCAGGTCCCTCCACCTTTGGCCCTTTACCACCAAATGATGGCATTTTGAATTTTGGCATTTTGAATCCTCCTTCAGAGCCTTCAATGTCAACTTCAGGGCCTTTTATGTCAACCTTTGGTGCCTTAATGTCTCCTTCTAACATAGGCACTGACACATCAACATCTCCTTTGACTTTAGGGCCTTTCAGGTTGAAATCAACATCTGGCATAGAGATCTTAGGACCAGAGATGGATGGCATCTTGAATTTGGGACCTTTCACTTTACCCTCAGGTCCTTCAATGTCAACATCTGGTGCATTAATATCAAATGAGGGTCCTTTTATATCCACTTCAGCTTTGGGCAGGTTTACATCAATATCAGGTCCCTCCACCTTTGGCCCTTTACCACCAAATGATGGCATTTTGATTTTTGGCATTTTGAATCCTCCTTCAGAGCCTTCAATGTCAACTTCAGGCCCTTTTATGTCAACCTTTGGTGCCTTAATGTCTCCTTCTAACTTAGGCACTGACACATCAACATCTCCTTTGACTTTAGGGCCTTTCAGGTTGAAATCAACATCTGGCATAGAGATCTTAGGACCAGAGATGGATGGCATCTTGAATTTGGGACCTTTCACTTTACCCTCAGGACCTTCAATGTCAACATCTGGTGCACTGATATCCAACGATGGTCCTTTTATATCCACTTCAGCTTTGGGCAGGTTTACATCAACATCAAGTCCTTGCACCTTTGGCCCTTTACCACCAAATGATGGCATTTTGAATTTTGGCATTTTGAATCCTCCTTCAGAGCCTTCAATGTCAACTTCAGGGCCTTTTATGTCAACCTTTGGTGCCTTAATATCTCCTTCTAACTTAGGCACTGACACATCAACATCTCCTTTGACTTTAGGGCCTTTCAGGTTGAAATCAACATCTGGCATAGAGATCTTAGGACCAGAGATGGATGGCATTTTGAATTTGGGACCTTTCACTTTACCCTCAGGTCCTTCAATATCAACATCTGGTGCATTGATATCAAACGAGGGTCCTTTAATATCCACTTCAGCTTTGGGCAGACTTACATCAACATCAGGTCCCTCCACCTTTGGCCCTTTACCACCAAATGTTGGCATTTTGATTTTTGGCATTTTGAATCCTCCTTCAGAGCCTTCAATGTCAACTTCAGGGCCTTTTATGTCAACCTTTGGTGCCTTGAGGTCTCCTTCTATCTTAGGCACTGACACATCAACATCTCCTTTGACTTTAGGGCCTTTCAGGTTGAAATCAACATCTGGCATAGAGATCTTAGGACCTGATATGGATGGCATCTTGAATTTGGGACCTTTCACTTTACCCTCAGGTCCTTCAATGTCAACATCTGGTGCACTGATATCCAACGATGGTCCTTTTATATCCACTTCTCCTTTGGGCAGGTTTACATCAACATCAGGTCCCTCCACCTTTGGCCCTTTACCACCAAATGATGGCATTTTTAATTTTGGCATTTTGAATCCTCCTTCAGAGCCTTCAATGTCAACTTCAGGTCCTTTTATGTCAACCTTTGGTGCCTTAATGTCTCCTTCTAACTTAGGCACTGACACATCAACATCTCCTTTGATTTTAGGGCCTTTCAGGTTGAAATCAACATCTGGCATAGAGATCTTAGGACCAGAGATGGATGGCATCTTGAATTTGGGACCTTTCACTTTACCCTCAGGTCCTTCAATGTCAACATCTGGTGCATTAATATCAAACGATGGTCCTTTGATATCCACTTCTGCTTTGGGCAGGCTTACATCAACATCAGGTCCCTCCACCTTTGGCCCTTTACCACCAAATGATGGCATTTTGAATTTTGGCATTTTGAATCCTCCTTCAGAGCCTTCAATGTCAACTTCAGGGCCTTTTATGTCAACCTTTGGTGCCTTGAGGTCTCCTTCTATCTTAGGCACTGACACATCAACATCTCCTTTGACTTTAGGGCCTTTCAGGTTGAAATCAACATCTGGCATAGAGATCTTAGGACCAGAGATGGATGGCATCTTGAATTTGGGACCTTTCACTTTACCCTCAGGTCCTTCAATGTCAACATCTGGTGCACTGATATCCAACGAGGGTCCTTTTATATCCACTTCTGCTTTGGGCAGGTTTACATCAACATCAGGTCCCTCTACCTTTGGCCCTTTACCACCAAATGATGGCATTTTGATTTTTGGCATTTTGAATCCTCCTTCAGAGCCTTCAATGTCAACTTCAGGGCCTTTTATGTCAACCTTTGGTGCCTTAATGTCTCCTCCTATCTTAGGTACTGACACATCAACATCTCCTTTGATTTTAGGGCCTTTCAGGTTGAAATCAACATCTGGCATAGAGATCTTAGGACCAGAGATGGATGGCATCTTGAATTTGGGACCTTTCACTTTACCCTCAGGACCTTCAAGGTCAACATCTGGTGCACTGATATCCAACGAGGGTCCTTTAATATCCACTTCAGCTTTGGGCAGGTTTACATCTACATCAGGTCCCTCCACCTTTGGCCCTTTACCACCAAATGATGGCATTTTGAATTTTGGCATTTTGAATCCTCCTTCAGAGCCTTCAATGTCAACTTCAGGGCCTTTTATGTCAACCTTTGGTGCCTTAATATCTCCTTCTAACTTAGGCACTGACACATCAACATCTCCTTTGATTTTAGGGCTTTTCAGGTTGAAATCAACATCTGGCATAGAGATCTTAGGACCAGAGATAGATGGCATCTTGAATTTGGGACCTTTCACTTTACCTTCAGGTCCTTCAATGTCAACATCTGATGCACTGATATCCAATGAGGGTCCTTTTATATCCACTTCAGCTTTGGGCAGGCTTACATCAACATCAGGTCCCTGCACCTTTGGCCCTTTACCACCAAATGATGGCATTTTGATTTTTGGCATTTTGAATCCTCCTTCAGAGCCTTCGATATCAAATTCAGGGCCTTTTATGTCAACCTTTGGTGCCTTAATGTCTCCTTCTAACTTAGGCACTGACACATCAACATCTCCTTTGACTTTAGGGCCTTTCAGGTTGAAATCAACATCTGGCATAGAGATCTTAGGACCAGAGATGGATGGCATCTTGAATTTGGGACCTTTCACTTTACCCTCAGGTAGATCAATGTCAACATCTGGTGCACTGATATCCAACGATGGTCCTTTTATATCCACTTCAGCTTTGGGCAGGTTTACATCAACATCAGGTCCCTCTACCTTTGGCCCTTTACCACCAAATGATGGCATTTTGAATTTTGGCATTTTGAATCCTCCTTCAGAGCCTTCAATGTCAACTTCAGGGCCTTTTATGTCAACCTTTGGTGCCTTAAGGTCGCCTTCTAACTTAGGCACTGACACATCAACATCTCCTTTGACTTTAGGGCCTTTCAGGTTGAAATCAACATCTGGCATAGAGATCTTAGGACCAGAGATGGATGGCATCTTGAATTTGGGACCTTTCACTTTACCCTCAGGTCCTTCAATGTCAACATCTGGTGCATTAATATCAAATGAGGGTCCTTTTATATCCACTTCAGCTTTGGGCAGGTTTACATCAATATCAGGTCCCTCCACCTTTGGCCCTTTACCACCAAATGATGGCATTTTGATTTTTGGCATTTTGAATCCTCCTTCAGAGCCTTCAATGTCAACTTCAGGGCCTTTTATGTCAACCTTTGGTGCCTTAATATCTCCTTCTAACTTAGGCACTGACACATCAACATCTCCTTTGATTTTAGGGCCTTTCAGGTTGAAATCAACATCTGGCATAGAGATCTTAGGACCAGAGATGGATGGCATCTTGAACTTAGGACCTTTCACTTTACCCTCAGGTCCTTCAATGTCAACATCTGGTGCATTAATATCAAACGAGGGTCCTTTAATATCAACTTCAGCTTTGGGCAGGCTTACATCAACATCAGGTCCCTCCACCTTTGGCCCTTTACCACCAAATGATGGCATTTTGATTTTTGGCATTTTGAATCCTCCTTCAGAGCCTTCGATGTCAACTTCAGGGCCTTTTATGTCAACCTTTGGTGCCTTAATGTCTCCTTCTAACTTAGGCACTGACACATCAACATCTCCTTTGACTTTAGGGCCTTTCAGGTTGAAATCAACATCTGGCATAGAGATCTTAGGACCAGAGATGGATGGCATCTTGAATTTGGGACCTTTCACTTTACCCTCAGGTAGATCAATGTCAACATCTGGTGCACTGATATCCAACGATGGTCCTTTTATATCCACTTCTGCTTTGGGCAGGTTTACATCAACATCAGGTCCCTCCACCTTTGGCCCTTTACCACCAAATGATGGCATTTTGAATTTTGGCATTTTGAATCCTCCTTCAGAGCCTTCAATGTCAACTTCAGGGCCTTTTATGTCAACCTTTGGTGCCTTAATGTCTCCTTCTAACTTAGGCACTGACACATCAACATCTCCTTTGACTTTAGGGCCTTTCAGGTTGAAATCAACATCTGGCATAGAGATCTTAGGACCAGAGATGGATGGCATCTTGAATTTGGGACCTTTCACTTTACCCTCAGGTCCTTCAATGTCAACATCTGGTGCATTAATATCAAATGAGGGTCCTTTTATATCCACTTCAGCTTTGGGCAGGTTTACATCAATATCAGGTCCCTCCACCTTTGGCCCTTTACCACCAAATGATGGCATTTTGATTTTTGGCATTTTGAATCCTCCTTCAGAGCCTTCGATGTCAACTTCAGGGCCTTTTATGTCAACCTTTGGTGCCTTAATCTCTCCTTCTAACTTAGACACTGACACATCAACATCTCCTTTGACTTTAGGGCCTTTCAGGTTGAAATCAACATCTGGCATAGAGATCTTAGGACCAGAGATGGATGGCATCTTGAATTTGGGACCTTTCACTTTACCCTCAGGTAGATCAATGTCAACATCTGGTGCACTGATATCCAACGATGGTCCTTTTATATCCACTTCTGCTTTGGGCAGGTTTACATCAACATCAGGTCCCTCCACCTTTGGCCCTTTACCACCAAATGATGGCATTTTGAATTTTGGCATTTTGAATCCTCCTTCAGAGCCTTCAATGTCAACTTCAGGGCCTTTTATGTCAACCTTTGGTGCCTTAATGTCTCCTTCTAACTTAGGCACTGACACATCAACATCTCCTTTGACTTTAGGGCCTTTCAGGTTGAAATCAACATCTGGCATAGAGATCTTAGGACCAGAGATGGATGGCATCTTGAATTTGGGACCTTTCACTTTACCCTCAGGTCCTTCAATGTCAACATCTGGTGCATTAATATCAAATGAGGGTCCTTTTATATCCACTTCAGCTTTGGGCAGGTTTACATCAATATCAGGTCCCTCCACCTTTGGCCCTTTACCACCAAATGATGGCATTTTGATTTTTGGCATTTTGAATCCTCCTTCAGAGCCTTCAATGTCAACTTCAGGCCCTTTTATGTCAACCTTTGGTGCCTTAATGTCTCCTTCTAACTTAGGCACTGACACATCAACATCTCCTTTGATTTTAGGGCCTTTCAGGTTGAAATCAGCATCTGGCATAGAGATCTTAGGACCAGAGATGGATGGCATCTTGAACTTAGGACCTTTCACTTTACCCTCTGGTCCTTCAATGTCAACATCTGGTGCATTGATATCAAACGAGGGTCCTTTAATATCAACTTCAGCTTTGGGCAGGCTTACATCAACATCAGGTCCCTCTACCTTTGGCCCTTTACCACCAAATGATGGCATTTTGATTTTTGGCATTTTGAATCCTCCTTCAGAGCCTTCAATGTCAACTTTAGGGCCTTTTATGTCTACCTTTGGTGTCTTAACATCTCCTTCTAACTTAGGCACTGACACATCAACATCTCCTTTGACTTTAGGGCCTTTCAGGTTGAAATCAACATCTGGCATAGAGATCTTAGGACCAGAGATGGATGGCATCTTGAGTTTGGGACCTTTCACTTTACCCTCAGGTCCTTCAATGTCAACATCTGGTGCACTGATATCCATTGAGGGTCCTTTTATGTCAACTTCAGCTTTGGGCAGGCTTACATCAATATCAGGTCCCTCCACCTTTGGCCCTTTACCACCAAATGATGGTATTTTGATTTTTGGCATTTTGAATCCTCCTTCAGTGCCTTCAATGTCAACTTCAGGGCCTTTTATGTCAACCTTTGGTGCCTTAAGGTCTCCTTCTATCTTAGGCACTGACACATCAACATTTCCTTTGATTTTAGGGCCTTTCAGGTTGAAATCAACATCTGGCATAGACATCTTAGGACCAGAGATGGATGGCATCTTGAATTTGGAACCTTTAACTTTACCCTCAGGTCCTTCAATGTCAACATCTGGTGCACTGATGTCTATTGAGGGTCCTTTTACATCAACTTCAGCTTTGGGCAGGCTTACATCAATATCAGGTCCCTCCATCTTCGGCACTCTAACACCAAATGATGGTATTTTGATTTTTGGCATTTTGAATCCTCCTTCAGATCCTTCAATATCAAACTCGGGGCCTTTTATATCAACCTTTGGCGCCTTAACACCTCCTTCTAACTTAGGTACTGACACATCAACATCTCCTTTGACTTTAGGGCCTTTCAGGTTGAAATCCACATCTGGCTTAGGGATCTTTGGACCAGAGATGGATGGCATCTTGAACTTAGGACCTTTCACTTTACCCTCAGGTCCTTCAATGTCAACATCTGGTGCATTAATATCAAACGAGGGTCCTTTAATATCAACTTCAGCTTTGGGCAGGCTTACATCAACATCAGGTCCCTCCACCTTTGGAACTTTACCACCAAATGATGGCATTTTGATTTTTGGCATTTTGAATCCTCCTTCAGAGCCTTCAATGTCAACTTTAGGGCCTTTTATGTCTACCTTTGGTGCCTTAATATCTCCTTCTAACTTAGGCACTGACACATCAACATCTCCTTTGACTTTAGGGCCTTTCAGGTTGAAATCCACATCTGGCATAGGGATCTTAGGACCAGAGATGGATGGCATCTTGAATTTGGGACCTTTCACTTTACCCTCTGGTCCTTCAATGTCAACATCTGGTGCACTGATGTCCATTGAGGGTCCTTTTACATCAACTTCAGCTTTGGGCAGGCTTACATCAATATCAGGTCCCTCCACCTTTGGCTCTCTAACACCAAATGATGGTATTTTGATTTTTGGCATTTTGAATCCTCCTTCAGATCCTTCAATATCAAACTCGGGGCCTTTTATATCAACCTTTGGCGCCTTAACACCTCCTTCTAAATTAGGTACTGACACATCAACATCTCCTTTGACTTTAGGGCCTTTCAGGTTGAAATCCACATCTGGCATAGGGATCTTAGGACCAGAGATGGATGGCATCTTGATCTTAGGACCCTTCACTTTACCCTCTGGTCCTTCAATGTCAACATCTGGTGCATTCATTTCTAACGAGGGTCCTTTAATATCAACTTCAGCTTTGGGCAGGCTTACATCAACATCAGGTCCCTCTACCTTTGGCCTTTTACCACCAAATGATGGCATTTTGATTTTTGGCATTTTGAATCCTCCTTCAGAGCCTTCAATGTCAACTTTAGGGCCTTTTATGTCTACCTTTGGTGTCTTCACATCTCCTTCTAACTTAGGTACTGACACATCAACATCTCCTTTGACTTTAGGGCCTTTCAGGTTGAAATCCACATCTGGCATAGGGATCTTAGGACCAGAGATGGATGGCATCTTGAACTTAGGACCTTTCACTTTACCCTCTGGTCCTTCAATGTCAACATCTGGTGCACTGATGTCCATTGAGGGTACTTTTATGTCAACTTCAGCTTTGGGCAGGCTTACATCAACATCAGGTCCCTGCACCTTTGGCTCTTTAACACCAAATGATGGTATTTTGATTTTTGGCATTTTGAATCCTCCTTCAGATCCTTCAATATCAAACTCGGGGCCTTTTATATCAACCTTTGGCGCTTTAACACCTCCTTCTAAATTAGGTACTGACACATCAACATCTCCTTTGACTTTAGGGCCTTTCAGGTTGAAATCCACATCTGGCATAGGGATCTTAGGACCAGAGATGGATGGCATCTTGAACTTAGGACCTTTCACTTTACCCTCTGGTCCTTCAATGTCAACATCTGGTGCACTGATGTCCATTGAGGGTACTTTTATATCAACTTCAGCTTTGGGCAGGCTTACATCAATATCAGGTCCCTCCACCTTTGTCTCTTTAACACCAAATGATGGTATTTTGATTTTTGGCATTTTGAATCCTCCTTCAGCGACTTCAATGTCAACCTCAGGTCCTTTTATGTCTACCTTTGGTGCCTTAATGTCACCTTCTAACTTAGGCACTGACACGTCAACATTCCCTTTGATTTTAGGACCTTTCAGGTTCAAGTCCACATCTGGCATAGAGATTTTTGGATCAGTAATTTTTGGCACCCTAAATTTAGGATCTTCAATTTTTCTGTCAGGTCCCTCAATTTCAACATTAGTTGTTTTCACTTCTGTACTAACTGTTTTTATTTTACCATCTATTTTGGGAAGATCTACATGAACTTCTGGACCTTCCACTTTGGGACTTTTAACAGCAAATGATGGCACCTTGAATCCTACTTCAGTTGGCATTTTGACTTTTGATGTCTGTTCAACTCCTCCTGTGCCCGCAAAATTAGGTAATGGGCCTTTAATATCTATTTTGGGCCCTTCGATTTCTCCTTTTGCAACAGAGACATCAATATCTCCTTGGATTTTGGAGCCCTTTATTATTATATCACGCCTGGAAACAGATGGAATATCAGTTTTTGTCTCGTCTCCTCTCAGTTTTGTACCACCGAAGCTCAAATCCACCTCTTGCGTAGAAGTTTTTGGCCCAGTGAGAAATTGCAGTTTGTTTCCCCCATTTTCAATTTCTGGCTTCACTATACCTTCTACTTTAAACCCCTTTACATCTGTGCTAGGTTTTGGTAGCTTTCTTTCACTGGAAGATGAAATGTCTGTGCCTTTCCATGATATTTTGCTGTCTTGTGATCCCATTTTCATGGTAATGCCTGAAACAAACTCTGTTCCACTACTTGCTTTTGAAATTTTCATCCCAGATTCTGTGTCTGGCTTGGAAACCACCATTTTATGCTCTATTAAATGTGGAGTTATTGCATCTTCTGTGTTCACACGGATGCTCAATCCTTGTTCCTTTCCACTTGTTTTCAAACTGTCATTACTAAAGCTTACATTACCTATATTTTTATCTACATCCTTGCCTACTTCACATGAGACACCCACATTACCTGTACCTGTGTCTGAAGTGGCTGAACCTCTGCTTATACCACTAATTTCATGCTTAATCCACTCAGAATGTCCCACTTCCCCTTTTGCCATTGCTCCTGACAGTCCAGTGTCAGACAAATTCAATTTAAAATCTTTCCCACTCCCCTCTACACCTCTTGTAATTGTTGTTTTGACATGTGCTGTACTCCAGTGCGTCTCTGATGATCTAGTGTCCTCTGGATCTCTGAGTTTCACTTCCCCCACATCTACATTCTCTTGAACACCAACTTTGCTTGTAAAAGAGCCCTGTGGTAATCTAATCTGAGTTGGGCTACCTTGTGACTGCTCATGTTGAGAAACATGAAATTTTAACTCTGGGCTTGAAATATCAATCTGTTGCTGACCAGATGCCCCTGGTATGTCGACAGTGTATGTAGTGATACGGCGGGTAATCGTTGTGATAGTGCTGCCATCACTGCTGGTGCTGCTGTGACGCTCGGTACGTACATCTACACCCTCTGCAAGGTCCTCGGACTTCAGTCTGGGCTTAATTTTCTTAGTATAGATTCTCTTGTAGTCCTCATCATCTCCACTCTGGATGAATAAAAATATCAGGAACAATATTATAAATTGATATGTCTATATGAAATTATATAACATCCTGGCTGTTAGATGCAACTTTTAGCAGGCCTTTATAATAGAATATAAAGCAGGATATTTAAATTAATTGATATAAATTAAGAATAAATTATTTATTTACATTTACCCAAGTACAAATTGTATTTTTTTTGTATATTTGTATATGTGTTTGGAAGATGTGGCTATCTGTTCACTAGCTTAATTTGGAAATTTCCCATTCCACCTTAAATTGCTAATTGATAAGTCCAAATACAGGCTGTCGAATATAAGATAGGAAGTTAAATATTGTCAAAGTTGACATTTTTTTTAACTTATTAAGTTCTGTTTTCATATTTTTTAAATAATGTGTATTCATGACACTTTATAGCATAGTACCACCTTTGTTTAGTTCTTCATTCTCTGTGTTTTCCAAATGTACTATGTTTTTTCTATTCTAGAGAACTGCATGCTGAATGGAATTTTCTTGTACAGCATTTAACAAGACATCAGTATTTGCTTTATCAGATACTAATACATTTGTAGTACTTTAATATCTACAAGATATCAAGAATTAATGGATCACATTTTAATTCATTATGGTAGCAATAATAAGCAATAATATTCTTGGTTATAATGTGTACTGTAATTTTCTAAACTACATCATTCAAATGTGTCATAGACTGTTAGGAATGTGTAAATATTGTATTTTGTATTTTTTATTCATGGAAATTCTTTTGGAATGTTTCAGCCACGCTAACTTATATCAGTTTGCTGACAATACATATGTTGTCTTTTTCCGATTGGTTGACCATCACCCCAAAGCTGAATTTCGTGTTTATGAGGCATTTAATTACAAATCTAATACATGCTCTTTGAAAAGTCTCAGTACCAAATGATTATCTTACTAGAATGATGTCTGGACTAGATCCTCCAAATCCACCTCGTCCTTCCCATGACAGTGTGCCCTTGGGAGACCGACAAGGTGACTTGTCACCTGGCTTGTGCTGTAGTTTTAATCCAACCTTGTGTCGGTTAAGAGTCTTGAGTAACTCAGCTGTTTCTTCTGAGCTCATGTTCTCAAAGTAAATGGTGGCACCAACAATTTGATCACCTGTGGGAGAGTTGTATTAGGTAAGTCAAACAACAAATACATGCTGTCTCTGGAAACATGAAAATCTTGTTTATAATGGATGAGATATATTTATTTGCATTATTATAATATCAGTCAGCCCATTTTTTACCTTCATATACTTTCCCTGTGTGAGCAGCAGCGGACTCTTCTTTCACTTCTTTAATGAAGATCTCTCCTTGTGCTTTTTGCTCTATGGTAAGTCCAAGTTTATCAGTACCCTCCCACTGTGGGAAAAGCACCTCCCTTGTGTCTTCCTCCTCTGCCATCTTCACAAAAAATTGAAAGAATTGGTAAATGAATGAATGCTTCATTATGTTTAATCATGTGTGCTGATGATTTAACAAATCCAAAATATCAAGGAAACTTTGTTCTTCACACTACTTTACTCATGTTTTTGTTTATTGTAGTTATATACTGTCCCTGTCCAACATGTATCTGCATTTTTGCTGAACCCAACAGCTGAACTTCACATTGTGTGAACATGTGATGGTGAATGGACCAATCAAAATGGTCCAAAATTACTTGGAATAGAATCTTTTTAGATTCTCTTCCATTGAAAGGCTATTTTGGGTGATACATGTTTTTAATTGGAAAATGACAATATATAACTTTGTCCAAGCACCAGAAAAACCACAGGGCAAAGATGTAAAAAGACTAATAATGGTACAGGCAATATCAGCTGCAGTTCTTTACTGACATCTGGTGGTATAAAATTACAATGATTTTATCTGAAAAACTGTCAAACATAAATGCTCTCAGTATTTAACAGTACAAGCTAGTGTCCCACATTTGTTGCTGATGAAAGTGTAACAGAACATATACTCAGCAAATATGCTTACTTCAAATCCTCTTTCTCTTTGACCTGCCCCCTGAAATGGACTGTATCAGTCCTTGTTTCACTCCCTGAAATCAAACAACATAGAAGACTGTTGACATTAATATGAAAAGAATTGCTTAATCAATAACAGCAGGATATTATTGCATGAGCAAACACTGCAAACGTGAAGGGGTTCATAGTTTCATTAAATATCTTTTATTTAAAAAAATTATAATAAAAATACAATAAAACAATAAGACTGCCAACTACCAGAAAGGAAGTTCTAGCAGTGTACCACTAGATGGCATTAAAATATCTGTCTAAACCAGAGTAAAGTATCTGTCGAAATTGGAAGGACAGATGTACACCACACCCAAATCTTCAGAAAAAAAAAACAGTTCGGAAGTCATATCTAATATCAGTACAAAAGACAATGCTGTATACAGCTACCTAACTCAACTAAAATCTGCTGTAGTAGGTTCTTTAGGAGCAAATTTTGAAATCAATATCTATGCAATTAGCAAAATATCTGTGTTTCAGATATTTACATGGTTAAATCAAATCAGACTGAAGCAAATTTTAATTGCTGTAAAATTATTCAATATATAAAATGTCATATATTTATTTGTAATATTAACTTCACAGTCATGTCATTTCAGTTTAGCATAAAGTCTTGGCATATTACTCTCCAAGCCTTTCAGAAAAAATGGATTGTCATAATGGGCAGCTTCTGTGAGATAAATAGCTCTCTAGTCAGCCCAGAAAACATGTGGGTCTGTCATTCCAGATTCAAACACAGACATCTCATTGTTTTGTTAATGCCACCCCCTCGACCATCTACACAGCCATTAGATAAGACTTTTTGTTACATATACACCTACATGCATATTTTATACTGCAGTGTCAAATCAAGACTCCTGATTGTGATATACATTGACAAAGTACTGATAAACACTGCATTAAAATCTAAAAGAAGAACAAACAAAAAGAGGGGGGGGTCCCAAAATTATGTTGGTTTATATTTACCACACTATACCATACTGTTTAGATCACTGTAGAGATAACTGCTTCTAAATGTTTCATTAAAATCTTATTTTTCTGTTTTTATATAATGGAAATCTGCATCAAAAAGCTACACAGTACCAACATAAGTACAAAAATATTCAAGATGTCATGCAGGAGAAAGCTTCTTAGAGCAATAGAAAAAAAAACCTTTTTAGAAAATAAAAAAGCATATGCATTCATTTAATAATCTAGAAAATTATCATCTAGACAGTTATTAACACATATTTCCAATATTGTCACTGATCAACTTGCTTGTATTTTTGTAAATTAACAAAAAAAAATTACATGTATGTTAAATTACATTTGAAATGTGTTGAGGATACATTTGAAAATGGAATTTTTACCTACTCCTGCTTGAACAAACCTTCAGCTGCTCAGTAGCATGTGGTAAACTAGTCTGATTTCTATTTCATGATGAGCCACAGGAGGCAAATCTTGACTGCAGACAGGCCAGTCAAGCACACACTCTGTGTGAATCTACAAAGCCATGATGTTGCAGCACATGCATAATAGGGCATGGTAATATTTTTCTGAAATAACCTTGGAATTCCCATAAAATACGCCTTTCTAAAATCCCAAAATACAACTCCATATCAAAACTATGTTTTTTAAGTATTCCCAAACCCATGTGGCTATATTCATGACAGTTTCTAATGCAGTGCTGTGTGAGGGCTTGAAGGTCAAGCACATTCTAGTGGATTTCATGCCCTACACAGGCTGAGGCCTCTCCCTGAACCTTTTCACCATATAATGTAAGGTAGCTGGAAAAAACTTGCATTGAGAAGTGGACTGTTAGACAATTCTCTTATTATGTGGGGAACCACAATCCATCTTTGCTGCAGAGACTGAGGCATTTATGGATGTTTTCCTATACATTTTATTGATCTATTTATTGTAGAATATTTCAAAATTGTATTTTCAATTTTCTAAAAAATCTTTCACTCTGGTTTTGCCTTGTCACAATGTTTTTGGAGCATATGAAAGGCATCGAATTTCAAAAGGTATATTTATATATAACACAAATTGTTGGTCAGACAAATCATGGATTTGTATATTTTTATTTGTAAAGTATTCAAGAATACTAAAGACTACATGTTGCTAGAATTAAATGTTTTAATGTAACTCAGAGAATTAATGTTTTAGACAGTAAATACCTGTGACATCTGGCTCCGTTCATCTCCATTTGAACAATTCTAAATGTGTTTCTCTATAGCAGAAGATCCCATACCAAACAAATCAGTGTAAACCCTAAATCTATATTTCTATAGATTTGTTTATAATAAGCACTGAAATTCCCCTTTAAATGTCATTAAAGTTTAGTATAACATTAAATACTTTTGATTAAAGAACATTAATTCGCCATCATCTAATTTATTTACAGAGAAAGAAATTTAAACTTGGAGTTGGTTTAAAAAATGAAAATATCTATTTCCATTTGATTGTGTTTTCGTCTATTATATGACTCTATATTCTATGATTCTATTCTATGACAATAGAGTAATAATTCTGTTTGTTATACTTAATGACCTCTAAATGCTTTTTGAAATGCTTTACTCCATAATCTATTTATTGAGAAACGAACACACACATTAAGTTGTATCCTCCAACTCTGCCACAAGGATCATTGTTATTCTTGGATGACACAGGTATTTACAAAAGCAGTAGGAGGGGGAAACTAACAACGATTTTCAGCGACTCCCAACAAGTGGGGGAATGGCCTGTTATTCCTTTCCCTGCATCACATTTGTTTTAAAATTTACCATGAAGCCCAACCCTCTTTCTTCTGCTTCTTTAACAGGGACAGAACACACCCTTCACCTTCATGCCCATCATCCCTACATATTTTTTTTCCTTTTTCTCTACCCCCCCTCCAGCCTTAGGACGAGGAGGACTGTTTGGGCAATGCCTGTCCTCAAAGCTTTGACAGATTTCTGGCAGCTGTTAGAGGAATTGCAAGAGGGAACAGTGAGAGAGACACTGTGCCTGTGTTCCCTGAGCATATAAACATATTTTACTGCAGTTTGTCAGAATTTTACCTTATGCAGTAAAGCTGATAAATTCACTGCAGTCTCAGGAAAATGAGAATTGAGAGCGAAACATAGAAACACTATTTATCCATGGTTTGAAACATTACATAGGACACAATCAAGCATGCCAAAGAGAGAAAAATGTAAAATGCTATGCTTTGTGAAATGCTATCCAATGCTATAAACTTTAAAAAGGAAGTGTATATCATTAATATCAGAACAAAATACCTCCAAAAGAAGTAACTTTACAATAGAAAGAAAAAATGTTACAAGAATGTTACATGCCATGGACTATTATTTGAACTACTTCTACTAGTCCAATGCTCTTGAAAGTTTGACATAGAGTAAATTAAATTTGATCTTATAGTGATGAAATGTAATCCATGTTGGCCATCCTCTAGTGACCTGGTTTACTGAAAGGAAGACCCTGGGTATATAATGAAGCCAGTGAGTGCATTTAAAGGGAACATATGGGGATCTGGAGAATAGGAACAAGCAACCTGTGAAATCAGATATCTCAGGTAAGTTTTCTGTAGGCTTCTTGTCAGAAAACACAGGAATTAACAAGACATTCTGATTTTGCTTCCTTTCTAACATAACAGTTAATAATTAGATTTATACCACCCTCTCATCTGAAAATCTCCCATCACAACCCAGTTGTGACATGTTTTATGTGAGAATATTCAGGCAAGAGTAGACCACATAAAACAGACAAGAAGCAGAGATACAGAAAATAAGATATATGAAATTAACAGGGCTGCTCATTCTGTGCTGGTATGAGTTTTTGCTCATTTTCATTTAAGGTAACAGGATATTAAACTTTTAATTTTGTTTTAATGTTATTTGATCCTTGTGTTTTTGAATAAAGCTTGTAACAGACAGCTCATTTAGACCCAAGAAATTGTGAACAAAGTTTTCTCCGCATTTCGTTTTTTCATTAAGTAATTTTGAAACCAAGCAATCTTGAATCTTCATCGTGAGAATAGTTCTGCAGCTGCCTTTAAATCAGCTGCTGTTGTGCACTGGGTAGTCTTGAAATGCCAAGCAACAGCATGGGGAAATGAACAGGTGGCTAGGCAAAATTACGAGAGGGCAAACACACTGCCCATGTAGTGTCAAATTTCTCAGTGCAGGCCTTTGCTCTGACCTTCCCGAAGTCCAGCGTGAATTTCTTACAAACATTCCATAAGCACTTTGCAGTTTCACTTCAGTCTCTGGTTTAATCATTTATCCAGTCATGTCCAAGAGTGATGTCCTTCAGTCTAGATCCTAACACTATGTCTGTACTGTTGTATCTTTTAAGTGTTTAAGGGGGTGGTCATGCTACAATAACAAATGTGTGTCTAAAATGGCAAATAGTATTATAATATTCATAAAATATAACTTTTTACGAATATTTGCACCTTAGGTTTACACTTTAACTGTAACTGTTCTCTGTCATTTGACTGGGGTTCCTTAGATTTTTTTATATAGGGCATCTAGTGAGGTTTATTCTGTTCTTGCTTCATTTTAAAGAATATAATATTTAAAAAAAAACAGAAACTGGAAGATGTAGTGTTATACATTTTGGCCAGTAGCTGCAAATATATAAACATTGACAAATCTCCATATCACTAATTGCTTTTATTGTGTTCATAGAAAGAAAATAAATAAGGAACTTACCTTGTGCTCAAGCACAAACTGACACCCTTTGTGCCACCACTGTTTTACTTTGTTTCCTGAAAAAAAGCAAATGAAACAACAGCATATTAGAACCTTTATGTGGGCTTTGTGAACTTCTTCCAATAAAATACAAACACCATTTACAATTTTAAAAAAAGTTGGGTTCCTGTCTCAAATGTAGATAAAAACTAAATGTGCAAAACTTTTAAACCCTATATTTAATAGAAACCATGGCAGTAGTTTTAAAAGTGAAATATTTGCCCTTTTTGATTCATATAAGATTTCATCTGCTCAAAAACACAATGTCAATACAATGACTTTTTCGTATAATAGTGCACCAGTGGTTTTCAGTGGGTTTGGTCTGAACCAATTTAGCCCCTGGACACTGCTTTCTCAATACCTGCAACATATGATTTGGCATCGGTCTGTATGGAAGGATTTTATGGCAGTATATATATCATTGAGCATTACTAGTGCCTTCACAGATGTGCATGTCACCCATGCAATGCACAATAATGCACCCCATGCCATTACATTTGCTGACTTTTGAATTGTGCACATATAACAAGCTGGATGTCCTGCTGTCTTTTCACAGAGGATACAAACTCAATGATTTCTAAAAATCATTACCAATTTTAGTTTTTCAGACCACAGGACACTTTTCAGTCCATCATAAATGAGCTTGAGCGCAGAGAAAGTGTCAACATTTCTGGATCCTGTTTTTATATATTCATTTATTTGCATGACGTCTTCATACTTGAATTTATTTATGCAGAATGAACTGTGCTCACAGACATAGTTTATGGAAAGTGTTCCTGAGCCCATGCACTTGTTTCCCTTAAAGAAACATGTCAGTTGTTATTTCAGTGCCACCTGAGAGCCTGAAGATCGCAACCAGCCAATACTGCTTTTGGGCCTTGCCCCTTGCTTAGAGTTTTCTGTAGATTCCCTTAATAATTCTCTGTGTAGTCTTGCACAGAATGGTGAAGCCTTATTTCTAAAAAGATGTTTTGTTTTTTTAAAGATACCCTTTTTAAAACCTAATCATGTACCTGACCTATTGCCCATTAAACTAATTTATTTTTGTTGCATTATGCAACTTTACTGAGCCTTTTCTGTCCCATGCCTTATTATTGGTGTGGATGGCATCAGATTCAAAATGGGCAAAATATTTAAAAAAAATACAATTTCAACATTTAAAATGCTGTCGTGTTATTTTTCCCAATGAAATACATGGTTCCATTGTATTGTATATTATTGCATTCTGCTTTTATACACACATTGCACAACATCACAACTTTTCTGGAAAAGATTTTGTACAACCCAACCATGGCTCTCCATATTTTCTTCATTACCCTCAGAGGGCAACAGCAACTGCAACACATTAAGCCTGAACACACAAAATGTGTGCTTTTTACTGTTGCAAAGTGTCTGTTGAGCTATTGTTGATTTAAAACCCACATATAAGTGGATTGGATGAATTATTAAGCTGAAAGATGCAGTTTAAAGGTGCATCCCCTGAAAATATACACATATGCCTACGGCTCTGGATCATGTCAGAATATTTTGTCTGGGCTTTTAAAAAGCAATAAAGCAAATTTCAGATCACAATATATCAAAGAGTACAATTCAAAGCTCCTGTGTGCCTGTGTGCTTATCATGGAAAAAAGGCCTCAGCCCCAGCAGCTATAATTTTACCATGATTCTGTCAGGTATTTCAAGACAAAATGCAAAACAGAGGCCCTTTAAAATTTCCCACAGGGAATCAAATATACAAACGTGCAAATCTTCTTGTCCTACACTATATCACCATTGCTACATTAAACAAAATGCCCTATCTTGCTTGAACATGACAGTGCCACATCATGATCATTTGGTTTCCTCACTGGTCCATAGTGTTTGCTTTAGTACTCTACTACTCATTCTGTATTGGAATCAATGCCAGTGTCAGCAGTTAGTCAAAGCAAACCTTATCGGCTTCAGTTTCTTTGAGAGTGTGTCACGGTCTACATTTATGCATGGCCTATCTACCTCAATAAATACACAGCTGCTGAAATGTAGTAGTGGATCAACTGATGGGTGTAACCATAATGCTACAGAGTCAGAGGACACCCTTTGTTTAATTAATTTTCAATTATAGCAATCATTATTCATTTTTAGCATCAAATAACAAACAGTAAAAAATACACAGTAGTCTTAGGATAGATATATATTTTTTTGGAATTTTGTCTAAAAAACAATGTCCATTCTGACAGAAAATAAACTACTGTATTGTATGTACTGTTTAGCAACTGGAAATTGAGATTTATATACAATACCCTGTTGAACATATATTCAACATGCATTGTGACTTTTCTTATGTTTTTTTATTTGTTTTTTTACTTATCTCTATGCACTTTGTTCTGCACTACTGTGTGTAACAATTTACCATTTGGAGAAGACTTTCATAAGTTGAAGAAGAGTTAACAGAACAAAAGAATGTCTGTTTTATGAGTGTCACCCTGTGGCAGAAAAATGTAAAGAATGTGTGAGTCTTTTAGATGTTCCTTTCAGGGTAAGAAATAATGCTTCAGAGGATATGATGCAAGAAAATAGGCATGCACACTAATGTCATTAAGATCACTTGACTGTGAATTAATTTAGTGCTAAATGATTCCACATGACTGACTTTTGGTGAATGTGAGTGGCAGATTTTTTAATGCAAACACGAATGTTTACAGATAACTTGTTATAGCTTTGTCCTTACTGTGTTATGGTCTTGATATAGTAATACTAAGTCAAATAAATTCTATTTGATAATGAAAAATACTGATATTTGCAATGTATTATCTGTAACCGCTTATCCAATTTAGGGTCACGGGGGGTCCAGAGCCTACCTGGAATCATTGGGCGCAAGGCGGGAATACACCCTGGAGGGGACGCCAGTCCTTCACAGGGCAACACAGACACATTCACTCACACCTACGGACACTTTCGAGTCGCCAATCCACCTGCAACGTGTGTTTTTGGACTGTGGGAGGAAACCGGAGCACCCGGAGGAAACCCACGCGGACACGGGGAGAACACACCAACTCCTCACAGACAGTCACCCGGAGCGGGAATCGAACCCACAACCTCCAGGCCCCTGGAGCTGTGTGACACTACCTGCTGCGCCACCGTGCCGCCCTAATATATTATCTAAAAAATCTAAAAGACAAGTGTATTCAAAAATAATAATTGAGTAAAGTTTAAGAGATATCTTCATGCCTTGTTGCACTTCCTTTTCCAAGATCAAGTTCTTCTCAACACAGTGTTTGGGGCAGCTGAAGTGTTAGGCTTGGGGCAGGGGGGGTTGCATTACTGACATTGAACAGAAATGCTGGAGTCAGTACTGACAGGTATCTGCCAGTGGAGACCTGCCCTAGAAAGTGTTGCAGAACAACTACAATTATGTCTCTTCAATGTGGTTTAACTTCAACTTTTAATGACCATTCAGAATTCAAAATAGCAATTTGCAGGAGCCCTGTAAATATGGTGATACCCAGTCTTCAAGGGGTGTACAATCACCTAATATGTAATCAATGTAAATGCTGATTAAGAATCAATCTCAAGGGTATTCAATGTACAAAACCTTAATTATCATAAATTATCTTGGCTAAAGAACTATAATTACACATTATTTGATAAGGAGCCTGTGTATTTCTGCAAATCTAAATCTCATTTAATATAGCTGAGGAAGGAGGAGGAGGCCTCCGCAAGTCAGTGTTAGTGGTATCAATAACAAGCAACAGCTCAGAAACAAAGTTCTTCTCAGCCACCCAAAGCTCATTATCAGCAACGGTTATAAAAACACAACAAGAACATCTCACTGTCATGTTGTTTCATTACACAGCTAGTTATTTCTGAGCTGTGACTGAAATAGACACTGACTTGTGCAATGAAAGCCAGGCTGGACGGGCTTGTCACTGTGTTTGCAGAGAAGGATGTGTGGCAGGGCAGCTGTGTACACTCCAGAGAGTGACAACCACAAGACTTCTGTTGATTTCTATTAATTCTCTTGTCACCTCACTGAAGAGTGACTTCCTTTTACATAAATATCACAAATGGATTTGAACTGGCCAGGTAGAAAGCAATGGTAAACACAATAGGTACTGTTCAATGAGAATAAGTAAGCATACATTTTAGAGTGAATAAACTTGGATTGATCTAGATTTTTAGTATATTTAATATCTGTTTTGCTCTGAAAAACATTTCAACATGAACTCATTATATGGTCACTTTTGGGGGTTTTTGTGTTCTTTTCTTTTCTTTTCTTTTGTCTTTTTTTTCAGGCCAATTTCAGCAACTGTAATTGTGTATCAAAATGTGCATACGTGTGTTCTTCACTAAAACATATCATTTGACCATGGCCACCCAAGTGTTTGCACACAGCAGTATGAAAAACAATGATTTCTATGATAAAACCCCACAAACCTAAACGATATGTCCTGCTCATCAAATACAAGATTTAAAGCACTGGACACACCCTGCACTGAATAAGAGAGCAACAGTGGGCACGCCATCTCTAAAACTCACAGAGCCTAGCACTCAGGGCCCCACCCTGGCCTCCAGTCACACACATTCTTTGATAAAGCCGTCAGGCCAACTGGAAGAGCGCCCAGACTCTCCTGCAGTGACTAACTCTAAAGCAATGTCCTACACGCTGCCCAATCTCTCTGCTCACCCACTGTGTTTGTACCACAAAAACAGAACACTCATTTTATTACTTTTCTCTGATTATTATCCACTGAATAAAAAAGGACTGGAGAGCTAATTTCCCCCACATTATAAATGCACCTAAACAACTTTCAGAAGAAGTCACTGACTCTGTGACCCGAAATAACACGGAAAGCACCCGAGGAATAAAACGGTTTTGGCCAGACATACATATTTTGCTGAGGTCTCCCACAGCACATCCATCATAATTAAACTCCATTCCCAATCCTCCTCCCACCGTCAAACAAAGACATAGGACTAGTTCATAACATGAGATATCAACGCTATGTCTTAATAGCCTGTTGTTTTAATTAAAATGTTGTAATGCTTAATTGGAGGAGTATGCACTTGGACAAGTTAGCCTTTAGACAACACAAAAAGTCACTAAATCATGTTATGGCCTCTGACAAGCACAAATGTCACTAGTACTTCCTTAATCACAGCACGTTTCAGGGTTATGCTGCAGCAGAACTCACTTATAAAAAGTGCTGACTAACTTAGGGGAAATTCAGGATAACTGCTACATGGTAAAATGTTCCATTTTCCCAACCAGATGGTCTCAATTGAAAACCTACATTTGATCCACTGTATTATTGTGCTGCTCTGGGGAGGCAGACAAAATTAGTGCAACAATTCAATCTCTGAATCTGGATCTCCCAGAAATGCTTAAAAAAACCTATGACGGAGTAATTTTACAACTGATAAATAAGTCAAACTTTGTCATTAACAGTTAGTGTCCACATGGAAGTTAATGGGAGTGAACAGCAAAAAAAAAAAAAAACTTACTGGCTGGACTGGTTTGGTGGAGTCTTTACTTTTGATAAAGCAAAGATTATATCATTATTAATAATAATTAATTAGAATTAAAGATCAAAAGTAAATAAAGCTATTGCAAATTCTGTCATGTGACCAGTCTTAAGTTGACATAGTCCTTCAGTCATCATCCATGGGTGAGGTAGTTTTGTCAAGATTCATTGCTTGCTCTGTAACGCCACAAAGCCTTTCAGAGAAGTGAAAAGGGTGTAGTCCAGAGCATTGAAATGATTAATTTCATTCTTAATTTGCTGGGGAAAAAAACAACTCACAAATTGCCCAAATATGTTAGTGTACACTTTTCTCAAAAATTGGTCACAGTTGCAACAACAACCAATTTAAACTCAATGTTAAAGGTTCAGATCACAACAACAGGTACAGATCAGTCGTTTAGAAAGACCAGACTAGACTACTTCATGCTTGCCACAGAGTGTGTTACTGCAACATTTAAAGCAGCCACAATGGGTGTGAAGAACAAAGAAAAGTTCTCCACATGTCAGGTCATGCCTAGTTGCACGCCATCCTATTGGTTTCTAAGAAGGGCGCTGTTATTTCTGCACATTCTTGTGGTCTTTTAAAAAAGAAAGCTTGAAACCCTTTTAAGATAAATGCCCATGAAAAAATAAACATGAGATTGGAGTCATAAGATCTTTTTACTTGGGTCTTCATGAGCACCAAATGCCTAAGGCAAAAATGCCAAAATCCTGAAGCGACAGTATTCTATATTTCACAACACTCATATACCAGCAATCAACACCTAATTTCTAAGGATCTGTGCATTTACTCGTAGGTAAAAGTAATTAAGCCGACTGTCACTGCAACCCAATAACATTTCTAAGCACAAAATAGTATTTTGGATGTTGCAGTAGTTCAGTCAATAATTAGGGCAGGTACCAATATCCAAGTTGAGAAAGCTCTCTTGTACTTCTGAGGATAAACTAGCACACAAATCTTGACTGAACATGTAGTGCTCAATGTTATTCTGATCCTTTTAGTCAAGTTTACTCTTGCAAAAGATAAACTCAGTATTGTATCCCTCTCATACATTTGCCACGCCCCATTGTACATAGCATTTAAAAAAAATACATGGACATTTAACAAACATGGTTTCGTTTGTGAGTTTTAAGAAGCTGTACAAGCTTGGAAATGAAGAACCATCAATAAGCAAATATTTATTTAAAGTAGTCATCAAGATTTTGCTAAACATTATCCATTATGTTGAATAATAATTTATTAAAGTTGTCCAATTATGTATGCCACATTTGTATGGCCAATAGAATCATGAATCTACCAGAAACTGAACTATAGTGAACTAAAAAAGATTCCAGTCACATGGAAAATGATGAAAAATCAACGTGTGGTTCTGAGTCACTAGGATGGGGGCAGGGGCTTGGCCTTTTGCTCAATTCTTCCAATCTTCCAAATCAGTATTTCTCAACCCTGGCTTAGTTTAAACAAGCTGAAACAGAGTGAAATAATGCAACAGTGGCAGAGGTTATATAAACCTGTAGGCATTTGGGGAATAAGATAATTGTGGGTCATTTTGCAGTGAAGTGCCTCATTGGAATCATTCTTTTTTTTATTGTTTTTTTTTTTGTATCAACATTTCCATTTCTTAGGTCCATTCTTATCTGTGATGGACAATCTAAACAAACAACTTCATAGAGATCTTCATCTAAATGCTCTCTTTCAGCTCATTGTCAAGAGGCTGCTTGAAAAGTAACAATGCAAACTACAGGTGAGAGAACACACAAACAATAACTATAACACTTGCTTAATAAGATGGTTATTGCTCCCAACTGTTCTCCACTTGGTGTAGATGGCAGCTCTATACAAGAGTGTAAGGAAATGACAGAGGAAGTGTGTGCACGTCCAAACTCTTTCCGTTTCACACTGGTAGAGCAAACTCCTCGGAGGCACCACTCCTATCTCCATTATCAACATTTAACAGGAGAAAGTGCCTCAGTATCAAACCAGTTCCTTTGGGCCATGATGCTTCAACACAGTGCACACATTAACATATACAGTAGACTTCATTCTTACTCTGCTGGTACTGCCCAGAAACACAAACATGCAACAACTTTTAGATTATCAAAGTTGAACCATAAGACATTGGTGGACCAAAGACCTTGACAGAACCTGATTATTGCTACTGCTGGCATTCAAATAGAAAAGAAAAACAGCCCAGTACTTAATGCCTGGGACACAATGTGCAAAACATCGGAAGGGTTTTTTCCTTATCTTCACATACTCCATCAGCACATCTTGTTGAAGTGGCATGTAGTGATACATTACAAAAAAGTGCGAGAAGGGTGTGGCAGGAGAGGGGGATGGGATCTAAATGCGCAGTTCCTCAGCTGCAAAGTGTATCCGTGTATAGAATCACAGATTCCAAATTTTAAAAACAAAAAGTTTTTGGGCGGGGGTTTTCTGTTTTTTTTTAACCTCTACAATTTCCAACTGGAGATTAATTACCTCTTTCTCTCTCTTTACATACATATTTTTTCATTATATTCTAGGAACATATTCAGGGTTTCCTCCATTTCTGAATAACCTGAAGTGGAGCATGTATAAAACATTTATTTTTCTCCTTCTAGCAAGCCGTACTTTTCCCTCTTGTGCTTCAGACCTGGTTTCAATTAGCAAGTCTTTCCAAACCACTACATTCCATCACCCCCAGCCCTCCCCAACACCATCCCCCTCTTTCTCACTCCCCACACCCTGGCAAGAGTCCCAGGTTAAGAAAATCGAGGGGAAAAACGGAGAATTACCAAACTCCACCCATTTCAGAAAATGTAAGCTTTGCTCTAGAAGACTCTATTCTGTTTCAACTCTACAACACACCTCAGCTTCACTATGACGAGAAGAAACCCTTCACAAAAGCCTTTTTACCTCCGTTTTAAAGTTCAGTGGGATATCTGCGGCCGTTTACCAAGTCCAAGGGCTGTGAACACATTTGGAAACGGTGTGGAATCTCACAAAATACAGAAAGATCTCAAGAAGCTTTCAACAAAGCAATGAACATTTATTATCGACATCTCTATAAAGAGTAGCTTCAAAAGCAGTTTCCGTGCGGGTGAAAAACTTTTGACGAAAAAGTTTTCGTGTGTTCCCAAACCAAGCTGCGCACACGCCCGCCCACACACACACACACACACACACATACGCACAGCATAATCCACGTTGCACGGCCAACCTCAACACAGCTCTGTGGGGTTTTTTCTACACACTGCAAGGGTGTGGGGCAACTTTCGCATGACATGCAAACATCAGGAGCATTGTCCACTCTCGTGCTATAACACATTGTGCAAGTTGGGCTCTCTGCGCTGTCCAGGCACTGTAGAATACGACTGTCAACTTTTCTACAAACCTGTCTACCAAAGTCTGTGGATAATGGCACGAAACCAAGACGAGACGTCAACTGTGCACACACACCCACCTTCACTCACGTTCTCGTAAAAACGTGTTGTCTTACACAGTTTTAATAAATGCGCATGACCTTACAGAGCCATACGACTTTTGCTCTTAAAACTGGAGCCAGTGACATTGGATTAGCTGTAAATCCTAACATGACTAACTTACAAGAACTGAGAAGAGTTGTTCTTACCTGGAGCAGTCCCTGCTTCCAACGATTTACCACCTCGGCATGAGCATCCTCAGCCACGTCTTTTCTGCCACAGCCCCGAAAAGTTTTCAAACACCCCACTACTGCCTGAACAAACTTGCGCTTAAAAATTACTTTCTTTCCCACTTTCTGTTTTTCCCACAAGGCTTAAAAGCCTTTCTGGCTTCTGTATTGCGTGCTCTCTCTCTCTCTCTTTTTCTCTGTCTCTCTTTAGAGGCTGTGTGGTTGTGGTCGTAACTTGGGGCTATGGAGAATGGCTGAGTCCTGGGCAGGGCAGGGATCTTCAGGAGGAAAAGTGAGGGGAGGGAGGGTGTAGCAAAGGGAGGCGTTGTTTTTTCTTTTTTTTTCACCACCCGTTTTGCGACAAACTACGCCCCTCAAGCGCAGGGCTTAGTCAAAAGTTCAAGCTGTTGTAACGCTTGGTATGAAGGTCTTACTCAAGCCCGGCGCCTGGGGGTGGGGCTTGCCAGAAAACTGGTGTCTTTTTTTAAGCAAAGCAGCAGGGAGTGGTCGTCTTCTGCTGAGCTTTAGCCCACCCACCTCTGTCGTGAGACGCCGAGAACGTGAGGGGCCTATACTTTCAAAGAATCTCAATGTACAGGCATGGGCAAATGTTGGAACAAACTTGCTCTAATGACATGCTTTGTTGAGTTTTTAAAAGGAACTATGTACACATGTGTTAGATGAACACACTACTGCAAGTTTTAATATGCCATTACTTTGCTATTGCTTAATTTTAAAACAATACTAGGTAGTATTCACCTTAAAATTACAGAAAATGACTTCAAAATTATAGTTATTCTTCAATGACCTGTAAAACAAAGGACAGAACTTGTGTCTCTGGTAGTCTGGACTCAGCACTGCAGAGACTGCACTATGTTACATTTCGACTTCGGGCAGGAATCCACCCCCACCACCACCACCTTGATTTCAGGACAGTGCAGTAAAAATGAATTAATTATTCATTATCTATCTTTCTTCATTATGGCGTCTATTATCTCATAATTAGACATCTGTAATGTGAAAATCACTCATAATTGCGTTTTTATTTTTAAAAAAAAAAAGTAATTTAACTCCACTAAGCAAATTACTGTGAGTGAGTTATGAACTATGTTAATTTTATTCAAGTTTTAAAGTTTATGTCCAAGGAAATACACATGTGCCATATTAAAAAATGTATTCATAGTGAAACATAATAAACAGAAGTAGGGCAGCACGGTGGCACAACCTGGAGGTTGTGGGTTTGATTCCCGCTCCGGGTGACTGTGTGTGAGGAGTGTGGTGTGTCTGCATGGGTTTCCTCCAGGTGATCCGGTTTCCTCCCACAGTCCAAAAACACACGTTGGTAGGTGAATTGGCGACTCTAAAGTGTCCGTAGGTGTGAGTGTTGCCCTGTGAAGTTCCTGCCTTGCACCCAATGATTCTAGGTAGGCTCTGGACCCACCGCCACCCTGAACTGGATAAGCGGTTACAGATAATGAATGAATGTATCACAAATTAAATACACATTCATAGATTTTTTTGTTGCAAAAATGTTTGAAGAAATTCACTAATAATTCACTTAACAGCAACGTTCAACTCTTAAACCTCTTATATGATTTTATTGTAGGCAATGCTCTACAATCAATTTGACACTATTTAGAGCTCATACACTGTCAGAAAAATGTGGTAGATTTTCAATGTGGTGGTACCTTTAAAGGAACCTAATTGTACCTTATTCTATAATAATTGTAGATTAGAAAGTTGTCTTGATTTCATAAGCATAAAAACAAAATCCTACCAATTAATCAGTAGTAAGATATAGTCTATGTTTTAGACTATATTAAAATTTGTAATTATTTAATTACAATAAATTGTGTCATAATGAATAATGTAAACACTTCAGACTTCTAACAGTGTACTAATACAGGTCATAGTGAAATAAAAGCTTATTGCATATTAAACTACATGCAATTTTCTAAAAAGGGCTTTATGAAACATAGGAGAAGACCTTGTTACACACCTAATATACATTATGTTCCTTTCAAGGAAGTGATACCATTTCTTACTGAAAGCAATATATTGGATAAATAAAATATACAAAGGTTATGGCACATTAAAAGAAATCAAATTTCTGGGGAAAAAATGCAGAAAATATTGTACATAATAAAAAAATTTAAGTAAATCATTTGACCATGAGTGTCCAAACTTAGGATACGCCCGTAGTTGTGCTAGTAATATTTAAACCAGTTAATGACTATGTTGACACATATTTATGTTCGTTTTACCCTGTAGTCACAGTTGCAGATGAATAACGGCAAAATGATGAATAGTCTTCACTCTAGATGGTGGTTCCTATGACTCACCATGGTTGAGACACTTCATCTTTCAGTAATGCGAAATAAAGAGTTGGCTTGTAACTATTTACATTTCACCAGCCCCATGTCCCATAGCAGTCCAGTTTTAAAAGCCCTTAACTGCAAAGCAGCACTTTTACTTAAATAATTAAAAAGCAATTTGGTGTGAGTTGCTGTTTAATGTTTCAAAAATGTTCCCCTCATTTCCTGTCTATAAAGTGTGTTTGACGATTGGATTGCTTTTGGAAAGATGCAGAAGAAAGCCAATCATAGTAAAGAGATTTTTAACATATACCATTCTTAAAAGGACACCAGCAATTTTCAGCATCCTGTTCAAATGTGGTAGGTTGTAAAATGAAAATGAAAAATTGAATTATAGTTGCTTTGTGTATATAAAACCAAGCATATATTATAGGTAAAGCTTGGTTGGCCCCTTTCTTGAATTTGAGCTTCGCTGAGTGAAATCATATTTTTGTTTGTATTTTTAATAATTCAAAGACACCTCTGCCCCCTCCAGGGTGTGTTCCTGCTGTGCACCCAGTGATTCCGGGTAGGCTCCCGGCCCACCGTGACCCTGAACTGGAGAAACGGTTACAGACAAAGAATGAAAAAAGACCCCTTCTGTGAAAAACAAGTATTTTAAACTTATTAACATATCAGTGTTGTGTTTTTTTAGAGGCTAGGAAATGTATTGTGAGCTAAATTATTAGTCAAGGTCATGGCTATGCACTTCAGCACTGAAACTGCAGATTGTCCAAAAACAACCTCATACTGGTAAATTCATAGTGCCAGGACTTTTTACTTCATAAACATAAACAGGTGGGGACTGCAAATTCATATATATATGCACATTCTATTATAGATTTAAAAGCCCCCAAAAATAGAGAAACCATCAGTTGTACGATGTTGTATTGTGTACTATGCAGACTCTAGCTGTACTCTGGAATTTGGCTGCAGATTTTCAATGGCACCTGAGCAGATTTTGGACCTGTTTTTTTATTTTTATTTTTCCTTCTATTGAAGACAGTTGTATACCTGGTAAATGTAACACTTAAATCATTTTTTGTTCAGTGTTTTAGTCTCTAACCATTTCTAGTGAAATATCACAATAGGAAACTGGCTGTAAATATGCAGCTGAGAACTTAATGATGTCATTACAGTAAGAGATGATGACAATGCACATTTAAATGACAGCATACTGTTATTGCTGATGCAGATCAGAACCATGAAATAATTATATACAGCTATGGCTAGAAGTCAGAATCCTGCTTCTGGAGAACCTGTTCTTCAAGTCACATGAACTCACATGTAATTCAACTGTCTTTATCTAGTGCAGGGGTGAGTTTCCCGATGCAAAATATCTGACCTGTTAAAGAAAGCACAAATAATACAGTATTTTTGCTATTCCATAGTCAGGTTAACAGAACAGTACACAGAGAATCTCAAAGTTTTTTGGTGCTGTTCTGTATAATAGTAAACTAATTGTAGCTAAACGTACTGAAAGGCTCTGTTTGTGTACTGTACTCTGCAAAGATCCAAGCCTAGCATCCATTTAAATTTCCATCAAAGCAGACATTAAGACCAAACAAATTATTCATTCATTGTCTGAAACCATTTATCCAATTCAGGGTCGCCGGGGCTGTGTGACTATGACACTACCTGCTGCGCCACCATGCTGCCCAACAAGTAAATCATCAGATAAAAATAATAACAAAAAACTGAATTTCTAATTGTGTTGTGCTGCTACGTATAACAGAACATTACACAGAAATGTTTCTTAAGGAAAAAGAAACTTGCAGGAATATTTTATTAAACTCCCACAGTTCATCCTTAACAGTTTTTATATTGTGTACTTCTCATGTTCCAAGTAAAAAACTTTGTTGAGGGTCTTGTGCTGTCATGCAGTTGATCTGAGGCCATTATTTAGAAATGTTCTTTTCCAAACATATAACAGTTGGTCTCAGTTGACATATGCACTATACCTTATCAGTATTTTGGTTTTAATGATGAACATGTTTAAAATTCTATTGGAAATTGAATGGGTATGGGTAATTTAAACTAGTTTAAAAAGTCAGTGAATTAGAACTAGTTGTTAAAAGGGCAATGAACCTTTGAACGAAGAGAAAGTAAAGAGAAAGTATGGAAAAGCCTAAACTTAACCTGCAGACACATCTGCCTGATTTACATTGCCGTTGTGCTACCTGACAGACCTGTAATGCTAATCAAATGTTCTGAGCTGCCTTTTCCACTGGCAATCTTTTAAGTCCTTCCTGTCTACAATTTCACTGCAAATACATGTAGAGTTTCAAATTGTGCCCTACAGCTACTGCCTAAGTTACCCACTGCTATCAAAACAGTCTTTCACCAAGGCCTCACTCTGTTTTCTCAAAAACCCAGATTCCTCCAATGTTTTGACTTTCCATGCCATACAAATACCTTTGTCTCATGATTATCTACATGTTGGCCATTAAAGCATTTTAACTGTGATAGTAATCAAGAATCTCCAAGTCATGTCACACAGGCTTAGTCATTGTTTTCCATCTCCTGAAGCCCAAACTGGTTAGTTAATAAAAATGTAGTGAATGGTGTTTGCATTTGCAAGTCCCATGGTTACATTAATTATATAGAGGACAGGTTGATTATGCATGTTCAAACATTTGCTTGCACTAAATTTACCTCATTTAAATTTCAACACTTCAATATTAATTCTATACTTTAATATTACAATCCTATGATTAAAATAATGAATAAAAATGTCCTGTTTTTATTGCATAATGTTAAGGCTGTCCAAAAAAAAACTTTTCTGTTTTTATTTTTCTACATTATTTGAACATGGCAGGTGTATTTTACATTGTGTAAAAAGTTCATGATGAACAGTAAAATAGGAATTGTCCAAACTGCCTTGGAAGAAATTCATTGGAAGTTAAGGACATTTTCACCTTCTGTAAAGTATCCATTATAGAGACTTTTTTTTGATTAACAGCAACAATATTCTGAGTTTGTTCTCAGTGATGCTTTGTGCTTTTCCACTACTTTTGTCTATTTACATTTGCAGCATGGTATGATGTTTTGCCTTAAAACAGATCTAATTTATCAGTGGTTGTCAAAACTGTTTTCTAGTTTTCCATAGCTTCGGGCCAAACAGCTTTCCAAAACGTTTTCCAGAAGATAATTATAGCTAGCATCATTGTGCTAATCCTGCATGTATACATATGTGAATCTTATTGAAAGCTTTATGGGCCGGCAACAATGTAACACAAAGGTAAATGTCATTAAAACATTTTCCATAAAAATGATCTCTAAACAAATAGCACTGGAAAATTTTCTTATAAATCCTGTACTCATAATACTTCCTAAATTCATTTTTAACTTATACAGAAATACAATGCATTAATTATCATAAAATATAGCATAGTTGTGGGGCGGCACGGTGGCACAACATGTAGTGTTGCTGTCACACAACTCCAGGGATCTGGAGGTTGTGGGTTTGAGTCCCACTCCAGGTGACTGTCTGTGAGGAGTTTGATGTGTTCTTCCCATGTCTGCGTGGATTTCCTTCGGGTGCTTCGGTTTTTCCTATGGTCCAAAGACACACATTGGTAGGTGGATTGGTGACTCAAAAGTGTCCATAGTATGTGTTGTCCTGTGAAGGACTAGTGCCCCCTCCAGGGTGTGTTCCTGCCTTGTGTCCAATGATTCCGGGTAGGCTCCGGACCCACTGCGACCCTGAACTGGGTAAGCGGTTACAGATAATTAAAGTATGAATGAAGAGTATAGTTGTTTATAAGTCATTGTAATTGCTTAACACTTTAGGACTTAAGAAGTGTAATTAACATACATCCTAAAGTTTGCTTTCATACCTTCCACTCAGAATAAGGACAATTGGATGTTCTAGTTGTGGAGAAATGAATTGCTGCCTTCTATGAGGAATCATACCATGTTATTTGCACAATAGTGTTTTGGACAAGCTCAACACTGGAGCCAATGGTTGGCCTGATTTCGTTACTGCGTTATTCAGGCTATAACAGACACAAACATACAGTACAGTATCATCCAGGTAAACATGAGGTGTGTGTCTGTTGCGAGTGTGTGTGTGACATTGAAACACTCCTTCAACAAATCCGTGTCACACCCATATTCAGTGCAGAGAAACAGCAGATGAATTCAGTAAACAGAGAAGGAGCTATTATACTGTCTGTATTTGCAGAGAACAGCAGGGTGTGGCAGGCCACTCTGGGTGAAGAAAGTGATTTTCGTGAAGAAATGCCGATGGCAGCCTACTCTTCATGCCTGAAAAACCTCAAGACAAAGAGAAAAGAAGAAAGATCATGTTCCACAAGCACAGGAACAGAAAAGCAGATGTTTTAGCAAAACTTCAGAGTATGTGTACATGCCTGATGTAGTAAAAGTCCCTAGCTAGTGTTGCCTTTACTGTGTTCTCTCTCAGAGATCTGCGTAGGAGTTGTGTCTCTGTGCTGCAATAAAGAGTCCAGATTACAAAGTGACCAAAAATGTCAAAGAACAAAGATCCACATTTTCATGGCTGATTTACTGGCAAGTCATGGCAATTGTGTGCATATATACATTTCAGATGTACACACATATTATGTATTCATAAGCATTAACAAATATATATTTAAAAAAACAAAACTGGGAAGATTTCAGCAGAAGTCATTATGATATTGAAGGGAAATAGGTTCAAAGACAGAGAAGAGAGAAGCCAACAGTCATTCAGAAAAGATTGCACAGACATTGTTTTTTCTTCACCGGAGACAAAAGACTGAAATAATAAGCACATGATTTGTACACAAGAAAATAAAAATCAATCCTGGGCAATATTTCTGTTTTTCATATTTGCAGAAACAGCTATACATAAATATGATTGCAAGAGCTACATATTAAAAGTTAGTTACAGAGGTGGCAGCAACATGATAAGAGGCTTCTTCTATGCAATTGGTATCCAGGAGACAGACGATAAACCATGAACCAGTACATAATACAGGGGAATTTAATCTCACTGCTCAAAATATCTAGGGAGAAGATTCCAAAAACAACAACTCCAACTTACTCCCATGACAACTCAAGACTAGTTTCTGTGTAAAAAAAAATTAAGGGCTTGCATGGCTTATATGATATTCTTTCTTAAATATGAGCAGTTATGGTGATATTTAAATTGAATGTCTCAGAAGAACCCTTGCAATCATGGGGAGCTAAAACGGTAGGGGCCAAAACATCTCTGCACAACACCAATTCTAGTTAACACTGAGGCCTGAATTATTTGCCAAAAGAAAAAAAAATTGCAGCTAAGGGATATTCATTTCACCTCATGAATTTAGTAACAGAATATATTAAATATGCAAATGTGATCAGATTATACTGTATGTATTTACTGCAACAACAGTTTATCAGTGTCTGAATGTGTTCCTTCTCACTATACAAAAGGCCATTTCAGTTTAAAGAAAGATTGGCACAACTGTAATTTGAAGCGCTCTGTGACTATGTTCATGGTAAAAGTGCCCTCTGTTCTTTTAGTTAGTGTAAACTGTGAGTGCCTGTGATGTGAAAGCCAGTCATGAAAAATAGAATGTCTCAATAGTTCAATAGTAGGATATGTGGGAACGGGCGTGTTTCCTGGAGAGTCGTGAATAGGTGTGTCTGCTTGTGTGCACTAGTGCAAATAACAAGAGTGAGGGCTGGTGTGTCAGGATGAGTCACGCCGTATGACTACAATGCTCGCTGTGCCACTCATGCAGGGAGCAGAGCAAAGGAAAAGAACAAGGAGGGGCCGTGGGGGCTGAATTCATTGGGTGTGTCCTGGGATCAGCTTCAGAGGATAAGAAGAGCGACTTTTTTCAAAGGTTAAACAAAAACAGAGTGGAGTAAAGCATGGCAAAGGAACACACTTAAAAAAAAACGTTCTCACTGGTACGGTGGTCAAGTTATACTATTGCCAATCAAAACAATCACATTCATTCTCCTTCAAGTTGAAGACCATCTGTTGAAAAGGCTCCTCTTGGATTGAAATGATGTTTACTATTAGCCAAACAAAAGCCTCAAATCAAATTTCTGAACACTCCAACAATGCAACCAGTGTGTTTGCAAGGGAGGAGCATGCACTGCTGTTTCATATCACAGATCATTTGATAAATCACGCGGTAGAGTCCATCCCAACATCCCCACTAGGCCTTTACTCAGTGCTGTGCTTCAAAACATGGCCTGCATATATTTTAGAGGTGGGTATACACAGTGGGACACTTTTCTAAATGATTTTGAGTTTACTAAAGGTTGGGAACCACTCAGAAAAGGGTGTGATCCAGTTTAGTCAAGCACAGCGTGTCATAACCAAATGCTTTTTAGATCATTCCATGTCATGTGGAAAGTTAGTTGCCTTTAAGAACTTTTCACAGTGATGTAACAGTTTAGCCAACGTTGTAGCCTATTATTGTGGGCACATGCGAATTTCATTAGCTGGTTGTTTTTCTGAGAACAACAGCAGAACTGTGGAATCATGCCATCGTATCCACTCTTGAACTAAACAACAACAACAAAAAAATCACCAAGCACATCCAGCAACTGCACACAACAAAAGATTCCTTTTTTGCAGTCGGTCAATTCAGGACATGCCAGTACAAGAGATTATGGTGATGATTACCTGTTTACAAGGTCTGTCTATTGTTAACTTCCAAAAACATACAGCCAACATTATCTACACAGTGTAGATTTCGAAGAACTGGCATGTAATTGCTGCATTTAAAAAATCTCTGAAATTTGATTCCACTGATGATTCCACTGATTGATTGTTTATTTATTTATTTATTTATTTATTTATTTATTTATTTATTTATTGTCTGCACAAATTATTTACAGGGCTGTGCAAATCTTACAAATTAGATTATTCCTTTTAATTAATTTCATGTGCAAATCTTACAAATAACCATATTCATTTATTTTCATTATTCACAAATAAAGAAGCCATATACATCAAAGCCTGTTGTGTTCTCAACACAGTGAACATCAGGTTCCACCTTAAATGAATGTTTGGACTTGCTTTGATCAAGAAAAGTTGATAATGCATCACACAAATAATTTAAGACACCGAAGATGTAATAAATGTATAACCTGGACACACTAAATACTGAAAATTAATTACATGTATTAGGTTAAGGTTTCTGCATTCATTTCTGTAGGTCCCATGAGTGATTTAGTTTGAAATACATAAAGGAAACCCAGGCAGAATTTCACAGTTTTGATATACTATGAAATCAATAACATAAAATGGGTATGAATACACTGCTGGTTTCATGGTGGCTTTGCACAAAATATTTCATATGCTTAAAGTTGTAAAGAAAATTTCAACAAAATCAACATGACATATGAAGCTCAGCAGACACATAGATGCATACGTTGATTTGGAACCCTTTTATAAAATAAGGTTCTCTTGAACCTTTATGTACATTATAAAAGGACAAAGGCAAATAAAAAATGTTTCCACTGACCTGCCTGAGGGCGGCACTCTGGCGCAGCAGGTAGTGTCGCAGTCACGCAGCTCCAGGGACCTGGAGGTTGTGGTTTCGATTCCCGCTCCGGGTGACTGTGAGAAGTTGGTGTGTTCTCCCCGTGTCCGCGTGGGTTTCCTCCGGGTGCTCCGGTTTCCTCCCACAGTCCAAAAACACACGTTAGTAGGTGGATTGGCGATTCAAAAGTGTCCGTAGGTGTGAGTGAATGTGCGAGTGTTGCCCTGTGAACGACTGGCAGGGTGTAATCCTGCCTTGCGCCCAATGATTCCTGGTAGGCTCTGGACCCACCACGACCCTGAATTGGATAAGCGGGTACAGATAATGAATGAATGAATGACCTGCTTGATTTTATTTAGTCAATATAAACTAATTTTTCATTTCACACATGCATAACACTTAAAAGAAATTGGGACAGAGAGCTGTTCAAACTCTGTTACATCACCTTTCCAACTGTTTGAGAATTGAGGATACTAATAGCTACAGATTTTCATGTGGAATTTTATTTCATTTTTGCTTGGTTCAAGACTTCAGCTGCTCAACAGTTAAAGTTTGCCACTGTCTGATTTTTCTCTTCATGATGCATTATAGGAGAAAGGTCTGGACTGCTGGCAGTCAATCACACACAAACAAAAATAAAAAATTTTAGCAAGTGTAAAATGAGGCCTCGAATAGCCTTGTAGGAATATCTATAGACTTACTAGACACCAACAGACATCTGGTGGCTGCATGTGTCCTCTCCACATAATACACCTATGACATCCATGCCATGATCTGAATCAGTCTTGTTGCTTTCAAACTCACACACTCCAAAACTGGGATCAGTGGCTCTAAATGAAAATGTTCCAAGATGGCCCCACCTCTTGAAGATGAACCCCACGAAGACTGAGAGGCTGTACATCCTGGAAAACTGTTCCCACAATAATCTCCTCATTTCCTTTGAGAAATCCCTGGTCACTCTGAAGCTGCACACAGCCTTCCTGTGACTTTGGATGATTAATCATCTCCTTTGATTCATTTTTCAAACATGAGTTGGTCATGTAGATTTCTCCTGTACAACTTACAAATCCAACACTTTTTCTATCAGGAGGTTACCCAGATGCTTGTTCAGTGTTCTGTCATCTTAAGGCTCAACTATTGCAACTTGCTCCTCTCTTGTCTTCCTCTATGGAACATTAGGCCCATCCTGCTTATCCAGAACGCAGCAGCACAACTGGCCTTCAATTTTCAAAAGTTCACTCATTACTCCACTGCTGAATATCCTTCACTGGCACCAGTAGCTCTTTGCATCAGATTTTAAACCCTGAAGTTCCAAGGTCCAGTAGTTACTGTTGTATGGTACATTTCTTTTGCATTTGACTCCTGCATCTAGTGGTAACTTTATTTAGATTTTAATGAAGTCAATAAAGGTTTTTATTGTGTCAGATATGAAAGGACTTTAGTATAATGCCATGGATGAGACCATCTGCTAAATGCAGAATATGTAAATGCAAATAAAGATCAGTATTTGTTTATTTTCACAAAATACTATGATTTCAATCAGCCAAAAGTTTTTTTTTTTTGGCTTTTGCCAGTTAAATAGACATTCCATACCAGCTTTTCTAGATAATACATTCATAATTTTAATAAACTGGTTACATTTCACTATGGTCCCTCATTCAATCAAAATATCCACTTTGTTTATATGTCAACAACTAAATTATGAAGAAATTTTGAAAAGAAAAACTATAGACATCTTGTTTTATCTTTAATACAGCTTACTGTGTATAGAATGTGGACTGGGTAATTAGACAATTCTATATATATATTTTTCAGGGTTTTCAAAATGAACAAGGTCAGCATTTTCAAAAAGTATAATACTATTTAAAAGAACATATTTAAAGACAAATTTAAGACATTATTAAGAGATTACTGCAATGGCAATAAAATGCTACAGTTGAGCCTTTCCGAAAAAGAAAAAAAAAACATATCAGCCACTTGTAACAGTGCTTGCTTGTGCAGTCTTAGAAAAAAAATCACATATATATATAGTTCTTCTTTGCCAAGGCTCAACTGTGTTTGACACCTTCTGAAGGGTTTGCCCCAGTTTTACCTATGAAAGCACATTCCAGTTTAACAGCTTCAGAGAATATTGGTTACTATACCACTGGCAGTGAAACTGCATGGAGGCAAAGTGAAAGAATGTATGTATGCGGATATGTTTCTTATTTACAACGTTTACTCTCCCTCTCTCTCTCTCTCTCTCTCTCTCTCTCTCTCTCTCTCTCTCTCTCTCTCTCTCTCTCTCTCTCTCTCTCATCATGCCATACATAAAAAGTAAGCATTTGGGTTGATGTGGGATACTAAACATCTGGCTGGTCTCTTATAACAGATAAGTTTATAAACCCTGGCAGTTGCTATGGCCACAGTGTTTTTGTGCCTTTATTGTCCTGGGGCTTCCCTCCGTTAGATCTTGTGATTCAGAGGCTATCCTGAACTTCCAGTAAGAAAAGAGGGAAGAGAGACGAATGCAGACTGTCAGAAGGACTGAATTGTGGTTTCCCCTGCAGATTATGACTCACCAACATGAGGGAGGGACGGACCAAAAAAGACTATTCTGGGATGGCTGCTATGGAAACATAATAAGCAAGGGGCAGGTTACTGCAGGGAGGTTGCCATAGCAATAGCCTGTGTGTGTATATAAATATGAGATGCCAAAAACCCTGGTGGAGAAATTCTAAACATCTGACGGTGAGTAGTCAGTCGGACAAGGCATTGCAATGACAAAGTGATGACACTCAAACAACTCTATGTCACAGTCTGCTTCTCCTAAACCAGATCTGTTTATTACATTCCACAGTCACAGGGCAAAGCCTGGATATCAAATCTATCAGTTTTTTATTTCAGCAAATGTTTTCCTACATGAAAATATGTTGACACATCCTCTATATGGAACACCCTTAAACATTCTGGGGGGCGGGGATAAGAATTGAAATCACATCATTGAAATTCAGCATGAAAAGTATTTAAATATTTTGATTAGATGTTCTAAAACATTTTGTAATATGTGATATATGTGATACTATTGCATTGTTTTTCAGAGATAAAATGTAGCATTAACAAAAGCTTTGGCCCTTTTAATATGGTTTCATATATATAAATATATATTCAGATTCAGATACAGCTTTATGTTTGTGATACTAGCAGCTTTAATGCCACTATAGACACATAGAGATCACGTTTACCACAGTGGCTTCGGACATAAAGCTCTGCTATTTATATCTGAGGCTTGTACTCAAATGTAATTTCTCTCAGTTGACCAAGAACTTTCACATCTCCAATTTTGCCTCGTTGCCACTAAACAATGCAGCACTTCTTCTGAGTAAGTGAGTTAAATCTGCACATTGCCCAACTGCTGCTCCACCTTACATTCCTTTAAATATCTGATAATCTGCTTGCAACTATCAGCCCCACTTTTAATCTCTGCTCCTATCCCAGTAGAGATATAAATACTCTTATCTTAAACATAGGCTATTATTAAAAAAAAAAAAAATATATATATATATATATATATATATATATATATATATATATATATATATATATATATATATATATATATATTTAATTACATCAGTATGAAATATTAGCAATTTCTCAGCTTTAATTTAATTTTGGCTACTGTTTTATGCACAGATTTCTTACTGTTTTCTTTTTTTTTTTTTTTTTTTTTATACAAAGGGTATTACATTCCACTCAAATTCCTTAAGTATTTCAACAGTCTTGCAAGTGGTATTTAGCCCTCAAGGGTTTTACAAGTTAACTCAGGAATCTTAAAAAAAATGCAATCTATCATCTGATATGTCCTAGATTAGAATAAAAACTCACACTCTCATCATCTTAATTCTGTAGTCACATAACTGGTGTTTTTGATGTCTTTCTGTTGGATCAGGCCTGATTTTGCATGACAAATATTTTATTTTTGTTCATGAATTAAAAAATAATAATAATCAAACAAGCTTACAAAATGTCATCTATGATCCTTCCCACACAATATACTCTGTAATCATTCAGTCAAAAAATAAATAATTAATTAAATAAATGTTAGCAGCCAATGGCAGCTGCAACTAACAAACCATCAATTGCTACAATTAGCTCCATTAGCTAACAGGCTGACCACAGCTGCCACTGACCAAATGCCATTGGTTGCTCCATCTTGCTGCCAGAAACAAATTAGAATTTGAATCCCAATTCTAACAAGACCAGTGCTTCAGAAAAAGTTGCAGTGATAATGTAGGTGCCTCCTCCCACCCAGTAAGATTCAACATAAATTGATACTGTATTTTTAATGCTAATATTTTAATAACAACATATATTGTACTGTTCTTTTTTTTTTACTGTTCTTTTCATTACTGATTTTCCTTTTTGTCATCTAACCACTCCAGTCACTGCACTTTGCCCTCCTAAAAAGAAAGCTGATGATCTTAACTGATACTTGATAGTCCTCAGCAATGTAAGCATGAGAAATATGTTTTACTAAATAGATATTAATGGTCCCTTATATTTTGAAGAACCATGATCAAACATCTTTGATATTTAAAGAATTCTGAAAGCTCTGATAAGAATCAAGGCAGAGTTAAAGAGTCTCAACTCAAACAGTTCTAAAGAAACTCTTTTCCTTGCCCTGAGGTTGATTTTTTAATTTAACACTAAAAAGTAATATATATAAAGGTCCGCTATAAACAATATTAAAAATATTCAACAATTAATCAAGGGACACCTCTTTCAGGCTGAAGAATCATGACAAAACAGCAATGAAATTTCAAGAATTCTGTGTGTTTAGAGCTGAGTGACAAGGTGGTAAATAGACACACCCATAACAGCAGTCTTCAGACTAGGGTTTCTACAGAAATAAACATCTAACCCTCTGAGTTCTGTCATTCCACATTTTAAAATATGAAAAGCCAGCATGAGACAATGGTTTGTTAGAGTTTATAGACTTGCCTAATGGTAAACAATGTCAATCATTGATTTAGAGTTTTAAAAAAAATCCCTTTAGAGCATGTGAGCCAAATTTGGTTATGTTAGATGTGACCCACTAGAAATAGACCGTAACCAACCTCCTCAAGCTTAAGAGAGCAATCCCATTGTTTCAATATAAAACTAAATTCATATTTTCCTCCTAAACTAGTATTTGTTCAGTATATTAAGAAAAAATATAGTGTAACATTATAACTGTTTATGGTGTTTTTAAAACAGGATTTGAAACCCCCCTGACCAAGCAAAGAAATTTGGACATCCTTACATCAAAGGGATAAGCTGAAAAAAAAAAAACTGAATGCTAACCAGAAACCAGAAACCAGATGGCACAAACCCGAAAAGCAGAAGTTGTTCTTATACTTTCAGATCTTGTTAATCAGACCCATTTGTGTGCAACTCGCACGCACACATGCGTTGAAACACCCACTAAGCACTGCCATCACCAATTTAATCATATCTGCACACAATCCACACAGAGGTAAAGAGGAAACACTTAATGTGACACTTTTTCTAAAAAGAATTCAAGGGGAATTCATGTAAATACAGTTTTGTTCTTTTTTTCATTTTAGAGGACAACTTTTTAGGTTCTGTCTTCAGTTTCCTATTTAAACGTTAGGCTTAACTCCTAAATGAAGTGACCTACATACATTATGTTTACTTCAATATCTACAGGCCTTTGTGTGATTTTTTTCCCACAAATTACATCTTATAACAGACCTTTCATACACATCCCAACCACAAAAATGTAAAATTCCCAGAATGTGTCTTTGCTGAAAGTTGGTAAAGACATAAGATCTGTTTATGCGTTAGGCTTTTATTATTCATTCATTTATTCCCTGCCTGAAAGTGCTTATCCTGTCCAAGGTTGTGGAGTGTCAGGAGCTTACTCTGAATCACTGGGGGCAAGGCAGGAACACACCCTGGAAGGGGCAGCAGTCCTTCACAAGGCGACACACACTCACACCTATGGACACCAGGACCCTGGAGCTGTGTGATATTGACACTACCTGTTTCTCCCTGTCTTGTATTATGAAATTGTTTCAAATTAATGCATATTATTACTTCCATAAAACAATTCAGTAAAATGAATGAAAGAAAGAAATGAACTCTTCTTAATGTTAACACTCGTGTTCTGAATAACTGTTAAGGTGTTAGAAGGAGAATGAGGTGTCCATAATAAGCAAAAGTGATACCATGATACATATCTCTCTGAGGCCTGTGTTAATTAACCTGTGGAATGCTGCTGCCACCATGCTCTGCTTTCATAGAAGACAATGTGTACGACAAAACTCTTATGGGTTTGCTGGCACCATTGTTATGCTTTTTGTGTGAATGATAAGGTCATGGTGACATGCATAATGCCAAAGGACCTAATGTAATCCTATAGTATTTCAGTTTTTACAATACTGGTAGCAAGACGTCATTTGTGTCTTTGTTTACAAGTTTACTGCATGCTATTTCTGGTGGGACATTTCTAGCATGGTTTAAACCATTCTCCAACCTAACCTGGTTGTATAATGGTAATACAATACTTGAGGGAGTATGAACAGAAGCAGGCTGTAAAATGTACTCAGATATGGGGTGGGTGATAAATTAATCTGTTGTACTCGTGATAAAGACATTTCAAGTAACCTACTGACTAAAGCAGATAAACCTTCAAAAAAGTAAACATTTCAGCTGCAACAAGGCTTCTCCAAAGTTCTAGAGATTTGTAAAATACGCCTCCTTTGCATGACATTTCTAAGCATTGTAGTAGTGTTCTGGATGAGACAATCCATTCCTGGACTCCACCTCCCCCATTGGTAATCTGAGCCTGCAGAGTTATGTATGGGGTCTCAAATACAAAAGTACAGGGGCTGTCTGTTTCCCTCTCGCATACCTCTGATGCCTACACTAAAAAATCAACCACTTTCTTTTTATGGGCAAGCACTTAAGTAAACTTGCCAGGGCTGTGCTTAATATATTACAGTGATAGCAGCAGGCATGTTTTCAAGCTATCTGATTGGTAGCTGTTGCTGGTAACTCTCTTTGACAACGCCATCAACATTCTCCCCTTCGGCACCCTGACCTCCAACCCCGTGCAGGAATGTAGAAATGTTTCCCTGCACTTTGGAGAGAAAGGCAAAAAAAAAAAAAAAAAAAAAAACCACCATTACTCCTAAGATGCATCCGTGCAAATGCAAACATGTCCACACAGCTCACATTAAACAGCAGAGCAGCTACCCCCAATTTGATTTAAAACCCCTCCAGCATGTGGTCAGGTGGTCGACTGCTGTAGCTCACTGTAGGCAGCCTAGGTTAGCTATAGGGAGAAGTTCTTTGACGCAGAGCTTTGTTGAGCTGCTTCCAAACTAGCCTTGTTATTCTTTCCTGGCAGAACAGCATGGTGACTGACTCCAGGGGAAAATCCCAATATCAGCACAACGCAGCACAAACTACTTCCAGAGACGATAGAGTTCAATTTTTTTCTCTCTTGCCTGCAAACAAATAAGAGCCACACTCAATCTTAATCTTAATTTGAGCACTTTTCAAGCCATCTCATTTGACCAAATGAAATAAACAACAGCAGCCTCTCTGCATCACGCTCTCTGCCATGTAACAACTTGAGTAAACCACACTAAATACATGTGGAAGTTCTTCAGATGCACAAAAGACAGCCATACCCTCTTACACAGTTCTCTAGTGCGCTGTACTCCTTCCAGATGTGGGGAACAGATACTTAACTCCTGCATGGCTTACTGGTACATTTACACAGGACATATTAAATGTATATGTATGAAACATTTGGTACCTCTGTTAACACTATACTGTACCAGCCTAGTGTTAAAAAAGGGGCAGAACACAACAAATAGGAAACATATACACAGGGCTGGGGCAAGTGCACAAAGCCAGGAAAGCATAAGGGAGGTGCTGCTAGAAGGGCTTGTATGTGCGAGTGTTTTTGGAGGGGGGCCCTCGTTGGAAGCAAGGGAATTAGGATACAACAGCGTTGGTGTTGGCATTATGTAGGGTATTGTTCTCAAATCATGTTTGATTTGACCCTTTAACTCAGAACTTAATAAACAAATGAGGAAAGAAATAGGAGACCTCGCCTTACTAAACTCTCATGTTTAGCCAAATCTTCCATTACTCCCACTTTCTTTTTTATTTCACACTTTATTTCACTTTTAACAAGTTTTCAGCTGCACTCAGAATTTTAATCAGGCAGTATTCCAGTGATCTCCTAAATAGAAACACCCTACACATTACCTCTCCGAATGAGAAAATGCATGTAAAAAAGTTCCTTTCTTTTTAAATATTGTATATCTCCATGTCATTTTTTTTCTACAAATTCCATAAAGAGGAGGGGAGGTAATGTAGATGTGTCTGATGTAAAATATTATTAATAAGGTCTTGTAATAATATTTTAATATATAGAATTATGTTTACTCATCTTAAAGGTTTGTGCAAATTCCATTAACCCCACTGCCCACTGCCTTCAATTGAATTAGCTTAGGGAAAAAATATATTCAAAATTTGAGTAAAAAACGTAAAGATCTAGATGGAACTGTTAATGTGCAAAACATAGAGAGCCATCAAAGATAAACATCCAAATCAGAAAAACATTATATACAGCTTTCATCCAGAAGAAAATTAAGCTTAACCCTGATTTCAGATCTGAAAATATTCCACATCTATCTGTCCATTCAATGGAAACAGACAAAAAAGTAACACATTAGCTAACCAAACAAGGAAGCTGCAGGTGTTATGAGAATAGTGTACTGGTCACCAAAGTTCCTCAGATATCTGAACATCACTGAATATATTTAACGTTACTTGCATCAAAGCAAAACTGATAGCAAACTCCTGAAATGGATGGATGCTCTAATAAAAGCATCATGTGGACAAAATAAATAATGAAACATTTATAGGGACACAGCAGAGCTAGAGTTTGTGTTGCTGCCACACATCTCCAGGGTCCTGGGGTCCTGGCTTCCTGGCTTCAGTTCTTTCCCAGGGCACTGTGTGAGAAAAGTTTAGTGGGTTCCTCCCACAATCTAAAAACACACTTTTGTAGGTTGGTTAGCTGTCCACTAACCCATTTGTCCACAGAAGTGTGTGTGAAAAGTGATTGAGTGATTGTGTGATGCCATCTGGACTCATTGAGACCCTGATCAGGAACATACGTGTACAGAAAAGTAAATGAATGAACAAATGAATGAATGAATGAATGAATGAAAACATTTATATTGCTTTCAATTGTTGAGGCTTCTGTGTATATATGATTTAAAAAATTATCCTGAAACTGAAAAATGAACAACTTGTGCTTAACATCTTTGCACAAATTGCAAGGTCTCTGATTTTGCACAGTACTGTAAACCCAGTTATTATCCTTTGCAGTCTCCTGGCTTTTAAACTGGAACAAACTGGGTTTTTCTTGTAATCCCAATGGAGTGATTCAACTGCACTAATAAAATGGCAGTCACAGTGTGTCAGAAATTCTTTTGGTCTTGCTAAGCATGTAAATAATATGTGGTGAAGTAGCTACCTTTTAGAGAGCATACCACAGCTGATGAAACCTGGGCCCCTCCCTGTTCTCAGCTGGGTTGCGTAATGCTCTAGGTCATGAGAACTATATCACCACAGAACCAGAATAATGATTCTTTGTGATTACAGGTGCAGTACTAGAGATACATAACATCCCGACAATTTAATTGCTACAATATTTGTTCAGTAGCAGTCATGATGATTTTTAAACACAAAAGGAAACAGCTATTCTTAAAAATATGTTTTATTGACTAAGGTGGACACAATAAAATGTTAGGATTAACACTTATTAAAGGCTTTATTTACCAAAGTAACTTACCTGTACATGCCATATGTTAGTTTAGCTTCAAGTGCTGTATTCTGTTTGTTTGATTTTGTTCTATGACAAAGTTACTGCTAATTTGATGGTATTTAGCCTGTGAATATCAGTAAAGTTAGGCTAGCAGTCAGGAATGGGCAATAACACAGGGATTCCTATGATTTGCTAAACATATGCAGGGCTTTGTAGTGATAAGATGCCGATATAAAAAATAAAATACATTCAAAATAAAACTGTCTATTCAATATACTACATAACAAAAAAGTGTCAGCTACATCTGATATACTTACACATATTTTCTCAGATTAATATACAACTACTAAAGGATATAATTGCTCAACTATGTACAGTTATGATCCCATGTCTTTCCTGAGTTTAGCAGGATTTACAGCTTTCTTGTTTTGAATAGTAAACAAATGAATAAACATATCTTCAGCCACATAGTCCTGCTGAAGGTGTTGTTCAGAAAATAATTTTCTGCTTACCCTATTTGATAATTTGCCAGGCTGGAGGGTGTGTACTGCTATGCTAAAATACCTTTAGGCAAACTAATTTATATTCTAGAGAAAAAACAGGTAACAAGGCACACTGTGTACTAATGTTTTATGATTTTTATGTTACATTACGTCTGGCCTGAGCTCTTTCAGGATTACTTGCAAGATGCTTTCATCTGTAGTCAGTTCCTACTTTGTTTACTACAGGTGTACAAACTCCAGAGGATCCCAGCAAACAGTGAACATACATTTGTAACATTCACTGTAGAACGTTTCTAGGACTTTATGGATGTACACAACACATCTTATGCTAGAACTAATCGAACCTTCCCAAACATCCATTCCTGGAAGGTAAACCTCTGCATGTGTTCTTTAATGTTTGTGCATGGCATTCTTTCAGCTGGGAGTGGGCATGGTGATAGGCCACAGTAAAGTTAATTCAGCATTCATTATTCACCAGACATTCACGCAAGAATAACCTGGTTATTTTAAAAACAAAGTGTACACGCCAAATAATTTTTCAATGCAATTACTATAAGTATATTGTGAACTTATTCTCACACACTGGCATTCAATGTTTTTACTGCTACAAGATGTGAAAAGATTTACAGACGAGAATTATGGATGGTATTGCTGCCACGTATGATAAATAAAAAATCCTCAGTGTGACATAATTATGCCATAAGCATCTTGTTATTATGAAAGAGTATCTCATTATTATGAGTTAGTATCTTGTTTTTTACAAGATTTTCATCTTGTGTTACATGTCTTGTATAAGTTGTATCTCGTATCAGTCGGTCCAGTTGTGTCTACTTTGACGTCCATGTTAACACATTCATTTTTTCATTCATTCATTCAATTATTCATTATCTGTAACCGCTTATCCAGTTCAGGGCCGCAGTGGGTCCAGAGCCTACCTGAAATCATTGGGCGCAAGGCGGGAATACACCCTGGAGGGGGCGCCAGTCCTTCACAGGGCAACACACACATTCACTCACACACTCACACCTACAGACACCTTTGAGTCGCCAATCCATCTACCAACGTGTGTTTTTGGACTGTGGGAGGAAACCGGAGCACCCGGAGGAAACCCATGCAGACACGCCAGCAATTCCTGTTAGAGACGGGGGTTTTTCACATCACCAGCTCCATTTTTGGGGAGCCAGCAGAAATGCAACAAGCTTTAAGCGAGCCGAGCTGAGCCGAGCTGTGTCGAGTCGAGTAGTGTAGAGCTGGACCCATGCAGTGGAAAAGCATCATTATTCACAGACTTAAGTTAGCCCCTTATTTGCAGATGCAGATTCAGTGAGCCGTAGTGAACAAAAGTGAGTGTTCGATGTGCAAATCTTTACGATCAAATAAACAGAATTAACAGTGATTAAGTAAAGGAAGAAAGACAAGATCTGTATTTAGTGCTATTCATCACACTAAAGCATTAAAAGCAGTTTAAAATATTTTAAAGGATTTTAATGGACCACTTGCACAATGTACTGTAATGTATTTCCGCTTTCCAGATGTCTGTTTATTTCTGCAAAGCGCAACCTGTACCCATCGGATCTCGGATTTTGCACATAGTCTTTTTATCATTGTAGTGCATATTATGGCATTTGTTGTTGTATATATTGTTTTAAGTGATGATTGGTTAAGCTAACTCTAGTGCTACACTGAGTGAGCTGTCACTCTGGAAATGCAAATAAATATTCAAACAAGTAAAACAGTATCTTCGCTGTCCAATTAAAAACATGATTTATACCAATTATTCATTCATTCATTATCTGTAACCGCTTATCCAATTCAGGGTCGCAGTGGGTCCAGAGCATTGGGCGCAAGGCAGGGAATACACCCTGGAGGGGACGCCAGTCCTTCACAGGGCAACACAGACACACTCACACATTCACTCACACACTCACACCTACGGACACTTTGGAGTCACCAATCCACCTACCAACGTGTGTTTTCGGACCGTGGGAGGAAACCGGAGCACCCGGAGGAAACCCACGCGAACACGAGGAGAACACACCAACTCCTCTTATACCAGTTACAGCTTTGAAATTTAAAAATATCTGTACTGGGTTTTATATGCAAAACGGATTTGTGTGCATTGTAGACAGCCAATATTGACAAACGCCATGCCCACCTCTGTGTAACAAGTGCCTGCATTGTACTCTCCTAAAACATTGGCTATATGAATCCATGTTTTAGCGAAAGCAGAGTCTATCATTACTATAATTGATCGAAATCAGCATATTTAATCCTTATTGTGATTAATCATAGCCACACTGGTCTAACATCTCACGTGAGTAAGCATAAACAGTCGTTAAATTTAACACAGGCACTCAAACAGTAACTGGGAGAACAGTTGTTAAGAATACTTGTTAAAGGAACTGTGTGATTTTTCAGCTATTCATTGGCCATTCAGATATTAGCTGCTGTGAACAGATAAAGATTACTACCCACATTTAACACATGTAAAAAGGTGAAAATTAAAAATGGAGATATGTGTTTTTTTAATCAGACAACAATGACAAATGCTATAAAATAAACTACAGTAATAGTTCAGCAGCCTAGACTCTTGGATTCATGGATGACCAGAGGCAGCATTTTCTTATCATGCCCCAAAACTCTGGAATAAATTACCAGAATATCTAAGGCCTGAGGCACCTACTGGTCCACACAGAACCAGTGATGTATTCTGGCAACCACTCTGAGCACAGCTTAAGTCATGCAGGTAGAAGGCTCACCTAAACTGCAAATTCAAGTAACTTCAGCACCACGAACACTGAGAGAAAGCAACAAATGGGCCCACATACACATGTACTAAGATACAGTTTCCTATCAGATGATTAGGGTTCTCAATGGTGAAGAAGAAAAAAAACATCAGATATTTAAGAGAATTCTACTGTCTGTGTTATTCTAGAATTGAATCTAAATCCCTTAAGCACTCATATTTTTAAATAACAAATTATTTCAACCAGGCCAGGTAACCAGGAGGCTGCCAGAGGTCGCCTCAGCTTGCTCAGGGGGCCCTGGGATTCAGGGAATCCAATAGGGTTCTCAATGATGGTGAAAAAATCATCAGTCTGACACTAGTCTTCTTCCAGGGGACTGGTGGTGTGCTCAACTTTTTGTGTTTCTGACACCTCCCAAAAACACAAAAAAGCCTATGAAAAGATGTGTGGTGTGGTGGTCTTTCTGTTGGGGTACAGTATACTGTCTGACTCAGTAAATCCATAATTTGGTTTGAGAATTATGCTAATTCCTGAGATATTGGATATGTTTGTGTCTGAAATCAAGAGTTTTTCAAAAGCTCCTGTTATTGTGTTTTTTTATTCCTATTCAGTGCCTTGCCTTCTTCTAGAATTGAATCTGAAACTTTTAAAGACCTAAATATATTATATGTTCAGATTGAAGGCTCAATAGGCGGCACGGTGGCTTGGTGGTTAGCACGTTCGCCTCCCAGCACTGGGATCTTGGGTTCAAGTCCCATCTGGGTGGAGTTTCCATGTTCTCCCCGTGTCTGCGTGGGTTTCCTCCGGGGGCTCCGGTTTCCTCCCACAGTCCAAAAACATGGAGGGTAGGTGAATTGGCTTCTGTAATAACTGTCCTGGTTTGTGAGTTAATGAGTGTGAATGTGTGTGTGCCCAGATATAGATTGGCACTCTGTACTGGGTGAAATCCTAGTGCCCGATGCAGTCCTCCAGGTGGACGGTCGTTTCTGGTTGAGAGTACGCTGTGCACGTTTGGCTGCCGCTTCTCGCCAGTGTGTGTGTGTGAATTGAGTGTTCTGAGCAGTGTAGATTGTAAAGCGTCCTTGGGTGTCTAGAAAGGCGCTATATAAGTGTAACGATAATGATAATAATAATAAGAAAAAAATATTTCATAGTGCTTTGTACTCATTAGGTTCAGGACATGTGATTTACCACAATAATCATCATCACATACGGCTGACATATTTTACACTGTTTAGCCTATATGTATTGAGGCATTATAAGTACATAACTGACTAACAATGTGGGTGGCGTGGTAGTGCAGCAGGTAGTGTCGCAGTCACAAAGCTCCAGTTGACTGTGTTTTGGTGAGTTTGGTGTTTGGTTACCGTGTGGGTTTCCGCCAGGTGCTCTAGTTTTGTCCCACGTTCTTTAAATATTTAGCACACTTAACTAACGTGAGGTTTTTAAAATTGTAGTCCAATGGATAGAGAAAACACTTATGTGTGAAATATGTGCATGTGCACTATCTACAGACCACTCAGATATTATTTATTTGTACTGACTTTAAATGCTAAAATTCAGTTTACCTGCTGCTGTGCATGGGGTAAAAAATCTTGCTCCATTTGGGGGTGGGGTGGACATGGCTAGGTTCCAGAGCACCTGTCAATCAGTGATTAATATAGATTCAAGGTGAATATCTTCTTCTAACCCACCCTGTGCCAAAATGCAGAAGCAAATGAGAGAATCCAAAAGCAAAAGGCCTTATCAGCAAAATCCACAAAATCAACATGAAGCAAAGACTGGCAAAGTCCAAAGAGTAATAAAATAATCAAGTATCTTTTAAAATTTGATTTGATATTTTTCCTGTTTTGAGTGCTTTTCCTCTTGATTTTGATTTTTTTTTTTTGTGTAGAACTGTTCATACATATGGTACTTTTAAGATAAATTTTTACAATATCCAGAGCCTACACAGAACCACTGGGCACAAGGCAGGAAACACACCCTGGAGGGGCACCATACCCTCGCAGGGTGACACACTCACTCACACCTATGGATACTTTTGAGTCGCAAATCTACCTAACCGTGTGTGTTTTTGTACCGTGGGAGGAAACTGGAGCACCCTGAGGAAACCCACATGGACACAGGGAGAACACACCAAACTTTTGACACAGAGTCACCCAGAGCGGGACTCGAACCCACAACCCCAGGACCCTGGAGCTGTGTGACTGCAACACTGTTGCACAACCATGCTGTCCCAGAGTTTCAGTGCAATGTTTTCAGTCCTGCAAGAAAACTAAAAACACACACTTAACTCAAAATATTCACAAATGTATTTACTAAAATATTTTTTCTATATTACAGACACATGGGTGTGGACGTGGAGCACAGCATTGGCCAAAACTACAATAATAAAAAACATCATTCCTGATTTTGCACAGTATAGTAGACTTAAATACAAGGCTGTGTTTAGTGTTGTGATAATTTTGGGATTGTGGTCACGAACCAGGTGAATTCCCACCTGGAACCAAAGAACAGTAGGTTCTGTGTGTTTCTGCGGCTGTGACTGGCGCCACACCATGTGCATTGGCCAGAGCCTCAGCTCGCCATTGCTTATTTCACAAGCTCAGCAGAACCGTTCGGCAACATTTATGCACATATCTCACAGAGAAGAGGACTTCTGAGTTTGTCTTATTTCATGTGTGTCTCATTGGCTGAAATATTGTAAAGGGAAGTGGTGGGGAGATATTTTGTGGCATGAGTGAGTTTATAAAAATCCATATAACTACGCACAGCCTCCTTCACTTCCTTTAACCTGTTACATTGAATAAATGAGTAATTATAATTCTTAAAATAAACAAAATATTCTTGGCCTTCTTTGTTCTTTTGGTGGTAGATCTAGTATTTATTTTGAAATAAAATTAACAAGAAAAACACTGATGCCGGTGTTATATATTATGAACAAAGCTTTCAGTAACACAATCACATAATACCACATGTAAACAAAGATACTAATATGAATCACCAAAGCTTCTCCAGACCTTCCAATAACAAGGGTATGTATTTTGGGCTTTACTCTTTTTAAAATGGCAGAAACACCTTGATGTCAGATTTGTGACAACAGGTATATGGCGGTCTGGCAAAAATAAGCTTGCATGGTTTCTTTTATAGGATGACCAACACCACAGACACTCTTGAACATGGCCATTGTCATCAAGGGAGCAGTGGTAATGGTAATGGTCTTTGAATTCACCAGTCTTCATGATGCTTTTTGAACTGTTGTATACACATAGTTTGAAATATCCAAAGGGACCAAAATAAATATTTAAGGCATCTTTGCTGGACTAAGAGACAAGTGCACCAATGGAGTTCAGCTCTGAATGTTTCCTCATAGTCCTATAAGAACGTCACCTGTAACATTTAGTCGACCCTACAAACCATCCATGGGACGTATACAATGTTGGTTCTGGGGATGTCCTTGGGACCTTACATTTTATCTGCTGGGACCTTCCAAGCTAACCACAATTCCTTTTCAAGTGGCGTGTTCACCAGTTGCCTACATTACATTAAAAGGTGTTAACGAACTAAAATCTTTGAACAAAGGGAGCAGACAAAAATAAAACTGCCTCACTTTTAGCTCATGCTAAAGGGGAAGTATTGAAAGCATGTGCCACAGGCATACAATGAGGCAACACCTGTTTCTGCCGACCCCTAGTATTTTGGCATATTCAGAACATGCCTAACTACACTTTAACAAAACATAGGACCACATTCTACAGCACAACAGAGCAGTCTAACCTTAAAATCCTGACTTTGACACTTTCAGAGAGAAAACACAACAGAACATTTGGGACCTCAACCTACTAGAACACCCTGTTTCTAACCAGACACTTTATGAAATGAAAGGTTACTTTGCATTTAACACAACCATCAAATGACTTCATTTGTTCCAATAGCAACTTTCTTACCAAATCCACACCAAACATCCTCACCAGATTTTTACTTCCTACCCAAAATGGCCTGGCATTTGTTCAATATTCACAAGAATGAAATGAATATGCCTGCACATGAATGACTAAAAGGAACATGGTTTTTAAGGAATTATTAAAGGTCTGGATATCACAGCAATGCAATCCATTTCATGATCGTCATCCTCAGTAACTAAGTTTTTGGAAGTCTCCATTTTAGGAGCAGCAATAACTGCTTGTATCTGTTGCGTTGACTGCCCTCTGGTGGATGAGAAAAACATTACTACTTACATAAGTCCATGTGAAATTAGATTAAAAGTCCCACATTAAATATAAAAGCAACCATCTTGTCTCAAAAGCAACCAGTTCCAGATTTAGGAAACACTGTTGTCTGTTAGTGCTGTTTGGCCTACTACAGCCTTATTCACTGTGGAATAAATACCTTTGTAGGCCTCCAAGAAATTGTTAAATATATGAACTTACTGACATCCTTAAGTATATGTTGACGAGCCCACAAGTTCAACTTTTATTTTATAAAATGGATGAGTTCATTTTTCCTTTCACTAATAGGAATAAAAATGTATAAATGGGATAAGATTTCTCACAAAAAATAAAACAAAAATAAACTGAAAACACCATGTGAGACTGTGAAAAACCATTTTATTCATTCTCAACTCAAAACCTCTTCATACCATTTCAGCACGCAACCTTCTCCAACACAGGATTGAAGTTTGTTTGTTTTTTTCCCCCCACACAGTGATCGCATGTCCTTAAGATTTTGAGGCTCATAGTTTTAAGTGCCAATGCTCACTTGAAGATCTTGCCCTGGTTAAAAGGTTTGCCTACATGCTTGAATTCACCCTCCCATGCAAAGTACTCCTTCACCATGGTTTTGCATTCCTCGCTGTCCACATCCAGTTTACGCCAACTGTAGGACTCGTAGTCAATCTGCCAGTCCTCAGAGAGCTGAAAACCAAAGTAAAGAATTAACTGTACAAACTGATAACCATCTTACCCCAATTACTTTGTCCATTAGTTAAATAATAAATGCCAAACAAAAATGCACTTAAGCCCACTAACAATAATAGTTGTAGTAATAATTAAAATCAGCAAATCTGAAGGAACTTACAGTAAATGCTAGATCCTGCCCTCTGAAGACCCAGATGCCAGAGATGGAGCTAGCATTGTTTGTGCCGAAAAGGATGACACTAGCAAATGCATTTTTGCGTAGTTTGTCAAGTCGTTGGAACATACCTAAAGCGAAAGTGAAAGCACAATAAGAATCATTACCTTCAACTTTTGAGATATGATTTTTTTTTAAAAGAAAGACGAACATACACAGGAAAATATTTACCACAACTGTCTAAATAAAAGGTAGAAACGTCTAAATCATATGATCACTTAAGTGTTACTAACTTAATAAAAGCAAAAACCTCATGCTTCAAATTATGGACATCATGAAAACATTTAATTGATGTCAGTATGGCCTGCTCTTACCTGTGATAAGATTACAGCTCATGAAGGTCATGGTCAGTTCCTCTGGAAAGCGGTATTCACCATACCAGATAGAGTAGCCTTCACGGTCAAAGTTTTCCCAGAAGTAGGGGACAGCCACAGTCAGTGTGTCCTCATTAGAATATTTTCTCTTGAACTCATCCAAAACAAATGAACTGAGGGTAAAGTTTAAACAAAAAATAAATTATCAAGTCAGTCTAGCAGACATCTTCATATTAAACACATAGCATGGAGGTTCTATAGGTTGAAGACTAGCTGTATAAAAAGGAAATTTGCTGAATATCAGAAATGGGGGTAAGACAGAAATTATATATAGCATTTCATGCTGAACCTGAAGTCACTTGATAACACTGCACATGGACTCTGGAAATCTGCTCTGCTTAAATATTTATTTATTTATTTATTTTTAATGAACAACATATCTGGGCCAGCCTTTCCAATAGTTGTGACAATTCAAACTTGTTCTACTTCCCTGGCACACAAGTCTTTGAACCAAGCACCACCCCCACCTGAGGCAATATATTAATTGCCCCCTCCCAAGTCATTTCTTAAATATATTTTCTTTGGCACCAGAGGCTGTAGAAGTAGAATTAGCCTTGGAGTAAAAATGCCAGTGACTGAAAACAGGTTTTCAAGTTCAAATAAAGTGGTTACAAATCTAGCATCTTCCATAACATTGAATATAAAGTTTAATAGGAACAAAAAAACTCACTCAAATACAGGTGCACCTCAAATTAGAATTTCATCAAAAAGTAATTTCAGTAATTCCAATTCAAAAAGTGAAACTATTATATACATTCATTACCAACAGAGTGATCCATTTCTAGCATTTGTTGATGAGGTTACAGCCAATGAAAACCCAATTCATTATCTCAGAAAATTAGAATAATCAACACAACTCCTGCAAAGGTTTCCTAAGTCTTAAAATGGTCCCTTAGTCTGGTTCAGTAGGCTAAACAATCATGGGGGATGACTGCTAACTTGACAGATGTCCAGACAGCAGTCACTAACACCCTACTGCTGTATCCAAGCATATTAAAGGAAAGTTAAGTGGAAGGAAAAAGTGTGGTAGAAAAAGGTGCAAATGAAACCACAGCCTTGAAAGGATTGTCAAGAAAAGGCCATTAAAATATTTGGGGGAGATTCACAAGGAGTGGACTGCTGCTGGAGTCAGTGCTTCAAGACGTACCATACACAGACGTCTCCAGGACAGGGGCTACAACTGTGGCATTCCTTGTGTCAAGCCACTCATGTCCCAGAGACAACTCCAGAAGTGCCGTACCCAAGCCAAGTAGAAAAAGCACTGGACTTTTGCTCAGTCTTGTTTTCAGATAAAAGTATATTTTGAATTTCACTTGTAAATCAAGGACCCAGAGCCTGGAACAAGAGTGGAGAGGCACACAATCCAAGATGTTTGAGGTCTAGTGTGAAGTTTCCACAATCTGTGATGATTTGGGGAGCCATGTCATCTGCTGGTGTTGGTCCACTGTTATATCAAGTCCAAAATCAGCGCAGTCATCCACCAGGAAATTTTAGAGCACTCCATGCTTCTCTCTGCTGACAAGCTTAACGGAGATGCTGATTTCATTTTCCAGCAGGACTTGGCCCTTGCCCACACTGGTTATTAAACTAGGTATTGGTACTTTTGGCACAGTTTCACTGTGCTTGACTGGCCAGCACAAAAATGGAGACAAGCTGAAGGCCACTATCAAAGCAACCTGGGCTTCCATAACACCTCAGCAGTGCCACAAGCTGATCGTCTACATGCAATGCTGAAATTCGTGATGCTGTAATTCATGGAAAGGAGACCCGACCACGTACTGACTGCATATGCTGTACATACTTTTCAGCAGGCCAACATTTCTGTATTAATTATTATTGTTTATATATTTTATTTGTCTTATAAAATATTCAAATTTTCTGGGATAATGACTTAGGTTTTCACTGACTGTGAGCCATAATCATCAACATTAAAATAAATGCAACTTGAAATAGATCACGCTGCTTGTAATGCATCTATACGAGTTTCACTTTTTGAATTACTGAAATAAGTTAACTTTTTTGATTATATTCTGATTTATTGAGATGCATCTGTATTTGGACTATCCCTAATAATACTTTAAATACCTCTTTGGAAGGGGAGCAAATGGGTCCTTGGTTTTGGGTTCAGAGGCCAGAGCAGCTTCACACTCATCCATCTCCTCAGCTGGAGGAGCAGCCTTCTTTTCCTCCTTTTTCTTCTCTTTCTTCTCCTGCTGTTGCTGAGGCTGCTGCTTACCAGCATCTTTGCCACCTTTCTCTTTCTTGGCAGGTGCCTCCTTCTTGGGTTGGGTCTCTGCAAACTTCTTGGCTGCAACAGTAGCATAAACACTAATCAGAAAACAAATCAGTAAGGGCTCATAATACATCATGATTGGTGAAGATTCTGCAGGCTTGCTAAGTAAACCCTGTAAAATCAAACAAGCTTAAAACCAAACATCAGGCATTATATAAACACAGAAAATACAGATTAGTTAAGTGTAAAATTATAAGCTAAATTAGGATGAACCCAGTAACCCATCACAGTTGTGAGCTTGGGTTAAAAGAGGAAGAAAACTGAAAACAGAAGACACGCCCACGACTATGTCGCAGTGTAATAGTTTCCTTAAAATTGTCTGCTTTACACAATTGTATCCATGGTCACAAACATGCAAACCAAGCACTCTGATACCAAATATAGCTGAGCATATTAAACATATAAATGGCCTAATGGTTAGAGAAGGCGGCTTAGGGCTGAAGGGTCAGTGGTTCAATTCCTATGACCCACAAATGGCTGTGGTGCCCTTGAGCAAGGCACTGAACCCAGGGGCTGGGGCTGTCTGTCCTCTGCTCTGGGTGTTGGTTCATAGACCCTAGTGCACTTGGGCTTTGTGTGTTCACTGACACAGATGGGATAAATGGAAGAGACATTTCGATGTACAATGACAAATAACTGCACGTTATTATTACTGTAATATAATTCTAAAAAATACGTAATTTTGCTTGCCTTATATTATTAGGCAGTATATTGCTCTCTTATTAGGGTTGGGCGGTATAAACCCCGATGTATCACCCATGATGCACCTGAGTCTTGCAGAGTCTCGCTTATGACTGGATAGTTTTCCTTACAGTTTTGGCACTGTTAACAAACAAAAATTATAGAGTCTCACGTGACAGCAGGGAAAAGGCACAGCCAATCACAGTGATCATGTGTGTTATTGGGAGGTAGGACTCAAGTACAGAACCTGATTTAACCCTTTCTGCACCTCTAGATTAATGACACGTTGACAGATCTGGGGTTTTTTTTTGGAGGGGATCAAATTATTTGAGGTCAATTCAATAATCGCTAGATATCAGTGGGACGTCACCTCTGTCCATGCTAGTTCTATTATCTTGGGTGTGTCAAATTTATTTTCTGTGTCTTCAAATGCCAGCTAAAATGTTCATGCGCATTTAAGAGAGCCACAGGGAGGGAGCATTGTTGGAGGCCAAAGACTGCTGATGTCACAGGTGGAGAAGAACAAAAACCCAGTAGCCCACCACAGTTGTAAGTTTAGCGATGAGTTTGGGTTAAGAGAGGAAGATAGATGTTAACAGAAAATACTCAATTCTTCACTCGACTTTGTGCTCACAGGTATATGGCTTTATCCTCTCAATGTGTTTTGAGCCTCTGCTGTGGTGTGCTAAAACACAAGTGTGTTGTTAGCACAAGCTGTGCTTCTAAACAGTGTAGAACCATCTTATTTCGCTTATTTTCAAAGTTTTATGTTCCTTCAGCATCACTTGCTGAAACTTGCTCTCAGAAATGTTTGTTTTTTTTGCATCAGCACGTGTCTGTGTGCACTATCGGGCTGCGTTTAGCTAAATTCACTTGACTTTGTGCTCACAGATAAAAGGCTCAGCGCAGCCTGACATCATCCCCTCCTCACAGTAATTCTGTATATCGCAATAACATTTTAAGACAGTATGAAAAATGCCACCCATCCCTAAATTTTATTAGAAATTCACCCAGACAAGCATATAAAACTTAAATGGCAAAAAAAAAAAAAAAAAAAAAAAAAAACACTAACTGTCCAAGAACTTAGCATTTTAAGCCACATGGTCCTGAAAAGAGTTTTCAAAGAAACCTTAAAATATTCTACCAACTAAAGCGTCAAATATAAAACGTAACCTGATACCCAGCAGTCTGGACATATAGGAAATTCTGTACCAAATCTATTTTGAACATGGCTGCCCTCATTGGGTGGACCCACAAAGTATAAACTGAATTATTCAAGAACAACAAACCAATTGGATGCTCATCTTAGTGAACATTATGTTACATTTTAGAGAGAGAAGATAAGATGATGATAAGATACAGGTTCACTTTCAAATGTTACTACTATGATGCTACTTTTTGGGGGGGACTATAAAAACACTGATCCTTTAATGCAAATGTCCTCAAACATTTTAATCAAAGGGCGTTTGATGTTGGTTGTTTGTCGAGACTAAAGTAATAATACTTTGAAAATGTAAAGTCACTGTGTAGTACGTCATGGCAATTCATTCCGCTTGCACATCTAAATTGAGTTTTACAGTACACATGTAAGCGGGAAAACTTCTTGCTTACCATCGCAGATATTGAATCTCCAAAAAAAGCTGGATTTAATTGTGGATGGTGTCACTGTCCTTTAATAAATACAAGACACAATATGAACAGTGTCTCCCACACAGTCACTTGTTTACAGTGTTTTGTCTCCTTCCAGCCACAGCCTCTCACGCGTTAGAGAGAAACAGCAAATGCAATCCTGTTAGCGGTGTGGGCTCCAGAGGCGGGACTCGGAGTAGAGAATGAAACCTTAACTTCTTGTACGAAATACATTGACTAGACACCGATGGAGCACTGTATTGTGATTTTTCACCCAAAATGATTATGTGGGACAATGCAGTTGTTGCTGGATTGGTATAGAGGTGTCCATTCTGTCTCTACCCAAATCTATGCCCTTGGCCAAGCAACACGCTTTGCTGCTACAGTTAAACGGTCCAGCCAAATGAGAGCAGTGGGCTGTAGTTTGAAGACCCCTGCTTTAATGTGAAGTAAATGTAATGCAAGAAATTAACGCTTAATTGTAAGGCTACAGCCACAGTTCTTCATATATGAAAGGATTTGATTTGCATGCTAGCTAATCACAGACTATTGTTTAAGATGTTTAGAATGATTCAGTCATGTTACATCATTAATACGACATCACAGGCAGGAAAAATTAAACAAACCAGGTTTCCATCCAAAATCTTTGTAATTATGCAGAGGATTTTTTATATATAACAACAAATTATATACACATGAATTTTTTTATATGAAAAACCATTTCCACATCTATATCTCATTTTAAGTGCAATAAGTAATTCACTTAGCCACAATCCACTTATCCAAGGGAACACATTCTGTGAACTGGGGGCAAAATTCAGTCTGCCTAGACTCAAGGGCTCAAAATACTGAAATATAATCCCATCTTACCGTCAAACTGTGCCATCTTCTCACAGAGCTTGACCTCCCCAAGGACAGCCCTAAACTGCGGTTGGTTGATGCAGGTCACAAACCAACGATTGACATTGGGGTAGGGTTGACGGAAAGCAGGCTCAAGAACCTAAGTATAAGAAACATTGTTTATTTGTGGTACGGTAAAACATTGCAAAATTGTTCTCTGGGTCAGTTTTCGTTACAGAAAATTGTTTTTGTTTAGGAGCATTAACGCAATGCTCATTAATTAAGAAATATGAAGATGTTTCAATGTGTGAACTGTGAGCATGCTGCAATTTTCTTTAAGCTTGTGTCCGATATTAACTTTCCCCAAAATGTTTACTCAACAAATTGAGATAATCTATTATCATAAAAACTACACTGAAATGTTATAAAAGTAAAATCTAAAAGGACTTCCTCTAATAAGTTTGTTGTGCATATAATTACACTCAAATTCCTTCAAAAAAGATTGTATATCCCAGCAAGTAACTAAGTATACATCAGATTTTGAAATGTTTGAACATCACAAGTCTACATTATCTAATATTTATTTTCCAAATTTTTCTAGAAAGTTAATTTCTACATTTAGTACTATTTATTAATTTATTTGTTTTAAATTTACTTGTGGGAACTTTTCAGACCTGTGCAACAAATGGGAAGCATCAGGCCCAGCAGTAGTCCTTTTTAAGCCTTGTCCATAAAAACACTGAAAACGCCTACATAGACAGCTGAAAATTTATTGTATAAAAACCATTTCTTATGTTTACTGTATAAACTGTACAAAAATTTACAAGTTAATGATGTTAATTACTAGACAGCAATTCCTCATATGTACAATGGTTATAAATATAAATATAAAAAACATAGCACCTGGCACGTGATGTATTTAATAAAAAAAAAGCGCATAAACTCAAGCAGGTAAACCTATAACAAACATCCTCCCAGCTAATCAGACTATTAGTTTAATTTTGATCACAGTGAATTTAGTTTAAGTAAATGTTGTAATTTCTCCCCATAAAAGGCACAATCTCTCATCACTGCTGTAAGTGTACTGTTAATTTCCTTTGGAAACAAAGATTCTATGCAACTTGACCAAGCTACGCCCAGTTTCACCCATGAATTCTCCACCCAAAAATGCATATATATGTGAATATTTTTACATTTACATTTATGCATTTGGCAGACGCTTTTATCCAAAGCGATTTACAAAAGATATACTGCTGCGGTCAGAAAACATGTATATCCTCAAAATACATGTAAAGAGTAGTTTGATCTCATCTCACATTACAGCTACTTTTCTCAAAAAGTAGATCAATATGTGATTAACAAGCAAGCAAGGTCAGGCTCAGACACTCTGTAAATGAGATACCTTATGCTAAGGAATTCACTTTAAACTCACCTGCTTGTAAAGCCAGAGCAGAGAGCAGACCACCGTGATGTCAGCCAAACTGACTCTCTCTCCCACCAAGAAAGTACGAGTGTTTAAGTGCTGGTTGAGTAAAGTGAGCACACGCTTCACCTCCTCCTTAGCCTGCTCTGTGGCCTGGAACCAAACCCAACATCACAACCATGAAACTGATTCAAACATACAATGCATAACACTTATGATCAAGGATGTCACATGCCTGGGGCAAACCTACTGACCTGCTTGTTGAACTGCATAATTCCTAAGGTTGGGAAGACCCAGGCACTGGCAGGAGGGATGATCTCAGAGTCAGCAAAGTTGACCCACTGCAGCACCTGAGCGCTGGCTTGAGGGGTGCTGCCACGGAGGGCATCATTGCTCACTAGCATTGGAAGGGAAAAAACACATATGAAACTTCTACATTTTTAGTGCAGTGTAAATTAAGTGAAGACTGACAAAAAAAAATAAAAACATCAATCACATCCCCATAAGGATATTCTAGGATGCAATCATAATATGGTCTATCTAGGGTGTACATACAGACAGCCACAGGCAAACTTAGTCTTTGTACAAAAACAAAGATCATGCTTACGATAGTGAGCAATGGCATTGCTCTCGAACAGACAGAAGCCATCATCACCCTGGTAAGCAGGAACCTAATGAGAGGAGAAAGTGAAAGCAGTGAAGAAAAAAAAACATTTATTTTTATTTATTTATTTATTTTTAAGTATTTACCAACCTTGCCCAAGGGAAAGTTGCTAAGGAAAGCAGGGGAGCGGTTCGTCTGCCCAAAGGTGAAGGCAGGGGGGGTGCTCGCCACCTTCAGACGAGCACCACTGTACTGGGCTGCAATTTGAGCCTTGTAGGCCCTCCAGTTCTCTGCATATGTGTAGAGTGTCTGTGGAAAAACAAAATCAAGGAAATTTGAAAAGGGGGGAATCCTTGATGAAACACTCTTTTACAACATCAAAACATCCAACAAATGTCAAGTCAAAGCCAACAGCAGAAAATGCTGGAACTTTTTAAAGGAAAACATTTATCCAATCTTGCGACAAATCTAGCCTGAAACTGTATTTCTTCCTATGGGACGGTATAGTTGTTTTACATTATTGAACATGATAGGCTACTTTTAAATGCATGTCTGGGGTGATGCCTTCTAGCGGAAGGGCTCATTTTAAAATTACATTCATCAATACCAGTTGATTTTAAAATCTTTAATGGGGGTTTCTCAAAAAGGGATATTGTGCTATGTTTAACAGAACCTACAGCCTTCGCGTTTCCCTTAAAGATCATGATGCAGCATTTTACCTGAAATAATTTCCTATCAGCAGATAAACACACAGCAACTCAGAATTCAGGCAGTGTCTCATGTATGTGTGTGTGTATATATATATATATATATATATATATATACACACACACATATACATACATACACACGTACACTTTTTTTAATCTACTATAACGGTAAACCTACGTGACTCAAACTCAGAATGAACCAAAAACAAAAAAGGTTAAGTAAATGCTTTGTGTTGTGGTGTTTAAAATTTTAATAAAGAAACTGTAACCTGTGAAAGCCCTTTAAACAGCGTTCTTGCTGTAAAGGAGCAACAAACTTAGAAAGATTGACATAAAACAGAACCAGTTTCACGTGTCCCCCTTTTATTTATTAAAAGCGAGACATAAAGGCAAACAGAAGGGAATGTGTGCAGAATACATGGGTTCGGAATGGACGTACAAAGCCAGTATAGATTAAACTAAAAGAGCAGCTTCACAACAGCTGCCTCTGATGAAGCACTGGGGCTTTATCGCAGAATTTCTACTTCTAGAACCCTTAAAAGTCTCAGAAAATACCCCGAAAAACCACACAAAAAACTCAACGGTCACGACGGGACGTTCCCCGTTACACTAAAAAGTAAAACGTGGCACAAACGGAGCCCGAGCGCTGCTCCTACAGCGGCTCATTCAAACATAAATTATGGAGATTGATTTCTAATCAAATAAACATCAGAATGACTCCGACACAAGTCACAGAAGTATACAGTAGCAAAATAAACACAAAAACAACTCGGATTGCTACGATAAAGATGGATTGCCGGCAGAGAGACTTGACTGCGGTGAAAATCCATCCCTTCTTCCATCTTACTCACCCCTGTCGCCATCTTTAGGACGAGAGAAAGGAAGAGCACAGGCGCGCGCTGCTGTCGTAAAGAGGAGGGGTGTCGCACAATTACTGCGCCACAGAATGTCGTCCAAAATATTCCCTCACTCCCTACATAGTGCACACTCTTCATAGTGTCTTGTCAAAGCCAATTTGCTGTTCCCACTACACTCACTTTGACAACAAACTTAAACTTTGTTTACAATATTTCCTTTTCCAGAATTTTATTTAAAATAATTGTTGAAAGTTTCTTTTTGTTAGTGAACAATTTCGAGTCAGAGTACCCTGAACACTGTAACTCATTTTAGAATTATTGTAAACAATTTAAAACATGTCTAAACAGGTAGTGTCGCCGTCACACAACTCCAGGGACCTGGAGGTTGTGAGTTCAAATCCTGCTCCGGGTGTGTTCTTTGCGTGTCTGCATGGGTTACCTTCCACAGTCCAAAAACATACATTGGTAGGTTGATTGGCTACTCAAAAATGTCCGTAGGTGTGTGTCACCCTGTGAAGGACTTGTTCCACCTCCAGAGTGTGTTCCTGCTTTGCACCCAGTGATTCCGGGTAGGCTCCAGACCCACCGCAAGCCTGAACTGGATAAACAGATGCACACATTCATGAATGATGATCTGGGTGTTTTGTTTACATATCTGATTAAACTCATTAGCTTAATGAGTAAACCATCCATTTTAAACACCGCATTAAACCTGGTTATGGGTTATGGTTATGAGTTGAATCAGTTGTAGGAGGTAAGTCACCAAAACTAACAGAATTTAACCAGATAGAATTAGACAAAACAGTGAAAACACTAATCAAACAGGCTGCTACATTTTAGAGAAGTATTTATCCATCTAAAAAGTGTGCCAGAAACACATTACAAAAACAACTTATTCATTCATTCATCCATTATCTGTAACCCTTATCTAGTTCAGGCTCACGGTGGGTCCAGATCCTACCTGGAATCATTGGGCGCAAGGCATGAATACACCCTGGAGGGGGCGCCAGTCCTTCACAGGGCAACACACACACTCACACATACGGACACTTTTGAGTCACCAATCCACCTACCAACACATTTTTTTTTTTTTTGGACTGTGGGAGGAAACCGGAGCACCCGGAGGATACCCACACTGACACAGAGCGGGAATCGAACCCACAACATCCAAGCTGTGTGACTGCTGCACCACAAAATCAACTTATCATACACATATTCAAGACACCAAGAACCAATTTTTTATAAGCTTACACTTTATAGTTTGAAATCTGTGCTGCTGTATATTTCATTTGACATATTCTTTTATATGTTAATGTCTGTGGTTTTCTACCCTCTTTATAAAATCCATGCAAAATTTAATTTTGCATACACTTATGTACAAAGAATGACATTAAAGTTTGTCTAAGTTGAAAGTCACTTTGAATCAACAGGAGACAGAGCTGCATGGGCATCTACACTCTCTGATAAGGACATACATGCATGTAAAAGCAACCTAGACTGTAAATATTATACAAATATATGAATACATCGCTCAGTGTTAAGTGTGTGTTCACAAATGTGAAAGTTACCCCTGGCAGAACTGGACTTTTAAACTTCATACAGGTAACAATCTAAATGGTCTTTTTCTTGTTTGGCTTGGAGAATATAATCATTTGTTTAATAATCTGAAATGATGGATTAGTCTGACCACAGAATTCATTTCCTTTTAAAGTCAAATTCAGATTAATTTATATCACTGTATTTCTGTTGCTCAGCAATGAAACTGACATACACACATTAAATATTGTTTGTTTCTTTTACAAATTTATTTTTTTAAAAATGTATATACAACAATCTCTCTTTTTTTTCGTATGAATATCCACTACTGAAAAAAAAAAAAAGAAACTCAAACAGAACACCTGATGTCACAGCCAGCTGGTCAGTTTTGAAGAAGTTTTAATACTGACCAATTATATGGAGTCTTCAAATTGCACAGATATTTTGTAAACACAAATCTGATGCTCTCATAAAGACACTTAAAACAGCTTATATTTAGTTCCGTCTTCCTTACAGTTACACAACAAAAAAAACAATCATGTATATGTAGATAAAATACAGAAAGTATGGCAAGATGAAATGAACTCATTCTAAACATTAAATTGCAATATGTGTAGAAGGAGTAAATATTATATACAAAATCTTCCAAACAAAATATTCTGTGAGATGTGAGGATTTTTTTTCAAAGAAAATTTCCACAAGTCCTCTGGAAGCCTGCACAACTAGCTCAGCTAACAAGACCTGCAAGCATGAAAATAAAATTATTAATATTTTTAGAGGCATGTTTTTAAATGTTTGATAAAATACTATGTCAAATAATTTCAAGGATCAACTATTAAAATCTAAATTCTTGATTTGGCATTGATGGTGCAAAGCCAATTTTTCTATACACAGTTTACAATACAGTGATCCCTCGTTTTTCCTGGGGGATGCGTTCCAAAACCAACCGCGAAAAACAAATTTCCGCAAAGTAGAGGAAAGATATTTTTTTATGTATTTAATGGGTATTTGGACTTTTAAAACCCTCCCTGTACTGTTAACAACCCACCCTTTGCATTAAACAGTCATTCTATAATGTTTTTCAGCTGGAACTGCATGTGATATCCTACCAGTTTCTTTAATAGAGTAATTCCTAAACTGTATTTAGTATTAAATGTATTAAGTAAATTTCACTCAGATGTGGACGTGAAAAATACATGTAAGAAATACTTAAAAATGATATATTGTGTCACCTACAGGCCTAGTCTAATACATGTAAATAATTAAAACAAATATTGTATAGCGGCCATAAGCCCCCTTGAAAAAACCTGTGAAGTAGCGAATCCATGAAAGATGAACCGCAAAGTAGCGAGGGATTACTGTATATAAATTAATTTAATTATTTTTTTATATTTCTGGGTAGGATTATATTAGTTCAAATATACAGAGTCATTTCCCAGACAGGAAATTAAGCCTAGTCTTGCACTACACAGCATTTTGAATTGTGATTTTCCATTGAAAGGAGGATTACAGCCCAGGATTAGGCTTAATCCCTGTCTGGGAAACCATCTCTATGTCTTCTAGAAGCACTTCTATTAGCATGATTACTGAAAATTAAAAGACTATCAATAAGTTACCCAAGTAGTCATCCATGAGAGAGCCAATAGCGAACTGGGGGGGAGAGAAAAGATATCTTTATTAGATATTTGAATAAACAAATGTTAAGTATTTGACCAATTGTTTACTATGGTTGTGAACTGCACTAAAATATTTCAAAATCAAAAACCACAGACTTACAATATCATTCTTGTCCACCCGAGTACCCACAATCTTTAATCGAATTTCATCATCTTGTTGGATAACTATGTCCTGGGATGTAAAAGACATTAAACAAATAATATCTGTTTGCAATGTAAATGACATCACTGAAGTAACAATTATCTTTTACAACTATATACAATGAAACTGAAGGTCTGCTACATCACTATACCTCGTCCACTGTCTTGTAGCAGGGAGGATTGGAATTTGGGTCAAATTCCATTTCAGAAGGAATAGACTAAACAGCAAAACATAAAAGAAAGAACAAACCCATCAGCAAATGACAAGATTTTATAGGGCCCATTTCCAAGACGCAAATTACGCCTAAGGTAATACTACAGTTAATTCAGGTCTGGGAAACTGGCCTGTGATATTACTTTGGCATCTGGAACACTAACCATCTCAGAAACTGTGAGATAAACCAACCCAGTCAGTTTTTTAGTGATCTGACAACATGGGATAAAATAAGTCATTCTTGTGTTTTGCTGCATTATATGTAAACAACAAGCACTTTAGAAATGCCCCCCTCCTCGCCTGTGTCCCTCCGATCACAACATTGTATTTTGTGCTCTTTAGGTTAGACGGCAAGTATACAATTTAAAATCAAATACAAACACAACAAGTGCTGAAAAATAGGTTTACTGATTAATATGTTGAAAGTGGGAACAATAAGAGAACTAAACAAAAAATTAATAAAACCAGAATATCTGCTCTGCTGCATTTGGAGTTAAGAGGCTCATTCTCAACAGGCACGGTAACAGGTCCTTCTGTACATGGCTGTTTAAGCAAGTTAAGGAAAGTGCTGTCTTGCTTGATCTTTGTAGAGCAGCAACCACCACATGTAATATATGCTTTTTTAGATGTGACCAACTTGCATGGGACAATGGGACAGAGGCAGACACCATACACAGATTTATGAACTTACGTGACGAGAAATAAAGCAAGACATTGGTCCAATTTCTGTAAATAATCCAACCTGTAAAAAAAAAAAAAAAAAAAGTATTTAAAGGGTTAATAATCATATAACAAAGAGCAAAGATACACAATTAAAATCAAATAAAAAAAATAGAATAACTTAAAAGTCACACAAATGCCTAATAAGCACTAAAGCCCTAAATGTATATCTGACATCATTTACATATGGAGTTCATACCTTGTTAACCTGCGTCACAACTGCGTCCACTACCTCCCCTTTAAATGGTCGGAATACAATGGCCTTGTATTTGACAGGGTACAAAACGAAGCCCCTGCCAGGCTGTATAACACCTGCCCCTATATTGTCAATTGTGGTCACTGCAATAACAAAGCCATATCTACAAAGATAGGAAAGAGTGAAACATGTCAGCAATATTCAGCTTCATAGTTTGTTTGTTTTTTTAAATGGTACGGTGCTTTTGAGCTGAACATACTTTCCTGTGCAGGTGCCTTCAACCTCTGTGAACAGCTTCTGTTTAACTGTATTCAAAAGATTTGGTCCAAAGTATCGAGGATGAAGGAGAATCTCGTGTTCCAGGGAGATCTATAAAATAAACACAGTTATGAAATGAATCAAAGACTGGAGGGGAAACTAAACATATTATCTAATTATATAATCCTGTGAAGTAATCACAAAACGGCCAACGTTTCATTAGCCTGGCCTCTTGTCCTGACAGTGAAAAAATAAAGCCCTATATTGAGATATCCTGTTGATCCTGGTAAAATGATGTACCGTTAAAGTCAGCGTTAAAACCTGTTAAGAAGGAACCATTAGATACTTTTGTATGTCTGAATTGGACCCGAAAGCCGACATAGGCATTTACTGTTATTCAGAGCCTCCGTCTGAATCCAGAGTAAACAGTTTAAGGAGAATGAATGGGGTCGAAAACAGCAACAAATTAACGATCCATAAAACGCACTCAATTTACGATCACACAACAAGCAACTTACGTGATAAAACATATTCGTTGTTGTGGTTTATCTGCGTTTCAAACTAAATTTCACTAAAAGACCGTACTCGAGCCTCAGCGCCACACAAAGCTGACATCTAACATCCGGATCCGGGGGACATTCATTTTCAAATTAAGAGCATGTTACAAGAAATTAACTGTTACATTTAAATCACATTATAACATTGGGAAACTAATACAAATATGTATAATAATATTTCTTAAGGTGTAGGCGTGGTCATTATGCCTGTGACGTTTGCATTTTAATTACAAATACTGTCTAACCCAATAATTGCATATTCCTGTATATAATCCAGGGCATTTTCATTCATTTCTGGGTTAAAAAAAAAAAAAAAAAACATAATTGACGTAATTTAAAAACCTTGCATCTATTTTTTTTCTAATTCATCATTTTATAACAACACTTTACAATTCATAGTACAGTGATTAAAACAAAATTAAAACAAATATTTCTCAATTTTCATTTAATTAATCGAAATTTGACCTCATTCTTTAAGCTTACTGTTTCGATGACTTTATGCCGTTGCTGAAATTGTTCTTGAAAAAAATGACTGGTTTTCCTAGCTTGTATTACAGTTTATAACCAGCAGAGGGCAGTATAGTTTCAGGTGTATGATCAAAACATTCTCAGAATATGCACAGGCAATGTGGTCAAAGTGCTGTTATTTATTTTGTGCATGGGTTTTGATGCTTTCTGATTTGTTTAGGGTTTTTTCTTGTTTTGTGAAGTTGTTTTTGAAAATTCTGCTCCCATAGACAAAGTAAGGCAACATGTAAAGCACCTTTCGTACACAATGGCAATAAAAGTACATAAAAACTACAGAAGAACGGAAAAATATAATAATTAAAACTATTCAATAAAAGAAAATACACGGTAAAGTGGAAAAAAGCAGCTTTAATTCATAACGTCATCCCTTAAAAAAGTAGAATGATTAATATTTGGTTGTGCTGTAAGAATGTTATAGCATAATGATCAGCAACACCTGCTCTTGAATGTTTTTTTAAATTTTACTCCCAAAGTCACCATCATTAATAATAAAATGTTTTCGTGGTAAGGTCAGTAGGAGGCGGTATACGTTTTTTAAACACGCTTTGCTATTTTTATGAAGGTGACTAGTAAATCAGAAATATTCAGCAGCAAAATCACAGTAAATATTAAAGAATGTTTTTAATTTAAAAAAAATATCTAAAGATTTCATTTATAAAACACACTGCATGCAAAGGTGCTTTTTATGCAGCGTACACATTGAAAGCATTTCTACAATGCAAGAATCAAGATGAGTGTCAATATTTAATATTTTCTTTGTTATCATCCTACCATAACTGTTATAGCACTCCATTAATTCTCATGAATGTAAGAAAATGCCACCAGGTTACATAAACCAGCTGACAGAGCAAATACATTCCTAGAATGTTGATGGGAATTAAAATGACATGACACACTAACATTATAGGTTGCCGTGTGTACAAGAAAATCACTTTAATAAACAACATTTTTATTAAACTAGTGTGAGAATAACTCAGTTTTATCATTTTTTCTCAATATTTTAATATAGTGGCAACTTAATCAAAGTATTGTATGTATGTAGCTTAGTCCTTATAGAGAGAGAAAGAAGATAGACCAAAAAAACCTGTGCTTTGACAGAATCTCAAATTAATCATTTTTTTATGTTTCAGGTCGAGGTATGCACTCTAAAAATGTTTTGTTTTTGTTGTGGATTTAATATTCTGCTCTGCATTCTTTGTGGCAGGCAGTTTTGGCATTTAGTGATCGTTTTAACCTGAGCCACAATAACCATCAATTTGCCAAATGCATGTGTTGTAAACGGACCTCACACCTACAGCTCTGTTTGAGCAGGGCCTCGGCAGCCTGCTCTGCCCTTCACCCCAGACGTTACTCGCACTCGTCTATACACACTTCTCTTCACTGGGAGATGCTGACAAACAATGACAAAGAGAAATTGCATGTGGCAGAGTAAGAAAGAATCTAGAGAATAGGAGAGGAAACATGTTTCATTGCTGTAGCCCCTCTGAAATGGGCCCTTGTGGTTCTGTAGCTGTTTTTGTGGCTTTAAAGGCCATTTTTTAAAGCTCTTCTTTGACGGGGATATAAAGGCCGAAGCAGCGGTGTGCCATAGATCAGACTGCCTGACCATTGTTGCCCGGGCAGGTCAGATACCCCCAGACTGAGGCCATGCATGCTGATGAGACCAGGCAGATGTCCACAAATATCCGAGCACAGTGCATGGTGTTTGCATCAAAAAGACTCATCTAAACTGATGAAGGTCCTTGGGGACTTCCTCATTTTCTCCCTGCTGCATTCTTGCAGAGCTGCTGGCGCTCACATCATTAACCTTGATATCGGAATGGGGCCAGAGCAGGCATGCAGATGTCTTTGCAGCGACAAGTTCATGGTTCTTGTGGACTGCGCAGAGCACCCTTCATTTTGTTTCACCACCTTTTGTCTCAGCGCTGGTTTTGCTGCTTTTTCTTTCTTTCAAATGAGTTATAATTGATTTCTACATGAAGATTTAGTCTTATAAAATTGAACATCTGTTGTGGCTTTAGAATTTCAACTGGAGCTAATACAATATGCAATGTATGCAAATGTGATGGGTGTTATGACATCACATAACTGTGAATTCAAAATGAGCAATTTTTAGGGGACAAGCATCAAAGGTGCTTAGGCCTTCCTTGCTTTTGCTCTGATTTTTCTTCCTCTTCTTCTTCTTCTTCTTCTTCTTCTTCTTGTTCTTCTTCCTCTTCTTCTTCTTCTTCTAGGTTACAAAGGTTTGTGGAGCCCAAACCATAAGTCATCCAGACCTCACATTTGGAGGGTAGGGGCAGTTGGTTATCCACTCAGGCAAGTAAAATTACCCCAATCAGCCTGATGCTGGCACTGTAGAGCAAAGTTTTGCCTTTTGACCCATATCTCTTTAATTATGGCACCTAGACTGAAAATTCGTGCTGCATTTTGTTCAGTAAAGTTTCGTTCATTTTTGGCCCATTGGGTGTGTTTAGCTCCTCCCACGTGCACCACTGCCATTTTCAGCGAAACCACGAAACCATCATTTTTCTACTAGTCTGAGATATTTTAAATATCCCAACATATAGATATCAAAGTATTCAGGGGAGTCTCCTGATTAGTAATCTTCAAAATAAATTAGAAATTTGTCAACAATATGGCAGCCACATGCCAATTAGTCCCCCCAGGGTGGAGCTCATTTTACGAAAATGGCTATAGATCAGGATCGCTGGCACATATGCTAATGAAATTTAGCATTCTTGTTAGGTACGTGACTCTGTGTAACCCATCCAAATGCTATGTCAATTAATCTATAGAGGGCACTGTAAAATTCAAATATCAGTTTCTCAGCCCCTGGTAGTCCTACTGAAATGAAATCTTGCATGATTCATCCATGAGTTACTTGTTGACCAGTCCATTAATGTCAACACGTTCAACTGAAAAATATGGCCACCATTAGCCAATTAGTTCATTACAGCCATTTGGGAGACTTAACATAGCCCAGTCGTCATAAAATTTGAAAGGTATGTCCTCATGTTTTTAGCCTGTAAAATGTCATGTCCATCAACCTCGGTGGTGCTATTCAGAAAAACCAAGGATAATAACTTATGTCTTTACCTTGTGCACAAATGTTTTATATCTTTTTATACAGTGCACCAAGCCTGACAATTTTGTAAATACATGTCCATTATAAAAGTGGATAGTTTTTGTTCAGCTCATGAAAGTTTGAAAAATGCCCATTTCGAACTAGTCACTGGGCTTTCACCACATATGTTCAAGCATGGTATTAAAATATTCTGTGGCATCTCAAAGTAAGTAATTATCAAACAATCAGATTTTTCAAACAGATTTTTGCATCTTTTGGCTGGAGTACAACAATCAATCCATGTGGTGCTGGGTGTGTTTTTAACTGCTTCAATAACTTTATTTTGGATGTTCAATTTGCAATGAAATTTAAAACCCATTTCCCAAATGTCAACCTGAAACAGAATGTTAAGTTAATTTTCATGAGAATTTTTGTTATAATGATAATAATTCAAAGTATTTGAAATACTCGCAACTATGGTGCTTGATTCCATATTACTCCACCATTTAAAGAGGCTCAAGATGTGATGGGTGTTCACAGGTCCCTTGTGGTGTAACATGCAAGCAACTGACTCCTTGACCCTTAGGTTCAGTTTTCAAATCCTGAGATGGGCTTCAGCGACTGTGAATGCTGTAAGAACCTTGTACACAAACGTGAGTCAATCTTCCAGTACAGTGTTTTATTTTTGCTAATAATACATCAAAACTGATATGATTAGTATAGATTTTTTCCCTTCCATAAGTACAGTTTTGCACAGACCAAACCATAAGATGTAGAGACATGAAACATGGTCAACTAGTAGTACTCTTCTCCCACTACTCAGGCAAATTAAATGACCCCAACCAGCCTGAAGAATGGAAAGACATCTAAAGTTCATAGGAACTGAAAAATCTTAAAGAATGATTCAATTTGTGCTTGATTTCTTATTGAAATTCAGTTTCAAACAGTGTAATGAATGATTGTGGAAGGCTGTGGTGCAGGCTTTCAGTGCTTTATTTTGAATGCAGATAGTCAGGGGTTTGAAGCCTGTGGCTGTTTAGTTTGGTGTGTTTTATGCATGATTCATTCACACTCATTATTCATATCAACATTAAAAGAGTGCAATGAAAATGTGTCCAACCACATTCCACAAGTGGAGCAATCTGTTAGTGATTGACCTTGGAACTAGAACGCTTAGGGTCAAATCCCAGAGATGTTTAAGTGGCTAAACTAGAATGTCAAAAATGTTCTCATTTAATATTATTTTACAAATTGAACATAGAATAAAGTACATTTTGAAAGAACTACTTCAAAAATTTCCACTCTGAAATGATGAATATATTCATGTATGACTAAATATTTACTAAAATTTTTAATAGTGTAATGAATGCAGTGAAACACCAAAAATGCAAGTAATGGTACCTGATAGCATTTGGCCTTTGTAATTGAATGGTCTTGGGTTCAAACCCAGCAGCTGATTTATGTGCTGAATTGAAGCACTTTCAATGCAAAATGTCAGATGTTTAAAATTTCACAAGTGTATCCAAATCAGGAAAAAATACAGTTAAAGCAAAAAGAGTTGCAAAGGATCCCATGGTGCCAAGGAATGCCATTTCTTGCTTGGTCCCCTGTAATTGCTGTTTGCGGCTATATTTCATCTGGTTTTGTTTTGTTTTTTTTTTTCATATGAATTTCATATAAATATTCATATACATTTTTTCATATAAATGCTATGGACAAAGGAGGAAATTTTGATATTTCGATAGGTCATTTATAGCAGAACAACTTTCACAGGTATAACCCAGAAGTAATTTAATTTGAGGACATATATTATGCAAGACATTTATAGATATTGGAAATTTAATGTTCAATATTCCACTTCACCATTCACCGACCTTTTTCAGCAGTAGTGAGAGTAACCTCTCCACTCCTCTCTTTCACACCTGTTCTAAAAGACATTATGCTGGGTGACTATTACCATTCCAGTGGTCAGTAGTGTGCCCACTGACTCGGGGGAAGCCCTACTGCTTTTGTCCGGGCATAATTGCACTTGTATAGTTAGCCACTGCTCTTTCATTACATGGTGGTCTATGTTCACTAGTAGCGACACCTAAAGCAGAAGTGCTGCCATTGTTTCAAAGCTCCACATTGTCCAGCTGCATTCTTTCAAGTGGTTCTTGTTTCGCTCAAGGGTTAGAATGTTTATGTTGTTATTCTTTAAAGAATAATGTAGGTTTTGATCAGTTGAGGATCACAGTGAAAGCATTTCCTTCTTTTACAAAAAAAGTGGAGAACATAGATATTCCTAATAATATATATTTTTAAAAAAACACTTTAATAACATTCAGCAGCAACAGCAGCAGAAGAAGCAACAGTTTTACACTCACAGCAATAAAGTCTATTATTCTTTCTGCAGAAGGCACACTGAATTTTCTTAATATTTTTTATTCATACTGCACCGTATTTCATTTGAAAAATGAAATATTTCAGATCTTCAAATTATATAATTATTTAAATTACAATCAAGTTTATAAAATACCATTGTCTATTTCGTTTATACCAAACTTAAGCTGCCACTATGGCCCATTCTGGATGTACAGACTTTGTGATCTCACAAAAGAAAAAAAAATCACAAATCTGCATATGTATAAGGAGTATTTAACCAGGAATGTTTCAAGAATGAGTGCAGCCAATCAGAAAACATGTCATTTGCACTTGTCAATTTTAAAAAGCACAATAACAAGAACTGTATGTTCATCTCCAAGATGTAAACAGACATTGGGAAATTTTCAAGTAAAATACATAGAAACAATAGTCACACACAAATCTTATGGAAGTACTAATGCAAAAAAAAAAAATACTTGTTTAATAATAATGCAGATCATGTACACTTTAATAACTTAGTGTGTGGTGATATTAAGCTAATTATAATATCTACATCAATATAATGGACTGGTTATAAGTTGCAATGAACAATACCATTTATTATTGTTGTTGTTGTTGTTGTTGTTGTTAGTGCAATTTCCAATATTTCATCTTTAATATTTCATGAATCGTGGCCTGTGCATTGGTCTACTTGTCTTCAGGACTAAAAAACTGGCTTATTAAAAAAGATGTGTATTATTGTGATCCTTCTGTAAATCTAAAACCCAATAATATGTGCAGATAATCCATGGTGTGTTGTTTGGACAAAATGTCCCAAAATATGAAATGGTAAAGACATCAAGCTTCATGTTGTGGCATTGGAAAGTAAAACATATCTGATGTTGGTTTGTTTTGCCTGAGCAGACACAGAAAGAGAAATCCTGGTCCAGTGCCTCAATTCACTACTTTTCCTTCCCCTTCTCTCTTCCCCCATCTCCACCCGCAGCTTTCAGATGCAAAATAAGCAGACATATGGAGAGGAGGTCTTTCTCCGGCCCTCCTAAAGATTCAGATTGTATGACAAATCACGTCCACCACCATCCTCCCAGCCCCACACACAATCTCCAGACAACAGCTTCATTAGAGTGAAAGAGGGAGTTTTTGCAGCTTTGCCGAGTCAAGCTCAGACCTCTTCCCCTTCTCAATTACTCCATTGTTGGCTCCAGATTCAAGTTATCGCACTCAAAACCATATGGCCTGCTCGAGCACCTACAAGTGATGCCACCACCCAACTCCATGCCTCGGGTGCTCCTTAAAGCGGGCATCAGATCTCTGTCAAGTCTCTCTGAAAATGAGACTATTTAGACAGTTATAAATATGACCAAATTCAGAATATGTTTACTACATTGACAAGGAGTTTCTCAGGCTGCTGTAGATTCCTGTGAGTATTGAGACCAAATAAGGAAATACACAACATATAAAATAATCTTTAAGTTACACAAAGCTTAACAATAAATTAAGATGCCTTATGTTTGGATGAAAAATATTGAGTCATTTTTTCAATGTTCTGTTATGAATCTTCTTAGGTGTGCAAGCACTTAAAGATTACTTCATAATGTAGTGATTTCTGCTTTATATATTATCATTCTTTTCTGAAAACAAGTTATAACTACCATACTTGTAAACAATTAAATGTAAAATTGAATAAAAGTACATTTTAATGCCAATAAAGCTAGTTAAAAAAACATTAATTCAAAACTTTTCCCAAAATCCCAGAACAGACAAAAAGAAATGACACTACTACAATATAAAGAGAGGAGCACAGAGCAGAATTCAAGTACGTTAAAACAGGAAGTGCAGAACATACGGCTGGATTCACATCTAGAGTTCACAAAGCTGCTGAAAGGCTACTGTAATGCATGTGCTGGTGCTGTAAGGTCAGGTGTGTGTAGTGGTCATTAATCTGGGGCTTGTGTTCTCTTTTAACTATGGTATACCACAGGCAAAGCTTCTTCACATTTTGCCAAGGAGTTGCCCTGGTTACTGTGAATGATAAAGTCTTTAGAGACACAGGTCTCATTGTGAGGGCTAATGTAGGGTAAACTAGAGGTAAATTATGCACTTGCACAAATACACACAGACAAGTGAATGCCTGGCTGCAGGGTCCGTATTTAAACATTTGGCATCTGATTGATTGTACAAGGTTCACGAACTGGTACATTTTGTGTCCGGTTCACAATGTGGGCCTGCCATTTGCATTTACATAACCTCTAATGAGATTCCAAAACTATTAATAATAGCACCTGTTTAAAAATCCTGTAAACACACAAAATGTATTTATAAACTTTTTTTCCAGTGTAAATATCTGTATTTTACTCTACGTTTGAAGATTTTCTTTTCATTGTTGTATTGTTTTGTTTTCATCAAATCTCAGATCTAATCTGATTTACTAATATTTTGATTGTAACATAAATTTTACACCATTCAAATCAGCAACAGGTTGTGATAATCAACAGCAGCGAGTCCCAGTTCTGCTCTAAGGACTGTACTCTGTCAGTTTACGAGTCAATACTTTGAATTTACCAGTCTCTATGGACACAGTATATGACATACAACCAACAACTGCCAACAACACATAAGCAAGGACAACAAGATATTGTTGATGTATTATGTTCATTATTCTAACAGGGTAACAATGTACACATTATTTGCTTTTAAACACATCTGTAGTTGAGGATAACTATAAAAAACCTAATTTTGAATCTAAGAAAAACATTTTAGTGAATGATAATTTTAGACAACTTCTTTTGTAAAGGAGATACACAAGTGTGGAATTTTATTTTTATAAACGATGAGAAAAAGACTGCAACTGCTAAAGTAACTTAACATTATGTCGATATGTTTTTCATATCTTCATGTATATGTAAACAGAAAAAGAAGCAAGTAGGTAATCATACCAACAAATGCAATATAAAAATTAATGTATGCACAGATTATAACAACGTGGACCAGAATTATTCTTACAGGTTACTATTTAATAAAGGTTTAATAGATGTGTAAGAAATGTGTAATGAAACTTAATGATAAAACTAGTGTACATGTTTTGTGTGTGTGTGTGTGTGTGTGTGTGTGTGTGTGTGTGTGTGTGTGTGTGTGTGTGTGTATGTGTGTGTGTGGTTTAAGCATCACATTTTAGGGAACAGAATCTGTACACACACTCACAGAGTTGGGGATTTCTCTTCCTTAATGAGGGCAAAAATCATGTCCCTGTTGCATAATAATTTTAAGGTGAAGATTTGTTAAGATTATAAGGTTGGGAACCGGTTAGTGTTGAGTTAGGCTGGTAGTACTTTCTCTCTCTCTCTCTCTCTCTCTCTCTCTCTCTCTGTGTGTGTGTGTGTGTGTGTGTGTGTGTTGAAGGGGGTGTTTCTTTTCTGCTGTGGGGAGTGCCATCTCTCTACAATTGAGGCAGTGGAGTAAGGAATTAATTATCATTGAAAAGTAATGGCCCCCTTTCTGACCGTGGTGCGCGAGGCTCGGAGAGAAAGCCCCGCGAGCCCCGCTGCCAGGGGAAGGGATTATTCCGGGGATTACCATGTGAAAACTTCTATCAGACTTTCTGACTCAAAGATCTTTTGCGCGCGGTAATCGCGTTAATACCCGCGGATTAATGCTGCGCCCAAACACGCAGAATTGCATTTGAATTCGGGGTTGCCTTGGTCGATATGAAATAAATTGAGCAGGTTTTCTGTGCGAGAAGAAAGCGCACGTCCCACACATGCACACGTCACAGAGTCGGCCTTCAATAAGGGCTTTAGAAAGGACCTCAGGACAAATACAGTCGTGTGCTCAGGGACTATTTGATTTACTAAGTAAAAATAATCAGCGCACAACGCGCAATTTAAAGCACATTGTCTAACGATCTGTTAAATTAATTGCAAGGTGTATATGACCCGTTATACTATAAAAAACACACAATTACAGCAGAACAGGGATGTGCCATGTCTCTGTTTATTCGGTGAGAAAATCAACAAAACATCCCCAGTATCTTATAAAGCGTCTATGTTCACCAAAGTGTCTGGGTCGGTTTTGTGCCACTAAATGCATCCCAGAGTCTACAGCTACCAGCTACATCTAACCCTAACCCTAACACATCCCCATAAACTTAACCTTACCACCCCACATACATCACGTGTATAGTTTTACTGTGCATTTTAGTTGTAGTGCCCCAGAATATATTACACTATTGGTTCAACAACACACGTGCATCTCTCATGTTCATAGTTGTCCTCCTGTCTGGTTCGGGGTTGTTGCTGCTGCTTTGTTTTTCTCTGCATGCTCCTGAGCCCCGAGCTGAGAGTGAGTTTGCCGGGTGAGAAGCAGCTCTTTCGCCTCTTTCGCCTCTTTCTCTAATACGCTTGTTTCATTTTCTCACGTGTTGCTGCTATTGAAATGCAATAAGATCCCGTGCACTTGGGCCTAATCCTGTCAAAATCACCTTGGCAACCCTTCTCAACTGTGGGCAAAAAAAAAAAAAACACCCCCGCCCCTTCTCCTCCACAACCTCCTCCTCTTTCCATCCATCATTTCCATGGAAATAAGTCATATTGTAAAAGCGTTACTTTTTATCACTTTATGTGCGCAATAAGCCCACGGTTCTATCTCTAATGGCCTGAGTGACGAAAGCCCAAATGGGAATTCAAGCTGTTTCTGGGCTTTGAAGTTATTGCTGACAGGTTGGTGCTGTGATAATAAAATCCATGCCCCAGTAAAACTAGAAACAGTCGCGTAAACAAAGCGCAGTGGGGCTGGAGTGTCGCCTGAAGCGCGGCCGGGTAGAAAGAGAAAGCTATTCACGCCGTGGAAAAGAGAGAAGTTTTGAATTTAGTTGTTGAAAACATGAAAGTAGAGTTTAGAAAAACAAGATCCTTGTCCATCACATCTTCATGTCTCAGCAGCGCCGGACGTGGTTCACTTGAGGCCACTAACGTGCGCTTTTGTTCACGCTGCATGCGACTATTTGAATGAGAATGATGCTATTGGAGTGTTGCAGGCCGAGGAAAAAAAATAGAGAGTGAGAGAGAGAGAGAGAGAGAGAGAGAGAGAGAGAGAGAGAGAGAGAGAGAGAGAGAGAGAGAGAGAGAGAGAGAGAGAGAAATGAGTGACAAAAGGCGCATGAGGCGCAGAGTTTGGACGGAGGACAAGGCGATGGAGAGCTGAAAAGGAGAGAGGGGAGAAGAGCACAATGGAACAATTCACCTTCTAATCGCTTTGATATATTATACATGCCTGAAGACTCTAAACATTGTGTAATTATTTATAAATGACTGTCTCCCTCTCCTCATAATGGCGCGGGGAGAAAGGCCCTGCAGGTCTCTCCTCCAACTGGCCCTCACCACTGCCCCCTTCCACCGCACTCCAAAGAGCTGCATGCGCGCGAATAAATGGAATAATTAATGGTCAATTGTACGGCTGTCTCATAAAGATGTCTTTAAATAAAACTGAAGAGACGCTGCGCTGCGGAGTGATTTAACGCAGAGCTTCATCTGCTTCGGTCAGAGATGAGAAACGAGCAAAGAGCAACAGTTGGACGAGTTTAGTCTGAGGGGATGAAAACAATGATGTTGGTGATGATGATGATGATGATGATGATGATGATGATGATGATGATGGTGATGCCGGTGATGATGGTGATGATGATGACAGGCTTTGCCTTTATTTTCATAACCTTTAAACACTACCTCTCCTTCCGTGTAAATGTCGCTATAACATTTAAAACTTTATGACAACTCAGATAACTCTTTTATCTAAAACATATTCACATATTCTGGTGTGTTTCACACTTCTTTGTTTACTGCGTACCCAGTAAACAAGGAACGTCCCTGGACATTCAAAATAGATCTAAAAGTAGTCTGTCCGCCAAGGGCATATTTTAAACGTCAATGGACGTCCAAAATCCATCTTAATAAGTTAGTTAAGTGGTGACCAATCGATAACGTCAGTGGACGTCCAAAACGCGTTTTATACAAGCAATTTATTTCGGGACCAATTAATAACGTCCAAAATACGTCTAATAGTCATCGCTTTAATGTTTGTGTTTGGACGTCTTTTCAACTTTCATTTTCAACCTTAAAAGAACGTTGATTAGACGGCAGTCATTACGTTATTTCAACGTTGAATCAACGGCTAATTGTTTACTGGGTAATACCATATGTGTTCCTTCATAGTTTTAATGTTGATTTACAATGTAGAAGAAAAAACTGCTGAATGAGAAGATGTCCAAACCTATGACTGGTGCTGTACATTCACAATATGTGGAAAATGGCCAAAAACAAAAGAAAACCTCCCAGAGTGGGCGTGTCCAAATATTTTACGGGTAGTGTATACAAAAATGATAATCTTTTTTATTCTATGTGACATACTCTCAAGTGCAGATCTTCAGTACCTTTCATTATTGTATTATGCAAATTTCTGAATTGTATGTATTAAATTTTCATATATTCCTATGTTCAACTTTTTTACTTTTTCTTTCTCAAATTCGAAAAAAATGTATGCATTGTGCATTTATATATATATATATATATATGTGTGTGTGTGTGTGTGTGTGTCCTTTAGAGTGCAACTAGAACATGTTTTGCTTATAGAACCTGCAGGAGTAATTGCAAATAAACGTAAAAAAGATACTGAGGATAATAATTAATGACGGAAATTTAGCGAACCGTTATAAATGTAATAACATTGCTTTTTTGGGGGGACATTATTTGAATGCCTGTTTTTAATGAATAAATATTTATAAAGATAAATAAATGCTTGTCGAGCAGTCTCCTAACTCTAACTCTTTCTCGGATGGTAATAAGTAATATTCTACATCCAGCAGCAGCAGTAGTTTTAGTTGCAGCTATAGTTTTTTGAGACTTGGTTGGAGTTTATCCGGATAAAGAAATTAAATGTACAGAGATATAGACCCAGAGAGAGAGAGAAAGCGAGAGACATTTAGGCAGAGTGTGCCTGGCTTGAGGCGCTTTTTTTCTTTCATGGTTTATTCTTTCTTTCTTTTTTCTTTCTTTTTCTTACTTTCTTTCTTTCCTTTTAGAAACTCTAAGCGCTGTGTGCGATGCGCGTGGCTCCGAGGACGCTCGAGCGCTCCGATTGGCTGGCGGTGATTAGAGGCACACGCTCTGGAGCGCGAGCAAACAACGGGCATAAATTATGCTAATGAGATAGTCGCGCGGCACGGGGCAGACCTGCTGCAGCCCATTCATTCATTCATTCATCCTCCAGGAAAATGCCGCAGGAGGAGGGGGACGCGCGCGGGGGGGCGCGTGCATTGTCTCATCGGGGTATATAAGGTAAGTGAGGTCGGTCGTGTGCCAAGCTCACCGGCTCACGCGAGCTGATTGAAGAACGGGAACGACACGGGCGCGTGCCGACGAGATCAGAAACGAACTCTGAAGCCATCTCTAATCTGCAGGGACACTCCTTTGACTCTTGCTTTCTCCGAGTGACCGCAACTTTCAGCCACAGGTAAACGAACGCTCACACTGCAGCTTCACGCGCTCTTCTCATGCATGTTGTAAGGACTGCTTCAGGGAACACCGTTAATTCTTTACTGGCTGAATGTAACGCTAAATAACTTACGTTAGGAACAGTGTGCCCCAGCTCTATCCATCCATGCTACTTCTCTTCCCTCGCTCACCGGCTGTTTCCTCCTTGTGTTCCGCAGATCTTCAGCCATGTGCACCGCGATGGAGGGCGCCTTCTCTGACGTGGACTGCTCAAGCTGTGACTACTTCACGTGCACTGACGACGAGGACTCCGCCACCTCCCCGGCGCTTCTGCAGCAGCATCAACTGGAAGAGATGCACGACCTCGAGCTTCAGCAGCCGCCAAAGAAGAAGCAGCGGCGCGGACCTCGCGCGCGCACCGACGCCACCGTGCACGTGGCCAAGAAGAACCGGCGGCTGAAGGCGAACGACCGCGAGCGCAACCGCATGCACGCGCTGAACGGGGCACTGGACGCGCTGCGGAGCGTGCTCCCCGCGCTGCCCGACGACACGAAACTCACGAAGATCGAGACGCTCCGCTTTGCGCACAACTACATCTGGGCGCTGTCCGAGGCTGTGCGCATGCACGACAGAGCGCGCGCCGTGGCCGCCGCCGCTGCCGTAGAGCCTCCTCCACAGAGCCCGGGCAGCGACGCGCGCTCCTGGGTGTCCAGCGCTTGCTCATCCGCCTCCTCGCCGTCTTACAGCGCCTCAGAGCCCGGAAGCCCAGAGGCAGAGACGGAGGCGGCGGAGGAATACGGCTACGTACAAGCGGACGTGCTCTACCGCTACAGCCACCACCACACCTTCCTGCCGTACGACTCATACTAGCGAGAGCACAAACGAGCGGAGAGTCGCGTGCAGAAATAGACCACCCTGATGAAGTGACATTTTCAGAAGTGGGCTACAGGATTTGTAGATTATTATCCCGCAGAGAATCATCTACAACGAAGATATGGCATCTGAGCAAAGTGGGAGGGGTGGGGAGGGTGGGGGTCCAAACTTGTGCACGCGACTGTTCTTTCCAGATGCAAAGACTCAGCTCAGAACTTCACTGCTTGCCTTAGGACTCCCAAACTCTCGCGAGAGACTTCTTCGACTCATTCTGTTGACTCTTGCTGTTCCCACACGAACCGTTTCTTGCACTTTTTTTTGGTTCGGTTTGATTTCGATTTGTTTCTGTTTCCCTTTGTCCAGCTTCCACTCAGAGGCCAGCTATAGGGCTAGGTATGTCCACTAACAGATACAGTCGTGGACAAACTCATGGGCACTCCTGCTCCTGAAGGTCGCACAGCCTCCACTGGGCACACACTCAGTTCTGCTTTAACAGAAAAACAAAAATTGTGCCTTCACAAGCCGTTACTACCCTTACTTCATTGTTTCTCTTTTATTTATTCAACTTGTGGCTTTGATATGATTGTATTTTATTGTATATAAAGAGATTTATTCTATTATGTATTTACTTAAAAGTATAATTTTGACCCATTTTTATACGAATAAAATATGTTTTTTTAAAAAAAACTGAAGACATTTTCTTTCTTTCTTTCTTTCTTTCTTTCTTTCTTTCTTTCTTTCTCTCTCTCTCTCTTATTCTCTGTTTTGTGTTTGTGTGATTGTTGGGGTGTGTGTGGAGGGTGTTAGGAAGATCAGCAGATGAAGCTCTGGGGATTTTTGCTGACTGATGCTCATCCATCAAACAGAATGTGTGTATGAGGGCGTAGGGGAGGGGGGGGTGCGGTTGGGCAGTAAACACACACTGACTGGATTTTATAATGAACCACATTCAATTATACAAGAAAAAAACGGTTTGATGCGTTAAAGCGTCCCTCCATTCATCCAACACCTCCAGTGACAATGGCAGAAGGGACAGTACACTTTTAAACCAGGACATAATCAACTAAAGAAACAAAGACTCAAAATATCAAAATAATTAAAATGAAACAATAATAATAACAACAACAACAATAATAATAACAGTAATAATAGTAATAATAACAACAATAATAAGATTAATAATAATATTACAATAACTTTGTAAATAAATATGAAAACAAACATCATCAACTGTTACATTTTTATTATTATACAATATTTTCTTTGTCTTAAATCTAAAATAAATAACAAAAATATACAATAATTGATTTATAAATCGATGGGAACTTACAATAAACAACAATGAAAAGTGAAATTTTTGTTTTTGCCATAAAAATAATTTGCTTGTATGAAATTTTTTGCAGATAATTTACATATTCCCAAGAAGAGGATGTGGAGATGGTTCTATATCTATGAATGTGTCATCTCTCTTGTGTAAATCTATTTTATATTAAATAATTTCAGTTTACTTATACCTAAATCTGCTGATGTGTACATTTATGTGGCCTTTATGTGGCCTTTATGTGGCCTGGCCCTTCACCACTTGCCAGTTGCTTGAAAGCCCAGCCCTGTATGTATCTGTGATTACTTCCCATGTATATGATGTAAGTATCCCTGGCTCTCTCATTCTGCCTGCTTGAGACTACCTTTAGGAAACTGCATTTGCAAAGTGGAAATGCTTAGCCATGCATTGAGGGGTCTTGGTTTGAAAGTTTACATGAGTTGGAGTCAAGGCTTGGTAAGTGTTTGTGAGCGTGTGTGTGTTGAGGGTCGGACCTCACTGGTCCAGCAACACATGCTCAGAGCCTCAGGCAGGGGGCAGATAAAGGGGGAACCCCAAACCTGTAGCCCTCAAGCCCGCCCCCCATCACCACACACACACACACACACACACACACACTCACACACACACACAGAGTGTAGGACTATACACAGGACAGTGCCAGTGCCACCGTCCTACCACCTGTTGTTGTTGGGCTTTTATTCTGTTGTTAAATAATGATTTTCTCTGCATGATCATGTGTGCGCTGATAATAGATAATAGAACCGAGCTTTATGAATAGCTCTGCGTGTCTTTGTTTTCCAGCACAGCACCACGAGCAGTTGGCAGCACAAACCCAGTCCACTGCACCTGCAATCACATTACTCTCAGTTCAGTAGCCCCTGCTCATTAGAGACCACCAAACATCTCTGAGGTCCAACATACCCCCCCTAAAGATCTAAGAAGCTTATTTAAAATGACTGAGCAAAGACTGAATTTCATTGGTATAGAAGTGTTAAGCTTAAAGCTGCGTTACATCAATAACTTGTTAAAATGAAAATCAAAAAACACATTATACCTGAAATATGTGAAGATCATATTTTAAGGTTATAACTGAAGAATATAATTATTTAATTCTTTCTCTGTTCATTGTGAAAGATCAGTTTCATTGTAAAAAAAAAAAAAAAAAAAAAAAAGGAATGCAAGTAAATAATGATGGTCTTTTATTTTTATATTTATTTTATTTATTTTTATTTAAAAACATTTATGGGAATATTTCTTAAATGATGAAAAATAAAATAATAATGGCATTACATAAGATATTGAACACGTGACCATTCATATTTATGGTTATGGTTATAGTTATTTGTGGTTATGGTTATGACCATTCAAGAGCTAGAAATTTCTAAACCAATGTCCAAATAATACATTGATTATGGACAAAGTTTTGCAGAATGAGTTTAATATTAAATAATATCCCTCTCAATTTTCCACTAATACATTAAGACATTAAAGCATATGACATTTTTCCAAAATATAAGAAAATAACATAAACATTGAAAATAAAATACATTTATTTAAGGCTTTGTTTTATGATACAGAATGCACTCAGCTGTGCGGCTCCTGAAAGGTCCAGCAATTCATCTCCTGTTAAGAGGTTCATTTCTCAGTTTATAATTTGGCCACACTCTCAAAGCAATGCCTACAACTGAGGCTTCTAAACGTATCCCCTCCCCCTGGTCCCCTCGGGGCTGAAAGCCAGTATCGGTGCACCAGGACTCATGCAGGTCAAAGGTCACTCAGTGGCAAAAGACCCCTCACCTCCCAAGGAGATGGCCTTCCATGTCAACGGGCATAAAAACATCAAAACACCCTTCATGTTTGTACAGCCATGAGCACACAGCTACACCTCCCACTCGCTCGTATGGGGCTCTGGGTGGGCATTAGGCCAAAAGATCCACATAGACTTGACCTCCTTCTGTCTTAAGTATCTCCATTTTTCAAAGAAGACCCTCATTGATCTCAAGACTGTAGATGTTTGAAGCAGCTCTTTTAGTCATTTCAGCAAGGGTGGCCAACCTCAGAGGGTCAGAAGCGTTAGTCAAACATTTTATTCATGTATATGAAAGGGAGGGAGGGGGTTTGCATGGCGGAATATATTTATTGGCATGTTATTGAGCTTAGTACAAAAAGTGACCATCATGAAATAGTAAATGTGAATGGGAGGAAAAGGGCTTTCATTCACTCTAGCCCAAACTATAGCGGAAGAGGAAATTATAATTAATGCAGTATATATATATATATATCAATTAATACCTGATATATAGTGTCCATATTTGAATGCTTCATCTTTTTTAATGATTTTTTTTTTCATTTCAAAGAGCACTTTGAAATTGTGTTCTCTTTCCTTTTCTTTCCTCTAAAGGATCACATTTTCTACATAGGCCATGACTGAGGAAAAACTTTGTGAATGTCTGAAGTTAATATTCATTCATTCATTCATTCATTCATTATCTGTAAGCGCTTATCCAGTTCAGTGTCGTGGTGGGTCCAGAGCCTACCTGGAATCATTGGGCGCAAGGCGGGAATACACCCTGGAGGGGGCGCCAGTCCTTCACAGGGCAACACAGACACACACACACATTCACTCACACCTATGGACACTTTTGAGTCGTCAATCCACCTACCAACATGTGTTTTTGGACTGTGGGAGGAAACTGGAGCAACCAGAGGAAACCTGCGCAGACACGAGGGAATACACCAACTCCTCACAGACAGTCACCCGGAGGAAACCCACGCAGACAAAGGGAGAACACACCAACTCCTCACAGACAGTCACCCGAAGCAGGAATCGAACCCACAACCTGGAGCTGTGTGACTGTGACACTACCTGCTGCGCCACCGTGCCGCCGCTGAAGTTAATATTAAAGGGCTGAAGTGCAAGTGGAAGAAAAAAAAATCCTGTTCCCAAAAAGTTGGTCCATAGTAGAATAACAGTGAGTAAAATGACAGTGATTCTGGGTAGACTCACCGCAACCCTGAACTGGATAAGTGGTTTCAGATAATGAATGAATGAATAATAAAAAAATAATAATAATATAATATTGTTGTAATAATAGTAATATTATAATAATTAATAGTCATCTCATAGAAATCTCTGTATGCAAGCTACGAGGCCAAAAATGAATAGGGTATTAATATTGGATGGGTGTGATTTCTGCACTGCATTCAGAACAGACATGACTCTATAATGTAAACAATTGCATGGGCTCAGAGACACTTTGGGAAAACAATTATTTGTGCACACAGTGTCTCTGTATTCACAAATGCAAGTAAAATTTCTACAATTCAAAGATGAAACCATATATAACTAGAAATCTAGAACCACAGCTGCCTTCTCTGGACCTGAACTCTACTGAGATGTATTAAGGTGAAGTGAAAAAGTGCCCTATGGTCAGACTAATCAAAATTTGAAAAGGTTTATGAAGTTATGGACACCATGTCCTCTGGGCAAAATAACGGAATGGCCATATATTTTGTTATCCAGCCCAGACCTGTCACCTATTAAAAATATTTTGTGCACTATGAAACAAAACATAAAATACACTATAAAATGTTAAGCTGCTGAAATCCTATATAAAGCAAGAATAGGAAACCTTTCACTTTCAAAACCACAGCAATAGTTCTCTGCAGTTCCCATACCTTTACAAAGAATTGTTCAAATAAGAGATGACCCAACACAGTTTTATAAATGTCCCTGTCCCAAATCTTTTGGAAACGTCTTGCTGATACTCAATTTTAAATAAATATTCTCAACAAAAAAATTTCAACGTTTTGTCTTTTTCCCATTAAATTCAGATTTAAATGATTTCCACATCATTCAAAATGGTTATGTTTTGTAAGTTTTTACATGAGAGATTAGATCATGTGTTGATTGTTCCGAAACATTCATTAATAATGAAGCACTATGTACTCCATTCATTCACTTTGGAGCTTGAAATGTGGCGAAGGGAGTTCTGGGAGAGTGAGAAGAGGAAGGAGAATGGACAGAAGACGAACGAGCTTTCTCAGTCAAGACTCCCAGAGAGCAGCATGGAAGCTCCTAGAGCTCAATACACAGAGCAATTAAACAATAACTGCAAGTTAATGACCAACAGAAGGTGGGATGGTAGGGGGAGTATTTGATGAGAAAGAAGAGTTAATGAATGAGTGGCGGCCAAGAGGGTCCAGCACAGAAACACATGGGACAAAAAACACCCATTGCTATCTGTTTAAGAGACTAATATAAATTCTCACAGAAATGACATTCCTCATATACTGTCAAGTTATAACTTTGTGTAGTTAATGTGTTTTTCTGTTGTTTAGTTTTAGACTACTTATTTCACATAGATTTGATGACATTTAGCCAAACATTGGCGAGGTCGATGACAGGAAGTCATTCATCCACTCCTGCACATCCCAAAGGTACGAAGGATGTTCCAAATGAATTTAATTTATTTATATATTGACCCTTACAATAAAATCATGCATCTCCAGAATTGTAAATGCACAGAAAGATAATTATGCTTTATTACTTTCAATGAAAGTCAATATATATAAAATGTATATAAATTAAATGATTTTTAATGTATAAATAAACGAGGCTGACTGTTGTAGACAGATGTTTCTCAGTTCTAGATGTTAGAAAAACAGCATCACAGCCTGCCATCACTGTTGCATTTGGGCTGCAGGCTTCATCCCTGATCCCTGGAGTTTTGAGCCTAATTCTCTGGCCTTATCCCAAACAGGGATTAGCACATGAGTGTTGACAACTGCCCAGCACTGCCCTCTGTAAAAGCCCACCTTCAGATCAGTGCAATCCTTCCCCTTAGCACCCAAACAGAAGGGTTCACACCTTACCTCCCGAGGAGACCTGAAAGAGCCTCTGACAGCAGCCTGGGTGATTAAGGTGACTAATGATCTGTTGGGGAAATAGAGGCTTATTTCTAATGTAATTGGGTACAGAGGAAACACAAGCTATCCGGCACAGGCCAAGCAATTAACCACTCATGAGGCTTTAAGAAATGGCTCTGTTTGTAGAAAATATATTATCACTTTGAAGATAAGGAAAAATATCCAGGATTTCTGTGGGAAAAAAAGAGAAAACAAGTATACAGAAAAAAAGAAACAAGTTAAATAAAACTCAATACTATATTTCATGATTTGATATATTTCTCTGTTGTCTCTGTTTAATTAATTTTAATTATCTTTTCTTGTTTCCTGAGGCATTAATACTTAATTAATAGACATTAATAATTGGTAGTTGATTGGCCTTTTCGCTTAACATTAAATAAACAGTTTGCTGTCCCTTATTTCTGCACAGTGGATAGTGGACAACCTACATTTACAGAATAAACTTCTGTGGAGGCTAATATTGCACTAAGAAGTTGTGAAGGTACACTGAAGCTTAAAGCTTTAAAGCAGCTGTCCTATACATACATACATACATACATTTTCTTTTCCGCTTCTCCATTTCATGGTCGCGGTTATATATATATTATATATATAGATTTATTTCAGTAATTCCATTCAAAAAGTGAAACTTACACACAGACAGATATATTTCAAGTGTTTGTTTCTTTTAATTTGATGATTATAACTGACTTCTAATGAAAACCCCAAATTCATCAGAAAATCTCAGAAAATTAGAATATTACATAAGACCAATAAAAAAAGGATTTTTAGAAATGCTGTCCAACTGAAAAGTATGAACATGAAAAGTATGAACATGTACAGCACTCAATACTAAGCTGGGGCTCCTTTTTTCTGAATTACTGCAGCAATGCGGCGTGGCATGGAGTTGATCAGTCTGTGGCACTGCTCAGGTGTTATATGAGAGCCCAGGTTGTTCTGATAATGGCCTTCAGCTCTTCTGCATTGTTGGGTCTTGCATACTGCATCTTCCTCTTCACAATCTATGGGGTTAAGGTCAGGTGAGTTTGCTGGCCAATTAAGAACAGGGACACCATGGTCCTTAAACCAGGTACTGGTAGCTTTGGCACTGTGTGCAGGTGCCAGGTCCTGTTGGAAAATGAAATCTGCATCTCCATAAAGTTGTTCAGCAGCAGGAAGCATGAAGTGCTCTAAAACTTCCGGGTAGATGGCTGCATTGACCTTGAACCTCAGAAAACACAGTGGACCAACACCAGCAGATGACACTGCACCACAAAACATCACTGACTGTGGAAACACTGGACCTCAAAGCAACGTGGGTTCTGTGCCCCTCCTCTCTTCCTCCAGACTCTGGGACCTTGATTTCCAAAGGAAATGCAAAATTTATTTTCATCAGAGAACATAACTTCGGATCACTCCGCAGCAGCCCAGTCCTTTTTGGAAGCGAGACTCTTCTGATGCTGAGCCTTGTTCAAGAGTGGTTTGACACAAGGAATGCGATGCTGCGAAACCTATGTCTTGCATCCGTCTGTGCATGGTGGTTCTTTAAGCACTGACTCCAGCTGCAGTCCAGTCTTTGTGAATCTCTCCCACATTTTTGAATGAGTTTTGTTTCACAATCCTCTCCAGGGTGTGGTTTTCTACCACATCTTTTCCATCCTTTTGCCTCTCTGTTAATGTGCTTAGACACAGAGCTCTGTGAACAGTCAACATCTTTAGCAATGACCTTTTGTGTCTTGCCCTGCTTGTGTAACGTGTCAATGTTCATCTTTTGGACAACTGTCACGTCAGCAGTCTTCCCCATGATTGTGGAGCCTACAGAACGAGAGTGAGAGACCATTTAAGGGCCTTAGCAGGTGATTTGAGTTAATGAGCTGATTACAGTGTGGCACCAGGTGTCTTCAATATTGAACCTTTTCACAATATTAAAATTTTCTGAGAGACTGAATTTGGGGTTTTCATTAGTTGTCAGTTATAATCATCAAATTAAAAGAAACAAACACTTGAAATATATCAGTTTGAGTGTAATGTAATTTTTATGGAATTACTGAAATAAATAAAACTTTTTCATGATATTTCACTTTTTCACTATTTCATGATTATATATATGTGCTCAGGCTGCCTCCCTAGCCCCAAAACACATGTTTGTAGGTGGATTGGCTACTCAGAATGTCCCTAGGTGTGAATGAGTGCATGTCGCCCTGTGAAGGACTTGTGCCCCCTCCAGGGTGTGTTCCCACCCTGTGCCCAGTGACTCCAGACCCACTGCGACCCTGGATAAGAGCTTACAGACAATGAGTGAATGAATGATCTGTATGTCTTTTGGTGAATATTCTCTGAAATGGCACTGAGAATGAGGCAGGCCTTTGTTTATTGAGAATTTTGTTAGATTGTTTTTTCTGCAGTTTGCTTCTGATGAATTGTAGTGGGCAGGACGTTTGGCTTACATTATGTCAGGTCTCCCACCAAACGAATCAGAGTTAGCCATGCATGGATGTCACACTAATAAAGACAAAGACACTGATAAAGACACTGCCTTCCAGTGTATTCAGCTACTCAAGTCCTGCTGGAATTGGAGTGGTTTATCAGATAGGATTGTTGTGAAGAAACATTCTATATGTCATCTGTTCTGCATGAAAATTACTACAGAAAAAGTTTCCCAAAATGTGCTGCAGCCTCATGACCTTTACCAGCAGTGCAGCTGCAACATTCACAAAATGCCTTATGGGCTTTCTCACCATCCACCACTGATGGGTTTCTTTTGGCCTGCCAGCATTTGGTGTACTGGGGCAGTATAAAACACAGGCCCTCAGTACAATTTTACTGATGCCCAGTGTATGTCTATTCTCCATACAACACACGACAGTCTCTAAACCTCTACCTTTTAATATGTCTGCAATTTAACTGCCTTCAGTTCTGAGCAGACAGGAGACAAAAATGTGGAGATTTTAACTGCCATTAGAATACATTACTATATAAACAGTTACTGAATATAACATGAGAAAATACTTATTGGCGTATCTTTAATATAAATTTTATAATTTTATATAATTTAAAACAAATGAACGGTGGCCTTAAATGTGCCTTAATCAAGATTCAAGATATGCAGCCTCTAGTGGCTAAGTATGTAAACTACATTAACACCAGGGCAATTTTTACCCAATATTTGGAGCCATCTCCCGAACCTGTGGTTAAAGTTTGCTATAATATAACTTAGATTCAAGCAATAAGTTAAGACTTTTTACTTCTTCATTTGTCTTCTGTAACTGCTTCCACCTGCTCAGGCTAGCGGTGGATCTTACCCAGGATCATTTGGTAAAAAGGAGGAACACACACTGAACAAGATGCAAGCTTATGGTAGGGTATCACACACTTGCCCAGTCACTCATATCTTTGAGCAGACAGGAGAATAAACCAACCAGTTCATAGACAGTAAGCTGTGGCAAAGACTGAACCCAAGACACAAAGACCCAGGAGCTTTGAGAAATGGAAAACACCTGAAGAACCACCATGTCACCCAGGCTGTAAATTAACACTTCCAAATACGTTTTGTTTCTTTTCTGATCACCAGCAGAACATACCCTTTCTGCTGTAAAGTAAATATTTAGTTTGGGCAAGACATAAAAATAAAGTATTATCTTTCCAATATGATAAACTTAGCTCAGAGTGAACATATAAGGGCTAATGGATAGAAATCTTCTATAAACATTTTATATTTATTTCAGTATTATGATACATGGAGGTCAGACATCCCTTTACAGAGTGCAGTTTTCTAAACAGATTTTGTCAGGCACACAATGCCCTTGTGCTAATGCCATGGCTAAAATAGCTATTCTAATAATTGTATTAATATTTTACACTTTATTTGTGTCAGTTATCTTGTACCAGCTGTACTACATATTGCTGAGAGTTGGCACTGAAAATGACTGTGTGTGTGTGTGTGTGTGTGTGTGTGTGTGTGTGTGTGTGTATGCACCTGTAACCATCTGAAGTGCAAAATAATCTCCTCTCATCAATTTTGAATTATGACGGAGGGGAGTATTTTCAGACATCTTTTATAACACTAGAACTCCAAACTGTAACATCACAGGGTGGGGGAAGGGGAGGGCTAAGCTGGGCTTTCAGAGGGTACAATGATACGGTACTGATCTCATTGTAAATTCCTTAACATTGTTCTCAATTTGTAAACCCACTTTAAATTCTTTGTGTGATGGGACTAAAGCCCTCCTCATCTAGGACCCCTCCTGCACAACCCTCCTACAGTCAGCTTTACAATACACCAAGCTTCTTTGTGTGCTCTCTTGTCCATGCAGTGGAACCACAGTGCTTCAGGAACATCAGGAGAAAAGCCCATCTTCAGACCTCTTCAGTGGGCTGACAAGGGCTTCCTCCTCCACAGCGACTCGTGCCTGACCAGTCAAGCTTTTCTTTTTTTGGTCTTTCTTTGGCCTCATGTATGAAGGTGGAAATGAGTCAATTATTGTTTTACACCTTGCTTAGAGCTAAAGGTGTTTTCTCATGGATGTGCAACCATTGTGAGTTTAGCCTAAAGCACCACCTTCTCTCCAGGCCAATGCAAGTGTTTGGTGTGCTAATATTTGTATGTTTACATCTCAACTTTTAGCAAATGAACCAGAAAAAAAACATTTGTTTCACAATAGTTTATTTTTACTTTACAAGTAACAACTTGTTGACAGGACAGTATGCTGGTGTCACAGATAATGTTGCTACTGCAACAGGTACACACTCTTCAAAAAAAATGGAACATGAGAGGTTCATTATTGGTCACTAAAGGTACAAACTGTGTAAAGGTACCTTTAAAGACACAACAGTGATTTTAAAGTCCAGTTGTGTTCCATAAATGTACATTACATACTCTTCTCCAGAAGTTTTTGGAGATGAAATTGGGCATTAGAAATCAACCCACTCTAAAAATAATATAGAATATGGCACAATTATGTCTCCTAAATAAAGTACACTAATGTACCCTTGAAGGTACCACCACAATGACTGCAAAAGGTTCCACCACAGTGACAGTTTTTTTCTGACAGTACAGCGTTCTATGGTCATTGGTTTGATATTCAGCTCTGCTCATTGTCCCTGAAAAGTTAGGTCTGTACTCACCATGTGTGTTTGAGTTTCCTCCGGGTGCACTTATTATATTCACGTTTCTAAATCACATGGTACATAGATTGGGTATGCAACATTTTCCACAGGTTGAGTGTGGAAAGACACACTGGCACCCTATGCAGGGTTTGGTTAGGAATACAGAAAACGAATGGATGAATCAATGGATGAACTTTATTAATAATTGAGCTGTCTTCTCACAATGGAAGGATGGATGGGGGCACTATAACTTTATTCACCACCCCTTTATCTATTCATCCAGTTATTCATCAGTCTGATCAAACATTATTTCCTGGAACTAACCATTTTTGGTTCCCCCAAATTCCCCTTTGATGGTTCTGTAAATAAACTTTAAATGAGGTAAGCAATGGTGGAGTATCTCTTTAATGTTAAAGTTTCTTATCACAAATAAAACCATTAAAGAAACATGATGTTTGAAGCTATATCTGACTGAAAAAGAAAAGAGCCTCTTATGTAGCACTTGAGTAAACAGAGTGATTTGATTATGTGTCTCGGGGGTCTTTGGGGACGCTGTAACGCATTCCTCCACCAGCCGCATCACTGCTTTGGTCATTTGAGAAGCACCTACACCTGAACTGAAAAAGAGACAGTGCAGATGTTCCTGTGGCAGATTAGGCAGTCATATGTCGCCAATAACCTGAGGAAGAGGCCAGCCCTCCGGTCTGAGGCTTAAAAGTCCACTTTAGAGCAAGAGGCAGACAAAGACACACAGGGCACTTGCCTGAGGGGCTGCCTGTTCCAAGCGGCTGCCTGCAGTATGTAAAGATACCTTGTCTTCATTTGTAATGGAAAGCCGCCGACACACACCTACAGCCAGCCTCCGCCTCCAAACATACACTCACACACACACACACAAATACACACACACGCGCACTTTTCAATTGTTCAAACTTTTCTTTGTATAACTGCCTATCATCTGTGTAGATAGGTCTACTAAACTTACTCTTTTTTGAGTAAGAGGACAAGCAGAAAAATCCACTTAGGCTAGTCAGCTTTAGAGCAAAATGCTTGTTCAACATAATCAGCAAAAACACTTTAGTCCTTTAAAGTGCAAGTGACTACGTGGCCCTTACTTCATACCCACATCACACACATTGTGTAGTGTAATACACGTTTAACTAGTCACAATTCTTAATAGAGTTATAATTCTTAAAATAATGTATTCTTATTTTGATCTTGAATTTATGTTACTAGGAAAAATCTTCTGCTGGTATGGGAGTTTAATTGAGGAAAATTAAAGGGTACCCAATTAAAAGGTTCTAGCATTTATTTTTTTTACGTTAACATAGTAATGTATCCACGTGAAGAGGTTTTATTCCTAATTATCTTGGAGCATTTCTAATGGTGCATTTTAGATGTATTTTTCACCCAATAGAAAGGGCACTGCTTTGTATGAATGATTTGGAAAAACATATTAAGTGACTGAAAATGACTGATCAATTGGTCAAACCTTTTTAAGCACTTTTGATTTTGAGAGTGTGAGAGCAAATCATTAAAGTAGTTACTGAATCTGAAGTGTTGAATAACTGAATATGTCTGAATATAAAGTGGATTAATCTAAAGAATATAACGAGGATTAAACTCTACAGCACTGCACTTGGACCACTCATTCAAAGTGTATCTAATCTATGGCATTGTTCCGAGGAACACTTTTGGTCCAGTTACCACATGTAGATTCTGAGGGGTTAAACTGTAAGCTTACTGTTGAAGTATTAAATAACTTGAGCAGCACATGTGGACATGTGGACATGTGGACTTGGCTGTAGCTCAGCTATCGATTGCTTTAATTGCTGAGGTTAATCTGTGCCCTCTCCCCTAGAGTTGTGTATGCAACATCTTTGAAACGGATGCTTCTGAAAGTGGCTTTAAAGTGGCTGGCAGCAGGTTACAAGTGCTGTGGAGCATGTTAAGTGGCGTCTCATTAGGCCTGAGAGGCTGGAAGAGCAGTGTGGCTGACAGAGGTGGAGCAGCCTCTACCTGAACTGCTACGCACTGTCGCCTTCACGCAGTACACTCCCTTAGCCCACCCCACCCCCAAAAAATCCTCACCTTTCTCTAGGGCCAAAAAGGAACAAGCAGATGCCCCAGCGATCGCAGTGGCAGGAAAGTGTCAATCAAAAGGGTAGCCATGCAGTTGCCCATAAGCACGCTACCCCGACTTTGATTTCCTCCTTAAATAGATGGCTTTTTTCCACCCCGCTCCCCACTCTAGAGGCAGCTCCTCAGAGACAGCTGATAAAAATCAGGGAAATTCAATCCAAGCCAAGGGGCTTCAGATAAACAGATGTGATTTCTCTCCTCTCTACGCCATCCAAGATAACCTTTTCCCCTACTCTTCCCATATCCCAGCGACTCTGCACCTGTAGCGACACCGCTGGCAGCAAGACTGATGGCAGTGCTTTCCTTTGCACTGCTCCGGTGACCTATAATTACAGCCAGATAAATATCCACTTGATTGATTTCAGGGCAAAGAAAAGCCTTTTCGATTAGGTTGCTTATCTGCTATTAAAGGCTGGGTTAGAAGAAAAATTATGAACACAAGTTCTGGTAATTATCTTGAAGAAGGACTTAATCAATTATAAAATGTATATTAATTTACTAATGATTATATTTGTTAGTGAAGAGTCTGATGCTGTGAGATGAATGATGTAACACCCACTGAAATGAATTGCACAAAATCATAATTCATACAGTTTGTTAGTATCATATAATGAGGTCATAGGATGGTATTGTCATTCTGGTAACCCTTTAAATGCAGACCATGGTTCATAAAGCTGCATGACACCTACATAAGCCAGACACTATGGAACCGATTCTCTTTATTCTGTAAAATATTGACGGTGTGGTTTAGTATGAACAGTTATATACAACAGAGGTAAATAGTAATTAATTACATCTGTTTAGATTAATGTTAATACATTTCATCATCACTATGACATGAATTTATCTTACTTTTAACTAATAATCCCTTTACTGATACATTTCTGATATATTTTTCAGGAACGTTTTATTTGGTTTTGACACAGCATGTTTTGCTCAGGTTTTTCTCTGGCTAATTTATTTAATTTTGACCCAATTCCTGATTGACTGAACTAGGATTTACATTGCTCTCACTATCTCTGCTCTACACTGTGGGTCTAATACAACCTGACCAACCTCAGAGGAGCCATCCCTCTTTTACTGTCTGGGTCATCACTGGGGCCAGGCCATGGCTTTTTTTTTTTTTTTTTTTTTTTTTTATGAGAACTTAATCAGGGCAGTGGAGGTCAAGCCCTCCTCCTTGTCTTCAACAATTACCATGAAATTCTAAATGTCCACACAGCCGAGGGATCGGCAGATTTCGGGGTGTCATCCAGAGGGCGACAGCTCCGACTGTGCATCTCTCTCTCTCTCTCTCTCTCTCTCTCTCTCTCTCTCTCTCTCTCTCTCTCTCTCTCTCTCTCTCTCTCTCTCTCTCTCTCTATCACACCCCACTCACTCCTCCACCCACTGTGTTCAGTCCAGAGTGGAGGGTGAATGCAGCTGAACCCCTGACCCCTGTAGACTACAGCGTTCAGGAGCAATTTCCAGGGCAGTAAAAACCACCATGGCAACAGAGATGCTGCCTGTGGCTCTAACTGAGTGGTTCTTCAAACTTTAAAATCCTTCAAGAAGCTCAAATCTCTCTGAGAAGCCAGGGGGCATAAACTCTTAAACACTATTTCATACTTTGATGCACATTTTGTATTAAAATGTTTGAATCTGTAAATAATAATGTTTGTAGACACATTCTATCTGTGCAATGCAATTATATATATGAGCTATATTAGCACTGCAAACTGAATCAGTTCTGTGTTTATCTGTGTAATCTATTTAACTACATATTTTTAAAAATATAAAAAAAAAGTGGGGAGAGTATATATATATATATATATATATATATATATATATATATTTTTTTTTTTTTTTTTTTTTTTTTTTTTTAATTGTTGGAACAAAACAGACAGCCATCAGCACCATGATGAATGCAGCTTTCTGCTTTATATAATGGGACTGAATGCCTCCCATTCATTTCTCTTTAAGTTTTGGAAAGTTTTTTTGTCCAAATTCACCATGAAGAAAAGTATAAATCAGACATTTAAGTTGGCCTGCTGCACGGCCAAACAATGCCGTGTGGAGAGGAGAAGAAGAGGGTAACGCCATAATGTAAAATAGTTAAAAGCTTATTAGAGCCATTGAAAGGCAGCGTGATTTCCACTTTGTTTCGGAACACCCTGAGCTCAGCCTTTCAAGTGATTGTGAAGGGGGCAATTCAAATCTCTTTGGGTCCATATGAATGAGGGCCTCTTAAAGCTCTTTTATAAGCCAGCAAATTCCCCACAGGCGTATGCCCTTTAGCTCCATTACTGATTTACCAAAAGCATTCATCTCCAGCCTTCTGCTTCTCCTCTCCCCATTGTTCTGCACGGTTAGCCCAGCACCTGACAACTCTAGCACCAGGCTCTAGGAGCTGCTTAAAAAGTGCAGGCCCAAAAAACAACTGAGAATATTGCTATATATCTTTTTACTTCTTCTCCCAACCTTGCATTTTACTAGAGCTAAAAGAGGCTGTGGGCTGAAGTAACGTGATTGATTCCCTTCACCCGTGGGGGATAATGCTGCGTAATGTTAACATAAATAGTGGAATGAGGCGGACCTTTCTCCAGACAAAAAAGGGAGGCTTGATCCCTTTTCATTCTTTTCGCCCATAGAAAGAAGTGAAAAAATTCCAAGTGGGCCCTTTGCCTCTATACTTAGATTAATTAGGCCCCCTTTAAGAACCATTCAGGCCAGTCCTAAAATGGGGGTCCAAGTTACATTATGTAAAGTTTTCGAGGTGATTTGCATTTGTTTGTGTGGCCGAGGCCAGTGTGGAGAAGCACTCAGACAGAGAGAAATAAAAACAAAGAGAGGGGGCGAAATATTCTTTTAATGGCTTTTACAATGTTCGCCTCTGTTTTTCTTACTCACTGAAGTTAACAGCCCTCCAAAATAGTGTGAAGGCATTGAAGGAAATGAAAAGCATAACAATGCACTGAAATTATGCACTCAGACAATGCTTTCAGAGACATAATATAAAAAGTATAATATCCATCCAGGAGATCAACACATTATTTTACACACACCATATTTTTATTATTATAGGAGCAATATTAAAAAGAAATCAAACATCATTATCTGGAGATATCATTAGTAAATTTCATGTACTTTAAAAAAACACCAACACAAAAAACATTGTGTGAATGATTTCAGCTTCCAGTTAAAAAGATAAAAATAAATGTTATCAGTCAAAATGTAAATCATAAAAATATAAACATGAAACTATAAATGTAAACATTATTAAATTATTATATGAAAAATGATCTCATTAAATAACCCCAATATATACTTATTACCTATTTTCTACTTAATATAATTATATATTTCTTCATTCATTCATTCATTGTCTGTAACCGTTTATCCAGTAGAGGGTTGCGGTGGGTCCGGAGCCTACCCGGAATCATTGGGCGTAAGGCAGGAATACACCCTACAGGGGGCACCAGTCCTTCACAGGGCAACACACACACTTACCCACACACACACCCACATTCACTCACACCAATGGACACTTTTGAGTTGGCAATGCACCTACCAATGTGTGTTCCCACAGACAGTCACCCAGAACGGGACATGAACCCATAGCCTCCAGGTCCCAATATATATATTGTAGTGCATTTCTATGTAAAATTAAGTGCTGAAATGTCCAGCATATTATACTTGTAGAAAATTGTGTCATTGAACCGTTCTTTAAAGAGCCATATAAACAGGTTTTGCATCCCTGAAAACAATGTAACCCTGTTATTAATCATATAATAATACATAGTTCTGTATGGAACCACTGCTAAAGAAACCCTAAGAGATTGTTTTTAATACTATTACACTGATAAAATGTAAATGTATGACAAGACAAGCTTTCGTACCAGTGATGGAATGACACTACTTTAATTTTTGCATTCATTTTTGCAACAAAAATCCCATCTAGCCTTTTCTGCTTATCAGATTATCATCATTATTATCAAGACCTGTTGCTATCTCTGTTAAAGACTTACATTTAGTTTAACTCTTTCAAAATAGTGGTTGAGGTATCAGTCAGAAAGTTGTCATTTGTTATTGTGATATAATTATTACCCAGAAGAAAACTCATTGATGGCTCTGCAGACTTATATATCTTAAAATACCAAAGGAGACATAGCATTAAACAAAAAAATGTGTATATCACCAGACACTTGTGGCAAAGACACAGTACCATATTCAGTGCTGATAAGAAAATGATCTGTTGCTGTATTTTGTTCAGTTGCAGAATTGTTACATCATCAAATCTGAGCTCAGTCTGCGACTTTGCTAAGATATCAACTAAAACTCAAGAGGAGGCACATGACAATCCTGAGCTCTGTTTCACAACAGAAGCATCTGAGCAACAGAAAACATTAACCAAAGGTTTTTAATCTCTTTTACTTCTGTTTTGTTGTCCAGGAGAACCTCTCAAGATTTTAAGAAGACCCATTTCTTGTTTGTGTGCTGTATCAGCCAAACTAAACTGTCATGCTTTATTACCAAATGAATCACTGAGGGGTTTATGTGGTACAGCTATCATTATAATGTGGGTTTGTTCCCCCATGCCCCCTTGCAAATTACAGCTATGTTTACTCTGAGAACCAGCTCAGTAGCAGCAGTTGAGCTGATTTGGTGCAGTGTCAGCTCCCCTTGAGGGTGCGTGCTGGTACATGGCTGGCACGTGAAGGGACATGAGCCGAGCTGTGAGGCCTGAAGAAAGGCCTCTTTGCTCAGGAAAAAGACAACAGAGAGGCAGTGTGCAGCCACAGTGTTGGGGGGCTGCTGGAAGAAGCCTGGCCTGCCCCCTAACAAAGCACCATGGCAGAGTGTTAGTAAGGGGATTGGGCTGCCAAGGCTGCTTAATACCAAGGAACGATTAAGGACACAAAGGAGCGGGATGAAGCAGTGTGAATAGGAGCCGTGTGCCCCAGATCACATAAGGGTCTTAGAGCCGAGGGTTTGGATTAAGCCCCCTGAGTGAAAGTGTCTGGGATGGCCTAAGAGAAGGCAGCCTCTTTTAATTGCATTTTGCATTCAACCAAGCCTGTGTCCAGAGATGAACCACAAACTGGTCAGCATGTGAAAGCAAAGGTTAAATCAAAGCCAAGAGGTGGCAGGACACAACTTTTTTTTCTATTTCTCGTCACCTTTCTCATGAATGAACTCTAGCACTGGGGGTTAGGTCCAGCATTCAGATTAAGAACTTTTCCTTCTGTTGCGCACTCGCAACTTTGTGTCTCAGTGGGGTCTGAGATTGAGTGGTAATTTGCATCAGTGCATAATGGGAAGTGTGCAACACCTGCTTCTTCCACCATCCTCTATGAAAAACCGTTCAACACAGCCAGCCATGGCCTTGATATGTTGTAAATAGAGCTGGATTAGCATAAGCCTAAATAGAATATATCATCCAGAATGTTGTGCTGAGATTTCATTTGGCATCTAAACTTGGAATTACTTCTTCCTGATCTCTCTGATCTCCACAGTAAAAGCTAAAGCTACTAATCTCGTCTATGTGCATTGTTTATAGGTAACTAAGCTGATACCGCCAAAAGAAAAAAGAAAAACAAGATTTGTGTTGCTATAAAGTAGACATTTAAAAGGAAAATGCAACTGGCAGTGGCAAAACAGAATCAGTCTCAGTCCTGTCATACATATCACTAATGGTAAGTTTGTGTAGAGTTTGATATCTTGTCACTAACGTATTAAAATAGTATGGTGTTGCTGCCTGAGCAAGGGACTGAACGCTGCAAAAATATACCTTGAATAATTTACTGATACCAAAATCACTTCATCTGGGCATTAAAGGTAATAACATAATAAAAAATGATCACGTGTTCTATATGTGTGTTTTATTAAGCTTTTATCTTTGTACAGTTGATTATGAAGGTAGAAGATTTAAAATAATGCCTGGCATTTTGTAGTAGATTCTAGTTTTTTAACCTGTTTTTAGCGTGTGGAGTTGTTTACACACATAAAAAATGATTTGTCAACACAATAACTCTATAATTAATCATTTCTATTGCATCAAACAGGCAGATTTAGACAACCAGGGTTTCTTACATCATAAACCTAAAGAACCAAGTCCATCAACTGTTGGAGCAAGGCTCTTAAGTTGCAGGCCACCAATGGAACTGTGGGTAGAGATAGAGGCAGGTATGAAGGTAAAGATGTAATGATATATTTAAAATTCATTAAAGGCATTAAGGGATTTTTTTTCTTGAAAATATTGTCATAGACCTTTTCATCAAGAATCTTAAAATCTAGGGTTCTGTTGAGGTTTCTAAAGCTTTTTGCTAATTCAGTAACATATTTGGGTTGGATTTGTTTTTCAAACAGTATTGGGTACATATGTTAAGAATATTTATTAAGCAATATATTGACAACACTCTTATATTATACAATGCAAATTAATCCATCCATCCATCCATTATCTGTAACCGCTTATCCAATTTAGGGTCGCGGGGGGTCCAGAGCCTACCTGGAATCATCGGGCGCAAGGCGGGAATACACCCTGGAGGGGACGCCAGTCCTTCACAGGGCAACACAGACACACACACACATTCATTCACACCTACGGACACTTTCGAGTCGCCAATCCCAATGCAAATTAATGTATTAATTAAATTAATGAAAATGTTTCATCATTATTGTAACAGCATCCTGAATAATCCAGCAACCTAGAAAAATATTATATAGGAATTGAGTTGTATCAGTTATAGTGTGTTTTGTTATGAGAGGGGTTTTGTGGTTATTGGCATTTTCACTGTGTGGTGTTGGGTTAGTTCATCTGATCTTTCAAATGATATAAAATGCCTCTCAATCAGGCTTTTTCACAAGCACATGGTGTTATGTTTTAAGAGGTATTTGTAAATGTAATGTAAGAATTAAAAATACATAAATATATATAAATGTGAGCAAGGAAGTTAGTGTTTATTAAAGGAACACTATAGCTTCCAAATCATTGTGATATTCCTGTAATTGGAAGAATAAAGCCTCTGTCATTGCTAGGCTGGGCTTAGCACTGCAGAAACAGCACTATATAAATTTTGGAGGAGGGTAGAGAACCACCTCCCATTCCCCTTGGTTTCAGGACAGGGCTCTAAAGGTGAATGAAATTCTGCAACTGTAGGAGGAGCTCAGGAGCAAAAATACCAAATCTAACCTAATGTTCCTTTAAAGAGTTTGTACTGTGCCATTTTGTTAATATTGCTGTTGTATATTATTTGATGTCAAATTTATCAAAGGACTGTTATGCTTTTGTAAAAAGTGAAATATTTTAACAGGAGAGGGCTTCTTCTTCATTATTCAATACAGGGTAACAGATAAATTATAGTGACTAAAATATGACCACTGATTTCCATTCCACACACAAAATGACCAGTAGAGGTACTGCAGGAAGAGGTACTAAAGTGGATATTTTAATATTCATATAATATTTTAATAACCATAGCCTTGGCTAAGAACAAATTGTAGAAAGGGTATAGGCATTAATCTGATTTAGTATGAATTAAGAAAAAAAAGATACGGGTTCCAAAGTGATTTATGGCATTGTTGAAGAGACACTTAAATATTATATGGATGTCTTTAACCTTTAAAAAATCCTCTTAATTCTGGGGTTGAACGCTTGTTGTTGCAACCATACATAGAAGGGTCTGTTAATATTACATTTCCCAGCTTTCTCTATAGTAAAACCTGGTTTTGTATAGAGATTTCTTTTTTGCACTGCCTTACGCTTGCTATTATAAACAGGAGAGCTTATTACTGCATGACTGCAAGAAAGAAAAACAAACAACTAATAATCCACCAAAAAACCCACTCAACACAAAAATGCAGGTGCAATGCTCCATGGTGTTGTTGTTGTTGTTTGGAGCAAAGGCAATCGAAGGCAAGATTTGACCCCAAAGCCAAAAAGCAAGACAAAGACAAAGAGAGAATAGGCACTGTGTATTACAGCCTCGCAAAACAAGGAGGTCGTCTGTGGACATTAAATCTCTCCACATCTTCGCTTCTCTCGTGTGTCCAATGACGAATCCTCGGGTTCACCTTTGTGCTGGGTCTTCACCCTTACCGCTCCTCTGGGAATGCTGGTCATGTGCGTTTGAACCCTGCTTCCCCTGGACTACAATACAGCACGCCCGAGACCCCTCTCCATTTCCTTCAAGGGCTAAGCACGTCCACTCTGAGGTCAGAAGGGGCAACCCAAAGTGGATAACAAAGCTTTGAAAAGCTTTGCCACTTGAAGATTGTCTGACAGACCACTGCTCCCCCCAAAAGCCCACAGACTCAAAGTGTGCTGTCAGATTTGCCCACCCTCAAATCAAGCCCTGAAGCCTTCTCTCTCTCTCTCTCTCTCTCTCTTTCTCTCCTTTTCTCTCTGTCTCTCCTTCTGTTGTAGCTGTTTGAGAACACAAAGGAGCCCCTCACTGCAGAGCATACACTCATTTGTCAGTGTACAGTACACATTGTAATAGAGTTGGCAGCATAGAAAAGAGAACAAGTGCACACTCCTAACACAGTTAGCAGGACTAACTAACAAGCCTGACCAATTCTGGCCATCACCAGTGTAAATCTCTGCCCTGACATCATTCTGATTAAGTTACAGGTCTTTACAAAATGATTGTTATCATGAGTATCACAAGCTCTCATGTTCTGACACAAATTCCTTTAATTGATTCAATTATTGGATATAAGTGAGATTTGTTAAAAGACACACTAAATGGTACAATAACAAATCAAGTTGTCCACTTTTATATTGATTTATTTTCCAGCAAGATATATGAAATGGAATATGAAATCATCCTTTATGGTAATAGTACAACGAGCAAGGACACACACACACACACACACACACACACACACACTAGTGATTAGGGGCAGTGAACACATACACAAAGTGGGACCAGATCCTACCCAGAATCACTGGGTGCCAAGTAAGAGCACACGCTGGACAAGGCATCTTACAAATATAGGACACCACACACTGAGCCAATCACATGCTCACAGCAATGGACACTTTCTGAATCACAAATCCACCTACCAACAAGACACCAGTGAATTATTTCAGATTTGAAAATGCGTTAATGCTTTACTTCTCCTAGACAAAAAATAATTTTTTTAATTTGATGTGGTCTGCACAGTGTCTTGCAGAGTGGTGATGGCATGGTGGTATGACAGGTAGTGTCACTGTCACAGAGCTCCAGGGACATGGGGTTGTGGGTTTGAGCCCCGCTAAGAGAACTGGCTACTCAAAAGCATCCATAGGTGTGAGTGTGTGTCGTCCTGCGTAGGACTGGCTCAAAGTGATTCCGGGTAGGCTCCGGATCCACTGCGACCCTGAACTGGATAAGTAGTATATATATATATATATATATATATATATATATATATATATATATATATATATATATATATATATATATATATATATGAGGTCCTCGGGTTAAGTCAGTCCCGAGTTACGATGTTTCGTGGTTACCACACATCTCCCATTTACTGTATAAAGCCTTGTTTTGACTTAAGTGGTTTTGCATCGTAAACATCGTAATGTGAACTTCGTGTTTAGTGTGCGCGGTGGAAGAATACACGGTTACGCGGCCCAGGACTGAAGAGGACGGCATCACCCCAGTCGCATTGTACGCCATTTTACCTTGCTGCTACGTCATTCTCTCGGATAGGATAAGTGCTTACAGTATGTTATTTACGTAGAGTATTTACGTATGTTCCGACTTACGCCGAAAATCGGTTTATGACGCGACGTAGGAATGGATCAATGTCGTAAGTCGAGGACCCCCTGTATATATATATATATATATATATATATATATATATATAATAACTGGTTGCATCCTCTTTCATCCATAGCATATAATTCGCACTCAATAAGACCATGTGCCATTTAACATATGTGTGACTATAATTTAAAATGCATAGATAGTAACTTCTGCTTTTTACATACTGATAACAAAACTGTGCTTCAGATTATCATTGTAATGCAATGTTAAGTCCATTGTTATATTATTAATACGGTTAGGATTATGTTGTACACTGTGCACATAGAAATGAAGTGATGATCCAAGCACAGCAGATCTATAGTTATATGAACTTTCTGCAAATGCTTTGTGATCACTTAACAACATAACAACAATTAAATATATGCTGGATCAAAGCTAGTGCTCATGGTGGCAGGTATAGACACTACAGTACTTGCAGGCTTTCATAAGAGAGCCACACAGCAGCATGTCTATCGCTGAATTTCCCTTAAGGGTTCAAACCATGATTTTAATGACATACCCCTTGTCAGTAAATGTCACCTGTGGTGGTGACTTCAGAAAGCTGCTATGTGTGTGTGTGTGTGTGTGTGTGTGTGTGTGTGTGTGTGTGTGTGTGAGGCTCTCTGTGTGTATCCAGGGAGGCTGGGGGGCCGAAGTGTGCCGCTCGGCTGCAAAAAAGACTCCACTGAATGGGCATGCAGGAGATCAATGCAAGCTCCTGAAAATCCCATTAGCTTCCAAAGGCACTTGTTGCCTTGGCTTAGACCTTTGCCGACCGTCCTGCCCAGGGCTACATCTCTCTCTTTGTCCACCTTGTCTTTTTTCTTCAATTTCATCACATTAGTTCCAGCGGAAAGCTGGAAATCTGAAATAATTGCAAGCCCTGTGATGCCGGCAGGGCAGAGAGAGTGGGGCAGGGGGGGCTGGGGCAAAAGGGCACATGAAAAAGGAGGCAAATAGTGTACGCTCAAATTGGAAAGGCACCTCTGTTCTCTACAGTTGCAAGGGAGAGAAAATGAACTGAGACTCCATATAACTGCACTGAGGGGGTGTCTTTGTGCAGACGACTTGACATACCAGACTTTTCGAGTGAGAGATTGTCTCAGGCTTAGCACAGATTTCTTTCCCTGCATTTGAACTAATCAAACCCCGAGGTTCACACTTCTACATAGTATACTTATTTGCATTTCCCCCTTATTTTTCTTTCATGCATATCATGTATTAATTCTTATCACAGCCAGAATGAAAGACTGCAAAATAAAATTTTCATTGTTGAGTGTAACTGATTTACTCCGAAAATAAAAAGTTGTAGTATCTTTGTTGTTTGGTTTGGCTGCTTGACCAGGTCAGTACACCTTGGTCAGGATCAGGATGTGTATCCCCTGATGGCTAGGTAGGTAATCTTTAATAACACAAGCACACTGGCACCTTTAAAAAGACTCTTTATATGTTTGTTTTTTTTTTACCAGAAATTAAACATTTTCATTTTTTGTTAATAGGCATTAAAAAATGATATATATATATTAATGTTTTTGGATTATTTTAAAATATATGCAAATGTATTTCATGACATTACATTCCTTAAAATTAATAGTTTAGTAGGGAGTAATTTGTCCCTTATTGTTACCTGCATGTACAAATCGTTAAGCACTCACTTAAAACTGCATCATAATCCATGATCTTGCTTAGGCAAGAACTGTGGGTGAATTGATTTGTACATTTACCCAACTATAATGAAATGTATTGGACTTTTCGGTTTATTGGTGATACAGCAGTATTTGCTGATGTCGTATTAGCCAGTGCATGTTAAATAGGGCCATTAAAGCTACTGTCAGGGAGATAATGTGGAGAGTGGCGAGTACCTGGGGAGTGACACGTGTGAAGCGCCTCAGCTGCCCCTTTGACATCTCCAGTGTGGTCAAGCAGTGGGAGCGGTCATCAATAACTCTGCCAATCAATCCTGCCCTCTCTCTTTCTTATTCATGGCTGAGGAGCCCACTCCACTCTCCACGTAGAGCTTCTGCTGCACATTGGGCTTCCTGTGCTTATTATTGTTGATCCAGAGGAGATCGTTGATCACTCTCCTGGAGGTTTGGAGTGGGACATAGTGTCCATCATTCATCCAGAGGAGATGTCACTGAGTGCTTTTAGATTGGCTCCTGCCATGACTCTGTTAAGGCAATCATTAACACGCTGACTGAAGCCCCCCATTCTAACCGGGCCCACCAACTCTCTTTCACAAGCTAATGTGGTCCGAGCCATCGCTGAATATCTGCTAGATACCCCAGAGATTTTGCCCGGATGCAAGTTGTTTTTGTTTGTTTGTTTTTTGAGTGTGAGTGTGTGTATATGTATTACAATGACATTGCAGTTATTACATGAGCTTTTTGACATTATTTAAGAATGATAACAATGCTTAATGCTTAATCCTACGTTATATGTAGTTTCACAGTAGTGACAAAGCAAATTTCCATTATATATACAATTCCTATCATTTCAGGAGACTAACCCTTTCCCAGAGTGCTGCTGATTCTCAAATGTCTCCATACTCCCTATGTAGGCCACTATGCTGAGTCCTGCAGTGCAAAATATATCATATCTAAGAGTTTCTTAGATATAAGTGAAGGGAAGTGAAGTTGATTAACTGATATCCATAAATAAATCACTGGGTTGTACGTCCTCTTAATTAAGATATCTAAGGCATCTCCGTATTTGAAGAACAGGCCATAAAATTTTATTCAAAAGAGTATAACAACGCCCTGAAAACAAAGGCAAAGGGTCAGGCTAACGAGTCTCTTTTCTCTATGTGAAACAATTGTGAACTTTCACTCATGCAAGTTTTACTGCATGAACTTCTGAACCCATTATTTTGACCACTATGTCAACATAAACTACATACTATTCTGGAACCATGGAAACAGTTAGTTTGTTTACATAATGCCAGAACAAAAGGAATTTATTTATTTAGCCATGAATGGAATGATGCAGTGTGTATGTTGAAGCTCTAACGGCCTTAAATAATACCATTGCTGGTCTTCTTTCCATCTCCAAATTTAGACTGGCTTCTATAGGGGGCAGATCTTTCAATATCAAGGCCACAAAAGATTGGAACACATTACCTCAAACTCTCAATTTCTGTTCCTCATTCTCTTCTTTTAAAACACTTGTTTGTTCCCTCTACATTTTCATAAGCTCCCTCATGCAACTAACTAAATGTTTTTTTTTTGTATTTTTCCCCTTCCCATGTGGAGGTATTTTAAGTCTATATTGTTGTAAAGTGACCTTGATTGCGAGAAAGATGCTATAAAAAATAAATATTATTATTATTATCATCATTATGCAAATGCTGTTTTTAAGCCATGCATCTAGTGTACAACTATATATATATATATATATATATATATATATATATATATATATATATATATAGAGAGAGAGAGAGAGAGAGAAAGAGAGAGAGAGAGAGAGAGAGAGAGAGAGAGAGAAAATCAACTTAAAATTATGAAGAACCTGGGGATTTCACCCAAAAATAATAATATTTTCTGACTATCATTTTTAAGTTTCTGTAGTGGAAATTACTGCATTAACCACTTCCTTAACCATTGCTGCAGTGCATGGCATGGGTTGTACATCTCTGAAGGCACTGTTACTGCTGAACTACAGGTTTTGGAGTAACATGCTGCCATCCAGACAATGTCTATCTGGGAGAAGGCCTTTCCACATTCTGCATGGATTACAATAGAATGGCTCCTTAGTAAAAGTCTAGTTGTTAAAATAGTGGTGAACAAGTGGTGCATTATGAAATTAATAAAACACTGTAATTGAGGCCCAGGCTGTTTTAGAACTGAAAACTGACATCAAAAATGATATCAAAAATAGAAAAACATTTCACTTTCAAAACTACAGTGACTTGTCTCTTCAGTTTCTAAATATTTCAAGTTTGGTGTGATACAACACAGGTATACTTGTTGCTGGCTTCAAATTTACAATTGCTTTTTTAAAAACAATAACATTTCAAAGTTTCAACATTTGTTGTCTTTATACATATACGTATATATATTTTCAGTTGAATATATGGTTTAAATAAGTTTCATATCATTCCATTTGGAATTTATTTACATAGTGTCCCAGATTTTTTGGAAATGGAGTTTGTATTTAAAAATTCTATAAAAAGAATTAATATTTGTATAATTCTGTGCAAACGTTGGGGGATACAGAAAAGTTAACAAATCTAATCATGTTATGTTACAGATCATGTTAATAAAGCTGTACTTTTCAGTACACAGTACACAACTTAAAATTAAGTCATAATAAAATAATGTCATTGTAATGCAACACAGATGCTTGATTTAAAATATTTGCATTTGCCTATGTCATGTACACACAGTAAATCAGCTTTCGATGTATGACCAGCAAAGTTCTAAAGAGGAAAGGGTGAAGGGAATGGAAGGACAGCACTGGTGGACAGGGCAGCCATTACAAAAGCTGATTTCTGTGAAACCTGATCTGTGTGCATTGGTCCAGAATGCTGGGTCTTGTTAGGAGAGGGCTGCAGAGGTGCCACCTTCCAACCAGCCCATTGTCTGTTTGGCGAAGGAAAGGATTATGTGTTGGTGTTTTAAAAAAGCTGGGGAACCAGCACCCCCACCCCCACTCTTTTTAGCTATACTGCATCAATAGCTGCCATACAACTGGATCTTGGATTTTTTTTTTAACTTGCACTGGGGAGCCATGGGCTTCACCCTTCAGGTTGCTCTAGTCACCTGGAGTCTATGCCACCCAGCAGGACACGCTTTCATCTTTTGTTGTGAAGAAGGGAATGGGCGGTGTTTCTGCCAAGCAGCTGGTTCAAGCGGCCTGTTCCCAAACCTCGCCTCCACCCCTTGAAGTAGCACCGACCCCCAGATTCAACCACACTCACCTCCTCAAATGAACATGGTTGGGGTTAATGTTAACTCTAAATACATACAAAATAAATTCATACATCAGAGAATAGTGCTCTAAATGCTAAAAACTCAAAGCCACAATATGCAGCTTTAAAAGTAAAAGCTGGAGCCATCCATCTTATCAAAGCGTGATGAAATTCTTTAAACTGCCAATGTAATACAAAACTTTTTTTCTTCATATTTTGTTCCAACACCTACAATTTCTAATTGTTACTACAATACTAGCAATGCTCTAGAAGTGTGTTAATAACTGCATGCAGTCTACCATAGTGCACTAGTAGTATGCTAATACATGCTAAATGCTGAAGGTAAAAGGCAATGTTACTAGTATTAAGGCAGTGTAAGTTAAATCCCCAACTTAAAACTCTACCTCAGACCTCTAGTTTTATTCACACACTGCTTCTTTCCGGAGGCAAGCAGCATCGGGTGCAGAGTGTTGGACTCTTTTTATTGGATAAGTGGAGTGCCTTTGTGCTTTTGAACTGGAGATAGCCTGTCAGGCTCTTAATCACTGCCTCTCCGAGGTAACCAGTGTTCTGAGGCTGAGGATAAAGAAGCCGCAGCCTATTCAAGGAGCTGTTGATCTAGACCTCATTGTGTTCACCACCATGGCTTGGGCAAGCAAGGTAAACAAATGGCAAACAAAAGGCGGTGCTTCACAGCAAAGCGGGCTCCATGGGGGGTTCACATCCTGAGATCAGACTAGGCTCCTAGACCCCCACCACAACCATGCCGGCGTCTCACCTACACACAGTGTGTTGGTCCCTCCATGTCACCTGCCAGACTGCCACGAACTCATAGGGACTCCAGCAGGAGCCTGGCACAATTAGCACCATGATCACATGATCATGTCATCACCTTCCCCAGAGGAATGCCAGCTGATAAACAGATCTTGATTTCTTCAGATCAAAATGTGTTTAGTTGGCTTGGCATCAGCACTTATATTTGGTCATTTGCCCCACGTTCCTGGCAATTTTATTGGAAATTTAGGAAACATGTTTTAATGTGTTAATATAACACTAGGTAATTTTTTATGATGTATGAGTGAATATTTATGAGGCAATTAAATCTGTAATTCTGTAACATATGTTTACATTTTTAATTTAATAATTTTATTATTATTATTATTATTATTATTATTATTATTATTATTATTATTATTATTGCTTTGGTGGTTATAGTACGATTATAAATGCCCGAGTAATGTACAGTTTCACATTTGATCATATCTGTGTTTTTTGTGCTTTTCTGAAAGGCAAAATAAGTTATTGTGATATTGTATATTAATATGATTATATTGTACTTCAATTATATGTATAATAAAAATAGACCAGAACTAAGGGGACCAGTAATTTGTGAAGGGAATGTAGCACTGCCTGGTAAGATCACCGTCATCATTACCTTCATCATCATCATCATCTTCATCATCACCATCATTATTACTGCAGGAAAATGATAACACTGCAGTGGAAATAGGAATCACAGAGATACTATTACTTATAGTAAATTATTTACTACACTAGAGCAAACGATGCCATTTGGTTAGTACATTTATATGCAGTGAATGTGTGTGTGATTACTTAGGCATAGAGTTTGCATGATGCTGACTGGCTATGATGCTAGTTTTTTCAAGTAAAATGATCAAGTCAACTTTATTCAACTTTTTTAAATATAGCACCTGTATAACTGTCACTCAGGAAGCTACTGTGAAAAAATTTACATTAATAAAACCTAACAAACAAAAGGAACAATATTGAGTATGTGGGACATTGCTTAAATTTAATGTTATTCCAAACTATTCTTTCAGCTGGTTGACAATGGGCCAGCAGACCTCTCTATCCGTGAATTTCAGTTTCACCAAGTTTAACCAAAAGGAGAGTTTAAAAAGACAGACAAGGGGAAAAGAGGCGAAACATTGGTATTATGGTGCGGATGCCATCTTTTATACCCCTGAAAGCCCTCCCCAGATGGCAGCGGAGAAATTCGCAAAAAAGGCATTCGCCTTTTTACAAAGCAATCTAATTGAGAACAAACTGTCATTGAATTGGAAGGGAGCATGACGACAGGCCGTAGTGGGCTGCCCTCCAGTTCCTGTGGATGCTGCAGGGGGCCTGGTAACGAGGCGGACCACAGCTCCGGGCCCCTGACTCTCTGAGCCTTGGAACTCTTCAGGGCCGCTGACTGACATGAGAGGCTGCCACAGATAACACGCCAAACAGCCCCCCACAATACCCTTTCACTTCAGCACACAGCTCACACTCAATGGACTGTTACGTTTCAGTCAGAGAGGGAGGCAAATAGAAAGGGTTTTTATGTCTGAGGGCTGTTTTTTTAGCATGTGATTCTCCAGAGGTATGTGAAAGCTATTTTATCAGTAAACAAATTCAGATTTCTTTCCTTTGGGAGCTGGTGGTTAGTGTTATTTCTGAAGATTTTCACTATTTTCGATAGCTATTCATTTGATAGCATGTGTTTTTGCTTTTTTACACTTTATATATAACACTGATTATGAATGTAAGAATGCTACATGTAAATGTCACTTTCTAAGTTCTGCCACAATTTTCCTGAATATATTTTACATGAACTAATTTGGGGTTGTTTATCATAATGGCATGGGGGTTAACAACAAAAATTAAGATACATGGTTTTGACAGCTATAGCCCTTTATATACTTGCATAAGTCCAACTCTGATAGAAAGGAGTCCAGACTTGTGGGTTATGTCTTAAACCATTAATCAAAAATGTTAATCTTCACTAGATACTTAGGAAACATTGTAGGACTGAAAAAAAAAAGACAAGAAGAGAGAAAGTTGTGCAAATGTGCACACATGAATTGGCATGAATGCTCATTGAATCCTGCACAATGCAGGCTGGAGCGAGTGTCAGTGGCCTTACTCATCTCACTGCCTTATTTTGGAATAGGAGACAATGGCTAAAACCCAGAGAGAATTGTGAATGAATGAACAAAAAAGTTACCCCTCAAAATTATGAAAATGAGCCAAAAGAAGGAGTACCTCCTCTTCCAGTGACCATCAATCATTCCACAGTCTCCAGTCACCAACCCAAAGCAATCCATAGGTATTTAAAAGCTTGAGGCATCACTCAAAATGCCCACCCTGTTCAACTGTCACTTTAAGAGTAATTGCAGCATCAGTCATTTTTTGGACTGTGTCACTAAATGTGTGTAATGTATGAAACATTTAGACTGAGGGAACTTCGGCCTGACTATGCACATTTATTCAGTTTAACATGTTAATAATGATCGATTAAATGAGAGGCCTACAAGCACTCAGCTGTAAGTTGGTCAGTTAGTTTAATATATCCTTTTACAAAGTGAGAACAGACAGGCCCTGCAGGAGGGGAGGCCGGCCGTGGCCGTGTGTCACGCCGCCCATTGAGGAGATTCATGTTTGTGTATTTTATTTTGTTTTGTATAAACAACGGGCCTACGCGTTACCTTTATCGGTCGTGCTGCGTCCTGATTATTCCTCCCTTAAGTCCTCCCATCTGTCCCTGGATTCTGTGGCTAGAGCCTCTTTCAAAGTCCTGACAGGGAGTAGAAGCAAAAAGAGTAAACTGGTAGGGGGCCTTCATTTCGCACCAATCCTCGATTGTGCCCTTCTAAACCAAAGCACTCTTCTATAGCTTTTTGATAGGCTTTCAATCCCAGCCCCACTGACAAGGTTTTCTTTAGGAGGAGTAGGAGTTGTGGCTTTTTTGGTGTTGGGGCGGGGGGCTTACCACAGAGATTTAAGGGAGTGCTGAAGTAATTTTTTTTGGAAGGGGGGCAGGTGGAGGGGGTGGTGGTGGAAAGTAAAAACTGCAGCAGATGGGGCTGATTGTGCTCTCTACGCAAATTAAGGAGCGAGACATCTGCAGCCGCAACATACTGGTGGTCTGAGGCAATTAAGGCAGGGGAATGGGTAAGGGGTAAGGGGGGAGTGTGGGGGGAGTTCAAGGGAGAGAAGAGCACAGGACAGGGGAAAAGACAGTCCTGCCTGCCGGTGCATAGAGATGGACTCAGGCTCACATTACAATGAGGCTGGCTACAATAGAGCGAGCCAGCCAAGAGGAGAAGGGGGTGCAGTGGCTTGTGTATGGGGGGTTGAAGATTAATGTACGAAGAAGCCAGCAACAACACACAACGCTCAGCCAAAATACAAGGAGGGGCCTTTGGAGCCAGCCCTGCGTCCGGCCCAAAGCCTGAGTTATAAAGTGTGTCCTTTTCTCCCATCTTCCCCATTTGAGCCCCACAAGGTCACTTACTGAGGTGACAGCTTAGACGCTCACTGTTGTGGATTTAATGTGGAGTGTTTCTCCCCGCTTTTTTTTTTGGTTTTGTCCTCTGTTCGGCCCGTCCCCCCTCAGCTCCGGTGAGGTGACTGACAAAGCGAGGTCATCACCGGGATTAGACCCCTTTTACATAGCTTTTATTTATGGACTGGGCACTGGGGGGGATATTTGGGACAGGAGAAGAATGCCTCCATGGTATTTACAGGCCCCACTCTCTAGGGATATGTGTGCAACAATGCAAGTCCATTGCAGATTTGCATAACTCAATCTCATCTGAACACAGCCAAAGTTGTTTTAAATAATTGGGGCGACTAACAGGATGCAATTGTTGTCTAAGTGGGCAACTAACCAGAGGCAAATCATACTCTCATTAACACGTGCAGAGGACAGAATAACAACAAACCTTTATGACAACTGATGGTTGTTTGCATAAGCCCTTATAAAATATATGTAGGTTTATGTTAGTTGCAGTAAAAGGAGTATTTAGGAATTGTGCAATTCAAAAACCTATTTACCGTTACTGTATATCCTATTGTCAGTGTTGTAACATCTTGTTAATATCAACTGGGAAATACTTTGCATGAAAGACAAACTGTTCTCATCTTTAAATGTTATCATAAAGAGAATTCGTTCTAGATCATCGTGAACTCTTTTCTACTGGTCCATTTACCACAAACCGTTTGCACATGAGCCAGAGCAAGTAGTCATTTATTAAAATATATATATATATATATATATGTGTGTGTGTGTGTGTGTGTGTGTGTTAAAGTAAACAACTAAAAACTAAAAAAAATCTAAATCAAGAGTAGCATTTTTATAACATTTTAAAAACATTAAGGTAATTAAATTAAAATTATTCACACTGTCTTCTAAGAGAAATAACATGGAAAAATACATTAATTTAAATGTCCTGCATGTCACCGTATTAACATGTGTTAACTACTCAAACCCCACAGTCAGATTAAGAGGGCTTGGTCTGTGGCCATCCAATTCGGCTCCTAATTGCTAAGCCAATAGTCAACTATAATGGACGTTATCTGAGAGGCTCCTTGTCTTTGAAAAAATGCTACTCAGACAAAAGTCCCAATTACTTCCAATTGTCATGGGGCTTGGAAAGAGGCAATGCCTCCTCAGGATTGAAACGAGATCCTGTTTAGTGTTAATTCTGTGGTTCTATCACCTTTTCTTTTCTTCTTCTTCTTCTTGGATAAGGCTTGCACTCCAATTGTGAGACTTGCTGCTGAAATACAGTCGAATGGGTGTGGAGTCTTCTTCCAATTCCAACTGAAGGAGTTTGCTTTCAAAGAGACAGCAGCGGATCCTTTTGAAAGGTGCAGGCAGTTCAGAAAGTGCCGAGCTTACTCATCCATGGATTCAATGAAGCCTTTCAGAGCAGAGCTACTCATACACAGACAGTCTTAACAAGTGTTTGCTCACAAGAGGGTGCCTAGTATGAGAATGCCCAGCCTTGTGTTTCATCACTTGACAACTGTCCATCATCTCAACATGGGTCTTTGTGAAGTAATTCTGAAGACAATTTAAGACAGGATCCAAAACACACACAATTAGACTCAAAATACAAATGTTTCTGACATTTCTGTCTTCTTCAACCTTAGTTGTAAATATATGGGGCCGTTATATTCTTAACATAAAGGTTCTAAAAATATTCTTGACTTGGATTTATAGGTTTAGGAAAACAATTGAATTGGTGTAGAACAGTTGGTATATTTGATGTTCTATAAACTTTTACAAGATTTCCAAAGAAACATTTTGGATTTGGGTATATGTAGTTCAGGAATGGCCCAGTGAAAAATGTCTCCATAGATAGATCTATGGAATATAAAATATGAAAACACACATAAAAATGGGTGATCCAGTTTAGACACAAACTCAGAGCAAAGGGAAATACCATGACTTTCTCCCACAACTTTTGTCTAAAATTGGATCTGTTATATACATACACACACACACACACACACACACACAAAAGTCCACCTCTTACTTCGCGTACTGTTCTAAAAGGACCAGGACCCCCCAAGGTACCCCCCCACAGCAGGTATTATTTCTATATATACCTTCCAGGAGGGTGTGTTCCCGCAATGCACCCAGTAATTCTGGGTAGGCTCAGGATGGGGTGCCAGTCCTTCACAGGGCAACACACACACTCACACATTCACTCACACACTCACACCTACGGACACTTTTGAGTTGCCAATCCACCTACCAATGTGCGTTTTTGGACCATGGGAGGAAACCAGAGCACCCAGAGGAAACCCATGCAGACACAGGGAGAACACACCACACTCCACACAGACAGTCAACCGGAGCGGGACTCGAACCCACAACCTCCATGTCCCTGGAACAGTGTGACTGCAACACTACCTGCTGCACCACTGTATACAAACCGGATTGGGACACTAAACAAATTGTGAATACAAACTGAATGCAATGATGTGGAGATGGCAAATGTCAATATTTTATTCGTAATAGAACATAGATGACAGATTAAAAGTTTAATCTCAGTAAATGTAACATTTTAAAAGAAAAATATGTTGATTCAAAATTTCACAGTGTCAACAAATCCCAAAAAAGTTGGGACAAGTAGCAATAAGTGGCTGGAAAAAGGAAATTGAGCATATAACGAACATCTGGAAGACCAATTAACACTAATTAGGTCAATTGACAACATGATCGGGTATAAAAAGAGCTTCTCGGAGTGTCAGTGTCTCTCTGAAGCCAAGATGGTAGGAGGATCACCAATTCCACCATTGTTGCGCAGAAAGATACCAGAATGATGTTACCCAGCGTAAAATAGCAAAGACTTTTAAGTTATCATCATCAACCATGCATAACATCATCAAAAGATTCAGAGAATCTGGAACAATTGCTGTGTGTAAGGGACAAGGCCGTAAAACTCTACCGGATGGTCATGATCTCCAGGCCCTTAAACGTCACTGCACCTCAAACAGGAATGCCACTGTCAAGGAAATAACAGAATGGGCTCAGGAATACTTCCAGAAAGCATTGTCAGTGAACATAATCCAACGTGCCATCCGCTGTTGCCAAATGAAATTCTACAGTGCAAAGAGGAAGCCATGTCTAAGCAAGCTCCACAAGCTCAGACGTTTGCACTGGGCCACAGGGGTCTTTTAAAATGGAGTGTGACAAAATGGAAGACTGTTCTGTGGTCAGATGAGTCACAATTTGAAGTTCTTTATGGAACACTCGGACGCCATGTCATCCGGACCAGAGAGGACAAGGCTAACCCAAGTTGTTATCAATGCTCCGTTCAGAAGCCTGCATCACTGATGTTATGGGGTTGCATGAGTGCTTGTGGCATGGGCAGCTTGCATGTCTGGAAAGGCACCATTAATGCAGAGAACTATGTTCAGGTTCTAGAGCAACATATGCTCCCATCTAGACGTCATCTCTTTCAGGGAAGACCCTGCATTTTTCAACAAGATAATGCCAGACCACATTCTGCAGCAATCACAACACCATGGCTACGTAGGAGAAGGATCCGGGTACTGAAATGGCCAGCCTGCAGTCCAGATCTTTCACTTATAGAGAACATTAGGCGCATCATAAAGATGAAGGTGCAAGAAAGAAGGCCCAAGACGATTGAACAGTTAGAGGCCTGTATTAGACATGAATGGGAGAGCATTCCTATTTCTAAACTTGAGAAACTGGTCTCCTCTGTCCCCAGACGTCTGAGTATTGTAAGAAGAAGGGGGGATGCCAAATGGCCTTTTCCCAACTTTTTTGGGATTGGTTGACGCCATGAACTTTTGAAACAACATATTTTTCCCTTAAAATGATACATTCTCTCAGTTTAAACTTTTGATCTGTGATTTGTGTTCTATTCTGAATATAAGATTAGATGTTGGCACCTCCACATCATTGCATTCAGTTTTTATTCACAATTTGTTTAGTGTCCCAACTTTTTTGGAATCCGGTTTGTGTGTGTGTATGTCTATATATATATATATATATATATATATACAAAACTGAATAGTCACAAAAACTAGACTCAGTAAAAAAAACGCATACAGCAACTGAAATAATCACAATAAACCATTAGGCATGACTACAGAGACAGAGCTTATATAAGTAAACAAGGTTCTACACCTGTGAACTGCAGCCAGAGTGTGGCTAAGGAAAACTGGAGGAAATAGACTCAAGACTAAACCAAACAAAACCCAGAACAAACCGGGAATAAAACCTGACATCTGACATTAAGTGTCACTGTAAAGCTACAAAGCAAAATATTTAAATATGCTACATTAAGTAGTTGAAATAAAGAATATATTTCACAAGCTTAAAGTTTCCAGGTTTGTTCTAGAACAGCCAAACCTCATTACAAGAAAATGATGTAATTGAGCTGCTTATAACAGTATTAGCAGAATCCCACAAAAGTGCTAGAAGAAATTAACATTACTACAAAGGGTTTTTCCCCTTGGAAACAAATTTTAGATGAGTCATTTTGATACTTTCTAACTACTTTAGCATTGTAGCCCTTGAGCTAAACATAGGAAGCTCACTTTGTCTTCACGCTTTTACAACTGTATTGTTCGAAAAAACATTTAAATTAGATTTTCACTGGACCATTTCTTAAATAGTGAGTGTAGACTACAGTGATACGACACATCTGAATTGTTGTATCAAAACAGCTACAATATAAATGGATCAACCTGTTGACATGGTTTACAATAAGCCTTTACAGAAGACCCTCCAAAAGAAGCCAGTGAGTTTAAAAGTTCAGACATTCAGACGAATGTGGATTCAGACGTGCAGGAGACAAGCGGTCACTATAGTTTTGTTGAATTCTGTGTTTTTCAGCAGCCAAGCAACTTGAACGCTAGCTCATGATTTAGGGCTTTTTGGCTCTTGTTCCCAGTGAGCGAGTACCACCCTGAGGATATTTTTCCTGCTGCCTTTGGAGGGGCTGATGGTTCTTATAATTGTTCACTGGCGTGAATCAGCCATCACAAAACACTAGAGCACATTGAGAGCCCTGGCAGAGGGCAGCAAGAAGGTGATGAAGTGGCAGTGAGAATGAACTTAATCCCCTAAGCTCTTGTTGGGGCTTGTCTTTGCTCTCCCTCCTTCCCCTAGAAAAGACCCCAACCTCACAAAGCAACTCAAACAAGAGCCCCCCAGTTTGAATCTGCAGAAGAAAAAAAAACTCATGTACATTCAAGCCACCTGGAAGGATTGCAAGACATGTTTCTTTTATATTTCACTGGTAATATGCGAGTATTTTATGAGTAAACCTGTAAATCAATTTCTAACCAAGAAAAAAATTCTATTGCAACTACAGAATCAGCTTTGATGCAAGGTTCAGCTTGTAAAATCACTTGCTCAAGAATACAGAAATGTTCTATTACATAATTAACTCTAAGTGAAAATATTGTAAAATGTAGGTGCATCAGTTTGACTGTGCCATAATAACAGCACTGTGTCGGGTCAGGGATACGTGTTTACTGTATTATTTACACTCAAGAAGAGCCATTAACAACAAAAATATGTCAAACAATGCAGGTTGCATTCCTTTTCATTCATTTCTTCTTGCTTTGAGTGTATTAAAGAAATCTGCAGATATTTTTATTACACTTTCTTATAAAGTTTAGTTTAAGGGGTTGACTGTAGTTTGGAGGTCAATTTTGTAAAATTTACTGCAATATTTTATGCTTAAAGAAGTGTCCTAAGTTAAATCCAGACACATTGACCTTTTATACCCAAAGGGAGAGTTTCACTCCGGGAAGGAATTGCTTTAGTCTGAAGCTACTTTGAAGGTGTCTAGTTAAAAGCTGGCATAATGAGATTACTCCTAAAGTTAAATCTCCCCAGAAGACACTTTTGATTGACTGATCCTCTGTACTTTCGGTCAATTCCTGTTTTTATCCCAAGTAGCAATCCTCTTGCTTCACCACACTTCTTTGAATAATACATTTTATTCTTTTTGCACATACTTTGATTAAAACTTCATATTTGGTGAGGCCATTTCGATACTTAGTTGATAAAATATAGCAACATCTGCAATATAATCTTCAAGCTGCTGTTGATCACAGTAACTCTGTACATGTGTGAGCCACATGGAACCAAAATATCACAGATTCATATTTTGGTACAGTTGATAAAAGCTGCACTAGTGCAGAACCTCAAAAGACACCAAAGTTAAAGTTATATTGATAATGTTGATTAATCACACTTATCTGTCAGTTTGACTTAACAGCCTTGTTAAAATGTTACCAAAATTTTTTTTTTATGTATACCATTACATAATGTATTTGTCAGAAAAAAGGGAAAGTTTGTTTTTGGAGACAGTTATTCTCATATAGTTCATAATAGACTTTGTTGTTCTTGTTCTTAGTTTGTAACAAGTTACGAAGCAGTAAGATACATGTTTTGTCCATTTTCCTTACTATGCTGAATAACTCAAATAATAGATAGCCATAGTGTAGCTGAGACATGGATATTATCCATTCATTTATTCATTATCTGTAAGCGCTTATCCAATTCAAGGTCACGGTGGGTCCAGAGCCTACCTGGAATCATTGGACGCAAGGCGGGAATACACTCTGGAGGGGGCACCACACAGGGCAACACACACACTCACACCTACGGACACTTTTGAGTCACCAATCAACCTACCAATGTGTATTTTTGGACTGTGGGAGGAAACTGGAGCACCCGGAGGAAACCCACGCAGACACAGGGGGAACACACCACACTCCTCACAGACAGTCACCCGAAGGAAACCCACGTAGACACAGGGAGAGCACACCACACTCCTCACAGACAGTGACCCGGAAGAAACCCACGCGGACACAGGGAGAGCACACCACACTCCTCACAGACAGTCACCCGGAGGAAACCCACGCAGACACAGAGAGAACACATCACACTCCTCACAGACAGTCACCCGGAGGAAACCCACACTGACACAGGGAGAACACACCACACTCCTCACAGAGAGTCACCCAGAGGAAACCCACGCGGACACAGAGAGAACACACCACACTCCTCACAGACAGTCACCCGGAGGAAACCCACACAGACACAGGGAGAGCACACCACACTCCTCACAGACAGTCACCCAGAGGAAACCCACACAGACACAGGGAGAGCACACCACACTCCTCACAGACAGTCACCTGAAGGAAACCCACGCGGACACATGGAGAACACACCACACTCCTCACAGACAGTCACCCGGAGTGAACCCACGCAGACACAGGGAGAGCACACCACACTTCTCACAGACAGTCACCCAGAGGAAACCCACACGGACACAGGGAGAACACACCACACTCCACACAGACAGTCACCCAGAGGAAACCCACGCAGACACAGAGAGAACACACCAACTCCTCACAGACAGTCACCCGGAGCGGGAATCAAACCCACAACCTCCAGGTCCCTGGAGCTGTGTGACTGCGACACTACTTGCTGCGCCACAGTGCTGCCCACATGGATGTTATAATATCTTTAAACATTTAAACGGTCTGTCAGAATCAGCTTTGGATATAAACTGGGGCTATGAGGCTAAATGAGCTGATCAGTAATTAAAGATTATACCACTAGTTAACTTCTTGAAAATTGCACATAACTTGTTGCCTACAGTAAACTAGTGCCTACAGTTTATTAGAAACAACTGTTTAAATCTGAAGAAGAGCTAAAAGAACAAAAAATGTATAGGATTGATGTCCTTTCCCCTCATCACTCAGAGTAATGTTAAATAAAACAGACACATCTTAGCTGACATAACAGAAACAAGAGTTAGAGTTCAAAGCTCTAAGTGTGTAGAGCGGTCTAGTAATGTTGCTTTAGAGGCAACCCAAAGGATGGCCTTGTATGTCTCAAAAGTAAGCATATACTACCCTTTATTTTCCATGCTGTCATCATGTGATGAAGAAGGCTTATTAAGCAGGTGACTAAACTCTGTAAAGATTTATAAAAGAAAAACTGAAAGATACATGGACAACAAGTTTGTTTTGGTTGAAGGTGGAAATGTGGAAATTAGCCAGACCATAATTTTATGACAATGCAATTACGTCCTTAATCTGTATTGAGTTACAGCATTATACTAAATGATGTAAATTATCTGTATGTAAATGTCAAAAACAGATATATTAGTGGTACACAGCAAGGCATTGAAGCTTTGTTTCAGAGCACACACGATCAGAGTCCATTTTCAAAAGTAGTCATATATTTCAGTATATTCTTTCAGTTTCAGAAACATGTGGTATATAAAAAAAGTAATTAAAAAAACAAAACAAAAATACCTTTTGCAGTTAGTACAGTCCCACCATAAGCTTTAAAACACTGAATACATTTTTTTAACACTAATTACAATACTGACTGAACTGTGTTCTGAAATGCCACATAGCAAAAAGGATCTGTGAAAAAATGTAAAACAAATCTTTTTCCATCTGAGGCAGAGGATCAACAGGGAAGGTACATACAATGACTCGCAATATAAAAATAACATCGGACAACAATTTTGCATTGGTAAAATACAGTATTAATATCATGCAGTAGCAAACAGATCTTATTAATATGCAGCAGTGTTCTGTACAAAATAAATGTCTGTAGAAAACATTACAGTTTCAAGATTGTCAAGCCATTATGTGCTAGAGCTACACTGCCCTCTACTGCTCAAAATCAAACCCAGAGAAAGCCCCAGCTTCTCACATCATCGGCCACATCACATCCTACGTCTGAACACTGAGGAATGCTGGCGAATATATAAATAATTCAATAAATACAATAAATTGTACATGCAACAACTAGGTGAAGATCCCAGAACGGATACATCTTTCTAGTAAAGCATTCATTATACACATTCATTCATTTGCTGTACAGAAAATAATGATTTTCTATTTGGCAGGACTACCTTTATGTATAAAAAGTCAACACTTGAAAATAAAATAAAAATGGATGCTGTGATGGACTTGCACCCTGTCCATAGTACATTCCTGTCTTGTGTCCAAAGATTCTGGGTAGGTTTAAGACCCACTGCAACCCTGATCAGGATGAAGTGTTTGCAGAAATTGAACAAATGAATGAATTAATGCAAGGATGAATGGATGTAAAATGCTCCATTCTAGTGACAATTACCAAATCAGATTTATTTACAGTGGTGATGATAGGACCCTGACATCTGAATCATTTAATGCCTCTTCAGTTTACACTTTTATATTTTTACCATACTTCAACACAACAAATAAAAACCATGAAGATCACTAATACATGTGTTTCAGAACCTAAATACAGTGGTAGTTTTAATACTGTAGACCCCTTTGTTCCCATCACAACCAAAGTTAAGAAGACTGCATGCTTCTCTGTAATGAACCATATCACACCTTAAAGACTAAATTATGAAGACATATTGAAAACATTTTAGTTTTAATTGAGATGATATCTGTTTTCAATTTGGTGCAAAATGTCTTGTAAAACTCCCAGGTACACAAAATTGCAAATTTTTAACTATAATTCTGTTAGAAAGATTGAATATATACAGTACAGTAGTATTTCAGTGATACCTCATTCATATAAAACAAACATACACACATCTAAAATGGATAGTGCTTTGGTACATGTTTGCAGGTTTATTTTAGTTACATTTACTGATATCTATCACATTGGTACACGTTGGTCACTTCATTACAGAGCAGTTTGACAGTTCCATCTCAACTCAGTTCAGGTGAGACCCTCAGTACTGTGCTGTTCTTCGATCAGTACTTTTTTGAAGACTGGAGAGTTCCTGCAGCAGTAGTTCCCGTGATGGACTGTGTGATCTGTGCCTGCTGCGGAGGTCCTCCTGCACTAGCGTGTCCAGAGAGCCCCCAGGTGTCAGCAGCCCTTCTCCACCAAGAGTTCGCACTGGGTTGGGGCCAATCATGCGATCCAGAGAGCTGGTCTTCCTCTGGCCAAGGCTGGCGGGCCGGGCCGGAACCTCAAGGGTCTCGGCATGGGTGCTGGTGCGGAAACTCGTTTCCAGAGATTTCAGCACCTGCAAACTGAAGTCCCCAACCTCCTCATACAGAGGCTCTGGGCTTTCATCTCGCTCCTCCACTGAGTCCTGCTGCACCTTCATAGGCTAAACACAAATCAAGTTATTGTGGATGTAGAGGTGGGCCGTGCAGTAGTATCTCAGTATAAATATATGTGATTTTATCTGTGCTTCATGCTGTGAGGGCAAATAGAAATCTTTGGTTTAATCACTGTTTTTACAGGATCTTACAATACAAACTAGACTTCACTTTCTTTGGAAACTCCAGATAATGGGCTGAAAATGTAATTAAATGGCTTGCAATGCTTGTAGTCCAGTAAATATACTAAAAAAAAACACTGAAATTTAATTTTAATACATATCTAATCAAATATAATAGATGCATTCAGCATTCGCAGACTCCACCTAAGATGCAAATACTGGCAAATTTCAATATTAATTGGATATCTAAGAGACCATCTACTATTGTGAGTTTATATTAGTGGTATTTAGGCATTCACTGAAAGAATGTATCCTCCATATGCATTCATGTGGTTTCCTCCACTGAGTTGAACCTGTTGTTTCAGTATCACAGTGACAATCACAGTGACAACCTTAGGATAATTGCCGAATACACTGGGAACAAAAGAAAAAAGGCAGCTAACAATTTGCTTGTAAATGCCTTAGGTTTGGGATCCACCAGAGGCCATAGCATTTTCTCCACAAAACACAAGCACAGGCCAGAGGCCCAGCCTGCCCTCAAGGCTACAGCCACAGAACAATGCAGTGGAACAATTCTTCCACCCTGCGCATCCTGTTGTCTTCACTTCAGACATTCAGTCCTACATCCTGACGGTGTCAGATCAGGAAACCTTAGTTTCCAACAGGAATGGGAGTGCCAAGGAAATCAGGAATTCCTCAGTTAAAGAGAAACTGTTCAGCAAGGGCTATCAGTGATCATTCAACAAATGCCAGAGATAACTTGTTGAGTTAACATCATGATATATTACATTTAAAGCTCACAGTTCAGAGGAATATTCAAATAAAGCGAAAGGTTTATGAATGACTGTGTCATAAGATAAAAGAAACAGTATCGTATAGAACCTACTACATTATGTGGTTTTAGTTTTTAAGCTTCTCACTTGTTTATTTAACATTTTATAACATATTTGCTATATATTACGATTATTTTAGTTATATTTCTTGTTCTGTAAAAACAACGGAATAACTATGGATCTTACTCTACTTCAAATTAAGCATTGTATTTTCTGCAGTGTGCCTTGAAAAATGCAGAAACCTCAGGAGAATCTTCAGCAGAAACTAATTAAACATTAACATTATAATAATTGTCATGTTTACAGTGTGAAAGCTTCAATTTTTAGGGAATCAAAAGTAATTAATTTGTGACATGTGTCTGCATTGGTAGGCATACTTACAAAGTACATCGACAGTGTCCTTCTATCATGAAGCTTTCTCTGCAAGCACAACAAGAAAACAAGAAAACAACTCATCAGCCTCTGGTCTCCAAAAAGTAATCAATGTGTGCTTTACATGCGCTGCCATAAGAGGGAGCCAAAGCAACAGAGTGTGCATTACCAGAGTCTTGTTAGCAGACAGCATGGTTGTGTTGGTGTTGCTCTCCTCTCCTCTGATGGGCACCAAGGGCATGGTGCCAAATTTCTGCTTGGAGATGTCAGAGGAGGAGTGGCGTCTCATCACAGGAGGCCTTAAGTCATCGTTCTGAGAAAACCAATCAAAAATCAGCATACAGTAACAAGAGCTTCAAACTACTAATGAATATATGATATCGAAAGTGATCTCCAAAGGCTTATGTTGCATGCCTGTGCTTTTAAAAGACTCGTCATCCAATCCCAAAGCTCAGTTTCACTGGAGCAACTCAGGTACCTGCCGAGGTGAAGAAAGTGGTCACTGCCCATTATGCAAACATACAAATTAAAGGATCTATACAATTTGTTTCAGAAGGATATACTTACATCTGATGTTTGTCGATCATCACAGTGAAACCCCACCTGCAGAAAAGAATCCATCAGTTAATAAGAATATCATATAGTGTCAAACACTGTGGTTCTCTATCCCAGTCCTGTATGCTTGACAAAGGCTAAAAGGAGCTTGAATCAGACGTGCCCAACGGGGAAAAGTACAAAAATGTTCCTGGACTGGAATTGGGAACCACTGGTTTAGCATTTAAATGCCATAAGAAAATACTGTCTTACTTTGTAGGGGCTTTCAACTTCTTTCGTATACCAATGTAAATCTTCATAGTTTTCAGTAGCCACTCTTTTTCTGGTTTGATGCTCTGTAAAAGTTACATAATACACACAGAAAGCAGCTCAGTACATTTCAAATTCAGCTATATTGGCCTCTGACTATAAAGCTGAACCTGCAGACTGTGGACAAGCTGTTGATGAGCAGCAGACATACTTTCTTATCCTTCATTAGGATTAACTTATGGTCTCGGATCTGGAAGGTACGCTCCTGGAATTTTGTCCCTTGCAGGAGTTTGGGGGGCTCCTCTCGACATTTCAAAACTCCAAATTTTACAATCTCACTCTTGTATGCTAAGAGATAAAAACAAAACAGAAAATCATGTGTATCACAATACTTCTTTTTAGTTTACAATGTAAAAATGTGTTGTAGACTAAAACTGATCTTGTTTTCTTTTATTCTAGCATATTATTCATTAATATGCAAGGTCTTAATAATATATAACTGATTGTAATCACCTGTAAAGATGTCGATGGCCTCTCCTCTGGGCACCTTCTTTACTAATAAATATGCTGAACTAGGATCAGCCATCTTACACCACTGGAGCGCTTGTTCAAGAACCTTCTCTTTAGGGTGAAGAGGCCTCTCTGTGATTAAAACATATAATTATAATTTTGTCAACAGTATTTAAAGAAATGTGATAAATAATAATATAAATGAACAGGAAGAAAGTTCTGCTCTAACACTATGTACTCTGTTATATACATTTGCTTACTGTACATTACCTTATTATTTCTTACTTATTTATAGTTTTTTATTATTCCTTAAAAACGTAATGTTCTTTTGAACTATAGAGTATAGCACCCAAATGTATTTGTATATGTGACAATGAAAATAAACAAATTCTAATTCTAATATTATTGCTATAAGTTTTGATTAATTATAACTGGTTTGTGTTGTCTAATGTCCAGTTGCCCTTTCATATAAGTGGACTGGTAAAGATTGATTTACCAAGCTCTCCGTCCTCGATGACTTCAAATGTCATCCACACATTCTCACCAGCAGGAACATTTCTAAGATATAGCACCTGGTTTGTCAGCTCCTCAGCACACATAGTGGGAGAAACCTATGTACAGAAACACAAAGCTTTATACACTTATGGCACACACTTAAAAACAAAATGAACACTGTAAACACAGCTAAATTTCAACACCAAAAGTTAATCATCATTGACAATTCACTTAAGTCTTTATCTAGCAGACACTAGAAAAGTGAAGTGCTATATTCTGGGTAAAACTGGACTTACTTTCAGAGTGATGCAGCAGTCTGGGGTTTTGTCCTCCAGATACACCTCAATGATCAAGTCTCCAGCCTGGGAGAGCTGGATACAGTGGGAAAACATGCACCATAAGGTCTGCTAACACAAGTTCAGAAATGTCTAGGAAAGTAAGGAGTATTATTATACCTGTGTGTCCTTCCAGGTTGTGATGAGACTGATCTCCAGTTCAATCTGGGTTTGGTGCTCCTCGTCGATCTTGAGAGCAAGTTTAAATAATCATTAACATATAACAATCTGATAATTATTTTAACTTCATCTGAAAATACCAGCTGCAATGAAATTACCAGTTATTTAAACTCATTAATACAGATATTAAAATAATATAAATTACATTGTAGCATTACAAACGGCACTTATAATGATCCATTGTCCAGAGTTCTTTTACTCACATCAAAGACATACAGGTAGTTGTCAATGAGATCCTCTACGATTTTCACCTCATGCTCCCCTTTCCCATCAGTCTGAAAGAGGCTGGGGGCGAATAGCAAGGACAAGTTCTTAGTGCACATTTGGTTAAGGTCAGCACACTTCTGTACCCTGATGAAAAAACAGGAATAAACACAGGGCGGGAGAGAAGTTAACAAACCACTGACTTTCAGTAACAGGAGAAGCTAAGTCTATATGATTTCATATTTCCACACAGCTGACCTATACAGATGACTGATGAGAGCTGCTAAAGTGGTCCTGTTGACCCTTGGCAAACCACGGATGAGTTCTTTATATCTATCCAACCTCTGCGTCTTATTAGATATTTCTGTGAAATGGGAAGAAGAGAAAAAATTAATAATGAACTTAAGCAAACTAATATTGTTTTCTCTGAGAAATGAGATAGAAGTCTATAGCAGAAGTCTAAGTATGATAAAATGCACAGACTGGCAGCCTCTTTCCAGTAGGGATGAAGATCAGCCATGAATATGGGGTCATCAATCTCGCGGAAGAATCTCTTCAGCACATCTGTCACATCCTCAATGAAGTTGTCACCAATACGCAGCTTCACATTTCGAGCATCCTTCCTGAACTCATCCATCAGGAGCTTGATTCTGGACTTGGCTCCATTTTTTCTGTAGATCCCCTCATGGCCTAAGCCTGAGAACACAAAATAATTATCTGTGATTATCTGTTATTTTATCTGAAGTAAGAACACTATTTCACATTCTTTGGCCTCTCACCATACTGAGTGATAAAGGCGATGCAGCTATCCACGATAATAGGGATGTCATTCCGACTGAGCTGCTGATCCTTCAGTGTGTTGGCCCTCCCCCCGGCTGCCTTCTGGATGTCAGCGTACCAAAGTGAGAAATCCATTCGGCCCATGCCCTGTAGATGCAGAGTCCTGAGCATACAAACAAAACAATGCATTTCATCAACAAAGATTAAAAGAATGATTTAAACACTGGACTAATCTTAGAGTCATTACATAAGGCAAGTTAGCTCTATGTGATGAAACTGACAATATATAAAAAGCCTTTTTATGTTTATTCACATTTGAGAGGATTTCAGAGACAAAAGCTCACCTTCCTTTCTCAACTAGAACCAAAAAGTCCCTTTTTTCATGGAGGTCTGACTCTGATGCTATACCTTCAAAACAAAAGAAAGAAAATGGACTGCAGATAAATAGCAAAGTCACCCACATACAAAATGTGAAACTAAAAATACAATGGCCTATTGGTAATGAAGCTTAAAAGCAATGTAACACACCCTAATAGCTAATGTGCAGTGGGATTTTGAGACTCACTCAGCTCCTGCAGGCGTTTCAGATTAATAATGTCCTCAGCGGCTCCATCGTTTCCGGGGCAGATGAAAAGGTTGGATTTCTGCAGCACAAAGAAGCCCTCTTTCCACTGCTGTGGGTCCAGCATGGCCTTATATCGCAGCATGCCCACACGCTCAAACTCCCGTGCCAGTAAACAGTGGCAGCTCAAAGGAGTGGTGGCCTGAGGTAGAACAGCACAGCAACCAGCTCATTACCCTCAGAAGATACAATTATAATGACGCTATGGGGTAAATGTGACTAAAAAGATATAGAAACTCTTAACTACCAGTTAGCATCATGCCATTCACATGCCTAAATACTCTCTCACACAACTGCTAATAAAGTAAATTTTATTCCTTGTATGGTTTCTAGAACTGTATGTCATCTAAACAAATACATATCTCATGGATGAAAAAGAGAAGTAGCCAGTTAATTAATGCCTGAATTTGACAGATATTTTTAGATAACACTGCACTATTGTATTAGAAACCATTAAAGCATGTTTGTATTTTAGGATATAAGCTTCTCGATTACACAGTATTAAATCATGGCTTTAGGCTATAACTGTAAGCTTTACACTTCCAGTATAACTTACATTAGCCTCATAGCTCAACTGGAAAAGTCAAAAGGACAGACATCAACATTATCTTAACATCATCTACACATGTGTAAGGAGAAACTAATTTACTTCTTATTTTTGACTGAATCCTTGCTTTATGCCTTATACAGAAAGATTAATTTTAAGATTCATTCATTCATTATCTGTAACTCTTATCCAGTTCAGGGTCGCGGTGGGTCCAGAGCCTACCTGGAATCATTGGGCGCAAGGCGGGAACAACTCCCTGGAGGGGGTGCCAGTCCTTCACAGGGCAACACAGACACACACACACACACACATTCACACCTACGGACACTTTTGAGTCTCCAATCCACCTACCAACGTGTGTTTTTGGACTGTGGGAGGAAACCGGAGCACCCGGAGGAAACCCACGTGGACACGGGGAGAACACACCAACTCCTCACAGACAGTCACCTGGAGCAGGAATCAAACCCACAACCTCCAGGCCCCTGGAGCTGTGTGACTGTGACACTACCTGCTGCACCACCGTGCCACCAATTTTAAGATTGCGTATTATATTTACCTTTCCAATAGCTTTTGCCCAACTGTGCAATTCATCTGGAGTCTCTAGGCCAAACTGGACAAGCTTTTCAGATGTTAGGTACAGTTCAAAAGTGTATCGAAATCTGAAATCATTAAAAACAAGACAAAAAAAGAGTTACATTTCATCCAACAAGTTAATGGCAAAACACATAATGTTAAAGATAAGGTGTAAAATTATGTACCTGTCAATAAAGCCATTGTTGTTGCATGAATCTGGCCTGCTGACTCCAAAACAGATGATGTCTTTGATATCAATCTTCATATTAGGTTCATGGCACCTGTCAGACTCATAGAATAAAAGGGATTTCTCAACTGAGCACCAGTACTTCTGAAAATCTGAAGAGAGGCATAAAAAACACAGTAAAGGTCATATAGTTAAGGTACAGAGCAGTCAAAATTATATGACTTCGATAGATCATGCACAACATGGATAAAGTGCAATGTTATAATGTGCATTTAGCTTCTGTTCAGACAAAGGTAAATAATATGTCTTTACAATAGCTTAAGTATGAATTTAATACAGCAAACATAGTAACACGCACTTTCCATTTTGATCTTTGGCAAAATATACAGTGGGACAATGCTCAACCACACATTTTAATTAGTATGTGTAATTCTCAATAGTTAATTTATGAAATATTTGTCCTTGTTTATGGGATTTAGCTTATTACATCTGTTGCCAAAAAGTTAATATTTCTGCTGACTGTAGTAATTTCATAGTTTATATGTTTTTATCCTTATAATAATATCAAAACTGTCTAAAATTTTGACTGTCACTTTATCCCACTTCTTTCTGAAGTACATTCTGCTCCTAAACTCCTGCCAAGGGCTGGTGGCCACATTGTCGCCTACCTTCTCTGGTTCGTCGGGATAAAGTGCCTTTGTTCATGGAGGATGACTTATAGAGGTATCCTGAATAAAGGACCGGCTGCATGATCTCATCGTACACACTGGAATCTGCAACAAAACATTAAATATAAAAGTTAAATATAATAGGACATATTACTCACCCTAAGTGTGATAGGGCCAGGCTAGTACAAAAAGTGAAAACTTTATTTCTGATTTTTTGTGTACTTTGCCTCCGTATTCCCTGCCTCAACACAATTGATGAAGATTTTTAAAGGATTACCATAATGCAATCCTGTAATGTAATGTAGATAAATGTATCTCAAACTTCAAGCTTTGTGTCCCAAACCAGGATTTGAAACCTGCCTCATAAAATTACAAATCTAATGCTTGTCCAGCAGAGTTATGCTGGTTCTGAATAGTAGCAACTGCAGCATGGGGGATGCAAGCGATTGTAGTAGATTGGAACTGGTTGTGTGTATTTGTCCGGTGTATGGGGAGCTCAAGTTAGCTCTCATCACCTGAGGCCTGCATGTAACTGTAATGCAAGGACAGGTGCTTTTCATGTCCATTAGATTCGGCAATTCGGGCTGCTTCTGCCTCAGCAAAAATATTAGTCACCGTCTTCAAGAGGTTCTGTTCTGTCACTGCTGTGCACAGTGCCTGCAGGATTACACACACACACACACATTAAAAACCTCAGAATAACATCCGAATTCCAGTCCTTCGAAAATGCCTTCATTTAGTAGTGTCCTACTATAAAGGCATTAAATTCAAAATGCATCCATCCTTTTACTCTGGAAATACACATCTCTGACTGCCAAGCTATGATAACAACTCTAGTAAGACCTTGAAAAAAAGAAAGCATAATGCAGGCTGATCAAAGCATGACCAGGGGCTCTGTACTTACGTGACCATGTTTTTTGAGGAAGGATGATTTCCTCAGAGCAAAGTTAACTGAGGTTTTGTTTTGAGATAATATCGTGACAAAGAGGAAATCGCAAAATGAAGCAATACATTACACACTTAAAAAAAGCACTTTAAATAATCTGAACTCATTCTTTGCTTATTGTTATGTTAGTTTTATTCTTTGCCTATAACTCACCTTAAGTAACTCTTCTTGTGAGCTGAAGCTGGGGTGAGGGTGACGGAAGCGTCCTTCTCTGTATTTCTGAGTTATGAACTCTCTCCGCTGTTCTGGAGAAGCATCACAGTCTAGTTCCTCACTTACTGGCAGCCTCGCAGCCCAAAACTCGTTGGCTCTATCATTACCTAGCATTATGAACAACTGAAATATGCACAGACATCAACATCATTGCTGGCCCATAAAGTTAAAAATATTTGCTACTACTTTAGTACACCGTATTGTATTTTGAAATAAATGAATTATCACTCATGCCACAAAACAAAAAGGCAAGAGAGCCTTTTTGGAACGAGTTACAAATTTTGAATTAGGGTATATTAATAAAGATTTTTTTTTACAGATGAAAGAGAAATTACATATGATTGCTTTCCTTTTTATTTAATTGAGTGTAATTATATATTTTAAACAGCAAAAAGCCAGTAATAGTTCTAAACTTCTTAAGGTAAACTAATAATTATGCTTTTTTATCTCCTTTTTTTACCTGATAACTAAAAACCATTTTATTGTCTAAAACTGAGTTGTACAAACAAAAATAAAAATCAATCAGAAAAGTAATGGAAAATTTCTGTGTGAACACAAGGAACTTCAAAGGGAAGTTCTGTGTCATGAACTGTCTTTGCTGCCCACATCCCCCACCTGAACAATCTCGTTGCTCCAAACGCTGGTGTCCAGTTTCAGACTTTGCACTTTGGACACCATTGTGCCCAGACCTCTGTGCTGGCCTGAAGGCAGAGAGAATAAAAGAGCCATCACACCACTCGCCACGCTCTATTCACTCTGCTTGGCTTTGAATGTCTTCCCAAGATGCTGCCTCCAAGCCACATCTTATCTTTAGTGTGTGGCACAGAGAAGCTGCTTGGGTAAGAGTTCAGAGCTCTCTTAACTACTGCTGTATATATAATATATTTCCAAGCCACTGCACTACCAAAACACAACTGAAGACTGCAATAAATATAATTTTATGAAAACAAAATGTTTACATTTGCACATAATCCAACATTACAATTGAATTATAAAGTCATGTTTCATTAATGAGATTGCAATGTTAATGTTATTTTTGTAGTTATTTTGTAGAATTATTTTGTATACAGTATTACAGTATTACATCCCTTATCGTTTAAATTGAATACAGAGATTTGTATCCCTTTTGCATTGTTGTCCATCAGTGTTATTACACTCCAGTATTTAGAATGCCCCTAAACACACATCAGGTAGATAAAATCTTGGGCTATAGACACAGCACATCTGCCATTCATACCTGCACAGTTCTTGCAGATGACCACGCAGAGATTGATAGAGGCCCAGTCAGGATTGATGGCCTTGCAGTCAGCACAAATTTTGTTGGAGCGGTTGGACCAAATTTTCTCAGCCACCTCATAATCAGAGAGAGTCTCTGCGATAGACTCCTGCAAAGCCTCCATCCATTCACGCTTCTCTCGCTCCGATTCAGCTGTAAAGCTACAGAGAAGTTGTCAAAAAATATAACCCCAAAATCAGAAAAGAAGTTTGAACAATATGAAAAATCCAAATAAACAAACAGTGTCCTTGACATTTACTTTGAATTTATTGCATTGCAGACAGCATGAAACAAAGATATATATTATGTGCACAGTTAAGATAATTAGGGGTCCAAGCACTGCAAGTGCTGGAATCCTATTGTTTTTGTTCTGTTTTTTCTTCTTCTTCTTCTTCTTTTTCTCTGATGAAACGAGATGGGCAGCCCAAACCATAGGTCCTACAGACTTTGGTCAACTTTGGTCAACCCTCCTGCTATTCAGGCGCAAAGAATCAGCCCAATCAGCCTGATGGTGGCGCTATAGCGATGCAAAACGCTCCTACCCCATGTGACATAGAAACAAAATTCTTTTTTCCCCTGATTCCTCAAGTCAGACCCTACAAAATAGCCAATAGAAATAGCCATAAGCTCCACCTACTTAGATTTTGACCTAATTTGCATAATATGCAAAATCGCACACATTTTTGAGCGCGAACAAGTCTCTGGAAATGTATGAACATATGTGGTGTCAACAGAATCCTAAGAACCTGAACTTTAATAATTATCAAAAAAAGTTGGAATTTCATCACTGGTCAAATTCCAGACTCTGCCCAAATACAGGGGTGGAGCTTGTGGTCCAAAAATCAGACAAATACAGTTATGCCTCGCAAACTCTTTCCCTGAATGTTACGATACTTCACATGTTTGATCCCTATAAGGGTTTGAAAATATGAGTACTTGGTTGCACAACTGCAAGCCTAAGGGGCACTATAACAACAAAAAATTTGTTACGCTTCAAAGGATTGACATGCTGATTGATATTCATGTAGTGGGTTATGTCCTGAATCAGATTCTATGAGGATGATGTCATATTTGAAAAAAAAATTGACCACCATCGGCCAATCAAATTTCAGCAGCTGTTTCATGACCTTAACAAGGTCTTATCATCAGAGACTTGCATGGTATGTCTGCAATCACACAGTAATGAAAATTCCACATTTTTTTGATAATGATTACAGCTCAGGTTCTTACAATTCTCATGATACCACCATATTGGTATTGTCCATATTGGGTTATTATCCAGGGACTAGTTCTTGATCAAATATATGTCTGTTACATCTCATCTATGCCTGTAGACTTCTTTCTGTTATGCAGAATCCCCCCTCAACCCCTCCCTCTCCTCCTCACACAAAGACTGTCATATCTACCCCTCCCCTCCTCTCCCTCCTGCCAGTGACAGAGAGCCAGAGGACACAGACAACTGAATGTAGATCTACACCAATCAACACAGACATTATGACCAACTCCTTTCTGCATTCAGTGTCCATGTTATCAGCTCCACTGTCCACAAGAGCACTTTGTAGATCTAAAATTACAGAAAGGGGCCCACCTCTTGCTCTGCATTTCTTTCATTGCTCCTTTTCACATGTTCATCAATGGCCAGGACACCCACAAAGCAGGTATGCTGAAAATGTATGACCTACTGTCTCTGTCTTTTTCATCTATAATGTGGACCAACAGAGTAGGTGTGTGTAACACTGTGGGCAGTGTGTGTGGACACAGGTTTTAAAATCTCCAGCAGCACTGCTCTTTCTGATCCACTCATAAGAGCACAATACACACTGACATATCACCACAATGTCAATATCACTACAGTTATGAGAATGTATGAGCTACTCTCTCTGATTTTATATCTATAATGTGGACCAACAGAGTAGGTGTGTGTAAAAATGTGGGCAGTGTGTGGACACAGGTGTTAAATTCTCCAGCAGCACTGCTCTGTCTGATCCACTCATAAAAGAACAATATACACTGACATATCACCACATTGTCATTGTTACTACAGTGCTGAGAATGTATGTGCAACTGTCTCTGAATTTATATCTATAAGTTGGACCAATAAAATACGTGTATCACACAGTGGACAGTGAGTTGACACAGGTGTTAAAATCTCCAGCAGCACTGCTGTGTCTTTTCCACTCATAAAAGCACAATACACACTGAAATATTACCACAATGTCAGGGTCACTGCAGTGCTGAGAATTATCCACCACCCAAAACATATCTGTTTTGTGGGGGTCCTGAACATCGGGTCAGAATCCAGGGTGAAATTCCAGAGCGAGTTCTGTGCTCTGTGCTTTCTCTGTAACCAAAGCCCCACTTTCACCTGTCTGCAGACCAGAAATTCACCCACTCATCCACTACCCCTTCTTCTTACTATCCAACTCTGCTGAGACACCAGAGCACCAAGGATCACATTTAAAAGCACTACAAAATCTATATTAAAGTGTGGCTCCTGTGTCAGGAAATGTCATATGCTAACCTCTTGCTCTGCAAAGATTGCTCGCTTTCACCCTGGTCTTCAATGGTCTGGACATCCATACAATCCCTCAGCATCACTGCTGGACAGAGAATAGTCCACAAACAAACACAGCCAGCAGACAGCGTTTTGTGTCCACTGATGACGGACTCAAGTACAAGCAACTCCACATCATATCTGCTGTTTGGGGGTCCTGAACATAAGGGTGAGAAACCAGGGTGCAACTCCAGAGTGACTTCTGTGCTCTATGCTGCCTCTGTCACCTGCTACTCCTCCATCTCATGCTACATCTCCAAAGAGATGCCAGAACAGCATGGAACACCTTACAAACACTACACAAACTTCTCCAAAAAGCCCCTACTATCTCAGGACAGCTCATATGCTAGCGCATTGTTCTTCTACCAGCGAATTACAGCTTGGACCCCGGGAATTGCCGCTTGCGGCTATATTTTTATTTATTTTTTAACTGAATTTCGGGCCTGCAATATATTCCAAAAAATGTTGGGACAGGGGAAGTTTGGGGTAGTAAACTGGTAAAAGAAATATTAATATTATATATCTCATTTCAAACAGGTGATGTTAACAGCTGACTGTAATCATGATCTGGTACAAAAGCAGTATCTAGAAAAGTCTTGGAGGAGCAAAGTTGGGCAGATGATCTCGAGAATTTCAACAAATGCCTGTGGAATTCATTGAAATATTCAAAAAAAATGTTACTCAAAAAAAATGACCTACATGAAATTTTGTTCCTCTACAGCACATAAAATCATTAAACGATTTTAGGAATCAGAAGATATTTCAATGCATAAAGGTCAAGGCAGCAAGTCTAAGCTGAAACCTGCACTCTCCAAACCCTCAGACAGCACTGCATCAAGAACCATCATTTATCAATAGCTGATATAAAGAAACGGGCAAGAGATTACTTTGGCAAATTTATGTCAAGTAATACGATATGCAATGACATTCGCTAAAGCCACACTTCAGAGTGAAAATATCACCTATTTCCTGTACATTAAGAAACGATCTTGCAGCAACATAATGGTGCGTTCAAACCTGCATGTTTTCCAGTGATGTCCATGCATTTTTCAACAAGACAACATTCTGTACCCTTTACAAAAGCAAGGCTGCAGAAGAAGTGCGTATGGGTACTGTACTGTCCCACCAACAGTCCTGAGCTGAGAAATTTGAAACAAAAAATAATGAAAACATTAACCCTGTACTGTTTCAAAATACGACGTTAAACCCTTCATCACTTGGTATCTTCAGCGCTACAAATTTTTTTAAGAGTTGTGAAAAGGAATAGCAACATTGCAATTTGAAAAATTATTTAGCATCCCAGCATTTTTGGTATCTGCTGCAGGACTGAAATGCAGATACAGATATATCAGATCTATATTGGGTTTACATGTCTGCAATAAATAAAAGCCAAAGTAAATGTATATAACAGTGCTTTTGTTTCTTTGTGCATTTTTCATACTGCCCTGACAATTTCTGATCTGAAGTTGTATAAAACCACAGTTCACTTGCAGAGTTTAGTTGCCTTACATTTTTTTGCTGTTATTTATGTCAAAGGTTACTGTTAACATTTAATAATTTACATTTTTTATATGTCAGTAAAATTATAAAACTGATGTTTACTACAGTGTCATATAAGTGCCTACAAAATTAGTTAAATCAGGTTATTTAACTACCACTGATGAAAAAACAAATATATTAATTGAAACTGGATTTAAAGTATATTTGAAGAATAAGCAAATTAATAATGTGTCCAGATTGTTACTATTTGTAATATTTATTAATTAATTAATAATGAAAACTTTTACTTCAAGCTTAACAAAAACAATATAACAGCAAATATTTACCTGAATGTCTTGTAAGGTGTTATTAGGTCAAAGCTTTTGCCTTTGCCATCTCGGATTGTAGCACCTTTGGCCTCTATTACACTGATTCCAATTCCAGTCTTGAAGCACTGAAAAAATAGCCATATACAGGTTTATTTATTTATTTATTTTTTGTTTGTTTGTTTGTTTTTTGCTTTTTGTTGTTTGTTTTTTTTTAATGTAGCCTCTGGAAAGCAAGTGCATTTACCTCTGGTCTCCAGTACGCACTTTACCAACCACATCATTAAGAAATATGAAATTACCGCTACTACTACCCCGGACTACCAAGGCTTTAGCACAAAAAGCCATTTTGCAATGGCTTACAAATGATACTTTGAGGAAGGAAGAGTATATACAACAGGAAAAGAGAATGGTGTGCCCTTGGCAAATTTTTTTAGTCTCTTGAGTAAGCCTCACAGCTGTATGTATATGTGTTGGACCCCAAATCACCTGCTCACTCTTGTAGAGCCAAATTTGTTCCGTTAAAATAGCAGCATATATCTTTGACTTGGTCCCTTTGAGTTCTAAGAAGCCGCTCTTCTGGCAGTGGCTGCCCGGGCCAAAACGTGGACGTCCGAAAACCATCTGCTCTTTCACCCGCTCTTGTAGCACATTACACCATTTGCTCCTCTGCACTGTGGTGCAAAATGACAGAGCCAAATTCAAAGGGTTTATTGAATGAACTGGAAAATAACTCAAAATTAACTCAGGCATTCTATACTTCATTATATCTGGGATAAATAAAATACATTAAGGTTAGTTTAAATGAAAGGGAACATTAAGTAATAAGCATTTGTATGAAAAATATATTCAAATATTCATATTGCAATATTTTTAGATATTGCACAATATTGTACATACATTAGAATCTGAATATATTCAAATATAGAATTTTAGAGACTAATCTTTATTTTCTTGATTTAATTCAATTAAAAATACTATTTTCTTTAAATGAAATGAAAATTTAAATTCTATTTTCATTGTGAAATTCTGATATATTGTTGGTTTCTAAAATATCTCTTAAATAAGAGACTTAAATCATTTGAATTAAGACCAAATAATAATTATAGTAAAATAACAGAAACATAATTAAACCAGCCCTAAGGCATTGCAGATGTGTTCTAGCATTGGGGCTATTCTCAGCTGAATCTATCAATGAATTTTCTCTGTTGTGGTCCAGTCCTTGAGGTCATTGTCCATTCTTATTCAAACACACCTATTAAACCTAGTATATGATACGCGGAAATTACCAAGCTGTGCTGGACTGAGGCCTTCAATGCCTAGATTTGATAGGCCCTTACTGATAATAACACACCCATTACTGAAAACCTGGAGCTTAGCCTTGAAAGCAATGGGTTTACCTTCATTGTCTGCACGGAAGATAAATGTCCTATGGCTTGTCACAATTTCAAATTTGTTGTCTTTAGTTACACGAGCCATCTGTATCGCAGCCAGAGGGATCACACCTTTTGGGTACATGTCCTGAGGAAACAAGTGAGACACCATTTGTGTGAGGAAAACTTAAAAACTCAAAGTAACTTAATGCTGCAATTACTTTCCCATTTGTTTGTTTGGGTTTAAGTCATAAATAACAGTATTACATAATTTAGGGACATTGTCCAGCAACAGTTTAAAACTAATCCTACACAACAGGTTTCAAAAGAAAATCCCCATTGACTGATCAATCAAAATCAGCATCAACAACACCTGTTTCACAATGTATAGTAATTAAATGGTTGCTGTTTATCATACCTTTTCACTGCCATAGTACATCAGGTTTTTCCCATCAAATTTTACGTAGCGCTTCTGGAACACATAATTCCTAAAACAGATAAATAAATATATTAGACATTGGCCAGAAACAACAAAATTGTTGTTATTATTATTAATTTGATTAATATACAAACAGCAAAGCCTAAATGAAAGACAGAAAGAAATCATGCATACAGTGAGAATAGAAAGTTTGTGTCTAGGATAAAGAAAAAAGGTAAGGATGTGAAGACACACCGGCAGGAAAGGATGGACAGGAGGCAGAGACAGGCCTTGAGAAGGGAGGAAATGCAGAGACAGGAGGAGAGGAGGAGGCCCGATGGGCCGTACCCTTGAGGGGAGAGTTTGTCCAACCACCCGCTAATAATGGGTTCAACCCGCTCAGACAGTGATGTATAGCTGGCATAAGGAGAGATGGTTTGGTCCTCATCCTGTTCACTTGAGAATAGGGTATGAGAAGGCAGAGAGAAGGACTTTGAGCCAGAAGAGGGATCTCCCACTGTACAATAGCCTGGAGAATCGCCAGGGGAAGTATGGGAGTGCCGCTTGATACTGGACCTGAAGATGGAACAACAAAATGGAGACAGATGCATTATTATAGTTTTATACATCACCATTTAGCACAATTGGCTTTTCCAAGGATCTACCCACAAATCTCACAAGACGATCAAGCTCTGCAAACCAATTCAACCAATCAAGATATGCAGAACCAATGGGAAATTCAGAAGGGGACACTATTATTTGTTAAAATCCATACATTTTGAGTGTGACAATCACTTAATTTTTTTTACTGTTGTGTTTTCTGTTTAACTGTTACAGTGTCATATTTGGTGTGAAATAAAAGTTTTCACAAATAAACATGTGAAAAATAGGTAAACTGATATGATAAGGGTACTGCACATCTGTTTTCACATTAGTACTTATTGCTAATCCTCAGCAATAAACATCTGGATGATAGGCTTACTGAAATGATAAGAACATTCCACAAATTCAACTGTTTTCACAATTAATCCCCTATATTTCTCTCAGAAGAGTCTATATATAATAAGAGATGTTATTGGACTTTGTTTTGCTGCTGGCACAACATATGGTATGTTTGACCAAGCAAATGTAGAATAACTTCAGTCATGCTACAGAATCTAATGTTAAGTCTGTACAATTTTCTTATCCAGGTACCAGCACTACTACAGTAAAAATCAGTGAAACATGTATTTATTTTTATCATTCCATAAACATCTAAAAATTTCTAACATGTGTACAAAATTAACAACAACTGGTAAATTAATGTGTGAATTACAACCTCTCATGATGCTGAATAGAGTTTTTTCAGTGTACTCTAAAGCTTGCCCTAGGCATTCCTTAAAAAGCACACAAAAACATGTTAGAATTTTCCATACTGCTTTCAAAACAGTAATTACCCATCTCTTGGTTTATCCTCTTTATTTCCAACATTTTCCCCACCCTTGGTCCTTTCAACCTTAACAACAACAAAAAAGCAAGATGTAAAATATAAAGAATCATAAACTGGGTTTCAGCAGCATTTCTTTTCATTTATGATGTTGTCTCCTACACCCACCTCAGAATGTTGGTATTGTCGCTTGCTTTGGAAAACAGTTTCACAGTATGGGCTGATAAGTTCATCTTGGTCCTCAACGGGGGCTAAATTAGACAATTATAAGCCTTAATAGTAATGAACACTGAGCTCAAAAAAACATTTGGGATTCAATAACAAGTGTGGGAAATTTAATTAACTCACCGAATGTTCTTTTAGGTGGTTCCGGTGAGATGTGGTTTAAAGTGCTGGAGACACACAAAACTACTACTGTGAATAACAAGATAACTTGTAGTAAATAATTACTTAACACTGTAATGTAGATTAAAATGAACTAAAACCTACCTAATGCTTTCAGTAGACATTTTCAGCTCTTGCCGTGGAGGGGGCGTGGGTACAGAGCGGCTCCAAAGAGTGCCAGGTAAAGTGCCACAGTAAATTTCATTGGAGACCATTTCAAGGCCCGAGCATGGAGGGCTGGGAGGAGAGCCAGGGGTACTGGTGAATGGTGAACACTGATAACTAGAAGGGGAATCAGGAGAAGAGGACAGGGGTGGGGTGTTTAGCTGGTCCTGGTCCGACATGCTTCTAAAAACTGACGGTGGAACCCCTCGGTTGAACCTTGGGGGCACAGGAGGTAGAGATCCACTAGTCTCAGTAGCTGAAACAGTGTTTTTCAACCTGTCTTCGTATAAGTTCCTTCTAGGGCTTATAGACCTAGGGCTGGGTTCTTCAGAGGGGGAAACCTCCAGAACTACAGAAGAAGAAGAATTCTGAGAAGAGGTTCTGTGAGTCTGGGCTACCTGCCGTGCAGGTGGAGAAGGCAACCGCACCTTTTGCTTGTTAAAAACAGTTCTAGGTTTTGGAACCGGCTTCACGACAGCAGAACTACGCTCAGAGTGTGAACGTTTGACAAGAGCAGACAGATTTGGGACAGAGGTGTTTTGCAAGTCTTCAAAGGACACATCTACATTGCCTTGAGGAGAAAGGGGCCCTAGCTCATCTGTTGTCACTTCGTGAATGGCAGACTCTGAGTTACAGCGGTCCAATTGGGAGTCCTTCCTTTGATGCTGGCAGATCAGCTGAATGTGCTCAACCAGTTTGAGGATCCGCTTCCTATGGCCAGTGGCGGTCACTCCAAGCCTGTTAAGAGCTGTGTTGTCAACATGGCAGAAATCCCGGGCCAGTAGAAAGCCAGCTTGTCTGAAGTCACCCAGATACCTCTCAAGATGAATGGAAGCCAACAGGTCCTCTGCATCTGAACCTGGGTCAATTGTTGCCATAGTGTACATGGGCTATTGGATTAGCCTGCATGTAAAGCAGCCTTAAGACTAGCCAGGAGAGGAGGAGGACACCAGTCCCTCATCTGAGAAAGGAAGCAAGGACAATGCATCAGTGTATGCCTTTTCCATTGCCTACCTTTATTTTTGCCAGATACTACCATGTAATATAGATAATAACATGCTAATATTTATTTGTAGCATAATATCATATGTGGTTAAGCCTTAAATAATGAATGCCCAATTACAAGCAAATGTGACATTGGAGGACAGACATGGCTGAGAGCTGGAGGAAATTAATGGCCTTTCATGTTTTTTTTTTCTTTTAGCAGACTGTGTTGCGCATCACTCTGGACTCTGGCATTTGCAGACGAGGCCCTGACCCTTCTTCCAACCTCTTAAACCACTGCTTTATAACACTGATGTCATTGATCAAACAAAGACACATCATTGTTCCATTTAAAGAACCATTCCAAGAAGAACATGTGGGACCATATACAAATATAAACCTAGCTTGTACTGAAACAAAAACAGAATACATTATGCATATTAAGTGACATCACAGGGTTTGTTGCTTATCTATTATTAGGAAAGCTCCTTTATAGAAACAGTACAGTTGGAAAATCATTTAAGATAAATCATTACACACTAGGGCCTTTGAGAGAAACATTAACTATATTGAGGGCTATCCAGGAAGAGGCTTTGGCTGGGCGGGAACAGGCAACTTGGAGGGGAGGGCATGACTCTGCTAGCCCCCTGTGCAGACGCTTCCTGCTAAATGTTACGGAATGTGCTTGGCCATAGGACAGATACTTTCCTGACTTGTGTGTCCCAGAGGTTGACCATGCTTGAGAACACAGCGCTAAAGAGAATCTCAAGGCTGTTCAAGTGGCCCACTGCCAACCATGACCAGGGGGAGGAACCGAGAGAAGCTAAATTCCATCCCAGCCAAGAGGTGGAGTCTCTCCAGTTCTCTGTAATCAAAGAGTGGAGACCTTGAGCCCCCTAAGATGTGTCATACTACAAAGGATTTACAAGGATGCATCCCAAATGAGTGTTTTAACTTCAGTAAGTCATATATAGCAGAATAAGCTGGATTAATTTTTTCTATTTACACATCCATAAATATTATGATTTAAGTTAAGAACAGAACCAGCTCCACCTTTATTTATATGCTACTAATCATGAGTGCCAATGGCCAGTGCTCAGGGTGAGTGAGAAAGCAGACCCTAAGATGCTGCTGAAAATGGGCCATGAGTCATATCCTAGATTTCCTTTGTCTGCACTCTGGACGCTAACCTTTGGCTCCTGCGCACTGATACACCGGATTCTGCACAGAGCAGGGAGGCAGGAAGCTCATGAAGCAGGCAGATAAAGCTTGACCTGGGTAAAGCCACTGGCTGGGTGTTGTCATTTTCTGTCTTACTAGCAAAGCACAAATCTCAATGCAGTAGCACAGCTGTCATCACAGGGCTAAATTAGTCATTCATGCCCTCTGAATGCTGGGAGATACGTAATGTGCACCAGACAGATAGAAGCTTGAAGTGAAAAACCTACCTGATACTCGGAATTCTGTAAACAACCACCAAAATAGTGCCTGTGGCTAAATGGTTACATCAGCTTTAGACCTGATGACATTCAGCCACCGAAACACAAACCAGACAGTCACAGTGTGCTGGGTGTTTGTTCATCAAACCTTAACCACATAAAGTTTTTGAATCAGTGCCCAGACCTTTTAGTGCTAGAAGCTCACATGAAAAACAAAGAGACCTCCTTACTAATGTGGTCTTATCAAACCTGCATGCGCACTGACACTCCTGACACACAAACACAAAGGAAAATGTGTTTGAAGTACAGACCACCACTGTTTTATAGACATAAGAATACTCATGCTGGAGGATGACAAAACCACAACTTCTGCCTAGACAAACCTTTACAGTGGTAAGGTTTTAGTTTCAGTCATGTACACGAACACAGGGTGAAATCATTTTAAAATTAAAAGAGTTAAAAGTCACAACCTGTGTGCAGGCAATGACACTTGCAAGCTATAACATGTATTTGATATTTTGCTGGTAAATTAATTAAATTAATAAACCACACAGAAATGACTGATGTTCATCTACTGTGTGTGATATTTAATCAATATTCTATCAATAAAATATGCATATTTATTTAAGCAGTCATCATATTCACAATATGCTCAGGAAACCATGAATATAACTCTGCAGATCACACTACATTAATGTGTGCCCAGTAGTTTACAATGTATGCAATTTTATCTATACTAGTACAAATAATCACAATGATTCGGTTGAAATTTGAGTGTATGGTGCCCTGCAATGGATTGATATTCTGTCTAGGATGTGTTCCTGCTTTGCACCCAATGATTTAAAGTAGGCTCCTGACCTACCATGACTATGATCAGGATGAAGCAGTTAATGAAGTTAAATAATTACATGAATGACTAGGTTGAACTTTTTTTTTTCATGAGTCTGATGTAAGTCAGCCATTTTTTAAACATACAAATTATGTAAGCCAAAATGGCCTATTATTTATATATTTAACTGGTGAAAATTAGTAGCAGTCACATTTTTACATAGGCATACTTTGGTGATAATTATTCAGAAGGTTTCTTTTTTCTTCAAAAAGTTCAGAAGGTTTCTCTGATGTCAGTAAAGAGCAGAATCCTTAATATGAAAAACTGCATACGCCATTTAAATCAGTTAACTGACATAAATATCTGTAATTGCAGTTTATCGTTAATGTAAGCTATTCAGACATAGTCTGAAGCCTCTATCTCTAGCATCTAGTGATGGCAGGAGTTGGGAAGAGATAGCATTTAAGTCAACAATGTTTGTCTGGTGACAGCATTCCCTCCACAGACAGCTTTAGGGATGAAAGGGGGGAGGGGTGAGAGTTGATAGGAACTTTGCAAAAAGAAAAGGCCTTCCCAGGCCCAATGTGGTGTAAGTAAATGTGTTGGTGGAGATCAAATGTGTGGGGCACTGCATTAGCAACAGTTTTTCATTTTCACAACACATGACATTTACATCCTCATTAATCTAGGACTACCCTGAAATGGTGACTGTGAAGCATATGCCATGAGACCAACTGAAAAAAAACTACAACACCAGACTATTTCTTATTTACATTTTTACCTCTAAGTCATGATGAAGTGTCCCCTTTATGCACCGCCCATTTTTTATCTTTATAGCAAATCTGGAGTTTCTCAGGGCTACAGAAAACACAGGATACAGCTGTCCCTCAAACATAGACCCACCCCCTCCTTTCTACCACTGTAGAGGAAAAGAGATAATGCCCCCGATGTGCAGACAGAATGGACATCAACACAGCCTCCAAATGTTATATGGAGGGCAGAACACCCTAAAAGAGTTACTGCATGCTTTAATAATATAAAGAGGACTTTATCCACCTACTGCCCTAGTACTAACACGAGTAAAATCCAAGTGAGCGCATATTCTAGAGTTTCTCCTCAACACGCTACTCAAGCGCCACACCGTGCCTAATGCATGAAGAATATTACCTGCTGTGAACACATCTGACATAGAAAATCTCCAATTGTGCACTGCACGCGTGAAAGGACTATTCCACAACATCTCCAGATCTGTTACTCCAGAGTTTCTCTGGAGTTTCTCCAGAGTTCATATGTGAATGTGGCTAAAGTTAACTAATGTAACAGAACTGGCCAACTTGTATATTCTCCTCTAAGTGTGTTGCACTCCAGTGATTGAGTTGGTGACAACTAAGAGGCTGGCTTCACATGTCTCAGAAGAAGTCTTTCCCCATCCAAATTAGGTAGCATCATGTGACTGGGGCTGATTCGTGGAAATGGCAATGTCAAAATCTGTGTAGAAAACTGTGTAAGAATATATCGCTGCCCACAAAAAAAAAAAAAAAAAAAAAGCGAATTCAGAAAACCATCTTCTTTAATGGAAAGTCCTGATAATAATAATAATGAAAGTCCTGATTTTTCATATAAATAATCTTGCACTTTCCTTTTCATGTTACACATATTTGTTTGTGCATAGAGCCTTTTCCAAGCACAAGACATTGGTAAAAATACACTTTTATTTATGTCAGCAGTCACTCCTTTAATTAAACAGTTAAGCAGGAATGTGGACTTGCTTAAAACATTAATATTTGTTACATGTCAGTGATGATTACATCTGGTCTCTAATTTATTCATTCTGACATGTAAAATGTGGGAGCAAATGAATAGCAAAATATTTATTTTTCTTGCTTCAGCCAGAATGTAATACTGCAGCAGAAAAGCATGTTACAATGCACTGATGATCTCAAGGTAGTAATCAACTTGTTGGTTGCTGGAATAAAAGAAACCTTTTTGACTACATCAGAAGGATACACAAAAAAAAAAAAATTTAAAAGGCACACAAAACAAATGGACATGAAATTATTTTCTTTGAGGTATATTTACATTGTTAGTACTGAAATTTGGATTTTACATAATATTTAATGAATCATTCCATTGCCTATATATTTTGATTTGTCTTATTAAGACCATTCCAAAACAATATTTTAACTGTACACTGTAAAAGTATCTGTAAATTTCATTGTGTAAAACTATAACAGTAAATGACTGTAAACTGTAAAAAGGTTGAATACAGTTTCTGTAACTGAGAAATACCGTAAATACTTTTATCAACCAAAACACACAACAAAACACATCTCTTTACTGTTAAAAAATATATTATTTCAAAGTTAAATGCACTTACACTGTGCTTAAAATGAAAATATTCCGTAACATTTATATAACAGACACCACTGAAATTTGGCTTATATTTTATTTGTAAAAAATACATTTGGTTACTGTTAAATACATTATGAGCGGTAAAAGGACTGGGAGGAGCTGAGACTCATGGGGGAGCTCCCAGCATGCCTTGCAGCTCCATATTTTCTGTGATTTTCAGAAATTCTTTTTTGTCTTTCTTTGGGGCATTTTGATATTGGTTGCATTTGGGGGCTATTATTTAGTGTATTTGTGTTTCTGTGCAAGTTTAGTGTTGATGGTTGACGAGATGTGTGTCGTTCAGGAAAGTTCACCATCAGCCTGTGCTTGAGTGCTGTAGTGTGGCACCAAGATATCACATGGATATTCCTTTCGGCAATGCCTCATTCGCAGTAAGGCTATATCTTAGTCTACATTCACACTATTTACATGTTAATTTTATGGCAAAACAATGTTTCTTTGGGTTGTTTGTGCAAATACTATGGGTTTTTACAGAGTATGTCTGTTTTGTTAACAGAAAATTACTTTTTGAATTATGATTGCTGAAAATAATACTATAATGTTGTATACATTTCGACTGCATATTTTTTTTACGGTGAAATTCTGGCAACCACAGCTGCTGATTTTTCCTTTTGTTGTTTTTGTTTTTTTACAATGTACTGATTCAAGGTTACTGAAGTGGCAGTTGTTTGGGTCATGTCTTCAAGCACAACCTTTCAGAAATTTTTATTTCTTGTTTGTGTCTCTCTTCAGCCCCATTTACGGTCATGAATGTAGGACCATGTGTTTGACCAGTAGTCTGAGCAATGTCTGTGTACTGCTCTAAACACTCTAAATGTGGCACTAAACAAGCTCTAGCATGCCAAATGAAAGTATTCTAATGGAATTTTTGTTCCTCATGACATTCTACTGGCATCAACAACGGCTCAAAGCCACAGGACTACTTTCTGTACTCTAAATCACCCGAAGGTGCCACTGCCTTGTCAGTGCTGACGTAACTGAAGTAGAAAAACATCCATAAACATCTTCCACTTGTATATCCTATTCAAACATCCCAGGGCTTCCAGTGTGAACAATTAGTGGAAGCTGTAGAGTCAAAAGCAATTTGTGAAAGGGAGAAATCAAGGAGGCGTTTGGGATGCAGGGTACTAGGGGGTGTGTATAAATAACAGTAGTGCACTATTGTGTATCACAATATGTCATTGTTCGAGGCTGGCCCAGCAGCATTACTGAGATGACAGAACACACTTGTGTGGTAATATGGCCCCTCTCTCTGCCATACATTTGTCACTCTGTCCCTCAGATTGGACTGAAACCACTCTGTTTGAGTTGAACTCACACTTACACTATTAAAGGAGAGAGATTTCTGCCAGTTTAAGGAATAAGGTATAAGGCAATGGTTTGGGTATAACGATACACTCAAACCACAGTCCAGTTTGATACACAATACTGTTTTAATGCTAAGAATTATCATGATATTTGTTTTTTTTATTATACATTTTGATTAGTTTCCCTTGGTTTATAAAAAACTAACAACATTTTAACTGTTTCATTGGAACAAGCACCCCCTCAACTTTTTTAAAGTGCAAATACAGACACACATATTGAGGAAAAAGTAACTGCACCATCAAGCATTTTACTCTGAAGCAATATCAAAATAGGCAGGAAGATGCAGGTTGGAGTTACTGGTGTTTGTAGGATATCTCAATCCCAACCCAAAAGCAAGTCACTCTGAACATCCCATACAATTATCCAGCCTAATTTAGTGTTATGTAAACAGTGCAATGCTGTCAATGGAAATGGCGCAGTACACGATTGTTTAGTTTTTCATTGTTTAGTGTCATCACACTGTGCTTTAGTTGATGAAGGCTAACTTCAATGACATACACTCTTAAATTATTATCACTGGATTTTGCCTTTTGTATTATAATTATTTAGTTGATGCAAATGCACAAACAATAAATGAATACATATATTACACCAGCATAAACCAACAACTGTCACAAGCTATTAAACAGCTTTACTTCGAAACAAGGGTGTCTCAGAAAAATTCAAAGGAACTAAACTCCAAACAAGAGTGTACTGAATCTATTAAATACCTTATCTCAATCTTTCACATTAAATCTGTCAAATCCTATGGTTTATTTGTGTAACAAGTGTCAAATTGCGAAACTCTTTACACAATTTCTGAACTGTGCTAGAAGCTTGTTAAAAAACACTGTTCTTATATTTGATAATAGTTTAGCTGTTAGTTAAGATGTTTTAAACAGGGGTATATAACAAATACAGAAAATCATAATATATCAAGAAATGTTTACAATGCACCATATGCCATGACATTTGTTTATGCCATTAAGCAAAAAAGAATATGTAGTGCAACATTGAAACACATTATAACAATATGTTACTGTATATTATTGTAATGTATATCAATACAATAATTATTATTCAATAAATCACGTCCTCTGCTGCACTAGTTCCAAATCAACAGGTCTTAACTTTCTACTAGTGCTTAGATTATCCTTGGAAACCTCCAGACAATAACTTCCAACTGTGAAGTACTAGTGAGACTAGTGTACTAGTTTCTTTTTTCTCACACACACACAAACACAAACACACAGTTAAGAAAACAGATCATGTTGTGTCATGTCCAAAACACATAGCATTTAAGGTCATGTGAAGACGAAAGCGACAAATTATTTTAATCAAAGTCCTTCTCGTCCTGTCACTGCAAGCTACATGTCCATTCAGTTCTTCATCTTTGTGCCCTTATCATCTGGGACATACTGCAGTGGCCATTATGAGTGGGTCATATCTCATATAGATCTTAAAACATTCCTCATGCCTTAGCTCCCATTCAGAACTGTGGGAGAAATATCCAGGCAATGTTTTGCACCACAAGACCTAGGTCAATAGTGCTCGAGTTTTTTAATCTGATGTTTCACACAGTCATTACCAAAACAAACAAGAGCCCACTTTCAATATAGAAAAGTTTATTAACTTACTGACAGGAATTTAATAATGAATGTCTCCTCATGATAACATAATGTTAACTGCAACTATTCAAGGCTCTTGACCATATGTGGCAAACTGCTGAATGTCCAATTTTGAAGAAAAAAAAAGTAAATAAAATAAAAGTATGTAAAGAATTAGCCCAGATAATGGAAAACACAATTTTGTTTCTAATAAAGATGACACTATATTATATAATGATATTAGCGCTATAGCCATTACATTTGTTGTATATGTAAAGTGTACTCCTAAAAACACATTTCAAGTTGTTGTTTTTGGGTTTTTTTGTCTCTAAAACCATTTTATTCAGGGTTTAATACATTAATTAATGTTGGCATATACAATAAGTTAAACAGAACTCAAATTCTTTACCCCAAGTAACTTATATTACACTGGTCACTGTGCAACAGACTGTTACATCACTTATATGAACTAAATTACGAATAAATAATGTATTAGGGATGGGGCTGTAACACAGTTAATGATACAATCAAATAAATCAATTATATGAACTGAAAAAGTAATAATTATACAAAGTACTAGTGCTGAAACTGTGAGACAGTTACAGAAAACTCACACTGAGATAAAATAAACTTTCCGTTCACACTTTTCTATCAAAACAGCTCCAAACAAAAACAACGAACAGGTTATTAGAGAGCGGCGATAATACTGTTCCTTACCTTATTGTGTTGTCCAGTTACATTTCTTGTTTTAGAGCTCTGTAGTGATGCTTCCCGTTTAACAGAAACGAGTTAACGGTGTAAAATACCGAGTTAAAGCGGTGAAGTGATGAGAAAAATCCGCACAGATAGAAATGGGAGTTTACAGCGGACAGAGAGAGCTGCTCCACTCTCTAGAGTCATTGAGCTCTTAAAGGGAAGGGCGGGTAAGTATCTGCCGACAGTTTTACTGCTCTCAGTAATGTAGCCTTAAAGTCCTCCTCGGATGTTAATTACTGTTTATTACGAGATTTTTGTTCAGACGAAGTATTCGGAAACAAAATGGACGCGCTTAATGGGCGAGATTTATTTACTTGTATTTTTTTTGTTTACTAGAATTTTTTTGTTTGCAGAGAAAAGACATTATGGCCAACATTATTTATTTCCATTCAATTCTTTTTGAACCTGCCCAACAAAGAAAAACATAGACTATGATTGCATTAAAAACTAAAATCATCTAAATCTAGGATATTTTATCTAAAGGGAAGTCAGGGTGAATGTATTTCTAAATTAAAGAATTAAAATACTATCAAAAATCATTACACAAACTATATTAAAACACAAGTTTGTTCTTAAAAACATTAATTGTATAACATATTAACTATGTTCTTCATAAAAATTATGAAATTACATGTTAGAATATACTAAAATATTTATTTTTTATTGTATTTTTCATATACAGCTTAAAATTTTCTTACTTAATAAGTGTAAGAAACACTTTCCTGTTTTAGCTTTGGCCTGTAGACAACACGTTTGAGGCTATGTAACATTGGCCTAGGCAATGATAATGATTATCATTGTGATGAATTAAATCATATTAAAATAAAGACTTCTGAAAATAACATAGGTATTCTAAGTACTTACAAAAAGTAGTCCTGTTTAATTGGATTGAGTGCAGTGGAGTGTGTGAAACACTGAAGAAAATTAGCATTGAACATTTTTAAAGTCCTTTTAATGTAAGACAAACTACTTTTAAAATGTATTTGCAAAATGACTTGTACATGCAAATTCAGGACCATTCATTTCATGTTTTCTTGAACAATATCCAAATATATAAGTAAATTCCTTTCTATACACTATGAAGTAGGGTTTATTTAAGATCACAGTTGTGGTAAAGAATATTATGAATGCTGCAGAAGCAGTGGGAGTGTGGTGTGTAAAATCAAGAGGGGCCTAACTTGTGCAGTTTCCTTCCCCACAGAACAATCTGACTGATGTAGGCAGGAACTGCTTCAAATGGGAAGCAGGAAGTGTCTGAGACAATAGAGATTTTGAGGAGTGGCCGCCAGCTGTAGCATTTTTTGATGAAAAAGGCTGTGGGCAGGCATAAGCCTCCCTTTATGCCCAATGGAGCAAAAAGGAAAAGTAAATTCCAACAAGGCCCATTTCAAAGTAGTTGTTAAAATAGAATTATTCACATTAGCTACATTCAGTTTAAATAAAAACTTTGCATGCAAATTAAAAAGGCACATTCGTTTTCCTTTCACCAAGAGGCCTAAAAATGTGCAGGCCTGATGAGAAACAGTACAATCATTTTTAAAAAGGATCACTACACTCTCAGAAAAACTGTCATTGTGGTGGTACCCTCAAAGGAACATATTCCGTATATTTAGTTGGGGACCATAATTACCGTCTTCTATAATAATTGTAGATGTTTAAATTGTGTTGATTTCATGCAACCCATTTCATAACCAGGATCTTTTTTGATTTATTTTACACAGTTCTACAATAAAAAAATTACACAATTTGCTTCTGGACAACAGAATGTATTGCAGTTTTGCAAAACAAATCTGGACTTTAAAAGGACTGTTGTACCTCTATTCTGTTTGTACCTTTAGTGACAATAATTTACCTCCACCGTACCTTTTTTTCTGAGAGTGTATGGTAATGCTGCATGCAAAGACCAGTCTCATGCAAAAGAAATGCTTTTAACAAACTGTCCAATCTTGTTTGACTGAATGCAGCAGAAAGTGGCTTTCCTTGAATTGAGATATTTACAGAAACAGCCATGCTCTCTTTTCATATTACACTGGCAAATAATTAATACATTCATGCACAAAATCATTCCGAAAATACAAGATAAAAATGTTTATTGTTAATGTGATGGGAGAAAACAGCACAACATGATCCAGGCTCAAAGTTGAAAGAACACATACTGTAAATTAGAAAACAGTAAAAAGCACTGCTGTTTGGAACACCTGAGATCTTGTTGGTAATGAGTCTGATGTAAATATAATGTGAACAGAGTGGAAATCCCTGCAGCCAGCCACAGAGTTCTGTATAACTCTCACTTCTCCCTGGTAGAGGACCCTGGAATAGAGACTGGTCACTCCGATAAGGTTAAAATTTGACAGCTATCAAGTAACATAATTCCACAAAAGATGGAAATCACTTGTATAAGCTATGAAATGCACTAGAAAAGTGTGCTGAATCACATCAGCTTAATTTATCACTTTTCTGTCTAAATATGACCAAATTTAAACCATTTTCCTTATGCTGTAAATATATTTAAATCATCAATGATATATCTGGTATCTAAAACTTACACTTTCAGTTTTGCTTTGCAGCTACAAGCCTAAGGTGACTAACAAAAATTGGATGCTTGCAATCATCCAAGAAACACATGGCTACTTGATTTAAGGTAAGGAGAAAACTCTAAATTTTGCAAAACAATCACTTCAATTGAAAGACTTTTCAATTGTTATTCAAACATATAACTTTAACCTGAACAATGTGTATTTCAATATTACTGCTAACTCAGTGTTGAAACTCATGTCAGAGCTCCAACATTCTGCTTTATCTGGTCTGTTTCCAATCTGATTAGAATCATTCTTTTAAAATTAATTGTCTGAACAAAACATGGTACTGTCTTTAGGATGCTGTCATAATTTAACAATTCCATGTGTGGTTTAAATTATGTTAAACTTTCATGGTGAATAAACCAAAGAAATACCCTAAAATCATGCTATATTAATGCATCCAAAAATCCAAATAACATTTTATCCAAGATAACATTTTTCGAGATACAAAGTATGAGGTTTTGTTTAAACAGTGATATGGAAACTTTGAAACGTTACATTATTATGGTCATTAGCAATGCAAAGTGCATCTGAAAATTAATAACTGAGTCATATTCAACAGAAGTACCAGTGTTTATCGTTCCACACTCGCATTCACACATACACACCCAGACACGCTCTGGTAAATGCACAAAGTCTGCGGGTTTAGGTCTCTTCGTCATCACTATGTTGATGGGACTTCTCTTCACTCAGGCCACTCTCATCAATGTTTTCCAGTGAGTCAGCTCTCTGCACAGTGAGGTCAGCCACGTTGATACAGGGGAGTGTGTTCTGTTCCGGAAACATCCACGGCTTCAGGTTTGGGTTATGTTTCCGCTTCCACTCTGGGTATTTAAGACAAGCCTTGTAGATTTTTCTCATGGCCTATGTAGTATAGCAAACCCAAGTTAGTCAAAGATATAGGGGTGGTTTCCCAACCTGGGATTAAGCTAATCCTGGGTTATATCCTCCTTTCAAAGGAAAAATCACAATTCAATATGTGTAGTCTAGAATACGTTTTAATCCCTGTTTAGGATACTACCCCATAGAGATCTAATCCAGGATAAGAAACCATTATTGATCAAATATATTCATTAACAAGACAAAGTGTTATCTCATAAATAACATCAGTGTGTTATCCAATTTTTTGTTTTTTTCTTGTGAGGGCACACACAGAATTATGGAAGCCTGTTTTTACCACTTCAAAAAAATATATAGCCATTTAGTCCATTATAATATATACAGAGTGAGTCCAAAAAAAAGTCGCAGGACACCCTTTTATCTGAATACCCCAGCAAGATATGTGTGAGGGGGCCCACCTTTTAATCTATGTCCGGAAAGCTGACATATTGGATCAAGGACAAGTTTTTCCAATTGAAAGGTGGTCATGTAGCATCTCTAAGAAATAAAAGAGTGTCCTGCGACTTTTGACTCACGCTGTATATAAGCTTTCTATTTATCATGATCTCATAATAACAAATTAGCATCTTATAATAACGAAATGCAGAAATAAGGAATTATAAACCCTTCCTAAGAAGTGTATGCTTTCTGAATATATATCTATAAATAGTAAAAAGAGCAGGTCAAAGGGTTCAACCATCTAATAGTTGTTGCATGGTGTGACCACCAGGTGGAAGCAGAGGGCTAGAGACATAAAAAGTAAAGTAAATAACACTCCTGAATATCTGCAATGCAAATAAGACCTTGGGCTGGAAAATACAACACGATTTAACATCATGATACTTCACAACAATCAATATGCACCATTTTAGTTTGGTAACACTAACCAAACCTTTACTTTCATAAGCCTTTCACATCAACTGACACAACCCTACATATACATTATTATAAACCTTGTAATGAGACTTGCATGTGTGTGTGTGTATATATATATATATATATATATATACCTTGTTGGAATAAGCCTACATCAGTGTATTTTAAGTTGTAATACAAGGCATATACAGGGGTTGCACAGCCTTCAGAACAATTCTCTTCAGTAGAAGGTTACTCAGTTTTTTCTGGTGTTTTAAAACCTTTAAAAATATTTTTAAAAAATAATGAATATCATTTATTAAAACTACTGTACACAAAACCAGACCAGTCCTTTTTTAATGAAACACGAGACCTATCGTTCTTACAGAAGAAAATATTGTCCATAATGGTGAGGTGCATATTGTGCTTTTCATAGCAACAGAGTACCTATTTTTTGTCTCCATTTTGAGCTATAATTTTTGTATGCATTATTACATAAATATGCTTTATCAAAATCCAAACTAATTTTACCTTTGGTGCCACAAACTGGGAGACCCTATTCACAACCCATTTGGGTAAAGAACCTGCAAGCAGAAACAACAAGATTATTTCACAGAAATAACAGCTTCTTAAGAAAGCAGATTTTAAACTAGACTGTGGATTATATCTGTAAGGCAGACATTTTGGAATGTTCTCTGGAATATTCCTTGATTGCATTTATGCTGAGAAAATAACTGAGGACAGTGACTAATATTGGATAATAAATTATAGATTAGACAATGACTTCTCTGATTCATCTCAAAGATACTGGATGGAGCTCCACTACTTTGAACGTACAGCGCATTAACTAACATATGCGAAAGTACTTAAGCAGGAGGCTTCAGCATGAAAATATAAAAATCAAGTTCAAAACATCTAAGTGGTAAAGTCTGGTTTCACCAGATCTACTGACAAAACCGCTCCTCTGAGTATTATATAAGCTTTAGTTTCGTCTCCATTATGCTGGAAAAGGCTAGAGCCTACATTGCAAGTGTGTTTAAGCTGAACTTTGAGGACTGTCCCACTGGCTACACACAGTTATTGAGACACAGCAGCAGAAGACATTAATTATCAACTAGACAGCTCAGGACAGCAGAGAATAGATGACATAAGCAGGCTCATAATATGTGTTTTAAGCTCGAGTTTATCACTAGGAATCTGTACACTCACTGTACAAGGCACAAGAGAGCTGAAGGCAAAAAAGGAACTTATGGAAATCAGGTTATATAGGAAAATCACTGGAAATATAAACAACCTATACATCCATAGGGCAAGTGTTTTTAAAATAATAATTATATGTACATAATCAGTATATGTAACATATTTGTAATGTAAATGGGGCAATATTTCCACATGGCCGGAGTTTCTAAGTCTTGTGTAAATATCCCATTGTGCTCTCCCTCAATTTAACTGAACAATTATGCACTTTTCCACTCAACTAAGGTGTGGCTTGACATCACTGAAATGCTTCTGCAATGTCAACATATTACCCCCATAAACTACATTGGCAAGTATGTGGTATGGGTCATTACCAGGCATCTATATTAGCACATACAAAAACTGAAAACAGACACTAACTTCTCTAAGATAATATTTGAACTGCAGCCTGTTTGGTCAGGTTCTGAAGAGGAGGAAGACATCAGATCTAGATGAAATTTCTAAGCTATTGTCCCAACTAAATAGCCGAACATGCACTCTGAAATGTTTTATAGACACTCCTATAAAATAAATTACATACAAGTGAGTCCTCAAGTACTAATCAAACTGGCAAGGAAAGTTAATATAAAGTCTATTTATATAGCATATTTCATACAATCTGGTCATTTATAGTGCTTTACAATATTAAACAAAGGAAGAATAAAAGAGAAAATAAGATACATGTATGAAAGTGTGAAATAGCAGACAGAAACAATAATATTCTGGTCCTTAACTATTCATTCAGTCATTGTGTCTTAAACCCACAGCCCCAGGACTTTGGAGCTGTGTGACTGCGACACTAGCTACTGCGCCACCGTGCCACCCCTGATCTATTCAGCGATTTATAAACTAGTAAACTAATAATTACCCTAATAAACTAATACTAAAACGTTCCGTTCTTTTGGTCCTGGTTTAAAATTTGGCAGCAGCTGTCTGAAGGAGCTAGGGCTGTTTTTGTTTTTGCTTTTCTTTTTTAGGAAACGAATTATGAGACAATTACAGTAGTTAAAACTGCTGGAGATAAAAACACAGAAAGATATTAGAAATTAGTTTTGGAGATTACTTTGATTTGGTTGGTAATGCTAATTTATGAGTCTGTTTCCTCCCACGGTCCAACAACACACGTTGGTAGGTGGACTGGCTACTCAAAAGTGTTCATAGGTGTGAGTGAGTGAGTGAATGTGCGAGTGTTTCGCCCTGTGAAGGACTGGTGTCCCCTCCAGAGTGTGTTCCTACCTTGTGGCCAGTAATTCTGGGCAGGCTCTGAACCCACCACGACCATGAACTGGATAATTACTTACAGACAATGATTATAAGATTAAGACTAAGATGAATAACTCAGTGTAATGCAAAAAAAACGTACCTTTTGGATCTACTTGTGTTAGGTAGTAAAGAGTGCTGCAGTTTGCTCCATTGGATTGGATCAGGTAGCCAGTGAGTAACGACACAGCTCTGACATAATCTTTCTTTGGGGGGTATTGCTGAAAAGAATAAAGAGCAAATTGTTTTCCTCTAAATAAGAGCCTATTCTGAAAAAAAAGCCTGGATATGTCTTAAGAATAATAATGAAACACATCTGTAAAAATCCAATTATTGCTGGGCAAATACAGTAAAATGATTACAACAGCAGACATGCTGCATGCACATCTGTTTACTAAGAAAATCTTAGTTCTGACAAAAACCACAGAAAATATGTTCCCAGGACACTAGACATGTAATTATTCATTACAACATATGGATCAAATCGCCTGGCCACTTACTCAATATCTCACAGACTTTTCCCACTGACCCAAGCTTCTACAGTTTCAGCTTGCTTTAGGCCTAGACAGCTGGCCTACATGCCAACTTACACAATACAGAGTACTGTATTTCTGGCTCAGTGTAAGCATCTCATAAAACTAGAACATCTGCACTGCTCCCAGCACAGACTGAGCACAGACATACCGGGTGTTTGACAGAGTAGTTGATTATCAAGTAGTCATTGCCGAGAGGAAGCCATGAGCGCATGGTGACAAAGTCTCTGTTCTTCAGTGGGCTTGGGCATTTCCCTTTCAAACAACAAAGAACATGAATTAGTTACACTAAGAGAACAGATTAAAGTAAGGTTTGATGTAGCTGCAGACTTAAAACCTACATAAATTTGATAGAGATCTGCACTACTAATCTAGGGTGACCAGAGCTGAGATGGTGAAAAAGAGGACACGTCTCTGGGGGCGGGTGGACGACTACTGACGTGCAGACTGACCAATTAAATGTTTACAGAGAAGGTTATCGACCAATAACAGTAGCTCTACAGTCAGACCATCCAATCCGAAGAGTTTAGGCTATTTCACCACGCCCCCTTCTCACTCAAGCGAACCAATCGGAGTAGGGGAGGGCGGGACTAGTTTGTGAATACTTCTCCAAATTCTATGTAAACTCTAGAAAAAAAAAAATCCCGGACGTTTGTGAAATTCCGCCCGGACATTATTTTAAGTCTAAAAAAAGAGGACATGTCCGGGTAAAAGAGGACGTCTGCTCACGCTAACTAATCACATAATAAGCTTTATTTTCATTCTGATTATAGATAATGTGTGGGTGTTAAATGCTTCTATAAGCTACCTAACAGGAAGTTATTACCTGAAATATTTCCTAATGGCTAGTCATTGTTCAGTTTTTAGATAAAATTTTGGCCAAAGACCTACTATAAATGCAGGATATAGGAAAAGCAGATGAGGAAAAATAAGGTTAAAAATAAGGTAAATGTTGTACAAAATAATTGAAGTTAGTCTACAATAACCTTGTTTACATCTCAATGACTGAATATTCAAATATCTTGGTAAATCAATGGAATTCATTTGAGGATTTGGTGCGTAAGCTCATATGAAGACCCTTGCAGTGTGAGGGGTTAATTAAGGGGTATTTTAAATTCTGACATAATACTTTATTCAAGCTGTAACGCAAACCTAGGAGATCTGGATGTTCTACAGCTCATGCCAAGATCAAGCTATGTATAAGAGTCACAGAGAGCACTTTGTGTATAAGGGCAACACTAGTAATAAACAGTCTATTGATTGTACTTGTGATAAATGAATTGCACAACCATTCACTGAATTCTTTCCCTTCTCTCTAAGCCATGGTAAATTGATTAGCTGTTTATTTGGAAGCAACTTAAGAGATAAATTGGAATTGTAACAAAGGAAAAAAAAACAGAAAAACTGACTCACAGGAGTAATATCCAACATCTGCATTGACTGTCAGTCTCCCAATATCAAAAGTGTCAATCATATTGGTGTCCCATTTCTTCCGGTAGCTTGTGTCGTGCAAGACATCATACATCGTTTCAGCATGAACATCCTTGCACACGATTCTCATCTAAAGGAGAAATAGGAATATGTATTTAAATATACTTAATATTTTCAGAGCTTATTCAGTTTTTGAGTAGGTTGCTTATCTGCTTATGACTACTTTCAACTTTTACAATCTAGGTACCCCAAAGGACAAGACTAAGCACATGTTAATGCATAGCAGGGTTGAAAGTTCTCATGGTAATCCTGTGCCAAGTGAAACCTGTGTTTTTTCCACTCTTAACTTACCCACCCTTATCCCTTAACACTCCCTCTCTAGGTCTGTCGGTCACAGAATACTTGAGAACCTCAAGTGCAATGTGATCAGATATTGTATGGGCCTGGAAGGCAAGCAACCATGTAACCCAATCGACTCTACCCCTAACACTATGTAAATAATTCACTCAAAACCCCCTCTCCAACCCCAGGGTGAACAGGCCTTCCCCATTTCCACTGGCCTCAGAACAAGCTCTGTTCGGCCTCTATGAATGGAATGTCGTCAAAGCCTGCAAAAGATCAATTATTCATGGCAAGGAGCGCATCAGCACCCCAGAAAGTTGCATTAATTATTAACAATGGTCTGTCATCTTTTTTTTGTTTGTTTGTTTTCCTTTTTTTGGCTGTGCTATTCAAAAAAAATTCGCACTCATCCACAGCCCCAACGAAAGGCCTCTCATCCATAACTGCTCTCACAGCGGTGACCTTTGGGCATCAGCAGGGAGGTCAGCAGTCAGGTATGTCAAAAAAAAAACAGTTTTACTCTGGCAAGTCAGCATGAGAGGCTCAGGTTTCCCCATCTGAGCATCTGAGCCTGTCGTTACCATGCTTTTCCACTCTTAATTTTTCAGCGCGTCTCATGGGTATGGCCTGGCTCTGTGAGATGAGCCTTTCATTTCTGATAGTGTGGCACAACCAGCTGCTGCGGTCAGGCTTGACCTGCTTCCATGTATACACTGAACTTTGCTGCACCGCCATTAATGGACCATATGCACATTCATGTTTGTTTCTCTAGGTTTTTCAAGAAGGAAACTGTTCTGGAACACTGCTATGGGAAAAGCCAGTTTCAAATACATGCATAACAACAAAACCTTCAAAAACACCACTGATTTTTGCCTCTGATACCACAATAAAAGCAGGCTCAGTATATGGTCTCAGTCATGCAAAGCAGGGCTATTTTGTGCTTTCAAAAGTTAGCTAAAGTGTTGAATTCTAACTGTTGCCCTCACATACACAACTACTTTTTAACCTTTTAGCTTCAAACAGTGAGTCCTGCTACTTTTGTACTCGGCAATCGTCATTCAATTGTTTAAGACACCATGTAAAAATAATTACATTCATAATCCAAAATAATCCTTTTGTCATCAATTATCCACTCTACCATATCTGGTATCACTTTGTATCTGAGGCAAAGCACTTAATTGGTTCCGTTCCTACCTACAAAATTGTTCTTATCGGGTTTCCTGTACTGCGTCCAGCTCATCTTCTCAGCTGGCTTACCACAATGATCAGAACTGGGCCCTCTACAATTTTTCCAACATTTCTTGGATCATGGTCTCATAACACTGACACATAACACTTCTTCTTGTTTCCTCCACAGCCACAAATCACTTTTGAAACAATACATCAAAATAGAAGAAGATTCTACATATTCTGAATAGGAGCTGGCCTGAAAAAAGTTACAGTGCTTAGCAGTAGTTAACCATGGCTAGGATCCAAAGCATAGACTATGTCAAATCCTGCGTCTGATCTGGAGATCAGACCGTGTTAATTCTTTTAAAGAAAATCAGTAAAAATATTGAGGGGAATTTCCACTTTTAGAAGTTTAGACAGATGATAAATTAACAAGTCATTTCCATGTCATATTTAGTGGGGCATATGTAGTGCACTGCATTAAGTGTGTGGTGTGTGCACGGGGCTGTAAAGTGCACAGCAAGCTAGATTGGTTTTAGAAGCAGTGAACTGCAGGGGGAGGGACTTTGGGACTCTGCGCTAGATATATGTTTCTACCCCTTCTCACAGTAGTGTGATAATGACTACTCATACTGTCGCAGAGCCCACATCTTTTTTTCCATGAGCTTCTGCATAATTCAATCCAGCATATTTTAATTATTTATTAAATGACTTAGAAGAGCCAAGTGTTAATATGAAGCAGTGTTACACCATCTTTCATTTCATTCAGCTTTTACTGGTTGGTTACTAAGACAGGTGTTAAGCCTATTGGATTCTATAAAAATATTCATTCAAAATCAAATGTTGTCCAGGTGTATACAATATAAAGCACAGTTTATACCACTGTTTCCATAAGGAAGGGGAGAGAGAGAAAAGCAAAGGACATTTTATATTGATTATACATATAAGGTGATACAATAAGAGCATTTTAATCAGGACTGAATTACTAAATCATAGTTAATGTGATCAGAAACACAATAAAAATCATAAAAAGTTGTTATCTTACTTTGTCTTTTCCAGCAGGATTATAACAGGGAAATTATATTCACTAGATATAACAGGTACTATTTTTATTCAGTGTGTTATAATTGCTTGTTTATGGGTTATTAAGTTGTTTTTATCACTTTTAAACCATTCTTGGACCCTCTACAAGGAAGACCTGCTGTAAAGTTTGACTCATATGACAAACTATGGAAACTAATTCCACAATTGATCCCTACGTTGACTCTTAATAGTAATAAAAGAGGTTAGATAGAGTTGGTAAGAAGAAAACCTGTAAAATCTACTTTGTCCACTCTCATTTTTTACACTCTGTATCTGGGCTACGCTGGGAGTCCTGTAGGCTATTCACCGCAGTGCAGCTAAGCTAACCTCAACAGAACTGCTTCACTTGCCTTTAGTTTCTGCACTGTGTTCGTGTCCTCGTCTCGACACCAAACCGTCACCCCTCCTTTGTTGTAGCGGGCTATCCATCCGTCATGGTTTTCGCATTGCTCCTTGAATGAGGCGAAGTCGGTGTCGTCCGGGATTTGGACCGGCATTCTGCCTCAGAGGCGTAAGAAAAAAAAAACGGTGGCACAACGGAAAACGTTTTTCTCATAAACCCGTCGGCTCAGGCGTCTTCTTGAAAGCAGGCAGCCTGCTGCTATCCCCCGTGTTTCTAAATGAAATAAAAGAGTATCACATATGGCCCGTTTTCTGGGCTGTTTCACTGTTCTCTTTATCGCCCGCTCTCTCAGGTGAAGGCTACCCCGGAGCAGGTGTGCTTTAGCATCCGCCTCGGCGCCTCCGTGCTTTTAAAGGGACGGCGTCACGTTACGAGCGCTGTGTTTCAGGTAGGACAGTCTACTCGAGCTTATGTAGTCAGACTGACTGATGATCTCAGGATCAAGTGTCATGTTTGTTCATTCAATAGCTTAATTTGTTTGTCTTGGGTGGGGTGGAACTCTTCAGCTCAGTTCACCGTGGTGGTACCTCTGTTCCTGCTCCATCAGGTTTACATCCTCCCACATTAAAAACCTGCTTGAGCTGAAGTACTTCATTACTGAACTCACAGTTTCAATAGCCATACTCGATGCTTAGGGGCTGCATTTCTATTTTATTTAATTAATTACTATATTTATTTATTTATTTATTTGCAAATTGGCAGCTGATCAGTATATCACTTCTGTTGCTGATTAGTATCAACTGTAGTGGTTACCAAATAGCTCTTACCTGGAGCTCACTGGTTTTTACATAGAAAATGGATGAGAATGTTCACTGCTTTGTATACAGATGATGCATAATTTATACAGAATATAAGCATAAACAATAGTTTATTATCTCTTTCCAACAGCTGTAGTAGTTAGAGTAGTTTAGAGCTAGCAATAATAATGTCATGGCTCGATGCTTAATGTTCCCCTTACAGTGAAACATCGCTACTTCCCCATCAACCAAACTTTTCATTGTTTTGTTTTGTTATGCTTCCCCCAGGAAGGGGAGATGGTGACATGAAACCTGTTATGTAACTTGACTGGCTTCTTGAATGTTGGCTGCTTGTGACTGGCTAAAAGGGATTGCAGTCCTCTACAGCAACTGGTACTACACCTACTAGAGGATACTCCTGTATGGGAGTAACTGAAAGCCAGCTGGAAATTTTATTCAGGAATGTAACACAGGAAATGATGGCCTATTCAATTTCATTCATTATCTGTAACTGCTTATCCAATTCAGGGTCGCGGTGGGTCCAGAGCCTACCTGGAATCATTGGCCGCAAGGCGGCAATACACCCTGGAGGGGGCGCCAGTCCTTCACAGGGCAACGCACACACAAACACTCACACCTACGGACACTTTTGAGTCGCCAATCCACCTACCAACGTGTGGACTGTGGGAGGAAACCAGAGCACCTGGAGGAAACCCACACGGACACAGGGAGAACACATCAAACTTCTCACAGAGAGTCACCCGGAGCGGGAATTGAACCCACAACCTCCAGGTCCCTGGAGCTGTGTGACTGCGACACTACCTGCTGCACCACCGTGCAATAAGATAATACTAATCTTAATTAGTAGAAGTATATCAGAATATTTGTAGGGATTTGCCCACAGGGGTTTACTGTTATGAAATGCAGAATTTCTTATAAGAATAAATTAAACAAATAAGATTGCTATTTCATGCCAGGTGGCATTGGGTCTATGTTACAATTTTGAACTGGATTCTTCTCTTCGTTTCATTGAGAAATGTCATTGTACTCAAATGTAAGTGTCATTCAGTCATAGAGAAAGAGGAAAATCAATATCCATTAACTCTTCCTTGACAGGAGTAGTTTAAATAAACCTCAAAGTAGGTGCTATATGACAAGTCTGCACAAATGCTTTCATCATTATAAAAGATGTATGGTTTATAGATTTAACAGATACTGGCACACATTATCTCACCAGCTGCAAAACTCATATCAGTAGGATAAAATTTTATGTGACTATTTAATAACGGTAAATGATTTAACCAGGCCGCATATTTGATTGTGTTCAGTTTAATCCGAACAATGTACTGCTCGTTTCAGTTCTGTCTAAAATGTTGTTAACACCTGCTGGCAGCGTTTATTTTGAAATCTAGGGTTAGGGGAATCCTAGGGAGGTTGTACTTGTTTTTCTGCTTTTTTAAAATGTATGATTATGAAAGCAAGAAAAGCTTTATTTCCTTATAAGACCTCAATTACTACCAATGTTTGGTTCCATATTTCCTAGTTTAACATCTGTTCTACAAGTGGATAATACCTCATTTAAAAGGTGTATTATCATGTTTCATGATACGCGACCTCTAGCGGCTATAGCTTAAAAACTACAATAACACTGAAGCAATTTTTGCCCACTTTTTGCCGCCAGCTCCCAATCCCTTCCAAGAACAGAACGCATGGCCCTTGGATCTGCTCTGGGCAGCCGCATTCATTTAGAGTTTTCTAGCATCATGAGGTAAGAGTTTATTAGCAATGAGCTAAGGCTATTTATTATATTATGATATGATATATATGCCGATAATCAGCAAATAATACATAGTTTCATCCCCACTACACGTATTCTCTACATGTTGTTAAATTGCTTCCAGTTGTTCAGTCTTGTGTTACTATGTTATGTGGTATTTTTAATCATGTTATTTATATTTTACAGGGTTTTGTCTAGTTAGACAATTCAGGAAATTGACATGTTCATCGTTAAGAGAATTCCTATAGCATTCGAGACTGTATGAAATATGTAGCCATCATTATATATATGTAAACATGATAGGTCATCTTTTTCAAGTGTGCTGTAGTAACCTATTTAGAGAGTTTTTCCTGTGAAAAGAACTGCTTTGGTGGACATTGGAGAGCGTGAAAGACACTTATGAATGCTGAGTAAGCGCTTATTCAGAGATTTAAGAAGATAGAATTACACAGCACTATCAGTCTTGCTCAAATTTTGACTCCTGTGATGGGCCCCATGCTAGCACCTTTGTTTTATTTTAGCAAGGCTGGGGTGGAGTGAGAGTATATTCAACCGAATTTTGATTTTAATAAAGAAAATCCTATCTTGTTTGACATCTGATGTACTTGCTACACTAAAACTATTCCGTTTTAATTTATTAATTCATATTCTTTATCCAATTCAACTTGATCAGGGCCACGATGAGTCTGTAGCATAGTCACAGTCAGTGGGCACAAGGCAGGAACACACGCGGGACAAGGCACCAGTCGGTCAAAGAGCATCATACACTTACACAGTCACTTATACAGTCACCCAGCCAATCCACCACTAAGATGTGTTTTTGGATTGTGGGAGGAATCTGGAGGACCCAGATGGACATTTGGAAAAAAAACATGACTTTTTTTTTTTAAGTAGGTGTTTTTGGAATAGTTAAGTAACATCACATAACATATTAAAAGCTACTGACTGATTACCATTTTTAATGGTTTCACCTGTTTGACTGAATAATAACCCACAGTAATAAGAACACTTCACAAAATAAATGCAATCCTTGAGAGCCATATTTTGAAACCTATTATTCACTATTCTGGGAATATTGCATTATCCTAAGCACCCAGCTGTGTGAAATTCTTCAACCTGGACAAACACAATAATTACATTTGTCTCCATGCCTTGAGGCAACAGCATGTTGGTGATCCAACCCCTTCAGAAATTACAGAGGAATCTGGGTGATCTTGGCAATTATTTGGCTAAATATGAATATTTATGGTACAGTAAATGTCATACCATGTACTAATGTTAGTCTGGTCACAATATGTCATTGGGAAATATTTTCCTGTGAGCTCCAAATTTCAGTTTGGAATCGTATGTGTATTTGTATCATGTCTCTAACTACTGATATTTTTCAAAACTCCCCATAAATTACAGAAGGTCTTTCAACCTGGCATGTCTTAATGTGAACTCGGTATCCTCTACCATGTGATGGGAACATGAGAGTGCACAGGAATTCAGACTGTTACCTTCCTACCTTCTGTGATGTAGTCCAGTTACACAAGCAGTTCCTGTGGGGAGTTTTAATGTTAAATTTCAAATCTTTTACTGTTTTTGTAGAAAGGTTGTAAGACTTGAAAGAATCCTCTTGTCTGTCTGGATACATTTTGATAGGACGGCTGAAAAAAGCAAAGCAACTTCTGTGGAAGGCTAAATAAATAAGCTTTAAAGTCCAGTGCTTTTTCATTATTAGGTTTTATCACCTCAGGGTGTCTACACTAGTAATCTGACCCTATGTCAGTCACAAAGTACCCCTTTTGCAGTTTCTCAAGCTCATTTTGCTCATCACATGCCATAGCCTTCAGCTCAATGGATTCACAGAGCAGCAATTTGAAAATCACTGCCAAGTGACAGGTACTATCCACACTTCATCATTGGCAATCTCCAGGGTGCTTTTTTTTTTTTTACTTTAATTAATGAGCTCTTCTTAGCAGCTTCATGTCATGGCAATGACAGTGTGTTATAGTATGGCAGGAATTTGTCTTTTACTCACCCAGAGAAGTGTCACTGGCTGCATTACTGCTCATAATGGATTGAATTAAAAGGCATACTTCTCATCTGCCAAATGCAAGTACTCAGATAAACACAGACAATAAGTAGGGTGATCCATTCCAAGAAAAATGTTAGAAAAATAACAAGAAGGCCTTAAAGAGGACTTCATCGCATTGACCTACGTCTGGTCTGAAATCTAATGTCAACTCCTTCAGCTTCTGTGGAAGATTCATGAACTCAACAGGAAGGATGCTCTCATTTTGTTTATTTGAGGAATTCCGTTAGACTTATGGGATGACCACACGAATGTATTTTCATACACAAAGCCACCTGTTTCTTTGCAGTTTCTAGACCTAGCTACCTCATGTCTGGTTAGTGAACTTTGAGCAGACTTGCTTACAGCTTCTGTTGTAGTCTGTCAGTTCAAACGCCTTAATGTTTATATAATCTATTGTGAATGATCCACAGTGGTAGCTTAAATTGTTCTCTGGAACCAGTTAATGTAAACATGTGTGCAGGAAGCAAAGCCAGACTGTAGGAAGACCTATGCTGCCCTTAAGGAGATTGGAAAAACACACTTGATTGTTTCCCCTTAAGGATACCCATTCCTCAGTCCTCCGACCCTGTGTCTTGATATGGAACAGCAAACTGTGGCACTTGATGCTACAGCTCATTCATAAAAGCATGGGCTAATTCTATGTCCTAAGTGTGATGAGGTAAATGGAAAGATCCTGGAAATTTTTAATATATCAATGATATATTTTACGTGAAAAAAAAAAATAGGTGATGTTGTTGGGTGCATCAGTGGAAAGGTCCTGTGCCATTAAAATGTTTAAAAGTGAAAAATGTGAAACTATAAGAAATATCTGATTATAAATATCTACAGCTATTATATTCATTTCTGTTTATAAAAGACTTAGAACAGTATCAAAATTCAAACGAAGAACGTTCATACCATTGCTCCCCTCTGAGGATTTAGTGAAAAGGAATGTGTGCTTCCCTGGCTGTAGCTGAGTTAAACATTAAACATAGGGCCCCATGGCAATGCCTGTTGGACCTGGTCATAAAAAAAACTAATAGGAGAAACAGACCTCAACAGGGTAACATCATATTTCATCTCTGACTATGAATAACAAATAAGAAATGCTTAATGTCTGAGTATCAGATTGTCAATAAATATAAGACTCATTTACTAAGTATACAATATGTGAACATTTATCAGCTTCATATTAGTATTTTTGTATTTCTTTGTAGAATAAATGAGTACATATTTTGGACATGAATTAACTTTAGGCCAAATCAATATAAAGCAATCAGCCATTACATTAAAATGGGCTTTTTTTATACACATTGTAGTAATACTAATAATAATAATAATAATAATAATACATTTTATTTGTAATGCCCTTTACAATTCAAAGAAATCTCAAAGTGCTACAACATACACAGAAGCAAACATTAAGAAACAAGTAAAATAAAAATAAAAATAAACAACAAAAATACTAAATTCTAAACAAGAACAGTAAAGATGTATAAAATGTCCTAATAAGCCTTTTTGAATAAGAAGGTTTTTAGTTGTTTTTTAAAAAGACCCCATGCTCTGTGGTGCCCTTAGGGAATCTGGGAGAGCATTCCACAGACGTGGGGCAACAGCTTGAAAATTGTCCATTTTATCAGCTCTACTGACCATATAGGTGCAGTTTTAGTTCTGTATAATTAGAAAATGTAGTACACCTGTTGCTCTGCATACTTTTTGTAAATAAATAAATAAATGGAACGGCATGGTGGCGCAGCAGGTAGTGTCGCAGTCACACAGCTCCAGGGACCTGGAGGTTGTGGGTTCAATTCCCGCTCCGGGTGACTCTCTGTGAGAAGTTTGATGTATTCTCCCTGTGTCCATGTGGGTTTCCTCCCACAGTCCAAAAACACACGTTGGTAGGTGGATTGGTGACCCAAAGTGTCTGTAGGTGTGAGTGAATGTGTGTGTGTGTGTGTGTGTTGCCCTGTGAAGGACTGTCGCCCCCTCCAGGGTGTATTCCCACCTTGTGCCCAATGATTCCAGGTAGGCTCTGGACCCACTGCGACCCTGAACTGGACAAGCGCTTACAGATAATAAATGAATGAATGAATAAATAAATGGACCACTGCAGAGCAGGTTTTCCTTGCAAAGAGGATCTTTCTCCATTCTCGGCACTGAACTAACACTGCTGAGGTTTTATTAGTGTGTCTTGCACTGGTATGAGTGAGTCAGGCAAAGCAGTGCTCCTGGTTTGTATTAGTCATCCTCTAGTTTTTAATTAGTGGTAGCAGGATGATGTGGAGCATAATGATAAGTTGTCATTTTTTAAAATAGGAATATTGTAGGCAACAGGGTGGTCCAATGGGCAAAATACAAGCATTAAAAGTACTCCAAGGTTCTGTTTGTTTGTTTCTAGCTATAATGCTGTTTTTGACATTTTTTGTTTTTGATATCGTAACATTTACAATATTCTTATATGATGTTGCAGTGTAAAAGTGAAGAGCATGTCTGGTGTTTTATGTGTGGCACACCCTTAAAAAAAAAGGTTCTTCTAGGGTTTTTTAGTTAATGCCATGGTTCTAGTTAGGACCATATTCTAAACAGAACAATTTCCATTCAGAAATGGTTATTTCCCGGTGGAAATGGTTCTTCAGATCGATGAAAAAAGTTCATATGGTTTTGTGTAGCACCTTTTTGAAAATGATTGTCTATAATTCCCCAAAGGGTTCTCCTATTGTTACAAAGTCCTGCTTGTTACAGCAGACTAAACCCTGTTCTAAAGCCCAGTATCACCATGCAGCTGAATCTATACAGTAATTGTGTTTCTAAGCAGAAACACTGCCTTTATTAAAGAACCCTGGGATATTGACTGTTTTTTCCTGTTTCTCCACTGACCTAATGAGGGATATATACATAATCTCGTAATGGTCTAGGTCTTATTGGTCTGTCAGTGACAAGTCATGAGAATGAGTGAACCCTTCATATATATTAGCTGGACATTTACAATGGGTGAGTGGAACTTCACAAAAACATACCACATTGCTAATGGGCCATTATGGAGGTACAGGAAAGAACAAGTGAGGCCTTTTGCCATTGGTATAGATTTATAAGCTAAGCCCCCATTTTTGACTGCTGTGTTGACCCTGTGGAAAATCATCAGAGAGAACAAAAACTTCCCATAACCAGAATACTGTACAGTTTCAGTCGTTCATGTTCAATTTGAAACCCTCCTCTTTTTTTCCAAACCATCTTCTGGTTGTCTTGGCAGTGCCTGCTCTGGAGTCAAATACTTTGTGGTCGCCTGGATCAACATTAATTTAATTATTAGCTTTAGTTCCTTAGCAAGGCTCTTTAGTGTATGTATTGGTTTACAGTAGTGAATTTATGGCATGTATTTGGACTGTACACCCTTCCCCCCACCCCCCGGTGGGTTTTGAAGACTTTAATGTTACACTGTGTGGCATTTTAAAGGCTGCCATCTTGGAAAGAAGTATCAAAAAACTATTCTTGCTCAGTTTCCTCTAATGTGATGCAAAACGAGTTTGAAACTAGAGCTGCTGTCCAAAGAAAGACTGACTGGAAACGCAATCCAAATATTATGAATGTATGATACTTTGAAGAATAAATACATCTAAATAACAGTATACAATCCTGTTTTCAGAAATGTTAGGATACTTTGTAAAAAGGAATAAAACAATTATGTGTGATTTGTTCATTCTTTTGGACATTTATTTACCTGACAAATGTACAATGAATAGGTTTCTATTGTTTTTACTGATCTCACTTTTAAATAATTCAGCAATTGAGGAAAGAAATTGCTGCAGCTTTGCAAATGGAATTTTTGCCACAAAACTTCAGCTGCTCAACAGTCTTTTGTCATTGTTGGATGATTCTCTTCTTCATGTATCAAGAGAGAAAAATCTGTACTGCAGGCAGGCCAGTCAAACACTTGCCTGTCTGTCTACAAACGACACTGTTGTGACACATGCTAAACAAGGCCTGGCATTTCTGAAATAGTTCCAAGCCCATGTGGCTATCGTTATTACAGTAGTATGACCGTTTCTCATGGAATCTGAGGTCTTGAAGATCTATAACATTTAGCATGAATTGAGACATCATCAGATGTCCTGAATGTATTCACAATATTTTATGTGGCAGATGGTGAAATATTTATATAATTTTTTGCTACCTTGCTATCAAAAAGTGGTGAGCCAGACCCATCCTTTCTTGCAACATTAGAGCCTTCGGTGGAGTCTCCTTATATAAATTGAATTTTCGCCTACTTAATGGGCAATATCAACTGTTATTTGTAGTCATGGGACCAGTCAAAGTCCAACCATAAGCTCCGCCAGTACTTTTACTGGCCAAGGTGTTGCTTTAAAGGGGAACAGTTTGTTTACCATTGTCATGCCCCACTGAAAACTATATTCTCCAGCATGCCCATGGAGCAGGTCATAGTTGACATTTTAGGACAGTTCCCTGCCACTACGTCGGGGAAACCTTACATCCTAATAGCCATGGACTACTTTACTATATGGCTCAAGGTGTACTGATTTGAGGCACCATCACCAAGGTCCTGTTAGAGTGTCAGTTCTGACAGAGTGAACAGAGTAGGACCTTTGAGTGCCAAGTTATGGCAAGGGTGTGCCAGCAGCTTGGGGTCTGGAAAACTTGGTGGAAACCACTCCACCATTCAAGCGAAAGGGTGTTTGAATGATTTAACCACATTCTCACTACCCAGCTGGCCATCAGCACAGCCCACCATCAGTGAGACTAGGAAACTCCCCTGTCCTTGGTGATGTGGACATTTGGGACAGTAGTTCAGAAGAAGATGCTGAGTATGAACAGTTGAACCAGTTCACATTGCAGCACCACCATTGCAGAGTCACATGTGAGTGCCATTATGGAGCCTGTAACATTCAATGTCCAGCCCCGGGAAAAAGAAGTATGTGTGACCAAAGCTTCAGTTGCCCTGAGAGGGAAAATTCTGTGTTGAGCCCCACCTCAGGGTTGTGGCCCACCAGAACCAGCTCATGCTGTACCATCCCCAGAAGAACAAAGAAACTGAGACAGGGGATGGGCACCATCATGACAGGCCAACAGAGCTGCAGGACAGACAGAGTTCTATTAGGACACCTGAAAAACAGATGTGGACTATTGGATGGTTGTATGGGGTTTTTCTTTACTGTCTTTATAAAGACTGTGTTAGACTGTTTAATAAAGGACATTTGTATGCGTATGTTTTCCTCACCTTTCACACTCCAATTGACACTGTTTTTTTTCAATGCCGGTAGCTTGTAAATGATGATTCGGCTGAGCAAGTAATTTGATTGGAATTTAAAAGCTGCTTCCACTTTCAACTCACAAAAGGTTCTTTATACTGCTGCTGTGGAGAAGACAGAGGCGGAGGTTACAGAAGTTTTGAATCTGCTCAAGTAATCTAAGATCTCAGCTGGTGACATAAAAAAAATAAAAGACTTTCTGTGCACCACAAGTGAGACCAAATGTTTCTCAGACAGCCTTGTCTTAAATGTATGCACATATTGGCACAGACCTGATACTAGATAACTTTTGTATTATAATAGAAACTGAGGGTGTGTGGGTGTTCTGTATTTTCACTGAAAGAGACCAAAATGCCTTTTGATGTTCTAAGAGAATGACAGATCTTAAAAACAGTTAAAACGTTTGTGAGTTAAAATTATTTCCTTTTAATCAGGGAATGCTATGTTTTTTTTATTAATTTCACAGCAAATGATGCTAGTGTACACATGTTCATATTTCAATATACCAGGAGTGCTTGTAGATACTGGAGAAGCAATGGAGCTGCGGTAACTGTGATGTTTGTCTCTTGACACTGACCTTGCCGTATGAACAGAGATCATGGGTAAATTTCTCTTCTGAGAATTAACAGCTGTGAAAGATTTGGTAATTTCCCTTTTGACTTGAATTTATAATCCAGCATCTGTTTCCTGTTGTCACAACAGAAGAAGTATGACTAGGGCACGCTGGATAGAATTATACAGTAAAATGCAGGTGAGCAACTCCATGCAGTTCCATTACTTTTATGTAGTGTGATGTGGCTCAGCATTTAGAGACTTTTACAGTCCATTGCCTGTAAAATAATATATTTCACTGCAACAAACTGAGTAATTTGTGAGTTTATACCATGCAAATGTTTAATTGCAATTACCTACCCTTCATGTTCTTGATAGTTGCCCATATTTAACACTTGACCCTGTCACCCACCTCATTTGAGCCTCTACACTGATATTTTCTCATTAGAGGCATGGTGACCTGCAGCAAGAGGTTACATTCTTGTCCTATTTACAAACTAAGTTCATTTTAAAAGCATTCCACGGCAGGCCTTCACAGTCCCTCTCTCAGACCTCGGAAATGTCTATATTAAAAATTACAGATGTGCCTTTGTGAAGCATTATTAATGTGATTAAGATGACTTTTATCACCTACCTGGAGTCTTTAGCCAAGTGAGGTATAACAGCTTCATAAAACATTTACTCTGTCTATCAACAACAATCTATGCAACTATTACTAAATAGTACTAGAGATTAATAAATAACACTCTCAGAATTCTATATCAATAAAAAATATAATAAAAATATAGACACACACTGAAACCCCACAAAATCTTGAATAATACAGTAAAATAGCCTGATTGAAGAGTGATTTTTATGTGACAGAAGATGTGCCATGGACAAAATATGCAGTCACTGCTATGACTAATCATTTCCGATTTGAAAATTAAAGTCTTGCATGTTTTAAAATCTAAAACTGTCAAATTCAATTTTTACATCATACCCCCAAGGAGCCAATCACATCAGATTCTGGGGGCGGGACTTTCGAGCTACAGGCCAGCGGTGTATGGGTTACTGGAGGCTGAGATTAATTGGATATGTTGGGTTACAAGTAAAAAGTAAAGAATTATACCTAAGCATCAACGCTTTATTGGATATCTTTCTTTGAAATAACTTCCAAATATGTAATTTGATGAGTTTTTGTTGTTTAACTGCTGACCACACAGGGATTTAAAGGAGAAGGAGAAACTTCCAACAGGTTGTTTTTGTTGTATAATTATTAAACATGTAAACTGCATTTTTTACTCTAAAACTCTTCAATATAAAAAGTAATCATTTGAACCGTGTCAGATTACTGCGGCCGAAGCCCCGCCCACTCAGCGGGGGTTTTGGCGGTATTTATTCTCGCGGCTCCGGAGCTGGCGGAGAGTGGGGACAGAACCGACAGCAGCGGAGACATGAAGCGGCTGACTTTTACAGCGTTAGCGGTTGCTTTTATCGCCGTCGTGATGGCGGCGAAGTCTCCGTATCAGTCCGTTCTTCAGCATAGCAGGATTAGAGGCAGAAAAGAAGGGTAAGGGAGACTTTTTAACCCTGTTTTCCGCTGTCGTTGTATTGACTTTCCCTTTGGGTCTTATTTCACAGTTACATCCACAGTCTCAGCCTCAGTTCGTTGCGATTGCGAACTGATTTGTGAGTTTTTGCACTTTTGTTCAATCAGAGTTTTAACTTTAGCAGCAGATGTTATCCAGATGTTAGAGTCATTCAGAAGTTCATCCTCCATGGGGACATTGCTCAAACGTTCCACTTTCCATTTTCCAATTTTATGCTGGTGTGAACAGGTCCAAAGCAAACCCATTGCACTGACCATATTCTCTAACTTTAAACGCCTTTTCTATTACAGCCCCAACATCTGTGCCATGCAGAAGATCCCAGGAACGAATAAGAAGTACTTCACCAACTGCAAGCAGTGGTACCACCGCAAAATATGCGGCAAACCAACGTGAGTTTATCAGCAGTGTAACTTTATGACACTATACTTTAAAAACACAATATGAGCCAGAGTCCATCTCGTTGCACACTTGCATCGGTAATCCGAATGACTATTGTATTTTATATTTTAAATGGTTTTTTTTTTACATTCATTAAATAATGTTAACAATTGGTACAAAGAGTTTATCATCAAATTAAATCATTATCATTGCTCGTTAAATTATATAATGCAATAAATTATATAATTACGATTTTCTTTAAATCACCAAACAATCCAAATGTGATTGAGAAGAAAAGGTACAGACAATAGAAATGACTACTGTTTGATATCAATCCAAATATTTCTATGAAGTACTTTTTGGAAATCAATGGGTTAAGTATACACAGCTTAACCTTTTCATTTTGCTTTGTGTTTCATGTACCAGTATTGCATATTCAGCAAAATGATACATGCTTGCTGGCCATTGAAATCTGTTTAATATATACAATACTGGCACGGACAGTAACAAGGGTGGAGTTATCGCAAAGTTCACTTCACATCAACAACAACAAAAGTTAGCAGTCTAGGTGGGAAAAGTTTGGATTTCCCATCCCAACACCTTTCTGAAGCTTCTTTTCCTGAAAGCTGTTGTGGTGTGTTGTTAGTTTTTAAGATGAAGGTAGTGACTTCTGAGTCTGAATAGCAGGACAGAGTAAAGAAATGCATTTGTTTTTATCTATATTTTCTATAAATAGATCAGTGGTTATGTAGTTCTTAAAAAATGAATAGGTTCTGTGCCAGTAGGTCGATTTTCCACAAGTTGCATTTTAAATCAGCATGATTAGCAGTTCAGTCAAGTACAGAAGCAGAATTGTCTTGAGAAGATTTATCACTACACCGTGGGAGACACATTGCTTAGTCGTACCAGGGCAACACTGCTCAGGTGTTTTCCTCCAAGCATATGTTACACTTTTTATGTGAAAACCATTCTGATCCTTAAACCACTATATTAAAAAGTGCTAACGCATGTCATCTGAGGTGTTCTGTTATTACAAAGTTGAAAGAAGTTCCCTCTTCGTTGTCAAAGTGTAGTAGATCTTATTAAAATTCCCTGCAGCTTTTTAAAACAGGTCTCTACTTGCACTGTTGATTTCCCGCATCAGTTAGTTGCCGCCCAAAGAACAATAGTGATAATAGTTAGCAGATGTGCAGCTTGGAAGCCATAGCCTCAGGAGAAGATAATTTCTATCACTACTTAAGTCTAAGCATTATGTGTTCCTAGTGGACCAAACCACTTTACAGAATCATAAATAAAAATATAAGTAAATGCAAATGTGCCTTTGCATCACGGTAAAACTTCACAGGCTGCATCTGAATGTCTGCATGCTTTAGTGTATATGCAATTCTATATCCAGAGAATATAGTGCGGTAGCCTGCATCACACCTAATCTAATGCATGAAGGGGCTTGATAATGAGCTGGTACTGAAATAAGATCTCTTAGAGCTCTCATTCTAATTAATACTGTAGAGAACATTTTATTGAACAGTATGAAATAGTAATTTTCTCTAATCTAATCGATGCCTTATGTGGTGCCCTTCTGATAAAATTAAGTCAACTCAAAATGCAATCCTATGTACATATGATGTGAAATGGATATTGACAATGCATATTCTGTATGTGGGATGCATGTAAGAATTAAGTATAATTTTAGGGGTGCTCAAATTTTAATTTGAAGGTAGGGAAGTCACTCTCAGCTTTAAGTCATTCTCTGATCTGATATCATTGTCCACATTATACTCACATACACCTCTCCATATTTCAGAATGGTTTAATGAAAAAGGTACTACTGTAGAGAAATTTTAGAGCCAGGATTGTACACAGTGGTGGTAATAAGGACTAACATTAATGCTTCTAAAAGCTACCTGAAATAAACATGTATGGAAAGTTTGTGAATACATAATGTTTGAGGCATCGTTTGATGAATTTGTAGATGTGTCGTTTTTTTCTACATTTTCTTAACTTATGTAAAAATGTATTTCATGTTAACAAGCAGTCTTGTAAGGGGGTCATTTACCCAATTTTTATGTTATCAGCATTCAATATGAATCTCTGAATGTGGCACTGTAGACATCATGACTCCTGTTGCTTATCACCACCTTAGTAACAAAAGATTGCTCAACAAAGCACCATTAAACCTGTCTGAATACCTTCACTGAATCTCAGTGATTTAATAAAGCAGAAATGTTGAATTCAACTTAAACCAGGATTTGCCTGGACCAGGGTAACTGCAAAAATATTTAGTAGATTATTTGTACAGATATGTATGTGTGAGTGTGTGATGATTCCCTGTAGGTTCTGGACCCACCATGACCCTGAACTGGATAAAGTGGTCACACACAATAAATGAATGAATGAATGGCTGAATAAATAGCTGCTGAATTATGAGAGCCCAAGAGCTCTTTATATTTTATGTTGTTTTTACTGCATTTATAGCTGTTATCTTAAAGTGTACAGAGGCTGAATGAATGTATGATGGTGAATTGAGTTTGAGTTGCAGATGGACTTCTGCTCATAATGACTTCCATGTGTCGCCTAATGGTGACTTTTAGTCTTAGCAAGGTTAAATTGTTGACAAATCTGATTGCTCCTTTGTGTGTGTGCTCTGCCACAGGCATAAAGACAGGCTTAGTGCTCCAGTCTCCACAGAAGCACTCTTTGATTGACGTCCATTTTAATGTTCCCACAGGGGGAAAGGTGTTATTGGTTACTGGCCTGAACATTCCATAGACATGTATATCAAGGTAGAAAGAGAACCATATGTGCTGAGTATTACATGCACTGAGAAGTTTTATAACAACGCTGCATCACTCATGAAGTGTAAGCCTACTGCTTGTAACTGGGAGTTCAACGATCAGTTGATGGCAGAGCAAGACTTGTTTTATTCACCTCTTCTCTAAACAGTGTTTCTTTCATAGCAAATCTCATGAACACAGGAGGGGAAGTGAGACTTGCTTTGGGAGTTGGACGTTTTAGGAAATGACTGCTTTAGCAAGTTTTGTCGAGGGTTTAATATCCCCCAAACACACACAAATCATTCACAAGATACTGAGGAGTTTTCCACCCCTAGTCTCAGAAGTGTGTGAAGTCTTTGGAGACTGTCTGTGAAAGGACACAACCTGGCTTGTGAAAACAGGAATTTAGCCAATCAGCTTGAATGCAACTTGATTTACCGAAACCCCTTTTTAGAGGTTTATGAAATTTAGGGGGTTATGGGCATTGGAACAATCATGGTTTTTGTACACTTGGGTGTTTCCAGGTCACTTGAGGAGAGACCACAAGGTTTCTCTACACAGAAACCTCCTGATACCATCTGCTGAACCACATGTTGGCTTTGAAATTTGTGCATAAAAATTATTGTTATTAATCTGTATCAGGGCATTGTTAGGGATAGTAAATGAATACATACAGAATTGTAACATTAACCTTTGTCAAGAGTATTTTCTTTCGATATACTACTCTAAATCTAAATCTTTAAACTGAAAACAGAAAATATAGGGTTGTTTAAGGAACTTATTAATCATTGCAACATGTTGCTATGGGAATTGTATTACTTGTTTTGATTCTCATTCCATTATAGGAACTGATACTTTTAGCAGAAAGTATACTCAGTGTGACGAATCTGTGTGAGGACCAATACGTAGAATACAGTAAAAATTTCAACATCATTACGCATCTCCATAGTCTTTTGCAACGTTGCACTTCTGGTGGAGAGCTTGCCACACTACTTGGGAATTCAATGTACACAGTACTTGAATTGTGCAGCCTTACTGTTTATTTTTTCAGAAATCCATGGCTACCATCTTTGTTTATGCTGGCGAAGAACAAATAAGAATTGAGTTACCATCTGTTTTGATAATCAGTTCAGTCTGCTTTTCAGTTCTCTGTGTTTTCCAGTGGTACCCAAATTCCTGAATATCAGGACTGCATTCTGTTTTTGAATTGGGTCATTTACATTTTATTGAGAATTACTTACATTAATATAGATGTTATTTAATAAAAGGTAAATAATTTAAGAATTGAAAAAAAACTTGTAGTGTAGAACAAAGCTAATTTAGTGTTCTTTGTGTTTTCAGAAAAAATATTTGATACGTTTTATATTTTTAGTTTTATATATACATTTTTATTGTGGTTTGAAATGTGTTTATAGCAATATCAATCTGGGGAATCACACACTAAAGTGAATATTGTTTTATAGTTATTATTAGTGGTGTCAAAACGTTAAACACAAAAGTTAATCATAACATTCTATGATTAATCATGAATAATCACAATTTAAAATGCTAGTTTTTTGTTTTGTTTAGTTTTTTGTTTGATTTTTTCTTTGAAGGGAGATGAAAAAAATCAAAATGCATAGAGCGGTATACATGATAAACTGTTTAGAAGAAACCATCCGTTTTCTTCATTATAACATTTTTATAATATTTGTATTAAAATGTCTAATTTGCTTAGTGAGAGTTAACATCAAAAACAATGAAACAAGCCTTAATTGAGAAAATATCAGAGCACACATTAAAACATAAAACTTATGGCTAAACCTGGGCACAAGTAAAACTTTGTTTGTTTATGTGTGTGCGTGTGTGTGTGTCTATGCTGGCATGTGACAGAGATAGAGAGATGTGGTAAGAGTAAAAGTTAAGAGATTTAATCTATATTTTAGCATTAAAAAGATATACCTTCTGAAATCAATCAGTAGTGATGCTGCAATTGCATTGCCTAATATAAACACTAATGTGGTGTAGGCTATTTAATGCTATAGCCTCATTTAAAGGCCTTCAGATTTTTCAGTGACATATTTCTGTTAATAGTTGAGTGTACACTGCACGTGAATTGTTCATCGTGTATGCCTTCATCATAATTGTTCATAATAGAAGGAAAGAATAATTTCCAAATAGCATTAGCATTCCATTAATGTGCTTGTAAACTCAATGAATTAAGTAATAATTATCATTTTCATTGTAAACCAAAGTCCCATAATTTTATAACAGCAGCCCTGTTCTCACACGTATAGTAATTCCCAAGAATGTCTCTTTTGTTTGTACTGGCAGGAATTATTTCATTATGGGTCCCTAAGCCCCTTCTCTGGGGTTTCTTCTGATGTGTCTATGGGTTCTACTTAAGGAAATGAGATTTTATGACCTTCCAACACCAGCTTCAGCCCAGAGATTTATTGTGGAAATGCATGTATTTGGAAGGAAACAAAATGGAGTGGTACAGTTTGGCTCAGGTTTTGTTTATTACAATTAAAAGAGCTGTAGCTAGTCTAGTACTGTGGCTCCAAATAACCCTCCCTTCATTAGTGAATGAATATAGACCAGTTTCTATCAGAAGATGCATAGAAGTCGTCCTGAAAGAAACCTTTGAATTTTATACACGATCTTTCCTATTGTGTGTGTTCCACATTGTGCTGCATGTGAACAAAGACACACAAATGTAAAACACTGAACAGCATCCTTAGTGGAGTCTTTATTTAAACATGAGAGTGAATGTGTGAGTGAGTAATGTATGAGAAATTATTGCTTAAGTATAAAAAACAAAAGCATATAATGATCAGTTTCTTTTTTGTGTGTGAATGATATGGTTCTTCAAGAAATAACACTATACCTGGCAAAAAAAAATCACAAAAAGTTACACCTACATTGACTGTTGAAATAATGTGTTTCCCTGGACATTTACCTGACATGCGACCCCATATTGTAAATGAGCAGGGAGATAGTTGTCTCACAAAAGTTCCAGCATCTCTTTGTCCAATCAATTTAAATGTCCATTTGTTTTCCAGTTTTGTTGTTCCATCCTGATCTATATAAGTTAATTTTTTTCTACTTCTTGGTATTTGTTTTATAACCTTCTAAATTATAGATACAGCTGAACGGGAACAACCAACATCTTTTGATCCACAGTGTGTTGGATTTCAAAGAAGGAGTTTGTGAATTGTATTTTAGTTTTTTTCAATGTCCAAGAACTTAGTAAGGACTATAAGCCCTCCTTTAACAACAAATTGTCATTCATTTTTGTCTTTGAGTTGTACCAATATTTGTTTCAGAAACACAAAAAAGAAAGTGAATTACTTTTTCCCCTCTGTTTGATATGGAAATGTATGTCGTTATTTTAAATAGTTTAATTTGATTTGTTTGAGGTTAAGCCATAATGTTTAGCTTTAAACAAAAATTCTGTGTCAGTATGTTTATTTGCTTCACATTAAAAAGATTTTTATGTCTGGCAATTCCCTGATATTTTAAAATGTTATATTTTAGACTTTACTGTCTGCTCAGTAAAAATGAATCTATAAATTATTTAACCACCCTCAGTATTCTATTTCATATATCAGTTTTATCATTTATGATTATAATTAATAATTTTCTGAATTTAAATATTTTCTCTTATGTTTTTAATCCCATTTGTTTCTTTGCAGTGTGATCAGTTACGAATGCTGTCCAGGTTATGAAAGAGTGGTTGGAGAGAAGGGCTGTCCTGCAGGTACTTGTCATGTACACTGCAAATTTTTACATAAACGCTTATGCTCATCATGTCACCTGAGATTATACTTTTATCATTTTTAATTGTTATTCATGGTCTCCTTTAGCTCTTCCTTTAGTGAATATCTACAACACCTTGGGCGTGGTTGGAGCCACTACCACTAAGATGTACTCTGAGAGAGCTAAACTGCAGGAGGAGCTTGAGGGACCTGGCAGTTTCACATTCTTTGCCCCAAGCAATGAAGCCTGGTCTGCTCTTCCTACTGTGAGAAATACACATATACCTAATTGGCAACATGATACTTTTTTAAATAAGCTTTTTTTGTTTTTGTTTTTTATTTTTAATTAACCTATGGGCACACGCATAACGGCTAATTCTGTTAATTTCTTTTTACACTTCATATATTTTTTTCAGGCTTAATTGAGCACTAAAATGTTTATTTCAATTTAGTATTCTGTCATTAATTTAGGAAATTCTGGATGCCTTGGTGAGCAATGTCAACATTGAGCTCCTTAATGCACTACACTACCACATGGTGAACAAACGCTTGACTTCAGAAGACCTCAAGCATGGTTCCACGTTCGGCTCCATGTACCAGGACTTTGATGTTCATATTCAGCATTATCCCAATGGTGTAAGTGATTTCTGGTCACCTCGCAGCTGTGACTAACAACAGAAAACACCAGCAGTCATGTTTATAGTAGAGTCCCTGGAACTATGCTGTTTATTTTATCGCTGTTTAGCCTAAGCTACTTCACATTGTACTATGATGTCTGTCTGTGATGTCTGTTAGCTAGTAAGCCTTAAACTATTTTTCCCCTTACTGTTTGTGTGTGAACTCTTTGAAAATTACTGGCATTTATTAAACGTTTGCTAACTTACTGTGAAACTTTTTTGCAGATTGTGACTGTGAACTGTGCAAGATTGGTGAAGACAGACCAACATGCTACTAATGGAATTGTGCACGTTGTTGACAGAGTCATTACAGCTGTTACTAATAATGTTAACACTTTCCTTGAAACGGAAGATGATTTGCAGTCACTACAGGTATGGCAAGTTATTTTCTACAATTAATCCGAGCTCACAAAAACGTATTTATATGTTTTTTAAAAAGTAACATTCAGTTCATCTACTTCTGAAAAAGTCAGCAATTTGAAACTATTGTTAAATTTATTTTTTTTAACTTTCTCCCTGCTTTTTCATTTTAGACTGCGATAGCAGCTGCTGGTCTTACTTCTATGTTGGAGAATGAAGGTTCCTACACAATATTTGCTCCAACCAATGAGGCCTTTAAGAAGATTCCTCAAGACATGCTGGACAGAATCCTGGGAGACCCTGTAGCTCTTAAAGGTAACTCTGACTATTGTTGGGGCTGGGGCTGAAGCTGTAATGTGGAAGAGGAAACTGGACAATTAATCCAATTTAAAAAACATTTTATTAAAATCTATTATCCACTCATTGTAAAAAAATGTTTATGTTGCAAACTGGACATGGCTTCATTACATCTCTACCTTTGCAGATCTTTTGAATTACCACATCCTGAAGAGCTTGCATTGCTCTGAGTCTATTGTTGCGGGAACACCTCTGGAAACTCTTCAGGGCACAGTGTTAGAAGTTGGATGTGATGGAGATAAGATGACTCTTAATGGCAAAGCCATTGTTACAGAGAAGGACATTCTTGGTACCAATGGAGTTGTCCATTACATTGATGAAGTTCTCATACCTGACTCAGGTGATTGACCTTATCAGTAAGACATTTTCTTTCTTACTTTCTATGTCCTTTTATATTAGTATATGCATTTCATTTTCTTTTTTTTAATCTTATAGCCAAGAACCTTAAGGAGCTGGCTGAGGGAATTCCACAGATTTCCAAAGCCACAAAGCTTTTTCTAGATGCTGGTCTAAGCACACATCTAACTGGCTCAGAGACAGTGACACTGATAGCACCTCAAAACGAGGCTTTCAAAGGTTGGCTATATTTTTTTCTCTCAAATTCTAAGCTACCCTGAGAATTCAAGAATTCTGTTTTGCTTATTTCAGTATCATTATAAAACTTTTACATAGGAAGTTTGAGCATGACTCCTGAACTGAGAAAAGTTATGAGGAACCACATTCTGAAGGAAAAATTCTCCTCCAAGGGTCTGTATCATGGACAGGAGCTGGAAACACTTGGAGAAAATAAACTTAGAGTGTTTGTATACAGAAACGTAAGTTGTCCTCTTATTACATATTTAAACACTGTTAAATGTTAAATGCATTTTCTGTTATAAATTACAGTTGTGTCATGATCTTCAATTTGTATAATAAAATTACACATCAAACCAATATAAAAATATAAATAGAACAGCTGTGCATTGTTGATTTTAATTTTGTCAGACATTCATTTTTATTCTGTATTAGTAATCTTAATGCTGTTTTTTAAAGAAAAATGATTGAGACATTATTAAATTTATCAGACATTTACAAGTCATAAGTAAATGCTTCTGAAAAAAGGCAGAGGCATTGTGGATAAGCTCCTTATTTTTAAAGGCATGTTATTTTTTTTATCATTTGTTATTTTTTATGACAGGTCTAGAGTACAATTTTCCTATTTTATTCTAGGTCTAAGAAAGAAATTTGAAGCAGCAAACCCCAGTCTACCCAATAATTACTGTACTGGTTTTGTGTCTTTAATTTCCCCTCATGTTCATGATAGTGGTGATGTTTCTAATGCTTTTGAACTCTCACATTTCTACTGCATAATGGAATTTACAGACCACCGGAAACCTCTCCTCTGGATCACCCTAACGTTTTCCAAACCACCATCCATCTTCCAAGAAAACACAGACCTGAATCAGCATCCCTGATGGGAATAGCAAACCACCCTAACCTTACCTCTGCTGTGTGCTTTGCAGAACCTTTGCATTGAGAATGCCTGCATTGCTGCCCATGACAAAAATGGACGTTTTGCCACCCTGTTCACTGTGGATAAGGTTCTGGCTCCTCCCATGGGCAACGTCATGGATGTTTTGAAGGCAGATAGCCGATTCAGGTAGGGAGTTGAATTTATATGTTACGGATTAATAATCTCACTATCAATGTATAATTGACACCTGGGTTACTCTATGTTCATTTGAAGGTAGGAGAAAGTTCCAGGCAACAACTCTGTCACCTTACAGGTGCTGCCTTTTGAGCTGATAGCTCGTATTCAACAGCTCTTTAAAGCCTAAAAACTCCATAAATACCCAAAGAGGAAATTCCCTGAAAATATAAATTAGTTTTAGTAGCTTAGTGGGCCTGAATGAATATATGCAGGTGTTCTGTCTACTAGCCCCATTCAAAGACCTCAGTATGGTTTTATAATTATTACATACAAGCTCAGACATGATGGCGAGGGTTCTGCTGTAATGTTATTAAATAGGTGGAGACTGGTCTTTCAATCTGTCTGACTATTTAATATGTTCATTTGTTAATTCAGGCATGCCAGACTGGTTCCATTCCAGGCCACAACTCTGCTAAGACTAAGATTGGTGTTTTCTCTCTTCTAACACTGTTTATTCAATCAACGAAAGCCATGCAAATTAGTGTTAAAGCAGATGTAATTAATATGATACAATGCTGTAGTCTGCAGGTGCCACTGCCCACAACTACTGGAGCGCAACATATGAATTAATGTATTTTTACCAATTTTATCCATTACAGCACCTTAGTTGGCAATATTCAGAAAGCAGGTTTGACTGAACTGTTGAATAAAAAAGGGGCCTACACCATTTTTGCTCCAACCAATGATGCATTCCGTGCCATGCCCCCAGCTGACCTCAACAAAATTACAAGTACCATATTTCCCTACATTTCATATTAATACACAATGACTGTAATTCATTAAATTATATTTAAGAAACTGTCTTAAAGCTTTGTATGTAAGGCTTGTTCTTGCCATGGTCTATGCAGGAGACCCCAGGGAACTGGCCAAATTTCTGAAGTACCACATAGGTGAGGAGTTTCTTGTTAGTGGTGCTGTGACCTCTCATACCAGAGTAAAGACCCTCTCAGGAGACAAACTGGAGCTAGGCATGGTGAGCACCTATTTCCATATCACAGTGATTAAGTGTATTAATTTCTTTTATATTTCTAGTTGTGTTCTATTTGTTGTTGATACATATGAGGGTTTTCTGTGTTGTAGCTAGATAATTTTCTATTTTTATTTGGCAGAGTTAATTTTTACATCTGACTGTATACAATACAAATCCTCATGGCATGACAATTTACAAGAGTACAAAATAAGGATGCACTGATACGATATTAGGATCGGGTATTGGTCCCAAGGTTAACATAATTAGCTGGATCAGGTATCGGATAAATAGGCCCATCCATGGAACCCATCCAATCACTTTCAATTCAAGTTATTTGAGCTACTTATTTTTTCTCTTTTTCAGCTGCTACATTTTATTTTGAGTTGCACTGCATGTTTACAACGTCTGATTACTGATTGTAAAAAGTTATTTGTTTATTCTCAGGTTCAGCTGCTAGATTTTATTTTGTATTTCTGTTTACACTAAATATTAACAAATATAGATAACTGTTTGTGTGTTTGACAAAGTGTAAATACTTATTAGGGAGTAAGAGTGACTTTACTATGCACACATCTTTTATTAACTTCATTTCCTGAAAGTATATTTTCTCTTTCTAGTGGAACTCCACTATGTACATCAACAGGGTACCAGTTGTGGATGCTGACATGATGGCTACAAATGGAGTTGTCCATGCTGTTGGTTCCATCATAAAGCCACTGCGTAAGATCACAATATTCCTCTCTAAAAGAGCAATTTTGACATTTGATATCTCAGCAGTTTATTATAGTTTTGTAAATCCATTTCTTTAGCTCCTAAAATTGTGAGTGACCAAGCGGATGGCTCTTCAACAAGGCGTACCTCTGCAGTGTGGGTAAGTTATACAAGCAAATCTTTTTTTCACAGCATTTTGAGAATTCAATAATATATGTTAAGTGGGATTAAATTGTTAAAATGGTTAATGTTGAAATATATCATTGTTGTTGTTTTGCTTTTGTAGGCTGGCTCACAAGTTGTGAAAAATGGTAAATAATCCTACACAAATTATAGGACAAAGCTAGACATTAAAAAATAATTTACTGCCATAACTACAGAATGTTTATTAGAGGTGGCATTCAGTGGTTATTGAATATTGTTTAAAAATTTGCATTTACAATTATTCTTGTTCATAGTAGTAGATAAATGCCATTTTTGATGTAAATATTAAGACAATTTATTATTGTTTTTTTGTCTTTACATTTTTCAGAAGAACTATTCCAGAAGGTCTTGAGCAGTCGGTCCAGCAAAACAATCTCCAAAGTCCAGTAAATTCAATTGTTTTGTAAAAAACTTAAATAATATTCATTGCTTTAGGGAGTCATTTTCTTATGAGCAGTGAGGAGGCAATAAACTGATTTGTAAGTAAACCAAGTCAAGCTGAACAAACCAAAGAAAGAGAGAGGGTAACGTCTTCAGCATTTCAGTGTTTTTGAAGTGCACTGACCATCATCAGGGTAAAAAGCAATATTTTTTGAAAATGCAGACTAAAGATGGTAAATAGCCATGTAGCTTAAGGAGTACTGAATATTTGTTAATTTGACTTCTTTATCTCAGTTTAAGTCTGAATAGTAATCTATGTCAGATTTTGCAGGATGGTATAATGTTTTTATTTTGTTTTCCACTTTTTTTTTTTAGCTTGATTTGAGGTTTGATATAAATGTAGCATGTTTGCATGGTTAAAGCTGGGGAAAAAACGCTATTTGGGCACCTACAAGTGCAGGTTAAATTTACGTCTTACGTCTAAGTATAATATTTTTGGGTCTTTTTTCCCCTTGGTTTAGAAACTGAACATATGCAAAACATATACAACTAATTTGAAATGTCCTGTACTGTTGTTCACTTGTAAGTTTGACAAAAGTATAATCTCCACTGAAGAAGCTCTTATTTCATCAACCTAGCAGACACTTCAGCAAGTTTTTGCACATTTTTAACATGACAAAAGGACAAAACATTTTACAGCTAAACTGCATTTTCTTCTGTGTTCTCTGGGTAAATCTGTGAATGAATAGGAGCTTTCTGGATGGTTAAGAGACACCTTCTGAACTTTAAAAGCAGTCAATGGGCACAGTACTGATGATATTTTGTGTGGATCTGATGAGCAATTTTTACACACTTCACAATAAAAATGACAATTTTTAATCAAATGTTAATGTTTGTTTTTTGGGTTAATTAATTCATTAATTAAGATCACTTCTTATTAAATCCAAAGTTTGAAATCAACTGCTATTAAACTGAAAGAAATTCTCTGGCATAAGTGGATATGTTAAGAAGTATAAGAATACCAAACTTGGAATGTATTGTTGAAAGCAGAGTGAATTATTTTTTAAAGAAAGGCCTACACAGAACCTACATGTTTTGAACAACAATGATATATGATTTACACTCATAATTCTGTCTGGGTCTTACAGTAGCCCAACGATTGGTGTGTCTAATGAAGAGCACAGAAAACATGTGCACAGTAGCACACTCTCAGCTGGCAGCCTAGCCACAGGTCTAACTGAAACATTCCAGCAGGGTTTTACTCTCAGTGCCAGACACTGGCAGGTTGTGTAAGCTGTTGAAGACCAGCAGGCTAACACAGCCAGCTGCGAAGCTGCCGAGAGCCTGCCAGACACACTTACTGAAAACCTAAACAGTGTACAATACATTGCACACTAACCAAAGGTCGCTGTGTGGATAAGAGTGTAAAGATTGGCTGTTTTCATGTGGTTGCAAAGCTTCTAATTTAAGGAGTTTGAATAAAGGGAATGTTTTTTTTTCACTCAGTAATTTCCAGAGTGTTCTTAAAATCCAATAAACTTTAGTTAAACCTCATTAAAAGAACTTCTTGTAATTACTTTCCAATTTAACCTCAAACTCACATATGGGGCTGTGCAGAGAAACTGAATCTCAATGTGCGCTGTGTAACAAACCTGGAATAGTTGGCAGTTGGTGTACAGCATATTGTCCCTGTCTAATTAAAAGCATGTATCTCCATTATTGTGGATATTTAGTTTACTATATCATTTGAACACAGCAAATGTCTTTTGCATTTTGTGAAAATTTAAGGATGAATTGACCAATAGAAATGCTCCATTATCATTTGGAATATAATCTTTTTTACACAGACTTTCATACAGTACGGTGTGTTTACTTAGTCAATATTTTATACAAAAGGGCTCCTAAGACAGAGTTTGGATCGTGGGGTAAGTGTGTGTAATGGTGGGAGTGTCTTCCCTTGGACCTTGTTGACACAGAATATGACTTATATAATCTTGCTCGGTGTGTGAAGTCTGTAATGTGAAACATAAGCAGAGTTATTAACTTGTGGATTTGCGATGTGCCAAACGGATAAAGTAAGAAACAGTCATAGGAATCCTTAGTCATGGCGCTGTTGTATGGAGACTACAGCAAAAAATCTTAGCCATAAATTAAGCTTGAAATGCAAACAAACCAATGCCTCATTTACACAGAATTTCATAAAAACTTCATGAGAGGTGTTAGTCTCTTTTTCACATGATGTTGGGCTGTTCATAGCCAGGAGAGACCTTGATACAATATGAAAGTTTACAATAACACAACCAGGTTGTGTTTAGATTTCCTGCTAGGAAACATACATAAAACAGTGATAAACTGATGAAAACAGCTGAGTACATTTCTGAGAACCTTTCTGCTGTAATTTCAGATCAGGGGCTCCCCTGTCACAGACAGAGACAGATGTCTTGGTAAAGGTCTGAAACATTCTCCAACATTAGTGACCTGTGCTACAGCTCCTGACCTCTGCCCTGTCCTTTTACTGTGTGGGCTTCTCCTACAATAGCTTCTTTATACTACACTTTGGACACACAGTGAGACCAGACTTGAACAGCAGAGCACCTGGTCCGGCAAACCCCACAGGACAAGCCTTTAATCACAGTGCTTTTATGACTGCACATGAGCCATACACAGTGCCTGCCACAAAAAAAGGCTGTAAAACTGGTGGGGTTCCAAGTGACACAATGGTCTAGGTATTAAACCTATTAACTGGATATGGCAAATTTAATCTCTGGTAATGCTCAGCTATCCATGGCCAGGAGTCTTAAAGAGTTAAGTTGTTCTTAGTGTGGATAGAAGGGACCATCCCCACCCCTCTCATTCAGCATGATGTTAGTCAACTCAGGCATCTGTTAGCTGGAATAAAGTCTTGGGCAATTAGCATTGTCCTCCAGTGTAATGTGCTGTTTTCTTGCAGCAGTTTGAAAAGAAGTGATAGCTGGCTTGGGATGATTCATGTCTTATGAACAGGCAATGTCAACAATCTTCATACACGTAGGGTTTTCAAGTATGGTTATCAAAAATGGGGCAGGTTGACAGCATGGGCCCGGGCCCAAAAAGTGGACTATTGCTTCATGCAACTATGCTGCTGAACTTTAATACAGATAATAAGGTATATAACAAATGCCTTTTTTGACAGATTCCTTTCCATTTAACATTTGGCCCTAAATAAAAATAAACGAATTGACCATTGACCGTTATTTTCTGTTCATTCCAAACCCTTTAACTGTGTCTTTTTTAAAACTTTATTAAAAGTAAGCACCACATTTTAGCAACCAGAAGTAATATAGACTTGATAAATGATTAGATAGAGTGACCAGACGTCCTCTTTTACCCGGACATGTCCTCTTTTTTAGACTTAAATAATGTCCGGCCGGAATTTCACAAACGTCCGAGATTTTGTTTTTCTAGAGCTTAGAATTTCGAGAAGTGTTTCGTTCACAAACTAGTTCCGCCCTCCCCTACTCCGTTTACTTCGCTTGAGTGAGAAGGGGGCGTGGTGAAGTAGCCTAAAATCTTCTGATTGGACGGTCTGTCTGTAGAACTACCGTTATTGATCGATAACATTCTCTGTAAACATTTAATTGGTCAGTCTGCACGTCAGTAGTCCTTGTTTACGTCAGGCAAAGCTCATGTACCTACCCTCATCTCGAGCAGCTATGCGGAAATGTAAATGTAAGTTCTCGGATGAATTAAAAAAGAAATTGCTATGTTTTGTGTAGCAAATAAAGGTGTAAAGGACCTAAAAGCACAACGGCAGCGACGGGTGAGAGCTCATCAACCCCCATCCCGACGTGTCCTCTTTTTCACCGTCTCAGATCTGGTCACCCTACATTACAGCATCGCTGAGAAGAGACTATGATAAATTACCTTAACAACATACAACACATTTCTGTTCGAGGGTCCAGTAAAACTCTGTGATGTTGAGCGGAGCTCGGCTGAAAACTCTGTTTAAACCGTAATGATATAAACACTCCTGGCACACTTGATCCCTCGCGCCCTTTTTGCTCGTCATCGAAGTGCACACTTAGGGAATGGATTAGGACTTATTGTAGGAATTGAGACAAAGGGAAGACTGGGCTGCTAAATTCCGGACATTTTTGGCGATTTATAAATCCCGGCGGAACGCATAGGTCACAAAAAGAGGACATGTCTGGCGAAAAGAGGACGTTTGGTCACCTTCTCATGAAGTCCCACACAGACCCTTCCATTCTATTTTTTTTTATGAAAGCGCTATTGAGTCTTGTGAAGACGACACAGATATGTCACGTAGGCACTTGTGGCAGACAGACATGCATCAAGCATACGTTATATACTACTGTGTATTTATCAGAACACAATGTCTGTGTGTCATTAGCTTAACGCTTTCACGATGCCTTCGTTGAAAATTAACAGGGGCGTGCACACGGTTCCTAGCCGTTCAGGTACATTAAAAGAGTGATTATTATTTGGACCCAGACCATACCCAGACTGTCACTGTCTATTATATTATTTAACCTTAGTTTCAACTGTAATTCCATGGCAGTTGGCACTACCAGTTCCATTACTGCTTCTCTGAGCAAGGTACCAAAAACCCAACTGCTGCTCCCCTCCACTAGTGATGGGAATTTCGGCTCTTTTTGGAGAGTCGGTTCTTTTGGCTCGGCTCTTCCGGCTCCTAAATGGCTCTTTGTTTTACCACTTATTTCCACTGGCACATAACAATATTACCTACATTTTACATGACTATATGGACAAAATATTATTGTTCAATATTAAAAATAATAAGTAGTGTTGCAATGGGCAATTGTTTTTATGGCTGTCTTGTAATAACTCACTGATTGCACTCACACATTCAATTGTATAAATAACTGGATTTTTATTTAAACACCTTAATAAAAATCACTTGTAAACTCTGAAATATAGCCAATGGAACCCAAAAGGTAGGTATTACAAAATAGCTTTTTAAATTAAATAATCCATTTCTGGGTAATAAACAAATACTCTGCAAAGTGCAAAACAGCAGCATTCAACGTTAGTGATTAAAACTGTCAACAAACATTTAACTGATTTAACATTTTCTTCAACTATTGTTTGGAAGGCAGATTGGCATTCAGGAAAACCAAGTGTCTCAGCTTAGAGGGTTGGAGCTTGCTTGTTGTTCTCTGATTGGTTGAATGAACGCTCATCGTTCACTTACAAGAGCCGGCTCTTTGAACCGGTTCGTTCGCGACCGACACATCACTACCCTCCACTGTCCCTAAAGCACTAGGGTGTGTGTGATCACTGCTACAGATGTGGGAGGTATCATTTGTTGTACAAATAAATGTATGTTTATATATTTTAACACAGTTCTCTAGGGTCTTACTGAAATATCTGATGATGTTTTGGTCAAAACACCATAAACACTCGGATCTCCTCATCTAAATAGCCTTATTCAGAATGACTGTCAGCACTTGTTTCCTTAAATAAGAATGAGTCACAGCTCAGTTCAGTGTGATAGCCCAGGGTTGAGGAGTGACAAACAAAAGCGGTGGGTTTTAGCCAGATTCGCTTGCTTCTACTCTTTGGTATTCTCATTTTAGTCATATTTAATCAGTACGCTTACTTTTCCTCACTTGTGATGGTTTTGAACATTGTTTCAACATGCTTTCACATCAACATGTGTCACACATAGCACTTTTGTCCAGGCAGCAGATAATGGTCGATAGCCCCTTTATAGCATGCTTAAACTATATAGAGGGTACCATATTTACTGAGATATTTATCTTATCAATGGTTGTTCAAATGGACATCAAACATCTGGGCAGCAGGCTGCAGACCACATTCAAGGTTTTCCCATTTCTGTCTTGCTGTGTTACTCCCTCTGGTGATTTCAGTTTCGAGAGAATTGGCAGTCACTTCTACATGGCTCAACTGCTTGTGATAGGTATGAAATTATATAACATGTGAAAGAAAAAAAACACACTTCTAATGTTTAGTCATTCGTGGCAAGAAATGTATAAATATAAAATGCTAAATTAATCAGAATTAAAGAAACATCTGTGATCTGAGAGGGTTTCTTGACAAAGATCGCCCCCTGCTGGACACTTATGGAACATGAGTGATGAAAGATTCCAAAAACCTTAATTAGTACCGTTTTAAAATCACATACAGTTTTATAGATCACTCTTGTTTAATTTTCTACGTGTAAATCATTTAATAAAGTCACAAACTGAAATATGCTCCTTCTAATTTTTATGTAGAATTTAGCTGGAGGAAAAAAACAAACAAAATGCATTTCAAATGAACTGAATATAACATAACAATTAAGCATGTCTCCAAAAAGCTGATGTAAAATGTATGTTTTATTTACAAATAGATATTAAAGAGAAATTCCACCAATTATTTGTAAAAGTAAGCAAAATGTATGCGCAATGTCTACGATTGTGTGGAACTATTGTTCCCTCTTGTTGGTTTATGTTCAGTGGCTCTGCATCTTGAATGGTATATTTCAGGGGGAACAAAAAAAAAAACCAACTGTTGTTGGTATATTGCTGAAGTTTAACATTTCTATTCACTGTTTCAATTACCACAAAAACCCATCTGTAAATCTTTTTGTTAGTTTTGTAGCACTTTCTGTCATAAACAAATCAACTTCAAACATTTCACTGAACACTGTCAGCCTCAGTGACCATGTCATCTTCACTGTAGGGCGACTAGCCAGTGTCCTTGCCCTAACATCAGCTTTGCTGTTACACCCACAGCCTGCAAGGCAGGTGTTTGTCCCTGTCTTATTCTATTAAAAATCACTGGTTGAGCTGATGAAGTGTTTTCATAACCCTTGTATGCCCAGTGCCAGTGGAAACGTCAGAGCCACATGACTACAGCTAACATTTCATGCTGAGTTTGAACTACCACCTAAAGTCTGCCATCACCCTCTCTGTTCTGGTTTGGACTTGGACTACACCACTCTTAAACCTTGACTGCAGGCATCCATGTATTCAAAGAATGGTTTGTCAACTAGTGCGAAGGCCAGGATTAGTGTCTCATACAGCCAACAGCAGAACATCTGGAAGGACATGGAGCCTACAGCACCACCACGGTATCATTTAATATATCGTATAAGTATATAAACATGTCTGGAAAATATGCCAGTGTTCATGTAGTATGTATTTGTTCAGCAATACTGTTTAATAGTGGTTAATATCTCCATAAATCCCTAACTGCTACCTGCTCCGAACTGTGAAGGTGGGACATATCACAGAATGACTGACAGTGGCATTGTCTTGGCTACATAAACAACACAGCATGAGTAGCTTAATAGCAGCACTAACCAGAACCAGGATAAGAGTCTGCATGCCATTTCTAGAAGCTAAAATGTTGGTGAGGCATCAGCAATAAGGCTGGGGATCTGCACATTTCGAGAAACTCATCCTTTACTCGGTCCGGCTGCATGAGTTTTATCACAGAAGAGAAGTGCAACTTGGCATTAAAGCCACTACCTTGAGAAACTCAGAGTCCCAACAGAGCTATAGAGGCTGAATGCCCTGTAAGACCACATCTTTATGGAGATGAGTGACATAAACATATTGTTGTGCTTTGTTACATAAGACAAATTAACCCTGCCTAGCTATGATCCAGCAGAAGAAAACTACAGAAGAATATTTTATTTAAAATGTCTCAATATCTGCATCAGTATTTCTGTACCACTTCAGAGCAAAATAAACATGAGTTATAAATAATATTTAAATAAAAAATATGAAAATGCATAGGCATTGGTTTGCTGTGAATATGCCTCCTGGTGTCTAACACATATTTTGCTATAGGCTTAAAGTCTGATTTTGCCTTCACCTTTTACGCTTATCAACACTGAACACTCAGAAGACGTGCAAGTTGACTGGTCATTTTAAAATAATAAAATAATAAGATAATCCCATGGTCCAGGTTGCAAAGGCTGTAAAAAAAAATTTTTAAACCATTCGATTTCTCTACAATGAACCAATGTACATCAAATCATTTTGAATGGCATTGTTTACATCTGCACAACTAGATTCTGTAGAACATTGGTAAAATAAGATGAATTCCACTTTAACAGAACAGATCAAATTTATAGGGAGGCAAAGTTGCTCTGCAGGTAGTGTGGCTGCCACACAGCTCCAGGGTCTTGTGGTTGTAGGTTAAACCCTTGCCTAAGGTGACTGTCTGTAAAACGTCTGGTGATTTTTCTTTTCGCCCTGTGTCTGCATGGGTATCTAACAGTGTTTTTGAGTGATTGGGAGAATGTGTGTGTTTCCTTGTGAGGATTCTGGGTAAGCTCTAGCCACACCGTGACCCTCAACACGATGAACCAGTTGGGAAAATCAATTGGATCAAAATGATGCAGGCCTAAATGAGGTAATTTCAAATAATGCCAAATAATTAAAAAAAAAAAGCTTTTTTTTTTTTTACATGTAAATGTGTGATAGATCACTCAAAAAATCTGGAAGTCACAGCGGATTAGTAAAACAGATACATAGGGGGAAAATAGTTCAATTCGTCCCCAAATTCGTTTAAATAGATTAATTAAAGAGAATAATAAGCTCCTGCGTCTGCGCAAGCTCGCGCCTCCTGATTGGGCGCCTGCGCTGTGGAGTTTTCAAAGCCAGACAGAGTGGAGCCAAGCGGCGTGACGTCACGCAGCTGCAAACCAGCCAGAGCGGTCCAAAGGAAAGGAGTGCAGACCATAAGTGTCCTTCCGCCAAAGAACTGCTCTCTTCATTCTGCACTGTGGAGTAATCAGCTAGTTATTTTCTCATATTTACACATAAGCACAACTGAGGCATAACTAAAAATATCACCTTTTGCATTACATTAATGTTTGATTTTATAAACAGAAGAACAGAAAAAATTTAACAAACCAATGGTGAAATGCTTAATTTAGGTACATCACTCAATCACAGTAAACAAGAAATAATCTATTATTCATTTTATTATTATTGTGGTTTAATTTTTTAATTATTATATAACTGCATTTATGCTAAATTGTTGAAGTGTCTTATCAGTACATGTGAGAGAGATAGATGCCTCTCCTTTTTATTATAAAAGGAAATATAACAGGCTCAAACCTGTAGCCAGGCCCAAACCTGCTAGTCTGAAGTCTAGCAAACATCAGCAGCTCAGTGCACTTTGATGAGCTGATCAGACTTGTTTATTTTGCGCTATATTATATTCAAGCATAATCTGCAACAATGACAATGCCATTATTTCAATTGGTATTATATATTTAGTCTTGTTTAGCAGATAATATCAAAATAGAAAGATAAAACATAAATTGAGGATCAACACTGTCCTGAAGTCCTGAATATTATTTTTAATCATTACAAAAGAAGATTGTTATTATATTCCTGAAAATCAGCCCAGGTAAAAGCAGCCACCAAAAACAGATTGAGTCAGAGTATAAAATCATGAGGACAAAATAAAGAAAGATCTGTAGAATTGTAATGTGGATTCTTAGTTTATCCATCAGCCCAGAAACTAAAGCTTATGTTATCTTCTTTCTGGGATTCTTTAGATCTGGAAAAAAAAGATAAACGCTGCAGAGTCAAAAAGCATTAATGCATATAATTAATTAATTAATGTACAGGAAAAAGTAAACTGACTAAAATAGATATGATTTCACTACAGATCCCTGCTATTGACATTGATTTAAATGTATTACTTATTTATTTTATTTTTTTTATAATTCTACTTGTTATTTTGTCTTGTGAATGCTTAGTCAACGAAAGTTGTTTTAAGAGTACCTAAATATCTAAAGATGTACTTTCTTCCTTACTTACTTATCTTTTCATGATAAAAGAAATGAATGCGAATGATTTAGTAATGTGTGGGAATAAGATTCATAGAATAAGATTCGGAATCATATTGATTCTTAGTAGATTTAACATTGCTTTAAGAAAAACAATCAGCAATGGATGTTTCAATGTGACTGGTAAAATCCCCCAACAACTCATTCAGAAACTGGACAGACTGGGACTGAACACATCACTGTGCAACTGGCTGCTTGACTTCCTGACTGGAAGACCACAGGCAGTACGGGTTGGCAGTAACTCATCCAGCACCATCACTCTGAACACGGGGGCTCCCCAAGGATGTGTGCTGAGCCCCCTCCTGTTGACTCTGCTAACCCACGACTGCTCTCCATCACACACCTCCAACCTCTTCATCAAGTTTGCGGATGACACTACTGTGGTAGGCCTCATCAGCAACAATGATGAGTCACACTACAGGAGCGAGGTGAGCCGGCTGGCCTCTTGGAGCAAACACAACAATCTCTCTTTGAACCAAGACCAAGGAGATTGTTGTGGACTTCAGGAGAACCCACACACAACATGCCCCTCTATTCATCAACGGGGCTGCTGTGGAGAGGGTGAGCAGCACCAAGTTCCTGGGTGTGCATCAACACAACATCACTGGCCAAGAAGGCTCACCAACGGCTCTACTTTCTCCGCAAGCTAAGAAGAGCAAGAGCTCCCACCCCCACAATGATCACCTTCTACAGTGGGGCCATCGAGAGTATCCTGACTAGCTGTTTCACTGCGTGGTACAGGGCCTGCACATCATCCTGCCGCAGAACCCTCCAGCGTATTGTGAGAACTGCTGAGAAGATCATTGGTACCTCTCTCCCCTGCCTCCAGGACTTATACAGCTCCAGTCTCCTACGAAAAGCCCTCTGCTTGGCAGGTGATCCCACTCACCTGCTACACAGCTTCTTCAGCCTGCTGCCATCAGGGCGGAGACTGCGTAATCTCAGGGCTAGGACCATCAGGCTGTGAGAATGCTGAACTCTCTCCCTGCTCTGCCCCCCTCTCACTTCTGCCCCCCCCCACACACACACACTACTCAGCAACCTTATCACTTACCACCAATACCCAACTGTGACTTTGAAAATCAGGCAGGCACTCAATCACTTTAACCAGCCTCCAGGCTTCATATCCCTGTATTTGCTCTACTGTTGACACCGGGTCTGTTTATATTGGTAAATATAAACAGTCAGACCTAACTGTGACTTTTTCAATAGAACTGGTATGCACTTGTTCACTTTACATAGTTGTTATACGATTATCTTTTACTACTGTTTACTCTGCCCTGTACATAGAGTATCCTACCTCCTTCTATTACAATTTTTTTGCACTATTGTTTACACTGCCATGTACATCCATTATCCTACCTCCAAATCAGGTTATTGTCTTCAGTCAGTGTCCCATTGACACTTGTATGTCTATCAGTGAGCTGCTGGTATCGTATGTCCTGCACTTGCCTTCTGTTTGTTCACTCTCATATATTTATATACTTAGCCTAGTTGAATTTAGTCTATTTTTTGTTAAATGTTACTGCATCTTGGAGAGGAGAGTAATGTAATTTCAATCCTTTGTATGTCCTGTACATATGCAGAATTGACAGTAAAACTCTCTTGACTCTTGACTTGAGAATGTTTAGTACTGGCTTCAGTATTGGTTTTAGTTTTGTCAGATATGTAGACCTACATATTCCCTGGTCAGTTTATCCTTAAAATATACACAATACAAAATAAAAAATATAATCATCTGATATTTATAAAAAAAAAATTGCAGAAAAGTTCAAATCTATTACCAACTTATTTACATGTAAATTAGTAAATGTGAATACATGTTTCTAAATATACTTTCGAAATATGTATTTCTTTTGATGCTAAATTTTAGATTGTATGATGTATGACGAGAGAGAGAGAGAGAGAGAGAGAGAGAGAGAGAGAGAGACTGAGACTTGTCAAAGAGGCGGATGGATATGAGCTGCTGTTATTCGGCTCCAGTCTCTTTGACGCCAGGCAGGAGAGACGAGGAGCGGGGAAAAGAGAGGGACTGAAAAAAGGAAAAAGAGAAACCCTTCTTCATGTTGGTGTTTGTAAAACAGAGGAAAGGTCGAGGGACGCTGCGACTTTTATCTGAGGTATGCAATCTTTTGATAGTCCCGGAGTAGATGAGCGAGGTTGTGTGAGCATTTTATTTCTCCCTCGGAAGAGATTTCTCGGAGAGAGGAGTGGAGACAGGAAAAGTTTTCTGGGGCTAGCCGCTAGTTTTGTGCTAATGTAACGCTGGGGTAAAGTGAAAATAAAAATAGGCGAGATTCAACTTTTAATAACTTTTAGGAGTTGTTCCTCGCATTAAAGCGTTGTTCGTGGGATACTGTGATCTGAGGACAAGTTTAAACAATTATTGTGTAGAATTCGGGCTAGTGTAGCAAGACAGCGTAACTTTTTAAACAACTAACTTGATAAACGTTAGCTAGCCAGCTTGTTAGCTAATTAGCTTAGCTGCATATATTGCTAGAAGAAATAAATGTAGGTTACAGAGACTTGAGTTTGTACTGGAAGTGATGGTGTGGTAAACTTTTGAAACCCTTTAGCTCCGGGTTTTTGTGTAAAGACTCTCCACAGTGATTCTGATAGAGCGGCTCCGAGATGGAGACCGAAAGTCATCGCAGAAACGTGTCGTGGCTTGTCTTTTCGGCTGCTACTGTTTTACAGACAGTGAACTTACTTATGCTCATAACTAAGTCCAGATGTCTCTGAACAACTGCCTCTCTTCAAAAGTCAAAGTATTTGTTATATTTAGTTTAAAACCCTGCGTGTTTACCTCTACTCAGTAACAGCTTCGGCTTTGGGAACCATGTTTTCCAAGACTTAACGTTACATTGAGTCCGTTTTGACGTTGGGTTTAAATCAGTATATAGGCCAACAAGGGCTATAAGGGCTTTATTTGAAATATTTCAGAGGCACTCATTAAATAAGGTTGATTTTACTTATTTGTTTGTAGATGCTATTTTGCTAATTGAAACTTTCACCTCCTTTTGTCAACATAGGCGTCCTACATGGAATGCAGCATATTTAAAAAGCACCTTTTATATTTAACACTACACCGTCTGGCGAAAAAGAAACAAAAGGCACACACTCGTGTACCACTCAGGGGTCCTGGGTTTGTGGGTTCAACCCCTGCCTCAGGACTGTCTGAGAGGAGTTTGGTGTGTTCTCGCCATATCTGCGTGGGTTTCCTCCCACAGTACAAAAACAAGTGTTGGTAGGTGAATTTATGAAATTGTCCACAGGTGTGAGTGAGTTACTGGCTCAGAATGTGATGACCTGTGATGGATTTGCACTCTGTCCAAGTTTGTTCCTGCCTTACACACAGTTCAGTTCAGTGTAAGCTCCAGGCCCATCTCAAGCAGTTACAAATAAACTATGAATGAATAACCTTCACAGTATATTTTGTCAGCTCTATTTGTCATACGTGTACCTTTTTGTAGCTATACAATTACAGACTATAGTCCTCTGTTTCTCTGCATACTTTTAAGTCCCCTTCAATGGCCTTGACCCCACAGGACAACCACAGAGCAGGTAGGATTTAGGTTGTGGGTCATTCTCAGCACTCCTATAACACTGATATGGTGGTTATGGTGTGTTAGTGTGTGTTTTGCTAGTAAGAGTGGATCAGACACTGTAATGCTGCTGGAGTTTTTAAACCCTTTATTGTGTCATTGTCTAGTGACTCCTGATGGACTAGGGAATGATCAACACAAGCTGCTCAGCAGCTGTTCTTTACATCAGATCATGACCAGGTTCCAAGGCAGGATTTTAAAATGGCCAGAGGATATGTCAATATACCTGGACAATCAGATTCATTATCAGTTGCAGCTATAGGGTCATACCAGCCTACCGTTTATATCTGTAACTTTTAGGGTTAGCAACAAGGTAGGTTTTTTTCTAAAATGGGCAGTATTCATAAAAACCAGCAGTAGGCAAATAGGCTTTATTGCTTTTCAATGAGAAGTTAATATCTGACCTTTTTTGTGTTCCTCTTTTATTTTTTTTATTTTACTCTTATTTATACATGTCCTCTGACTAATTTTACAAGCTGTCTTTTAATGTTGGTAATTTTATTTTTCTTTTACTGTACGGCGGTTTTCTTGATGCATGCACACATTCTCAGTTTGAATAAAAAGAGTGAACGCATTAATTGATTATATTCAAGTATCATTCAGGCATTAATGTATTTGTGGTTGAGCATAATTTTAAATGGAATAAATGTGCCATCCATGAGTGGCATCAAAGCTGCAAAAACAGTCAACCCTAAATCAATTTTTTATGTGATGTTACAACAACCAATACATTTGAATACATCCACCTATTCACTCTACAGCACTTTAGACCTTTCCACTCTGTCTGAAACTTTAAATGCTCACTCTGGATTGCTTTTTAAACCAGGCACAATACAGGCCGGCCCTCCAAAATAGAAGTCAGTTTTCAAATAAATCAGGTACAGTAACACATGTAAAACAGCATGTTTACTTCTATGGGCAGGTGAATTAAGAACAAATTAGTTTGTGTTTGGGTGAACAAAATAAAACTCAAGAAGTATGAATGATATTGGCCCTTTAAATAATTTGTGACTGACCTGTTTTCAGCAAAAGATCATCCTTGGCAGTGTTTGTTGTAAGATCATGTCCTTCGTATTAAGCTCTTGCCTGTATTATGTGATTGATTTTTGTTGGTGGTTGATTGGGGTTAAATGTTGATGATACAGTGCTATATTTGACAAGGACATTTTTGTAACCTTGGAAGAATAATAACCATCCGTCTAAAATAGTTTACAGATGTATCATCGGAGGTTGTTCTGTGATGAGGGTAAGATCTACATTTTAATGTCAGTGGCTTGTTTTCCTGACCTTACCAAAGTGGAGATAGCTTATCTCTGAGCGGTATACATACAGGCCTGCTTAAAAGTTCTTCAGATTAAATATTGCCTAAGCTTACTGCATGTTGTCTGAAGCTTTTGCATGAAAACCAGTGCTTCTAAAGTGTACACTGGCTGTTTGAATTATAATGCTCAGGAAAAAAGAAACTGGTGAGTCAAATGAAAAAGCAATTCAAAGTCATCCCAACAATCTCAGGCTGGTTATGGCACACCCAGCCAGTGTTTGGGTATGTTGGTCTGGGTTGGAAAGTGTTGGGTTTTTGTGGCTTCAGTACATCACAAAGCAAAGGCAACATATTCAAAATTTAAAGACAAGTGTAGTGGTGTAAGCTTGTTTATAAATACTGACATCTATCAGAAACAAAAAATACCAACTGCATATATTAAGAAAAACAAATTGATTACTAACCATTTTAACTGGATTTAGTGGAGCATATTTTATATAAATGGAAAATTTTGTTTGTCAATCTGCTCCTATCTCAGGGAAAAAACATCATTTGCTATAACTTAAGTGAATTTTCATGTTTTCTGTCATATAATATAGTACATGTTGCAATAAATGTGTTTGTGATAATATTCAGTTAGACCCCAACAAACCACTGTTTAATTGCAGTTTGAGCCTGTATGGAAAACATACCTTGCAGCTTAGAGTTGTTCCTTGAGCATTTTCACACAGAGTGCACATGTAAAAACGAATGTGATTTTTAACGTAGTGGAACCCTCACACCGCATCTGACACATGTTTTGTCTTGACTATCTTCCTATTCAAATTCATTTATTCTTCCTTTTCAAGCATTTTCCTGTTATTTCAAAAATGAATATGTTGTTTTACTGTAAACACTGCAACTAAACACACACTGAATCTCCCCAATTTCCAGAACAACATGGGGAGTTCAGCAGTGTTTCTGAAGTTCACTGGGGGAGTTTGAGGCTCTGCTTCTACCTGTTTCTCCTCTCATTAAAAGGGATTATAATTGCTTTAACTTCCACATTTTAGTTCTCAGCATGTTGGTTATGTTTTAAGCATTTGTGTTCTGCTACAAACAAGATGAGCTGTTCAGCCACTGCCATCCTGCTCATTTGTTTGTTCTGTAACCATGACAACAACCATCTGATTGGTCAGCCTGATTTTTAACGTGTCTGTCAACGCAGAGGGTGGAACAGGTTCTAATTCAAACTCTGATGCAGCATCGCAGCATGTCTGACAAAAGGCCTTTAAGTTTGTGATGTATTACACCCTGGCTAACTACATGTCTACACTGCAGTGATTGCTTATGGCGTTGACTCATTATCCAGTCTATAAAACACCATATGGATATGTTCATAAGTTTATGAACTTTATTTTGTGTGTTTAAGCATGCTGACATTTTTTTGTGAACTAGGTTTGTTGTTTTAAGCGTTAATGAAAAGGTAGAAGTTTAGTATCCTGTCCTAAGCATGCATATGTCCTGGCATGTAATATGTAATATAACAAAGTTCAGCTTTGAACAGTTACTAAGTATTAAATCAAAACTGTCAGTGTCTGTTTTACAGTAGATCTCAAATCAATTTTCTCAAAAGAAAATGTAGCATTAGTTTAAGGATGCAACATCTTATTAAACAGCCAAATTTGATGAAGTATTATTACAGCTTAAACCTTCCCATGTAAACATCAGCATGTCTCCAAAACATTGAATATGTGTAAAATGTATAATGAATAATATTGTGCTGTGTGGCCAACATAAATAATTAAATTGAACAGTTATTTGATTTTTAAATTTGCTTTTTGTAAAAGATGGCAAGTAGGATTATTGAAGAGATCATAGCAAAAACCCGCAGTGCAGATTAATATTGATACGGTTTCAAATCTTATATACAGATACTTTTGTTCTCTTGATTCTGTCTCACCTTTCTTATTCTTTTACCTTTTAATCAAATTTCAGGTGAAATATTATAGATTATGTTTAGCCTGGACACTGCTGTTGTGAAGCATTTTTGCTCAATGGATTTATTAAGAATTGAAAGTTTTCCTCCCTATAAACATGAGGACAAATATTTCTCCAGTGAACAGGGTTTTTTTTAATTATTATTTTATTTTATTTAACAAAGGCTAGCATGTTTTAAAAATGTAGGTTTTACCCATCCCTCTTGCTTACATTTAGAAATCTGTGAGATGAAGCAATTTGGTCCTGATGCAAAAAAAATTAATGATTAAACATTTAATGTGATAATCTTAAAGGGGCTCTTTTGGGAGATGCTGTTAAACATACAGTCCCACAAATGTAGTATGATGGTGATGATGGCTGTGTTGTCCAAAAAAAAATACAGACTGTCTCTGTGGATGATGCAAGTCTCCAGTGACAGAGGGCTGTATAGTGTCAAAACCAATAAAACAAAGCCAAGATAAGCTCATTGCCCCTAAGCTGTATGTGAGTGTGACATGCATCTTCCTAATATTTATTTTTTTAAATAAACGATTTGGTGAGACCTGAATTTCAGTGACTAGTCCCACAGTACACATACAACTTAAGGCTGCATATCTAACCCTGAGTCAGGTTTTTGTGGAGGTTTATTAAGGCCTAAAGTAATGGATGTGCTGTAGCACAGTGGGAGGCTGTCCATGAAGACTGGAAAATCAATAGAGGTAAATGCCTTAAATTGGTTTTCATTTAGAAGGTGGTGCAACGAAACTGGATCCAAATAAGAGGCAGACGGCTTTTGTAGGTCAGACTGAATGTGACTGTTGTATTTGGTTGTATGTCTAGAAGCTGCATCCTGTGCTTCCTGTAGTAAACGATATTGTATTGCTGTCATCAGTCTCACACCATTAAAAGCTTATCGCAGGAACAAGTTGTTAGCTTAGTGAAGTGTATATTGCTGCTGATAGTTGGGACTCTGAATAAGCAATGCCTTAATTCAGCAGTAGTTGATTTCAGCCCCATAACATTATTAGTTTTATCCCTTTAGCTGTTATATTTAAACACCAACGAAAAGCAAAAATAAGTATTCAGTTTAATGAATGTTCAGAAGTCATGTGCTGTGATTTATAGGAATAGTTCACTGGATGATTATCAAACATTTACATTAATGTCTCCTTGCAATATTTTTACTTGTTTCATGTCCAAATTTGTGTTTATGGCTTTTCTACTAAAGGAATAAAAGTATTTATCACATGGAATGACTTATTGTATATTAACATGGCCTTTAATGTCCTGTGCAAAAATTGTTACTGTAATGCCTGGCCTCACTTAATGCTTTGGATACCTCAGCGGTGTTAAGATCACCTGTGTCCATGCAGGGGCTAGACATCAGGGGGGCAGCACTGGGGTCTGAGGGATGAGGCAGAAGTAAGTGAAGAGATGACCTACTTTAGCCCAGCTACAGCACAGAGGAGTTGTATCACCCTGACTGAACTATACACCACTGCTCATAACATCCCAAGTGTTCCAAAATAATGGGTAGCTGACAGTCCATTACTACTTCAATATCTTTGTGTCCTATGAATAGTAACAGTTACTTCTGATGGGTTGGAGCTGATGTTTGGCAGCTGAAGAGGCTAAGGGGAAGGGATGTGGCTACAGGAAGTGGCTCACAGTGGCCTGATATCCTTTTTTGTCCTGCTTTTCTCACAACGTTTCCAGCAGCTGGGCTCTGCTGTTCTCTCCCTGTCCTGCTGACTCGCTCTGAGCGCTCCCTGGGTGGGGCATGGAGAGCCTGTTGCTTACAGATGCAACACAATAGTGCTCTGTTATAGCACACCACAACACATGGTTAATGTGTAGTTCCCAGGCCGTACTTGTCAGAATTACTGCTTTTTTTCCCCTTTAGAAAAATTAAATGCACATAAATAGTCTGGTATACATCCTAATAGAAATTCTGTTTTTATAATTTTAGTTTTACAAGGTATTGTATGTATGTATACATGTATTTAATTATATTTTTACATTTATTCATTTTCAATTTAATTCATTTGACAGGTTGTGTAGCATATATTAAACATAGCACATGCATATGTTTAATATATTCTTTATTCAGAGATCACCAGCATACCATTTCTTCTTACTGGTTAAAAATGGGGCATTTGGACAAATGTTTGTAAGATGTACATTAATTATTCTTGTCTCATACCAAATTAACCTTGTTTGACAGCCTTGAAATGGCTCCTCGTGGGTTGTAAAATGAGTAAATAAACCCTTAAAAAGAAAAAATGAGAAGAGTAACTATTAGTGAGGGATTGTTTAAATGTGACACTGAGTTTCCTTAGTGTTTTACTGTGTAAGTATGAATGATGGTCAAGCAGCATCTTATTAAATATAATTATATATTGGGACGTCTGAATGTTCTGTAGCTTTAAACTTGGAGTAGCATGGTAGGTTTGAATCAAGAGATTCTATGCCCAGGTAATAAAATGTTAACTAACACTTTACATAAATCTGTAATATTTCTGTGCCAAAGTTTGTATTTGTGGTTTAACTAAACTTTTCACTGTTTTGCAGGTGCTGATCTATAAACCTGCCCATTTCCTGTGCACATCCTGTGTTTAGCATGGATTAAGCCAGCTGCTCTCTACACAATCTGCAGCTATTGGTTTTAAAAGTATCAGTTCATCCCAAACTTTGCCCCTTGCACCAGTTCCCAAGTGGTTGTGACACCCCCATCCCCTGTCCTGCCCCTCTACAGCTGGCCTTCCTGAGCACCAGCAGCTGCGTCCTGCCTCCCTTTCCTGTCCTTGGCTGTGCAAGGCTAAAGCCCCTCAATACTCCCTAACAGATATACAGAAACACAACCATCCTCCTGGCTCAGCGCAGCCTGACTAGCGCTTGAGCTCCCTCCTCCCGGTGCACTGTGGCACGATGACCTCTATGTCCAGCCTGTTCTCATTCACCAGCCCAGCGGTGAAGCGCCTGCTGGGCTGGAAGCAGGGTGATGAAGAAGAGAAATGGGCAGAGAAAGCTGTGGATGCACTGGTTAAGAAGCTGAAGAAGAAGAAGGGTGCCATGGAGGACCTGGAGAAGGCCCTGAGTAGCCCAGGGCAACCCAGCAAATGTGTAACAATCCCTCGTTCTTTGGACGGTCGCCTGCAGGTGTCCCACAGGAAGGGTCTTCCTCATGTCATCTACTGCCGTGTGTGGCGATGGCCTGACCTGCAGTCCCACCACGAGTTGAAGCCTCTGGAAGTGTGTGAATACCCATTCGGCTCCAAACAGAAAGAAGTATGCATCAACCCTTACCATTACAAGAGGGTGGAAAGTCCTGGTAAGCCATGTCAATGTAAAAAGTATGTTTTTATATGCTACATAAAACAAATTTGCCTTGAACATATCATTGCTGTCCAAGTAAAAACATGTATCTCCCAAAATTAAAACTTTACTGGAGAAGGAATAACTTTCTAAACTTTCAATGGAAGTCAATGTAAAAATCTCATTCAGAGTAATTTTGGAGCACTTCTATTGGTCCGTTCATCATAAAATTTTCACACAATGTGAAGGACAGCTGTTGTGTTCAAATGATGTAGTAAAATAAAAATCTACAAAAATGGACAGCGACGATATTTCTCTTCAACAGGTACAAGATATTTCTCATAATTAATTTCTTGGTTGTAAAATGTCTCCACTATCTAATTCTTTTGCCTCCAAATGATATTTTGATCTGAGCAACTTATTATTCTCTCTGCAAGTAGGGGGTACTGTATTATCGTTTAAGGACAGATATCACATGATGCATAACAGAGGAAGCGCAGAAACTGAACTATTTTGCTTTCACCTTGAAGTGTGTGTGTCTCTATAGATAGATAGGTTGCACTCACTAGCATATTTCTATGCTAAAAGTAGAAGAATTTTTCTATAATGTATATTTAGATCTATAATTTGTATAATGACCAATCCTAACAATTCCTGAAAATAACAATGAATGCAATTTGTAATAAGAAAATATTCGTATATAAAATGCATTTACTTGAGCGACAGTTTTCAACTCTTCCATCAGTACTTCCTCCAGTGTTGGTGCCCAGACACAGTGAGTTCAACCCACAGCACAGCCTTCTGGTGCAGTTCCGAAACCTCAGCCACAATGAGCCACACATGCCTCTGAACGCCACCTTCCCAGAATCCTTTCAGCAGCACAGTGGAGGGGGATCCTTTCCAATTTCACCAAATTCACCTTACCCACCCTCTCCTGCCAGTAGTGGAACATATCCCAACTCCCCTGCAAGCTCGGGCCCATCCAGCCCCTTCCAGCTTCCAGGTATTCACAAATACAACTTCCCTTGATCTCAGCATATCTCAGCAGGAAGTGAACTATGTTGAACCTCTGAGTGACATCTGTGTGAGCAAACTATGTCGTCATAGTTCCCTTTAACAGTGTTGGACTGCTTAGTATATAATATAGACCAACATTTAACTTGTAGAAGTATTATGTAAATAGTGCAGTAAAGTGAATCACAGACTTTAATTATGGTAATTGGTAATAATTAATTGGGAGGCTAATGATTTTAATTTATGTGGTGCAATAAACAAAGCTGATGAGTTATGATGGTCAGTTGTTCAATGCAGGGCCCTGTGTATCTTGAACAATTGAAATGCCAGCTAAGCAGCACTGCAAAGCCCAATGAGATGAATGTGGTGCTGATGGGTGCCCATCGCTGGGCACAAGCCTGTCCGCTCCCCATTCTGGATCTGTAGGATTTGCTGATGCCTGCATCCACAGGCTGGGTGTTCTCAGGCGTAAGGAACGCTAATGTTTTATAACAGTCTGAGAGGGAGACTAAAGCTGCTTTTTATTCATGTGAATTGTTCTGTTCATCATTTTATCAGCTTTGTCCAAGCTTCATGGAGATGACAGGATTGTGATGAGGGAATATGTAGTACTTGTTTTTTGTTTGTTTGGGTTTATTTGCATTACCAAATAGATTTTACCATTTATTTATTTCTGTAATTTAGCATAATGATGTTGCATGCACACATATATGTATATATGCGTGTGTAAATAAACACACACCTACTTGGGTCTTGTCTTTGTAATAATCCTCCAGTGTTTATAGTAAACTTGCATCGGATTTGGATGCAAAAAATTGAGTAGAAAGCATATATAATTCGTGTAAACTTTGTCATGAAAATCTTCATTCCGGCTTTAAAATTTGTTGAAGGGTAGCAGTGAAATTGCTTTTTCTTCTTTTGCCCTACATGAACTATTGATGGAATTGGGCCTCCTTGTGGAAAGTAGAGTGGGCGATGGGTTGGTTTTGAATGGGTGTTTGATGTCAGGGACTTGCGAAATCAGACACTAAAAAGCTTTCCATAAAATGCAGGGGGTGGGGGTTTCCGGTAAAGATCCATTGAAACATTCACTCCAGGGTATTGATGTGGATGAAGCATTTGTTGGCAATAGTGTCTCCACTTCTGACTGCTTTCTTTGTGGTGTCTTTTTCCAGCTGACACCCCTCCCCCTGCCTATATGCCTCCCGATGATCAGATGGGACAGGATGGCTCCCAGTCCATGGATACTGGCAGTAGCATGGTGCCCCAGAACATGCCCAGAGGAGGTAAGGGTGGCAGTGCAACAATATATTTTATAGATTTATTTATGCACTGGCCTTTAAGTTACTGTTTTGTAAATAGTCAATTTGCCATATATATGAAATGCCACATATTGTATGTGTGTGTAAAATACTGTTTGTCTCTCTCTCTCCACCCCCCCCCCCCCCTTTTTTTTTTATTTATTTTTTTATTTTTACTTAATTTTATTAATTTATTTTTTTCTCTCTCAGATGTGCAACCGGTTGAGTATGAGGAGCCCAACCACTGGTGCTCCATTGTGTACTATGAGCTGAATAACCGTGTGGGTGAGGCTTACCATGCACCTTCTACGAGTGTGCTGGTGGATGGCTTCACTGATCCATCTAACAACAAGAACCGCTTCTGCCTGGGCCTGCTCTCCAACGTTAATCGCAACTCCACCATTGAAAACACCCGCCGGCATATTGGCAAAGGTATGAACACAGTTCACCGTATTTGTAACAACAGTGCTCTGTTTAATGTTCTGTATTTTTGCTAAAATGTAAAGTTTGCTGAATTTAGGCATTTATGACGAGTGCTTAATATGCTGAATAATATAATAATTCTAAATCCATTTGAACTTACCCAATCAGTTGTAATATATTTTAGCCATTGTAAAATCAGTTGTTTTCTTTCCTGGTTTCTTTTTGATTTTTAAATTAAGCTTAGTCTTTCTTCTTCTGTCATCAAATTTGAGGTGTCCACCTGTATTATGTTGGAGGAGAAGTTTATGCTGAGTGTTTGAGCGATACCAGCATTTTCGTCCAGAGTAGAAACTGCAACTACCACCATGGTTTCCACCCTACCACAGTGTGCAAAATCCCCAGTGGCTGCAGCCTCAAGATCTTCAACAACCAGGAGTTTGCCCAACTCCTCGCCCAATCCGTTAACCATGGCTTTGAGGCTGTCTATGAATTAACCAAGATGTGCACCATTCGCATGAGTTTTGTAAAGGTATATTTCCTGGTTTTATATCACATGTAATATTCTATGAATACTGATATGTATTGTTTCGTTTTCTATCTTGATGATATGAACTTTATGTTCTCTATCTTAAGGGTTGGGGGGCCGAGTATCACCGACAAGATGTGACCAGCACCCCCTGCTGGATAGAAGTTCATCTGCATGGTCCCCTCCAATGGCTGGATAAAGTACTGACTCAAATGGGCCCTCCTGTGAACCCCATCTCTTCAGTTTCCTAATGATGGGCTGCTTTTTGGGCTGGGAGGATTTTTTTTTTTGTATGTGGATTATTTTCCTTACATTTTTTCCCCAGTTTTGAAAGAAAAGGAGGTCTTAAGGGCTGAACTGTTTACACTACCTGCAAATGGGCCAGAACCCTGAAGCAGTCAGAACAATGAGGAAAAAACTGAAGCTACAAGCACATTTAGCAGAGGAAAATTCTAGGCAGTGGCATACAATGGACTACCTACTGCTTTAGCAAATACCCTTCATATTTGTTTTTAAAATTATGCTTGTATGAGTGATTTCTTTTTTCTCTAACTGTAGGTAGTCTTGTAGTTGAATGAAACTGAAATTATTTCATGTATCTTTACTTCAACTTAAACCAGTCAAAATGGCAATCTGATTCTGTGAGAATCTTTTTACTTGCTATGTTGTCTAATCCCATTTATTTTCAAGTAAGACATAGTCTATCTTATGTTTACTATTAGACTCTTGCTCACTACAGTTGTTTCCTTTTTATAGCTTTTATTGCCTTTAGGCAAAAAACAAAGTTACTGCTCTTAAATAAAGTCTCTTTATCTGATCATTTCCGGGTGCATTATTTTAGCTGAATTGTTGGATTTTGCAGAGGAGTTTGTAAGCTAAGGATTAATCAGATGACAAACTAATTTTTCACTTTATACTGTAATAATGGGTAACTAGAGTGTAAAAAGTATTGTTTTTGTTCTACTTCACTGAGTATTGTATCCATTAAATTTGAGTTCAGTTCAGATTAAACCTACTATGAATCTCCTGTGTACTTGTTTTTCAAGTATAAGCCTGGAGACACTGACTGTTATTTGGTGCCCTCCACTGGACAAAAGCAAAAGTGGAGAGGATGGTGATCATTGTATGACAGCACTATTCAAAGATATAACTACACTCACTCAGTACATTTTCTACTGCATGCAAGTTTGAGCATACCTGTTATATTTGTTTGCTTTTGCAGTTACTAAGAGTAACTGAGTACACTTCAGTGGATATAATGTATGGTTGCAGTTGATTGGCTGAATTTAAAAAAATAATATGTTGGGTGACATTTTATATTTAAAGCTTTACTCGGTATAAAACATGCTATAAATTAGCAGAAAGAAATGTCACTGCAATTTAGAGGATTTGTCTGATTATTCAGTAGCCAGAAACTGACTGAGGACAACCAGCACAAAGTGCAACAAGGGAGGAGCAATTGTCTCTTCACATCATGCCTGTAGATTTAGAGTGGGATCGTTTTTCAAAATGAATACTACATTATGGGTTAGTTTCCCAGACAGGGAGTAAGCCTAGTTTGGATATATCCTTTTTTCATTGGAAGATAATTAAAACTGCTGAGTACTTCAGGACAAGGCTTAATGCTTGTCAGGGAAACCCCTAAATTGTGATATATTTTGATAAGCTAGCTCATATGAGGTTAATTCAAAACCCATGGAAATGCAGAGGTATGATATAGCCAATTACAATGAATTAACCCAACCCCCACCTCAATTAGGTCTTAACAGCCAATGCTCTTCTAGGACAGATCTCCACTAGTTTTAGGGAGTGTCTTTGGGAGTTTGTGAGATATTAATTGTAATTAATCCCATAGATGTTCAGTAGGTAAACACAGGAATGTCAACCAGGAGTTGGCTAGCCCCTCACAAAGTTTAACAATGGCTTTGAAGCCATCTATGAATGCACTGTTTGCATAAGTTTAGTACATTTCCAGTTTTTATGGCACATGACAAATATAAATACTCTATGAATGTTGACATTGATTGTTTTAGGGGTGTTATGTTCACGGTTCTGTGGAGATAATTCAGAACCAAAAAGTGTCAATGCCTTCATGGACCCACTGTGTTTCAGTGGGGTGCAGTCATGTTGGAGCAGTAAAGGTCTCCCACAATGTTGCTAAAAAGCTGGAAATATATACACCATTTCAACCAACACTGCATTGTGCTTTGTGATCATGGACTTGTGCACTGCTGCCAGGTCATGGATACCTATTCCACAAAGGTCCTGTCATTCTGTTTGTGTGTATGTTACTTTGAGGAACAGTTTGGAAGTAACCCAAAAGAGGTGGACAAATACTGTCCACTATCTGCTTCATCACTCAGTGGTCCATTCTCAGAATTAGCATCATCTACCACTTAAACCGTTCTATTGCCAGTGTTTGATTATGGAGATGTGCTTGGGTTTACACACCTGTTTGAAATGGGCATGACTGAAACACTTTAAAATTAGGAGACTTGTCCACATACAACAATTAAAATTTGTGATTTTAATAAAAGCATTGTTACATTTTGACTATTATTTTGTAGGGAGTTATGTACCAAAATATGTCCAAATTAATTTTACAGTTTTCCTATTCTCTTTATCATTAATTAATTTCCAATAATCATGTAATCCTGATCGGGGCCTAATCAAAAGCACAGAAAGCAGGAACACACTTTGGACAGGCATCTAGTCCAGCACATGGCATCACACAGTCACAAACACACTGCACCTTTGGAGAATTTTATTCAACCAGTCTACCTACCAGCATGTTTTTGGTCTGTAGGAGGAAATCCACACAGACACAAAGAAAACTTGTCAGACCCTGACAGACAGTGACGCAAGGCAGGGGCTAAGCCCAGAACTCAAAGATCTTGCAGCTGTGTGACAACAGTTCCATGCCTTCCCGGCCTTCTCAGTATAGCTTGCACAAAACAGGTTAATAGTACTGTGACTTTAAGACTAACATTATGTATAAATTCTCTCGTGTTTGGCTGTATTTTATTCTGCCTTACACAGCAAGAGTGCAAATGAAAATACCCTGAGTGTCAGAGAGTGGGACAAATCATGTTCATTTATTCACATATGTATAGGTGTATAATCCATATGTATAATCCTGAAACTTTTGAAATACAGTCTCTGGAAAGTAGGCTTACAAACATGGCTGAAATGTGTGAACGGCCCGTATTTCTACAACTATGATACACAATTCCCAATAAGACTGAAGTCAAATTATTTAGCCTGAACACATTTCTGACCCGGAGGGTATTTCCCAGAAGGGGACTCCTCAGTTAGCCAGATAACTCAAGCACATATTTGAAGATTTTCTAATTAGATATTTATGACCACCTTTTGACCTTGTCCTTTTAAGGATAAAACTGTGGGCTCCCTATTCCCTATGTAGTGCACATCTCAGCCTAGGTAACTGGTTATTTTTTTTTAATGTACACTGAATATATTAGATGGGCGATTATAAAGTCTATGGCTGAATATACATGACCTTTCACTAGATATTCTTGGGTTTTCAAAGCCGTTATTTTATGGTCTATTATACAGTGTACTACAGAGGCAATAGGAATAAGACAAGACTGGCTGAATCCCAAATGATTCTATGTTGGATTCCTAGCACACCATCTGAGTGCAGCGTCACTGAAGGAAACTCATGGCTCTGTGTATTTTCCTGTCATGAAATACATATTGTACATTATATAATAGATCCTCTTTTCTATTGACTTATTATCGGTTATGCTCACTGTGTAACATGTCGTGCACATTTAGCTGTAGAAGCGATAGTTCATGACCTATGTAGTGAGTAGGGAACCACTTGCGATTCAGACATATCGAATGTCTGTGTAGTGCGCTATGAAGGGAAGTTGGAGGTATTTGAGACACGACCTACGAACACTTTTAATTTGAAGGAGAGCAGCACTGACGTTTCCGAGGCGTGGCGACAGCGGAAATGAGGTGGCCTTCTGTAGAGCAAGCGAAAAATAAACACGTAATCGAGAAGTAGCGACGCCGAGCTGCGCGGCTTTAAAGCTCTCAGTCCAAATACTGTTATTTTCGGATGGAAGAGCAGGCACAGGTGTGATAGTGTGGTGTTTCGGGAGCAGCTCTTTGCGGTACGTCCTTCGCATTCGGTTCGGTTCCGGAGAGCTGCGCGCTGCGGCTCCGTTAAACCGACAGCGCCGTTAAACAGGCACGGAATCGGTAAGATTTAACCGTGAGTCTGAGACCGAGTCTGCGTCTAAGTCTGAGAATGAGGCTGCGTCCTAAAAACTGCAGACGACCCGGACTACAGCGTTTATTCTCTCAGTAGAGCACTATAGGAAATTGAAGAAATGTAGTTACACCGTGTATTAGACATTTATAGAGGTTTAGATAGTTACACTGAGTATTACGCTGGTATTATGTGATTTTGGACATGGCCTTAGTCTGAGGCTTCGCCCAAAACAGTCTGTTCATACTAAACCTCATATCTTTTTAGAGTACAGAAACATAAGGAAAAAAATGTTAAAATTACGTTATGTAATGTGGTATGTACATCATAGTAGTGTGTGGTTTTATGTGCAGCCCGACTCCATATGTGTCCGAAACCATAAATACAAACACTGTCTTTGTCAATACAATAACCACCATTTGAAAGAGCACATTCATTAGTAAAGCTTGTGTAGTGTATTATGAGATTTGGGACGCAACCCGGCTATTTTAATGTCTCTGTAGTTATTAGCTGTCTAGCTAATGTAGCCTTAAGTTAAAACGGCTCTGCATACATATTTTTTTAGGTATGAAAATGAGCTAGTAGATATATGCCCATAACAAAGCTGTGTGTGTTGCTGTAGACAGAGATCTTAATAATTACAACAGCATGTCCGTATATGCTTGATTTTAAGGAGTGACCAATTGAGCAAAAAATCCCTCATCCAGGCCTGTAAATTCTGAACAGCTGTTATGACATTGTGTCTATTTGTGCTTTATCTGTCTTCAGATTTAGTCGGTTGAATGACTAGGTTAAGCCTTAAACTAGGCTTAACCTGTATGTCACAATTGGACATTCCTTTTCTTGTAGACGTAACTACATTTGGCAAACTGGCCCTAAAGCTTTACAGATGATAACAATTCAATGATAACAATGCACTATAAGCTGTTAAAAACTACTGTCAGGTTGGTTCATTGAAAGACTGGAACACCAGTGTGAACCCTGTAACTAGTCTAGAACACTACTAAATTGAACCTGTAGACTCTGTGACTGGGTTTTGGTGGATTCATGATGGTGATGATGATACTGAACTCTTTGATTTGTTGTTCCTTAGTGCAAAAATGGTGCGAGCAGCTCTGGTGACGGCCACTAGCCTGGCCCTGACTGGTGCAGTGGTCGCTCATGCCTATTTCCTTAAACACCAGTTCTACCCTACAGTGGTATACCTCACCAAAAGCAGCCCTAGTATGGCAGTAAGTAAACTGAATTATTAATTTTCATATATATATATATATATCATTTTTAATTTTTTTTTGATGTGCAGAAATGCAGGAATGTTGTTTTAATACAGAAAAATGAAGGGCACCATACCTTTACTTTGACAGAGTAGTGGACATTAAATACTGGCTTGGTGAAACTTTTTATTTGATTTGAAAATGCTGTTACAAATGTATTTCTAGGGATCTGCTGTTAAGCAGTAATTTTTTTTGCAGAAGAGTCGTGTGTGATTGACTTAATAAAAACAAAGTAAATTGTCCTATTGGTGCCTGTTCTGTGTTTAAAGAAAAACAATTGCATCAAACAAGTTTCAAAACGTCTTGTTAATTTTGGGAAGCTTTTACACTGATCTGTATAAACCGGTCTTTTTGTCAGGTTTTGTATATCCAGGCATTTGTGTTGGTTTTTCTGCTGGGAAAGTTCATGCGAAAGGTCTTTTTTGGCCAGTTGAGAGCTGCAGAGATGGAGGTAAGTTAGCAGCTCAACAAAACTGGATTGGTGATTTAAGGATGGAGAGCTAAACTTCACAATTTGTTTTGCATTTATCTATTTCCTGTATTACATCAGCACCTGATTGAGCGCTCCTGGTATGCCGTGACAGAGACCTGCTTAGCCTTTACAGTTTTCAGGGATGACTTTTCTCCTCGATTTGTGGCCCTCTTCACTTTGCTGCTCTTCCTTAAGTGCTTCCATTGGCTGGCTGAAGACAGGGTGGACTTTGTAAGTGAACAACAAATTCTATCAAAAATATCAAGAGACTTTTGTTTTTAATTTTCTTTAAAAGTGTGATATATTCTATCATCCTTCCTCTGTTTCAGATGGAAAGAAGTCCAAATATTTCATGGGTCTTCCATTTTAGAGTTCTCTGTGAGTATATAATGTTTGTAGCAGTTTTAATCACATTGCTGACTACTTCTTCTAATTCTTCTTCTATCATTTCTTCATTTTATTCTTCCTCTTTCACCTTTGAATTTGGACCATTGTCACAGTCATAACTATTTCAAGGGAGTGTAATTTCTGTAGGCATACAAAATGAAACATTTAACTGTTTCCCAAGAGCCCAGGTTTTGCATTCCTATTTTTAATATATGCAAATCTTGAGGCTGCACCTGGCCTAAGAAATGTGTGTCATGCTTTATGGCTTTATTTGGAAAGGATGTTTAATTAGTGCATCATGTTTTTTTTTTTCTTGCACAGCGCTGATGATTCTGCTGGGAATATTAGATTTCTTATTCGTCAATCATGCCTGCCATAGCATTATTACAAGAGGGGCTTCAGTACAGTTGGTCTTTGGCTTTGAGGTGATTATATGATTCTGTTTGCCAAGGGCAGTGTCCTGAATTGAACCTTTCATGACCTTATCACATTTCATCAGGATATATAGTACTCTTTTATACACACCTTAAACTGTTACACTATAATATTCAGCATCAGTGCAGGGAATTAATGTTTTAAAATATTGTCAGAAAAAGAACTTTCATCTTACACTTTTGCATGATGGATTATGCAAAATCACAATTAATGGAGTACAGAAATGTACGTTCAACAAATGACTAAGCAACGGGAGTATAACTGTTTATACCATTTTGTTTTTATCTGAGGCAAAAAAGGAAAATACTTCCTTTAAGCACACATTTAATGCCAGAAAGTGTACATCATTTATTATTTTCATTTCCTTCCTTTTTGCTTTTTTTTCTTCCCCTCACGTGTTCTTTCTCTCTTTCAGTATGCAATTCTTATGACTATGGTTCTTACCACCTTCATTAAGTACACCTTGCATACAATTGATCTACAAAGTGAGAACCCGTGGGAAAATAAAGCAGTCTATATGCTTTACACAGAGCTCTTTACAGGTAGGATTGATCAACCTTTGAATGTATTAGTGTGCAAAAACAAACTTCTTTTATATATTCTCTTACATTTGATCTCATTTATGCCCTTCAGGTTTCATCAAAGTGCTGCTGTACATGGCGTTCATGACAATAATGATCAAAGTCCACACCTTCCCTCTCTTTGCTATCCGTCCTATGTATCTTGCAATGAGGTGAGAGAATGTGCGGCCATTGTTATTCTAATATATCCTCTGACATATTTTTCCTAGTTATTTAGAATGTTCTTTCTTTCACCAGGCAATTTAAGAAAGCAGTGACCGATGCAATTATGTCTCGACGAGCCATTCGCAACATGAACACGCTGTGAGTGGTTTCTCTAAAAATACTGAAGGAGTCAATGTTTATTTATGTGCATTTGTTTGTTTCTAAATAAAGCATATTTGATGACACACAAATCTATGTTTTTTCAGCTATCCAGATGCCACTCCTGAGGATTTGCAAGCCTCTGACAACGTGTGTATCATCTGTCGAGAGGAAATGGTAACTGGAGCCAAGAAACTGCCCTGCAACCACATCTTTCACTCAAGGTTCCGTTGCAGTTTTGTATCACTCCTTTTATACATTAATGCATATGACTGCAACTGGTATTCACAAATGCACTTAACTCATCTGTAGTCCACAGGTATTCTCACAGGGCCAGTCATGATCCCTCAATGAGGATGTTTTGAGACAACCATTAGACATTTTGGGCTAAATGTGAGAGGGAATATAGACAAGGGTGTCTACTAGCTTGTTTTTTGTCATTTGTATTCCAACTGTGATGTGAGGGCTAACATTTGTTAGCAATGCATTTTGCCACAATGTAGTGCGAGGTTTACTAAATTGTCCCCAGCTGACAGCATCATGGGTAATAACTATAATTATCTATTACTTATTTGTTTGTTTAACAGTTGCCTTCGCTCATGGTTCCAGAGACAGCAGACATGTCCAACTTGTCGTATGGATGTTCTACGAGCATCACAACCTAATCCTTCTCCCACTCCTGCTGCTCCAGCAGCTCCTGCAGCCCCAGCAGCTCAGGCTAATGCTCCTGCACCCCCGGCTGCTAATGGTAAAGCTGATCAGCAACAGCAAAAGTTTCCATCTTATACCCCCTATGTCTTAACTCACTTCTGCTAATTGTTCTGCAATCCCCTTCAGTTGCACCAGGTATGATGCCTCACTTCCCCCCAGGCATTTTCCCTTTATGGGGTCCCTTCCCTGGTGCTCCACCGCCTCCTGCCCCACCAGGGGCTCAAGCTGCAACTAGCACTCCACAGACCAGTGCAGAAACAACCCAAACCACGGGGGCAGGTGAGCGTTTTCTCCTAATAATACAGTTTAATCAAGTCAAAGATTGTTCTCATATCTGGCTTACTGAGAAAATCAGCAAGATTGCTTACATATAAACATTTATGAGCATTTATTTGTGCACTTTTTAATTTTTATTATATGCTCACTATCCAAGGTTAATCACAGACATGTTCTGTTTTTTGTTCAGTTTGTCTAATGTGTTTGCTAACTGAATTAACTGTTAGGAGTAAAATGTGTATTTGAAATGAGCTGCATGCTGTGCCTGCAGAGAATGAAATGTTTTTGTAGTAATACAATTGTTATCATAAATGGTATTCTATCAAATCCAGAGAAATCATTTTCTCTGAATATTACTTGTAGTAAAATCAACAGCCAATATTCAAGCTGATTAACTAGAAAAATAACTGAACAGGCTCATGATGCATTTTTAGACACAGCAATATATAAAAACAATATTTAAATAATATATATATATATATATATATATATATATATATAAAAATCTCTCTCTTAGATGTTTGCATGCTCTTTTTGCAGATCCAGGTGCTAGTGGCTCAACTCAGCCCAGCACAGACAGTGCTGCCAGTGTTCCTGGAGGTGCAGTGCCTGGATTCCCATTCTCTATGCCTCCACCATTCCCCTCTGCACCATGGCTGCCCATGCCTCCACCTCCACCCTTTAGTGAGTATTATGGCACTTTTCCACTGGCCAAATCTGGTCCCTGCAACTGGGTATGTTTTCAGTCCCAGCTCACTCGGGGTTCCAACTGTGCTGAGTATGTACTAAATGGTGACGTGTAAACCCTGTAGACTGGCCAGAGCCATGTCAATCACCACGAAATGCAGAGCTCATTCAAATCCAGCACCAACTCGCCACTAAAGTTACAGCAACTTTCACATTTATTTTTATCTGACTCACAACTACAGCTCGTAACTTTACCTCGAGATATTTTGAAGAGGTTTATATGCTCCTTGGGCTGATGGCCAACGAGATTTCCAGTGAAAGCTGAACGTGCAACAAGTACAGTGGATCTGTGAGAACTGGTGCACGGAGCTGTGTTTAGTCTAAAAAGCTGAAACTACACGCAACGGCGCCCAACTTTAGCGCAGCCATTGTTTTGGTTTTCAAAGCCAGCGATTCCTGTTAGAGACAGGATTTTGTGACTCCACCGGCTCCATTTCACAGAGGAGCCCTGCCAGTGGAAAAGCGTCAAGCTTTAAGCGTGTTGAGCTGTGTGAGGTAGAGCTGGTCCCTCATGGTGGAAAAGCGACATTACAAACCTACTTCACACTGGTCACAAAACTGGTGGTATGTTATTTTATCAAACATTAGATTAGTTTACTTTAAAAATATGGCTGCATTTTGGGTGAATATCCAACTATAGATAAGGTTATATTTATATAAAATAACACCTCCTATATTCTGTTCTGAGCCAAGTCATACCTATCTTGTCTCTTAGTGTCATCTATGCCTCCTCCACCTGCATCTCTGTCCACAATGTCAGAGGAGGAGCTGAGAGAACTGGAGCAGGAGGGTCGCCGAGGTCTGGAGGCCAGGTTACAGTGCCTTCACAATATTCACACACTGCTGGATGCTGCCATGCTCAACATCCACCATTACCTCACCACTGTTGCCACACTCAGGTAAACAAAGTCTAACAACTGGGATTTTTCACTTGCTGCTGGTAGTTTCCATTGACCTTATGTCAGTATTTTAAAAATCCTCATTGTTGCAATGCCAAACACAGACTTTCACTTTCACTTCCTCTTCTGCTCACTAGTCCTCCTCGATCAGAAAGCAGCCCTGGCGTGGCCAGCAGAACTGGCAGAACAGAATCCTCTGCAGGCAGCAATGAGGCCTCTGGCCAGGATAGTGGTGCACAAACAGGTGAGTGATTTGACTGGAAAATGTCTGACCCTTACATTCCTTTAGTACTAATCTATAGTAATAAAAATAATAATAAAAAAATTCCTAGGCATGTATTAAGGTGTGTTTTTATTATTTTTTTTTTTATTTTTTTTTTTTCCCCCTTTTCCCTTCTGTGTAGTTGGTCCTATGAATGGAGCAACTGGCTTTTCCCAGCTAAATTCAGCCACAGCAGCAGATAAAGAAGAGAAGAAGGAGGAAGATGATGATGATGATGATGGTGCACCAAATGCTGCAGAGCTTAGACAACGACGTCTGCGCAAGTTAGAGACCACACCGCCTATTGACCACTGATCATTCATCCAATAAACCAGGCACAGAATGTCAGAATGGACTTCTTACAGTAGAAACACATCTCATACACCCTCTCTTAGCACTTTGGGTGCGTGAGATCAAATTGTTTCCAGAGAGGCTCTTATACGTGCAGATCTTAAGTGAAGCATGTCAAGTCTGTGTATTCTTAAAAGTCCAGTTTCTAAGTACTTAAAGGAACACTGAAAGATTTGGATTTTTTTTTGCTCATTGGACTTCACCCAGTGTAGTTAATTTTTACAGCGCTGTACTAAAATCAGTGGTTGGTGGGGTGGTGATTTTCTCAAAATTACATAATGCAGTTTCTGCAGTGCTGAGTCCAGAGGCAGAAGCTATTTTTCCCCTATTACAGGTCAGTAAAGCATCACAATGATTTTGAAGCTGTAATTTTAGGTAAACTAGTGTTCCCTTAAATGCAAAATTAATAATCCAAGACATGCCAGATGTCTCAATTTAATTATAGTTTAAAAATTATCTGTTGTTCTCACTTCAAACCCTCCCCTTTCCTCCTTCCTGGATGCCCGTTACACAGAATGAATAGAAGGATGACTTTCTTTTTTTTTTTTTCCTTGGATTTGCCATATGTCCTTAAAAGAGGATTTTTTTCCATTCATTATGCTTTTGATAAGTTATAGCTCTTTGAATTTTCCTTAGATTTGAATTTTGCTACAAGGGAGAAATCATACATGAAAACATTGCAGAGTAAATTAATATACATGTACATACTGTATAAAGTGTTTTAATAGGAGAATCTGTACATAATGCAGAATAAACTGTTCAAGTCAAATCTTTCCCCAATTACTCAAGATTTTTATATTACATCCTCTGGCAAAAATTATGGACTCACACAGCTTTTTTTTCCCTACATGGCAAAAGATGCAAAAGGATTAATTTAATTTTATTGCTACATTTTTTTTCTTTATTTCTAAAATAAACCTTAAAATAATTAACTGAATTAATGTCATGTCTAGATCGAGTATAGGAAAATAAACATGGAATCACTTTGTAATTTGCACTTCTAAAACACTGGCACAAATTCAAAATGATATTTAAACTGGAATGCTTGCATGCTGTTGACTTGGTCAATTGAAAGAAAACATGCACTACAGGAGTTGTCAGTTGAAACAATGAAAAGGATCATACAACTAAAACAAACCCAACACAGAGTGTGACAAAAAGATGTTGCTTGTTCCCAATAAGCTGTGTGTACAATTTTGTGCAAGCATAAACAAAATTGGAAGGGTGCAATAGAGAAACACATTTGTGGAACCAGGAAAGATGTCAAAGTGTAGAAAAATCAAAAATATATGAAAAATAAATTTGAAAAACAGGTAGAACCAGAATCCATGTTTGTGACATGACTAAGAAATTAGACACGTGAAACTAGGTTTACATTTAGAAAAACAAAAAAATCTCAACTACATCTCACAAATAAACAGAATAAAAAACAAGGTTACAGTGATGTGATTACGACGTGTGGATGATCAGCACTGAATATCAATTCAGTTTAAATTATAAATATGCATTGACCAAGCCTGTCTTCATTGTCTGGTGGTGTTCAAATGAAACAAATGCAATTAAATTATGCTGCTCATTTATGGTATTGGGTTGCATATCAGGTAGAAGAGAGTTAGTGGCAATCATTATCCCAAAAGTCAGTGCATATGTACTTGACCATTTTAGACACCTTTCTCATTAGGTAGAATACACGTTTGGTGAAGTCTTTTTTAGGACGATAATGCATCTTGCCTCAAAGCTTAGAATGGTAAAACCTTTCTTCAGGAAAGGCATCAACTAAATGAAAGCCAGCAAACAGTCCGGATCTAAAGTCTACTGAAAATAGGATAAAACTGTTCTCCCTCAAAATGCTATTCAAGAAAGTTGGGGGGCCAGGTTGATTATACAATATTGTATTTCATTATTGAAGTCCATGGCTATAGCAATATTATGATTTTAAGTAAGTTGCCTTAGTTGAGTTTTTTTTTTTTAGGATGCAAGAATGTTTAGACAATAAAAAGTCATTTTTTGTCAAAGTTTTAAAAGAGAAAAAAAAAAAAGCTGGGTGAACATCCACTTAAGTGGTGATAATTTTTGCCAGGGGAATATTACTAAAAATATTTCAAATAATGCAGTCATTCAAATGTTATTAACAGTTAAATTAATATTTTTTCATGTATAGCAAAAATAAGTGGGTTAGTCCCTTAGTATCTTCCCTTTAAAAATATTTAAAATGGAAAAAATAAATCATTCACATTGGTCAGTATTTTGAAAACAAAGGATACATGTTCTGTGATAATCAGCTTCACTATAGCTCTATTATTTTTATCAAAATATTGAGTGCAAGTGGAAAAACAGCAATTTATTGGTCCTTGTTTATGTAAACTGAGTCGAGCCTGCATGTCCGCTTAAAATGCTGGTAGAGTTATTAAGTTAAAACGATTTCTATTAAAGTTCTGTCTATAATCAAAAATATAGAAATTGCAAGGTGCAAGCATTTGTACATAGCATCAGTGCAAATAATACCTGCTGTTTTCCACAGGATCAGGTACTGATACAGTACTGCCTGAGAATAATCAAAGTCAAATCCCTAAATCCTTGCCTCAGTGGAGAGTTCAGTTCTGTGGAGTTGAGTAGAGAGAGTGATGCTGGTTGGTCTGATCTGTCCTATTGAAGAGGAGTGGAGTTGTCTCAATTGAGCCAAACCAGCTGTAAAGGATAGAAAGTGTTGGTTCTAATTCTGTTCAGCTTATAGTTTAGACATTTTTGGATATAACGTTTGAAACATTCCTTGCATAATTCTTAAGAAACCCTTTTAAAAAGGTATGTGAAAGATTTATCAGATTAGAATCTAGAATTGTGCATTTAATTAAATATTTATGAACAGCTTCTGAATAAACTTGAGGTAATAGTTCAATTCAGGATACAGTTAATATACCTGTTATTAGGGCGTAAACCATGTGACCAAGTAGAACTACTGTCACTATCCATTCCCCGTGGGTCATCAAAGAAATATGAGCGTGGACCCCTTGTGTTTATAACTGGACTGCAGTTCTGAAACAACATAAGAGGGGGGGGGTGTCACTAAGTTTTAAACAATATTCAGTGCTTCAAAACAGGACCACTTTTAAAATAAGAAAAGCTGACCGTTTCTTGAGGGGGACGAGGTACTCTGAAAATGAGAATAAGGAGGCTGGTAGGTAGTAGCTCCCATATGAAAAGGATAGCACCAAATACTATATAGCCCGTGTCTCCAAGTTCACTTTGAAGGTCAGCCTTGAGAGAAACAAAAGAAGAATTAAAAGGGAATTTTACAGTGTGATAAATTATAGTGCATTTCCATCTTCTGATATTTTATCATTTTAGATCATACCTGATCTGAGATGTTGTACCAGTCAAAGCCAAAGGATGCTACCCTGTGATTCTGAGACAGGATGAGCACAGCAAGGTTATAACATGCTCTACTCGAGAAGAGCAAAATTACACCAGCTCCCAACACTGCTGTCCGGCAAACAGTGGTCCCCTGCAACACAAGAAATATAGTGGCACCTATGGAATTGCATTTTCAAAGTTTAGAAATGAACAAATATTTGCCATCACCAAGTTCAGAGAGAATTGTAAATAGAAATGCAATCAGTAATCAGACTAACATTACAGTTTTTAGTACTCAAACATTTTCAATAATAATAAAAATTCTGCTAAAACAATATGTACACTGACCAAGCTCTCTATTTTAAAATCAGACTAGCCAGAAGCACAGGACTTGTGTTGGGGTCTGTCTTCCTGACTAACTTTATCTAATAAATACAAACTAGATTTATAATGCTGTTATACAAATTTCTCACTAGTGACCCTGAATTACCACAACCTCATTGGCCCCAGTGCTGCTTCTTACTTGAAATCTCAGTCTAGAACTGCAGATTCAGTCCAGTGAAGTTTAATGTTAGCTGACTAAGCATGACATCTGGCTTTGTGAGATGTGAAGGTGATTAAATAAACACATAACAATAAAAAGTCACTATTAATGTGGAATACCTTGCTATGTAGATAAGGGCTGGTGGAGGGAGAGAACCGGGTCAATATAAGCAGGGAAGTGGCCAGACACACAGCCTCAGCAATAAAAAGCAGGTCATTCACCAGGACTCTGATCAGAACCAAACTCCACGTTTTGTCTCCAACTTCATGTATGGTCCCTCGCTCCCCAAGACTGGCACAAACCACGTTAACACATAAGAAAACAGCACTCATGGTTGCATACACACCACGTGCAACCCACCTGAAAAAAAGACAACTATTATAACATCTCCCTTAAAAAAAACATGCATTTGGTCTCAATATTCAGTCACTCATATTTTTTGTCACTTACAATCCTTTACTTGGCTCTATTCTGAATAATCCTCTAACTTTAAGGACAACCTGTTGGAATTAGACACAAAAATAAATAAATAAATAAATAAAGATAAAAGGTTAAAGAACTGATCACTATCAGTGTATCAATCTAAATTTGACTCTGAAAAAGTTTACCTGAGTGAAGTACAGATTGATGAGACTCAGAGTGAAGAACTGCAGGCACACAGGACAGCAGTAGAGGAGCCAGTAGATTGGAGTGGGCAAGTGGTTTGCCGCAAGTGCATCACCAAAATAAAAAGAAAAAAGTGTAGTACGAAGGGCTGCCCAGAACAGGCAGAAAAAAAGAAAAGCACTCTGGTAGCTCCACCTTTTATGGCGGTACAGTAACAACAGCCAAAGCTGAATGTACACTATCAAAAACAAACTCCCATAGAGACATGTGTAAACTATAGTGACCCCAAGTTGTACAGATGGAGCCATTGCAGGACTAATGGGCAAAGGTGGTGGCGGCACGGAAGAGTTGGGATTAGGAGGTGTGACCTCCATAATGGCGATTATCAAAGGAGAATATACAGAAACTATTGAGAAAATTGTCCAGGATTTCAAATGTAATCAAAGTAGATTTAAACAAGTGAGCAAAAGTGCATTATAAATATGGTCAGTAAAGAAGCTAAACTATTTGGGCCAGCTCAGTGTGTTCATCTGTCTCGAAAATGTGTGATCTTTATCTTTGGTTAACCTGAACCATGAAAGACAGAGATAGCTAAGTTCTATAGACGAGCTGTTATGCAAGTTGGCTGTAGATAATCAAGGAATGCTGAAGTTTATCAGGTGGGGATTTCTAGACTGGAGAACACATGGTAAACATAAACCCTAAATCCCCATTGTCCCTCTAACACAATCATCTATTTCTGACGGTGGCATTGCATTCAATTTAAAGAGCACTGGCAATGTAAACAATTTTATATGCTCCGATCAAAAACAACACAGATTTTGCCTTTTAGCAAGAAGAACGAAGCCAAATATGTCTCTTGGGTCCAACCCTGTAATGAAAGTGAAAATAATTATAAAAAATACAAAGAAGCTTTAGTTAGCTTTTTATTCCACATTAACAACGGAAGCAATTTAAATTATGACACTCTAGAACAGAACAGCCGCAGTATTTAAGGTGGAACGGTAAGTTAGAGTAAGTTCCGTTATTATTTAACAGCATTACGACTAATAAAAACAATCTTGGCTAACAAATCAAAGTACCCTGTGTTCCATGTACAGCTATATTTCAGTCAAACTAAATCCGGGAACAAAGAAATAACGATCAGACTGGTTTTATATCACGAACCCAGCCGATATGACTGGTGTGTTTTGGTTTAACTCGGTTACACCAACAAACAAAACGACAGTAAACACAGCTAGCAGCAAACCTGCTACATTACAGTGATATGCTCATGTGACTTAGTTCACATATAACGTTAATGTTACACTTAAATCGACATTACAGTATATAACACTGTCTGTGGAATTGATACGATACTTAAAGCCAAACGAGCAAAGAAATGAGCGTACCTTATCTGCGTTACAGTCTTACTAGCTACCAGCTGTCAGACCTTCTTCCTTCTGAGTCACATTCAGCGCTGAAGCGGAATATGAAAGCACTTATCTGTGACTATGACACAGCGCCATCTAACGGCTAAGGTTTATTTATTGTTGTGCAGCCTGGCAGTTGTTTCTATTTTTTAATTCACGCCAAACATATACACTACCAGAAAACGACTGAAACTAAGCAACTAAAACGAAGAAAGTTTATATTTAATAATAATAAATGTAGCAAATATATTTATAAAAATGCAACAATAAAATAATTAAGCAAAATGAACAATAACATTAAATATCTATAAAATATAAACTGTTAAATAAATATAAAATAATTTAGAAACACTATAAATATATTAATTATATTAGTCGTGAATAACAGAGTCTAATTATCAGAGGCTGATTGTAATGTATTTGTTGTTTCTGCCTCGTCATTTTTACCAACGCAGCCGCCAATAGTGACTGAGAGCGGAAACGGCGGCCAGTTCAGTTTGAATCAAAATCTGTTGACATTTGTCTTGGCGCTTGGTGTTGTGGTCTAGTGCCCGAGATAAACCAACCCCTACGATTTAAGACAGAATATTAATAGCATGTGTCGGTGTAATAGTTGTTAAACACGCTATTACTGTTGATAAACATCGAGCAAATATTTTTTTATTGAAGAGTTTTGTTGATTCTTTGACTTTTGCAATGGGACGAAGGCGGTCATCTAATTTAGATACACCACTTAGGCGGTCAACACGTCTCAGAAACATGGGCTTTTATGCAGAGGTGGGTATCTGGTATTTGGCACAACACTGAGGTGGGCTTCTTTAAAAAAAATATTTCCACCTTAAACACTGCACCGTTTAAGGTGGAGCGGAAAGTCGAGTGAGAAGCTGGCGAATGAGAAACCAAGTTCAGCCTCGTGTGTTGAGTTGGAGCTGGTGAAGTAGGCGAGGTTTTCTGACTCTGAACAGACCCACAGCCACGTAGCAACAACACCAGAGAGAAGCCGGTCCTTTACAGCAAGCCCTCTCTCCTAATAATACAATCAGACCATCTGCTAACATCTTTAGCTTTTCGTGGCGTTATATAGAAAAGGCTGCTGAGATATACGGCAGTTCACGGTCACACTTTAGCGCGAAAGCTACGGGTTCTGCAGGAAATAAAGTATCCGAGATAGAAATTTAGTTCCTGTTGCTAAAGATAGAACATATATTGCGTGTTTAGCTAGGTATCTCGGTATTATCTACGTAGCAGTGCTCATCATGGTAAGTTGGCGTTTTTTGTCTTCCTTCTTGAAAGAAATACAGCTGGCTAACCTGGCCGTTTTAGCTGAACCTACACAACGTTCACTTCCTATCTAGCATAGATATGTATCTAGCTCCTGTTTGAAAAACGATAACCTACATAAATATCTCTACTTTATACGGACGTCTGATTTTCCTGGTTTGTATTTGGCTTTTTTATTATGCCAATTTTGTGTCATTAAAAGTTATACACATGAACGTGTATGCCTGCATCGAGGCAGAAAATTAGTGTTTATCACATATTTTAAGCTTTAAATAGTCAGTCTCAGTATGACACCCTTCCATAAGTGTAATGACCCATAATTTGCTATGAAACAATTCTTCACGTTATCCTTTTTTATTTTAGGAAAGTGATGATGTGCATTTTGAGACAGCTGAACATGAAATTATAAAGGAGGATGAAGATAAGGGAGCAACTGATAAAAGGATGGAGGGTGAAGAATCACGCAAAGCTGGGAAACCCACCTCTCGTATCCCCACTTTCCAAAGCTCATTGGCTCGTAAGCGAACCACTGCCCCAAGTGCAGAGTCATCATTGGCAGCAAAAACTGAGGGCTCCAGTAGAGAAGGCCAAATGAAAGAGAAGGCAGAGACTTTGAGAACAAAATTACCAGTATTAGGGGACAGAGAAACTGCCTGTCTGTCCCCACACATACGTTCAAGCAGCACTGATAATCTCTCTCTTCCTGACTCTTCAGATCCTATATCTGAGACTTCAGGTCCCAGAGCCCTTCCAGTAAAACAAAATAATTTACCTGAACCAAAAACATATGCAGCCAAGGGATCTGAGGAGCCTGAAGGTTTACTTTGTAGACCCAGTCTCAGGGCTGAGGCAGAGACATTTGTGACTGATTCCACTTTAGAGCCACAGTCTGTTAGTATTGAGTCTTGCACTGAAGATAAAGATTCAGAATTGTTTCTTCCAAATGAACTTATTGAAAGCCTTAGCTCACACACTTCCCCTGAAGAGTGTTTGCTTGCACCCTCTGAGCTTTCTGAGGGACAAAAACTTTATGAAGACACTACGAGTTTTGAAGAAGATTTTAAAAATGCACATGAAGAAGAAACACCACATTTACCCGACTGTGGAAAAGAATCTGTCATGCACGATACTGGCAAGCAGTGCCTTGAAGACGCAGTTGTGATTAAAAAGAATGAAATTTTTCAGGCTGGCATGTCCTCTGAAACACCTCCAAAAAAGCGAAGTACAGAAGTAGAGCCCTCAGAAGTAGAACACAGTAGGAGAATGTCCTCAGGGGTAAGTTGTACTTAATTAATCAGTACTTAATATTATGTTCTTGTTTTATAGCATAATATTTACTTGAAGAAATCTAGAAGCGATCAGCAGGCTTTCTGTGATGTGTGACCTTTTCTAGTGTTATACCAATAACATATTGGTATCAGCAGAGATACTGGCACTTAAACACAGTTTTGATATTGGCTACAGAGAGCACAGATACCATAGGTGTGTTGGAAATGGCCCACTATTCACTATTCCCTGCATTTATTACACTGCACTTTTCGGGACACACCCCATGAAGCAGAACTGAGCATACTGAAAAACATGCACTCCACCAGATGTAGCTCAATTTAAAGTTGGGGCAGATTATAAAAAGACTGGGTATTTAATTTACATTACTGTTTTTGTCGATTTTAATGGAGACTAGAAATATATCTCACACACTACACAACCCCAAACTCCCCAACCAAACATGCAACTAGCGTAGAGACACAGATAAATACGGACGTACAACTTGCTGTGGTTATTGTTTGTGCTGCTGTTTGGGTTCTACAGGTTATACTCATTATTTGGGGACATGTGCATCCAGCACTATGTAATATATTGTAGGTTTTCATAGTTTTACCGTTTAATCCATCCTCCACTGTAGAGCTTCACTGTGCCTACTTAAAGTCATGTAGTGTCTCCCAAGCTTAAGGCATGCCAAAGAACACTGACTTCATTCAAGCAACCACAGAGAAGCACACTAAAATAGGTCAACAGCAGTCCTTAGAAAGTGCATTTCACAGTTGTGACAAATATCCTCATAACAGTATAATAAGCTGTTCAGTCATCTAAACTTTTCTCAGGAACGTTTTAAAATAAAGGCTTTTTTGTATATTTATTTTGCATTTTACAGTCTAGGGGAAAGAGCTTTGTTCTCTTCTGTCTCTTTCCAACTGTTGTGCTGCTTCTGGGTGGATTTGGTCAACATATATGGCTCTATGGTGTCCCCACATCTGTCTCTCACCTAATGGTGCAACTGGAACTACACTGGTTTGAAGGTTTTTGGTTACCACAAGAAGAATGCAGCTCTGATTGTAGGTGAGAAATATCACCTACATTCCTTTATTTTTATTAAGGGTGGAAAAAAACAACAACAGAATTTTCCAATATATTTAAACATGGTACTTGTCTATTAAACTTGTCCATCAGGCTCACCCTTGTTGAGAGTCTCCCTGACGGCCTACTCTTCCCTCATGACTCTCCAAAACTGCCGAGCATTTCACATACCTGGACCAGCCTCCTCAACCGTGCTAACATCTCTGTCAACATTGCTGCTTTCTACCTCACACTCAGAGACTCAGATATTGGTCTTACTGAGCCCAGTGCCATGCAGGTAAAACAGTTAGCCTTGCGCATGTTTGTGTGTCTTACTTTGCATTATCCACAGAACTTTGAAAAATTGAATTTGGGCTATATTTCAGGGCAAAGAAGTTTTTAACCAACTGAAACAGCTGGAATCTAAAGGAGTGAACCTGCAAGTTGCGGTTAATGCCCCACAGACATCCACAGCAGACACGGATGAGCTAGCAGGAACAGGTTGATAACGATGTATGACATCCTTTTTTTAAGCATAACATTCAGCATTTTTTTTGCATTCATTTTGTTTAATTCTCTTCTGTTTAGGTGCAGAGATCAGACATATCAACTTTCAAAATATCACTGGGGGTATTGTCCACACTAAGCTATGGGTTGTGGACAAGAAGCATATGTATATAGGGAGTGCAAACATGGATTGGCGCTCTCTAACCCAGGTATTTAATTAAAGTATTTGCATCTGGCATTCACAAACAAGTAATTTGTTCATTTTATGATATCAAATTATGAAGTTAGTTATAGAGATATAAAACCAGGAATGAATATCCCTGTTAAGCTATTACCCCTTACTCTGGCAGGTGAAAGAGCTTGGGGTTTCTGTGGAGGACTGTAGCTGTTTGGCACAAGATGCCTCAAGAATATTTGGAGTCTACTGGGAAATCGGTGGTCAGAAAATTTCTTCCCTTCCTCCTTACTGGCCTGGCAGATTCTCAGCTCTCTCCAGCTCTAAGTACCCATTAGCTGTTAAATTCAACGGTGTCCCTGCACGTGTCTATCTGTCTGTGAGTTCCATTGCCTTGCACTCAAATGCATCAAATGGATGCCAGTCACTGCACAAAGTGTAACATATGTGTCTTTGTGTGTGTTGGTTGAAGATGTGTGCTAGAGCTGCATAATATACAAAATGCCATACTGTGAGGATATTTGAACTTATTTTGATTGTGCTGTTTTGCAAAATTTTAAAAACACTAAATTTCACACAAATGTCTTGAAATATTAAATCTTTCAGGAATTATCTTAGATTGTGCAAGACTTTCAGGGCATTTGAAAAAAAAACATTCATTATTTGGGGTTTCTCTATATACTACATCCTCTGTGTTTGAGTATCACAAAGACAACTCATAAATAAAAAATTGTGCAGCCTTAGTACACTTGGTTATGGTACTTGAGTCCATTCTATGTTTCATAGTACTGTTAAGCACATCATCATTTCTCAAATTCATTCCCCTTCTTCTCTGACTGCTTTCATGTTAATTTCACAATATGTAGTGTTTTATGAAGCTTCCTTGTTATCTGTTTGTCAAATACGGCATCCATCTGCTTCAAATAAGTATCTTTGAAGCAAATGTAGTGCATGTACATGTGCCTCTTCTGTGAAACCTTTTTCTTGTGGCAGACAAGTGCCTTCATTGTTTTTGCTGAATGCAATCTTGATCTAACTTGGAAATCTTTTGGTTTATTTGTTTTAAAGAGTGCTCCACCTCAACTATCCACATATGGACGGTCAGATGATCTCTCAGCTATTCTGTCCATTATTGCTGATGCCAAGGAATTTATTTATGTGTCTGTTATGGATTATTTCCCCATGTCTCAGTTCACTCAGCCAATAAGGTAACAATCATTTAGAGATTTTATGTTGATAGAATTGGTTTATATTTTTGGGTGCCTAGAATTTTAAGCTTGTGGAAAAAACCTATTTATTTGTGCTGTTTACATTAAGATACTGGCCTGCCATTGACTCAGCCCTTAGAGAAGCTGCTTGTGCTCGAGGAGTGGAGGTGAAGCTGCTGGTCAGCTGCTGGAGTCATTCACCTGGGGCCATGTTTGTTTTCCTGAAGTCTTTATCAGTACTCAACAAGACTCCTCTCAGATGCAACATTCATGTTGTATGTTAGAGTTTCTAGTTGCATGTTAACAATTTCCAGACACATTTATTGACTACTTCTTTTTGAGACTTATTCATTTATTTGGGTCTTTATTTATTTATTTATTACACATTATTTCACAGAACGTTTTTGAGGTTCCTTCCACACCAGAACAACAACTTATCCCCTTTGCACGTGTGAATCATGCTAAATACATGGTGACTGATCGAGTTGTCTACATTGGTAAGATATTGTGCTCTATGAACTTTTGATATTGTCTCTTTAGAACTCTAGCATCTTTTGGCAAAACAGCTAACAACATATAGGTATGGATTGGTGGCTGAGGTTCTATGTTGGGTAACCCTGCTGAGGTCATTGCAGCAATTCAGGATAAGCACACAACTTTACACCAAAAAGAGTTATTGAGCTAGACTAATAATACTAACACTATAATACACAATAATAACACTATAACTGTCTACCTCTATAACATGATAAGAATTGTATGCTACAAAATGCTACAAATGTAACAGTTTTGGTTTGATTTTAAAATAACTATCAGCTCTAATTTGTTTTACCTGGCACAAATTTCACTTTTATATTATGTTTATAGGAACTTCCAATTGGTCTGAAAATTATTTCAGCCAGACTGCTGGAGTTGGGTTTGTGGTGAATCAGACAGGCTCTGTGGTGGAAAAGGGAAGGCAAACCGTGCAGAATCAACTACAGAAGATTTTCCAGAGAGACTGGAATTCTGAATTTTCTCAAGCACTCTCTGACAATCATGCAGAATATTGCAGTAGTAAGAAGAAAAAATGATTTATTGTAAAGTTTTTACAATATAAGCATGGTTTAATATATTCAGACATATGTGCGTCAATTTCATTGAACCCATTGACATACTATAACCTGATTAACCAAACATGACTTTACTCTGGGCAACATTCAGTTTTATCAATTATATCGTTAAATATATATCTGTATATATTTTCTTAGCCTGTTGTACATTTTTTTTATTTCTTATTTTTAATTCATGTATTTATTTTATTTTTTTTGTCTTCTAAAATGTATTTCTGCAGAATGTCTTGAAGGAACTCTAATAATCTGGGTCCAGGTTCCCAAATGTATCTTCGAATTAAGAACATCTTAACAGAGAGAGTGTGTGATGCTCGCTCAACCATCTAAGAATCAAACTTATGCTAAAAAAGCTTTTGGGAAGTCCCCCCAGTACTATGTAAAATAAGCAGAAATTTGAGCATGTAGGTTATGAGAATGTTTTGAGTGGATTTCAAATTTCTTGGGAAAAACTGCCTTGCTGAGAAACTGTAAAAGTGCATTTGAGCCTGAAATAAATGTAATGTTTTCTGTTACTTTAGAACAGTGTCATTATTTCCAATTGGTAACAGACATGCTGCTTTATCTTTTTAAGTTCTTTCTGGGCCTTTACATGTTCTAGCCTATATCCAGCAGTAATAAATGTTGGTGCTGTTTGACAATATCAGGAACTATTTGTACCAAAAACACTGGAAAATACCTGTCCCGCAAAATTCAATACATATCAAGACACTAGCTGTCATAGTGAACTCTAAAGAAAATGACATATTTATATGCAATCCCTTCCCCAGTGTTTTCACGTATCTACTCATTAGCTAGGACTTTCTAAATTAATTGCTCACAATACTACATTGGAAGAGTGAGGGTAAGCACATACTCTGAGATGTGTGAAACATGATTAAAAATATAGGGTACCATTACTACAGAGATATGTTCCTAATGGACGGTAAGTTTGGGCTGGTTCTTGCAAAGATTTAGACTTGCTGGCCAACGGTCAGTTTTTCAATCTGATGAAATGTGTATTTTTTTCACGTCATGAAATAAAACAGGCCCTTTTTTTTTGGCAAATATAAAGATGTGCTGGACCAATGTGTGAATTATGAATGACATGGCAGTGGGATACGTCTGCGTTTAAGTGCTGTAAATCCATGTACCACGAGAACCACAAAATAAGGAATAATTTTGCTGTTCATGTTGAGAACAAAGAAAAAAGTAAAATGGGGTAAAATGTAGTTTGAAATTGGCAGTAATAAATTGGTTTTATTTACTTGGTCAAGAAACAGCAAAACGTGTATTTACGTTCCCCGAATATGTCATTATAATGTATACCTGAAAACAGAGCTCTTAATGTGTGGACGCACCCGTAGTTTGGATTATATTCTAGCACACTATGGTACGGTGGAGCGGTGCGGACCGTGTGCTAAAGAGGGGTGTGTTCCTTGTCGGGGAAAAGGAAGTTGTTGTTTGAAGGAAGAGAATAGCTGGTGAAAATGGCTCCAACGAGAAAGCACTCAGCGTTTCTCAGTTATTCTCCCGAAGGAGTGTGCAAAATGTGTCACAAAGTCTTCTTACTTTTATGGTTACTTCATTTCTCGTCAGTACACTCAGATATAACAGACGGCAACGCTGAGCACTTAAAGCGGGAACATTCACTCATAAAACCTTATCAAGGCAAGTAGCTGGCTAGTCAAACTTATCTACTCTACTATACTCTACTGTACTGGCGTTATGTTCAACAGCTGCTTATAATAATTATTCGGTCCACCTTAACTTGAGCTGCATTTATCGTTAATCCGGGAAGCTAGGATGTAACTTTAAATACTGCAGCCTTTAAGGTGGTTCAGAGAGTTCGAGTAAGAAGCTAACTTGAGCTTTATATATTCTCTTAATAGTTGACCGATATCTAGTACATAGGTCATGACAGTTACACCTCGAGGTTTGTGTATTTTAATAAAGGGACAGACAAGGCGAAAAAACCTAGCTAGCATCTTTTGTAGCTGTCAGCTTTTTAACTTTATCTTGGCTTTAGCTGATCAGTCATAGGTCTGTTTACTGCGAGCCCTTATTAACCCTTTAATGATTTATTCCACAACACCCATTGTGTTTGGGGGAATGCGCTGTTGTTTTGGAGCGGTGTTACTAATCGTTTTCTATGTTGATATGCTGGTTAACTGTGCTTTTCTCAGTACTCACTTTATAAGCAGAGTCATGCTAGTGGCAACGTGAAGTGATAGCACCCTACTAGCGCACGTTGTGTGACTGGTTCGTTTGAAAAGAATACGATAAATTACATCAGTTTTTAAAGACACCCTACAGTGAAAATCAATCGTTTAATCTTGAAAACATGTCTGTGTGGTGTTGCTTCTATGCTAGAAGATGTGTCATGAGTGAAATAAGACATCAGGACCATAGCTGAACATTACTAATTTGACACAGCAATGATGTATTGTCTCATATTGTTAGAGTCAGACATCCAGGTATTTTTACTTCATAAACCTAAGGATGGGGCTTTTGAGCTGCAGGCAATCCATGGAGGCATGGGTAGAGATAGAGGTGGGAATTATTAAGGAATTTTAAGTCATTGGGTGTTTTTATACTTGGAAATAACTATTTGATGGAGCAGAGATGAGTTTTTGTTGGGTTAATTGATGACTGGGGGTGCACTATAAAACTGACTGCATAATTATAATGCTATGGATATGAATGAATTATAATTATAATAATTGATGGTGAAATTATTCTGAGATAAATTAGAGTAATTATTTTGTCCAGTAATGACTGATGTAACACAAAATAGTCCCAAAGAAGCTTTTTGACTTTTGGGCACCATTTATCAGTATGGTATACTTACTGGAGTTTGATTGCATTTCATACCACAGAAATTGTTGCTTGGTCTTGTTTGACATTATGTAAATTCCATTCATTATATTTTCATTCTAAGGTGTTGGAACGAGTCTTTCAAGTCAGTGGGATTTCTGGGGGAGTACTTTGGTGACTAGCCAATATGTACGCCTCACCCCTGATGAACGCAGCAAACAGGGATCCATTTGGAATACAGTGGTGAGTAATTTGTTTTTAGTGTCAAAATTTGTAGTAAGATTAGAAATTTAGGACCTGTGTGTCATCTTTTTTTTATTTTTGATATATAATTGGCTGTTTTTCTACCCAGCCGTGTTACTTGAAAGACTGGGAGATGCATGTGCAGTTTAAAGTTCATGGATCAGGAAAGAAAAACCTGCATGGGGACGGCATTGCAATTTGGTATACGAAAGAACGATTAAATCCGGGTAAGTTTTCATCGACATCAGCAGTGACTTATAGTACATTTTGAAACGGTGATAGTGGAAGCAAGCCTGTGTTCCAAACAAAACTTTTCGTTTCTGGCAAGAAACTTTGTTTTGTTAATGTGGAATATCTATTTTGCGTTGTCTATTATATATTAGATTTGATGTAGTGGCACTAATAGTGCCTTTAAGGCACTATTATCTGTAGATAATCTTTTGCTTGCTCCTGTTGATTGTTTTTTGTCCTACATCTACCTTCATTTAGGGCCAATCTTTGGAAACCAAGACCATTTTGTAGGCCTGGCTATTTTTGTGGATACTTTCCGCAATGACCTCCACGGCATGGATGTAAGTGTGCTTTACTCACAGGTGATTCTTTTCCAGCAGGCCCTGGCAGCAATGGCAACTTCCATGGCTTGGCCATATTTATAGACACATATCCAAATGATGAGGCCTCGGATGTGAGTTAATAGAACTACATTTTGTATTGCTATAAATAAACGTTTTCAGTGTTTCTTTTCCGTTCTCCCCCCCATTCATTGCACGTTCGTTGTTAGTGAAAGTACACATCCATTTTTTACATTTTTATTTATTTATTGGAAAGGAATGAAGAAGAACATGGGTTAAATTATGTACATTCCTCTCAATATCATGCTTTGTTACTCTATTTTTATAAAATGGATAGTTTGGGACTGTAGTGTGAGACTGAATTATTCTGCTAAAGCCAAGCAAATTTTATTTGCATTACTTGTGTTAGTTTGAATATTTATTTAAGTCCTGTTTTAAAATATCATCTGGAATGATAATTACCCTTAATCCAGCATTATATTCGCACAAAAATTGAATCATTTTAAGGGTACTCAATATAAACAGATCAACCATAACATTATGACCACCTCCTAGTTTCTACACTTACTCTTCAGTCTTTCAACTCCACTGACCTCACAGGAGCACTGTGTAGAACTGCAATTACTGAATGTAGTGTGTTGCACTTCATACTGAAGGGTTCAAAAACTCCAGCAGCACTGCTGTGTCTGACCCACTTATACCAGCGTGACACACATCAGTGTCACTACAGCACTGATAATGATCCACCACCAAAATCATACTTGCTCTGTTTTGGTTCTGTCTGGGGTCCTGACCACTGAAGAACAAAGTGAAAGGGGGCAAACAAAGTATGAAGAGCAACAGATTGACTACTGTCTGTAATTGTATAACTACAAAGTGCTTCTGTGTAGTCAGCGCAGCTGAGAGCATAAGCAATAAGTGTAAAAAAAGCAGATGATCATTGCCACAGTTGATTTCTGTATATGGGTGTAATAAATGTGATCAATGTGTTAATAATTCTATCAAAAAATTCCCATTGGTGTCTGTAATTTTTAGATATATAGTAGCATCATTAGGTCATGCTCTCATTCCCGAACTGTCCCTTTAATCCTGCTTGGGTTGTGAGTTGTGCTCATGAATATATGTAAGAGATGCTTTGTGTGTTTGTTTATGAAAGCACAGTGCAGTACAATCAAGAGGTGTGACACAATTTCATGACAGCATGCTCTGCATGTTTTTATTTTTACTGGCTCTAGCAGGAATGCACCAAAAACTTTGTTCAAATGATACAAATGTCCTAAATTAGTGTTAGCAATGTAATTGCTTTTAATTGTAACAGTTTGTGTGCTATTTTAAACATTTGTATCTTATTTTACAAATGCTTACATGTAGTTTAAAGTGATATTTTGTAGCTTGTTGTTTTTTGCAATTTTGTTTTGTTGGTTTGTAATGAATTAGCTACAAATCATGCTGTAGATTTTGTTAGAACAGCTCCAAACAAATGGATGTGCATGCACTACCTCAGGTTTTGAACTGGTATTATATTCATAAAGTGTATACAGATTTTATAAATCCTTTTTCTTGTGTCCCGGCCCTCTAGCGTTCATTTCCCTATATTTCTGCAATGGTGAGTAATGGTTCTCTAGCGTATGATCATGGAAAAGATGGTCGGTCAACCGAACTGGGGGGATGCTCTGCAGAAATTAGAAACAAAGATCATGACACATATCTTGCTATCCGGTACTCCAAAGGCAGACTTACAGTAAGAACCTCATTATACACTACTCAAGATCGTCAAATTGATAGTAATGCCAAACATGATTTACAATACATAGTAATAAAAATGGTGTTTATTTTAAAAACCTTTATGCTGTAGCTTGTATTTTTTTTGCTTGTTTTGTTTCCTTTTCTTTTTTGCTCTTCAAATAACTAATGATACACAGTACATCTAACATTTATGTTTAAGCTAGGTTTGAAGTTTTGTGTGTAATTTTCAGTTACCTTTACCTTAACAATTAACACCATCAAATATATATTCAAAGTTGTCTTTTCACAAATAAAATCTGGTAACAGTAAGGTTCCATGGACTTAAGATATCAGTCAGAAAAACATTGTTTAACTAAAATCTTTGGAATCTGTTTAATTTTAAATAATAAAAATACTAATGACGGATATACCTTTATAAGATGTTTACTCTAAAATTGTTTTTTAAGTGTTGTCAGTGGATTAAATATTTAGAACTCTTGACAAATTGCACCAACTTAATTTAATCTGTGACTAGTACATGTTACTGTGTGTAGTTGTTTTTCCTTTGATAATTATTGAGCAGAGAAGAATTCTTTAGATATGTTTCACTTTATCTACACTTTATCTCTGTAGATTATGGTTGACGTTGATGACCGAAATGAGTGGAAAGAATGTATTGATATTGGAGGAGTTCGTCTCCCTACAGGCTACTATTTTGGCGCCTCTGCTGCAACAGGAGATCTTTCTGGTAAGTTTGCTTCGCATATATACTTCTCAATTAAGCTTCATGGTCTTGATGCCTAAAATCCTTTTTGCTGATTTTGAACAGACAACCATGATATCATCTCTATGAAAATGTATCAGTTGATGGTAGAACACACTCCTGAAGAGGATAGCCAGGACTGGACAAAGATTGAGCCCAGTGTTAGTCTGCTAAAATCTCCAAAAGGTAGAGTGTTTGTAATATAAAATAGAAGTCCTATGGATTTTTCAAAAGTGCTTTGATGTTAAACTGTGCATGTGGAGAAACTTGTTGACTCGGATGTCTTCACTCTGGTGGTGATAGGAACCAGTGGTCAGCATGTTCACAATGAATATTATTTTATGTACTATTTAAAATGACCAATGCACCTACACATCTGACATCATACACTTTTTAAATGTATTATAGTCTAAGAGTTTATTTCAGGACAGTCATAAAAAGACTCAGGTGTCTGTTTTTTTCAGCTCTTAAACACCTTTAAATATTCTATCACCCCTGCTTTGAACAATTGTGGCGTGACAATTTTCTCAAGTTTTCATGTCTAATTAAGAACTTCACATAAAATCACTGAGTAGCTTAATCCATGTAGGAATTATGTAGATATATTGAAAAGTTGGAAACTCTCTTTAAATCTTTTATTAAACTCTTCAATCAAAATACTAAAACTTTAATCTTAGGATATGTTTATTGATGTGTGAATTTTGTTAAATATATTAAAACATTTTTTGAATGCACACTTTTCTTTTGGATTTTCAAGCTGCAAATTTTTTTTTCCACAGACAACATTGATGATCCAACTGGTAATTTCCGAAGCACGCCCCTTACTGGATGGAAAGTCTTCCTGCTTCTGCTCTGTTCTCTTCTTGGCATTGTCGTTTGTGCTGTTGTAGGAGCTGTGGTCTTTCAGAAACGACAAGAGAGGAACAAAAGGTTTTACTAAATCCATATATCAACAGGACAATTTCTAAGAAGTATGGATTGGAGCAAATGTGAAATTTTAGTAGTGGTGAAAATGTTTGTTACTGAAGCGATCAACTGAATAAAATGGGAGGTGAAGGGCAACTGCAATGATTTATAGGTGTTTTTTTTTATTTGTGTGTGTTTTGGTTAAGATTATAAGGCAGTTCCCAGCAGTGTATACAGTAAAATACATTTTTAAAAAGTACAATTATTTTTGGAAGCAATCAGGCCCAAATGTTGTATGAATTTGCTGTTCATCCTTGCACTCATATGTAGGATGTCTTGATTTGATTTTTGTTTTAGGTGCTGTTTGATTTAAGTCCAATTATAAAAATATTCATTGCTGTTTTTTTCTTTCAAGTTTTGTTTTTAATAAAGTGGGTTAGTGATGAGGGAATTAGTAAATAACTCCTGCAAAAGAAAAGAGATTATACAAGTGATCTGAGAATATGGAATAGAATTATGAGATTGAAATGCTACTGCCATGCTGATTTTAAGTAAACAGCTTGTTTGCTCCACATTTACAGCATGTTTCTCTAAGATGATAGTTCAGCTGATTGAAGCAGGTTGCTTTTAGCAAAAGCACTAGCATCAGTAAATGACAGACTGCAAGATTGTATCTTAAAAGTGGAATCCAGTTTCTCACTACAGATTTTTGCCCAGTTTACCTTAAAGAATTAATTTTAATTGGTGACATATCTTAATTTTTTGTATGAATCAGTGATCTGTATTTACTGTAGCATTTATTAACTATTTGTAAGACCTTTAAATGACCCAGGATCATTTGTAGGATGCAGTAGATTTACATTTATTTTTGGCAACATTTTATTTATTTGGTTTGTTTGTTTTTTTTGTATTTGGTAAGCACATTATTTTCTATTTGAAAGTTGAAGCATTTCACTACATTTTCTAAAAATTGACTTCTGTGAATATATTACAATAACTACTGTCCTTTTACAAGGACTGAGTAAAATGCACTGATAAACATTTTAGCTTATGCTCCATACCACATACATTATCTGTGAAAAACATGGGCAATATTGTAAAAGAAATCTGTAGTGAATGGATTGTAAATAAAATAGTTCCTGCAGTAATGTTTGAAATGTCTCAATATGATATTTCATAGTCCATAAATCAGCCTTTTACATTTGTGATACATATTTAAGCTGTAATCCAAAGCTGCTTTGTTTGTAGTATTATTTGTGAGGGCTGAATTATTATTCAGTCTCTAGTTGACCACAAAGCGTTAGAATCTTATGTTGTCTGTTTGGATGTTCAGGTTTACATGAAGACTCTCAGGAAATTCCATAGCCTGAGCAGTTCTGATCTTTGCGGCAATAGCTAAATCATTAAAGAATGTTTCTTCCCACAGTCTTGAATTACAAATCACCTCCTTTAAGTCTGTCACTGTCAGGGGATCTGATGTTGTCAAAATTTTGCATGTTAATTTTTTTTTTTAATGATCCAGTATACATTAGCAATATTTTACAGATGTACTTTTTTTGTAAACTGAATGAAAACCGATAAATTGGGTTAGGGTTTTGACTTTTGGCCAAGAAAACTATGAAGTAATATTTTCATCTGAAATTGTATTCTGCATTTCTATGTAACAAACCATAGCTTTTCCCATCAGGTTATTATTTAGGAGAGGTAAAGCTTTTTCCACTAAACTGCTTAACCAAAAACACTTTATCAGAAGATGAGAAAAACAGAATATCCCAGGAGTATTCAGCACCTACTCATTTAAAAATACAAGGAACAGGAAATTAAATAATGTGCTGCAGCACTAGAGCCGTCTCATTTGAGAGCAGAATTTTTGCACCTAAGTGTCAATTAATGTTTTGTTACTTTGAGAATATCATACTAGTCAAAAAATCTTGAGCACACAAAAAGTAACTGGCTGACAAAAGTGAGAAAACAACACCGCATTTTTACTGTTTTTTTTATCTGTAGTAGTTTGCTTAGTATACTACAGTGTGGGTTCTTATACAATAACAGATCTCAAATGGCTCCCTATGTAGTGCACTAAGTGTATTGGAAAATAACAGCATTGTGTGTCTGATAGAAAGCAATTAATTTTTAGCTAAGATTAGTGTTTGTAGTTTCAAACTAGCGCATTTAGACCGCCTGTGTTGCTTACATAAACTTAAGGAACCAGTGCCAACGAGACTTCTGAGCTGCAGGTGAGTAATGGAGTGTATGTCAAGATGGAGGTTGAGACTATAATTGCATAGATCCCATCATCCTAAATGAAGGGCTGTGCTGTCTGTGTGTTTCTTCTCACAGTCCAAAAAAGTAAATAAATAAAAAATCAACATGCTTGGAGAAGAACAGGCTATTGCGTCTACAATTGTTATGGTGATTCCTTGTGATGGACTGAGACACTACAGGATATGGTACACCCAGGGATTCTACTTTTAAGGCGTTAGGGGATTTTATTTTTTTGAATGTGTAATTCTGAGGAACAAAGAGGATAGGTTAACAGAGTGGCGTTTATCTCACGTCATTCTGTCGAGGAAAACTACAACGACCATAAGACTAGTTTAATAGGAACTAAAACCTATTGGGCCACAGCAAGTTTAGACACCAGCTTCTGATTGGCTGACGCACACGATAGGTTACGTGGCACTGAGTCTAGGCGCATGCGCAGTGCAGAACATCAGTGGTAAGATGGTGGTGTTCAGAATGAAGTTTACTCTGTCCATACTTTTGTTTTTGAACTTCTGCCACAATCTTGTCTCGGCGCTGTATTTTCACATCGGCGAGACCGAGAAGAAATGCTTCATAGAAGAAATCCCGGATGAAACCATGATAATTGGTCAGTATTTGCGGTGAGAGGTGTTCCAAATTTGAAGGCTTCATGCTAAACATGTAGCGACTGACTTAGCTACGTGTGTCAGCGCTGGACATGGAGTAAACGTCCGCTTGGCTCGTTTTAACGATCCTAAGTTGGATTTATTCACACAAACCTCGCGCATCTCGTACGGAGTCGCTGTTTAAAATGTTTAAATTATGCGACAAGTGCCAGTCCCCTCAGTCCCACTCCTCTGAGCCGGCTGTCAATGTCTCATTGGGCCGTAGACAGCTAGCATTAAGGGGAAACTCCACCTGTTTTTAAAATCTCTGCAGAAGAAAGCTGTTGCGAGGTGTAAACAATGCCATTCTTCGAGTTTGATGTAAAATATTTGATTGCAGAAATTCATATCAGATCTCGGATCTTTGTACAGCAGTGGGGATATGCACCAGATGTCTTGGTTTCAACACAAATCCATATCCAGGATAACTAGTGTCTCCTTGCGTATCTGCTAAGATTTTACAGATTAATAATGGTTATAAATCTGAGAAAAATGAAAACTTGACCTGAATAAGACATTACAGATGATGCATGAATGTTCTTATTAATTTGAAATCTGCCAATAGTAAGCTACAATTTGGAGTTGTATTTTTAAACCTGAATCTAAGTGATTCATTCATTCATTTAACGTAACCACTTATCCAATTCAGAGCCAACATGAAATTACTGGGTGCAAAGTAGGAACACTCCCAGTCAGGGGCCAGTCCTCATAGCTGCCAGTACACATTTGAGTAGCCAATCCACATCCAAGCGTGTGTTTTTGAAACCCACATGGACACGGGGAGAACACACCAAACCTCTCACAGTCAATCACCTGGAGCAGGGCTCGAACACACAACCCCAGATCCGTGGAGCTGTGTGACAGTGACGCTACCTGTTACACTACTATGCCGCCCCCAGGCTGGAGTTAATAGCTTAAAATTGTATCTTGTTATTATTGTTTAACAAGATTTTTGTCATTCTACAGCAAATTCCTTGCTTTTCCTTGAATTGTTTTTTCTGAAAAGGAGCTTATAGAATAGTTTGCATGAAATAACTCTGAATGATTTTGTTTACATTTGTTTACAAACATCTTGATGGTTCACTCTGGAATTTTTATTTCTTTTAAAAATTTGTGGATTTCCTCTTTTATTAACACTATCCTTTTGTTAGATTTTTTTTCTTTCTGCTGCCATAGCATGGCTATAAATTCCAGTCCTCTGGTCCTTGCATCCATCTCCACATATTCACTGTGTACTAGTACTTCACACACATGAGACAAGGAACAAGTAGGTTGGGACATGATTGCCTGTTTTAGGTTTTTAGAAAATGCTTAATAAGAACGTGGAGCAGAGAGTGAGGGTCTCAGCACGGCATAGAAAGGACACAGTAATATGAGACTCATATGGTAGTTCACCAGGTCCAGCTATGGGCAAAACTGTTTTAGTACTGTTTCATTTATGTAGGCTCTGGACCCAACATGACCCTGAACAGATGGAGTTACACAAAATGAATGAATGAAAAATGAAGTACTATTATAATAGCTCTCTATTACCATGGAGGAAAATATTGCATAATTAAATATTGTATGTTATGATAAATCTGCTTACCTTACTGTCCTTTCTAACAATTTGGATGATAGCTGGTTTGACCAAAGCTTGCTGTGAAGTAAGAGAGCTTTTATAATGAGTCTGCAAATAATGTTAGACATTATATTTAATGAATTGAACACAAGCTTTTTTTTTTTTTCTTTAAAACGAGTTTTTTTTCCCTCCAATTCAGTGACGTGCTGGAAAATGGAGTCAGGAGCAGGATACATTTATGTACTTGGAATAGTTTTTTTTTTTTTTTAAACTAGGTGTAATACAGCCACTGTGCTGCTGTGATGGAAAAGAGAGCATGGCAAGTCATGTCTCTGCTGTGATGTCCCTACAGAAATAAATAAAAATAGAAATCTGTAACTACAGGAATAAATAAATGTGGAAATACCACAGAAAATTCAATATATTTAGTTAATTATGTACATTGTTATGATAAACTATTTATGTACTTTTTTTGTATTTTTGTCAATTTTCATCCTTGATATATATTTTCTGTGTAGTACAAAACATGTAGTGATATTTTAAAGTGCTTTAAATGAAAGACAGACTAAATATACTGATGAAAAGTAGATTTTTTTTTAATTTAATATAAAAATATTGTGAATAATTTCTAGAGAAAATATATAAGCATTAAGAACTAAGTACATTTTATTTTTTACTTTTCAAAGAGCAAAAAATAAGTTTATAAAATATCAGAGCTGTATCAGTAAGGTTATTGAACTTCAGTGTTTTGTCATACATAGTTATTGTTACTGTGTTTCTGTAAAACCACATCCTGTTGTGGTAGGTATCTTTTAAGAAGCAGCTTCATTCTGCATTTATTTGTCTTCTGTCTAGTTTGTTTTTTCTGTCTATCAATATAAAAAACATCTTTGTATAAAATATATTCGATAATGAAATTCAGAATACATTCTTTCAGAAATCAACAAAAATGTGGCAATAAATGAAACCAAATAAAACAGATGCATTAAAAATATATAGAAATTACCGTTATAACGGGTCCTCAAAATTAACGAATGACTATTTTAAACAATGCATTGCTTTTTTAAATGAAAGGCGCAACCAATTTATATTATTTTTAAAGTATTCTTCTTGTGTACATTTTTATAGGAAACTACAGAACACAACTGTATGACAAACAAAAAGAAGAGTACTTGCCTGCCACACAAGGACTCGGGATGTTTGTGGAAGTTAAAGATCCTGATGAGAAGGTCGGTTGTTTAAGGTCAAGATATTTGTCAATAATTTAGAACTGTGTTTATGCTTATTTTAAACTTACTCCAATATTTCTTATGCTTTAGGTGATCCTGTCCCGTCAATATGGTTCAGAAGGCAGGTTCACTTTCACTTCTCACACACCTGGAGAACACCAGATCTGCTTGCACTCCAACTCCTCCAAATTTTCTTTGTTTGCTGGTGGGATGCTTGTGAGTTAAGCCATATTGTTATTGTGTATATGATTGAGTGGCATGATCATACCTGACATTGTAAATTGGATTATGTAAATTCTATTTAAATAATTTCTTGTAATCTCTATCAATATCATCTTTATAGCGAGTTCATCTGGACATCCAAGTGGGTGAGCACACAAATAACTATGCAGAGATTGCTGCCAAAGACAAGCTGACTGAGCTGCAGCTCAGGGTGCGCCAGTTGGTGGAGCAGGTTGATCAGATCCAGAAGGAGCAGAACTATCAAAGAGTTAGGACCCTTTCATTTACCTATTGGCTATAATAGAGAAGTCAGTTGTATTTCACATATGATGCTGTGAACTGTACATGATTGGACCTCTTTCCTTCCTTTTCAGTACCGTGAAGAACGCTTCAGACAGACCAGTGAGAGCACCAATCAGAGAGTACTGTGGTGGTCCATTGTTCAGACACTGATTCTGGTGGCAATCGGTTTCTGGCAGATGAGGCATCTCAAGAGCTTCTTTGAGGCCAAGAAGTTAGTGTAGGGATTTTGTGTTGCAATGTTTTCATATTTCAGTTTATGCAGTACACAGGAGTTTGAGAATAATGTCTGGACTGCTGAAATGAATCTCTTAGTACAAGCCCCTCTCTCAATTACTCAATCATGCCTTGAGATTTATTTCACAATTTGTATTTTAGTGCCACATCCCCAAGAGGCAGGTGTTACACTTTGTTCTGAACAAAGAACATTGTTTCTCCATAGTCATCAATAATGGTTGAGATTTTAGTTTCATAACATTAGTTTATTTTTTTTTTTTTTTTTTTTTTTGAGACACATGAAATTGCACATGTTAAGGTGCAGAACCACTTTCATGTTTTTCCACCATAAGTAAAAATACAGATAGACACATTTTTCCAAAGTTTGAATTATTCGACAACCCATACCCATCGGCTTTTTAGAATAACAAATTACCATTTTATTAAAGTTGTAAAGAACTTGTGTTTAGTTCTTTGTTTGGAGCTTTGTGTGTGGTATTTTCCTACACTGTTGAGGCACGCATTTTTCCTAGGCACAAAAAAATCCACTCACTGGTTTTGTTGGTATGTCTAAACATTCTTTGTTACCTAGTAATTAGTGAACTATTTAAACTATGGTTTCTTCAGAGTGAATGTATGTCCATTTGTTTATTTAATATTAATTTGTTAAATTAGCATTAAACGCCCAGACAAATCTGTTTCATAGTGTCATTTATAGCTCTAGTGTCCTTTCTACAGACAGGAGTACAGAGGTATTATCTGCATTGAAAATTGGCTTTTTTGCATTTGGAATACATTTACACATTGATATGTCCTTAACGTTCACCGCATCAGAAAACATGGTTGACAGCTTTTGAACATAGTGTTTTTATCCTTTTTTCAGGACAGAGCATATATAGGTTCTTGAGCGGAGGTGGATTTTCTGTTTAGTCAGCAGGCAACTTTTAAAATGAAATGCACTGTTTAGGGACATTAAATATTCTATCCTACATTTAGCTCTTTTTCCCCCTAAATTGCCTTTTTTTTTCCTGTGTGCTGAGATACTCAGGTATTTCTTGAAACTGTTTTTTTCAGTTACCCTTGTATTCAGCCATGAAGAGCTGTATATTGAAGCAGAAAATATATTACCCTGAAATGCCATATCTGAGTGTAGTTTTCTTTTTGGTGGTGGCCATTTTTAATACTTGAAATAACATATGTTTATTGTCCCACATTAGTTTTTTTTTTTTTTTTTTCATTGAATTTTTTTTCTTTGTGTGTGTTTTAGAATGTGAATAAATATGTTTAGGGGATATTGGAAGACATCTGGATACACAGATATTACTGGCTGAGGGCTTTTTAAATAATTAGAGGAGGGAAAGATTGTGTAATATAGCTGTGGTTACATTCAGAAATGAAATAAAGATATGCTGCCCTCCACCTGACTTGTAGCATTATTACTTCAGTGTTTTATGATGGTCTGTGTTGTTACCAGACATGTGTGGTACAGTATTGAATCAAACAAACCCCCCCTCCCCTGACGAAAATGTAGAAGTGGTGGACATTTTTAAACCTGTATTGGGAAAAGTACAAAGGATCTAACAGCCAAGAACTAATACCCAAGATTCATATACAGTAGGAGGATAAATGAGATGTTCAAATATATTGCCTCCACAATTGTAATTGTCCAGGCTACATTTAGATGCTTTACCACTGTGAACATTCAGTCAATCATTCATTCATTCACTGTCTGTAACCGCTTATACAATTCAGAGTCACGGCGTGTCCGGAGCCGACCCGGAATCACAGCGCAAGGTGGGAACACACCCTGGAGGGGGTGCCAGTCCTTCACAGGGCGACACACACACTTTCACACCTATGGACACATTTAAGTCCCCCACCGGAAACAGCACCCAGAGAAAACCCATATGGACATTGGGAGAACCCACAACTACAGGTCCATGGAGCTGTGTGACAGTGACACTACCTGCTGCGCTACCCTGACACCCTATTAATCAATCAATCAAATTTGATTTATATAGCGCTTTTCACAACAGAAAGTCATCGCAAAGCAGCTACAGTGAGCCGTGTAAAAAACTCCAATGAGCAAGCCAAAGGCAACAGAAAAACTCCCTCAAGCAACACTGGAAGGAGCCAAAACTCATAAAGGGGAACCCATCCTGCTCAGGTTGACACTGGAGCACAATTGACTCCAGTTAATTTATATCTAAAATAAACAGTTTTTTAAAAAAATTAACACTACACTGTTCAAGACTTAGTTTTCAAGTTTGGGTAAAAAAAAAAAAAAAACTATTTCAATATAGCAAGCTGTTAAGTCCCATTCTGGTCATCGATATATCCCCAAAACCTCATCTCTTCATCAGAATTACATGTTTAACAATCATTTCCGGTAGTGGTCTAAATGTATCTAGTCTACACCTTTGCATTCATTTAGTATTAACGGGTCCTCAACTGCAGGATTGCAGCTCAGAGGCCCTGCCCCACAGATCCACTAGATTGGTTCCCTGGGATTATAACATACAGTGGCATTCTAAATTCATCAATTTAAGACACAGTCTCGTGTATAAAGAAACAACACACTGATATTTTAACAAGATGGAACCTTTGGCTTTTAATGGAAGGGTACTAATAACGTGTAAATAAAGACGGACTTCTTTGGTGAAGTGTGCTGCGTTTACAGTGGTGTGTGAAACATTAGGAACGTTGCTGCTGCTCTTGTTTCCGGCGAGAGGAGACGAGGCGGACGGAATGAAAACAGCCAGCGTGTGATGTTTTAATGCCGCTGTATTTAAACTTGGGGAATACGTAACATTTAGGAAATAATGACCGAAATAGAGACTGGGTTTTATTTTTACATTCCCGGGCTATGAGCTTAGCGCTGTTAGAGGCCGTGGCGGTGGGCACTGACCTTATTTGTAACCGCTACTTTTGTAGTTAATGTTAACCGTCGTTTAGCTTAGCGCGCTACCTGTCCCGACACCGAAAAACGGACAAGAGACTAAAAACATCACCCTTCTGCTACAGTACAGGTCAGAACAACATTGTGAGCATGTAATAGAAGAGCTATTACACCTCCTCACAGGAGGGAGACAACGGAAATTTAATTGAAAAACGTTTTCATTCCAGGTATATTTAATGCAGATAGGCCGGCAAATACATATGTGCGTGTACGGTTTTTAGCATTATATACATTAGGCCTATACCATATTTTTATAGAAGCACTGCCCTTTCTACTACAACACAAAGATGATGTACTCTTCACGGAGAAAACCTGTGCTTTATTTTAAAGAGGACAGAAGGTAAGTGTACTGCTTTATCTAGCTACCTCTCTTCTCAGTTGTTACTTGCGTCTACACACTTGTACACACGCGTTTTTCTAAATAAGTGTCAAAGATACACCAGCAAAACCTATACAAATCTCACGTATAGGCATCTAAGCTGTAGTCATTGTTTTTTATTTATTCTTCGGTAACTTCCAAGAAGTGAAAACCAAAAGGTTCCTCCCCATGGAGATGTGCTGTGAGTAGCTGCTGACAATTGGAATTGTGTTTGTTTGTTTGCTTGAGACTTCCTGAAATTATTGTGTTGCATGGGATGTTTTGCCTATTTCCGATAACCACAGTTGTATGGAAATGTTTGAACAACCCGGTGGGTAGACAACAAAGACGACTTTCTTCCGATTACTAAAGCCCAACGTCAGGACTATTCAATAGGAAAAGAGCTGAGGGACATTTCTACTGGATATTTCTCAACTTAGAGCTTAATTTATGTGGCTAACAGATAAATTCTATTGGTCATTTGACATGTTTTAAAAGAGGTTAAGATGTCTATGAAGACAATCCTACATATATCTGCTATTTTTATTCAGTATTTCTCATTGTTGCCATGCTTAACATTTTTAAAATCCCGACATGATGCATTTTATGGTTTCTCTCAGTTAAATTCAGCAAACAATGACTGTATATTGTAGAAAAGTTCTTTGTAAAGAAGATATTTAAAAAAAAGGGCTGGTGGTCCAAACTTTCTCATACAAGTCTGGCTTTGTGTGGTGTAACCATATATTTAAACTGCCTCTCTTCTAAATGTTTACCATATATTTTGCCTCACTGAAAAAATAGTACTCATTAAAACACCCCCTATATCAGAGCATATTTACGCTCATTTGTACAACACAAAACTTCAAATGAGCCAGTGCTGCAAAACAATTTCCATGTGGACTGGTGCTTTGAAACAGGAGACCTTTATTTTAAAAGAATGTGTTTGAAGTCTGTTCATGTATTAGCAAGCCTGTTTGCCATTTCCCACTTATTGAACGGGTTCACACACTGACTGTTTTTGCTTCAGATTTTTGTCAAGGAAGTGCACTGTCTTGAAGCTGTTTGGCCTCTGCATAGTGCTAGTCCTGGGGTCTCTTCTATGGCTTCAACTGAGCTGTTCTGGAGACTTGAATCAAGCCGTACATGATGGACCGCCTCCTCACCAGCCCTGTGAGAGACAGACTGACGATGACCCTTCATGGGGACCACATAAAATGGCACTAATTATTCCTTTCAGAGAACGATTTGAAGAACTTCTCATTTTTGTGCCATACATGCATGCTTTCCTCAACAAAAAGAAAATTCGACACAAGATTCTCATCATTAACCAGGTTGATCACTTTCGGTAAGTGGCCTGTTTATTTATCTGAGATTTTAAATTAATAAACACGGGACTAAATACAACATAGTACATGATACCAGACGGACATTGCCTGTGATTCATCAGAACAATAAAAGACAAAAAAGATTTGTAAAGAGTATATTGTGCATCCGTGCCTGTTACTGGTTGTAAGTTTCAAAGATATCAATGTTTGGATAGGGAAACTGTAATCCCATTCTCGTTTTATCTTGCAGTTTTAACAGAGCATCCCTTATTAATGTTGGCTATATGGAAAGTGGCAATGATACAGACTACATAGCAATGCATGATGTAGACTTGCTGCCTCAGAATGAAGCTCTGGACTATGGTTTCCCAGAGGAGGGGCCCTTCCATGTAGCCTCACCAGAGCTTCATCCACTTTATCACTATAAGACTTATGTGGGAGGAATTCTGTTACTTACAAAGAAACACTATCACATGGTAAGACATGTTTATATGTCTGGCTTGTTGTGTTGATCAGAGACATGCATCTCTCTTTAACATGGTCATATAATATATTCTTAGTGCAATGGAATGTCTAATCGGTTCTGGGGATGGGGAAGAGAAGACGATGAATTTTTCAGGAGACTGAGAACAGCAGACTTGCAGGTAAATTATAAATGAAATTTGTAGGACATAAACGATATAGAGTTGTCAATAATTACCATAAAATTCTGTATTGTTAAACATGACTCACTGTTAATGTATGTAATGTATTTTGATGTCAATGTAGCTTTTTAGGCCAAAGGGAATTAACACAGGGTACAAAACATTCAGGCACATTCATGATCCTGCTTGGAGGAAGAGAGACCAGAAGAGAATAGCTGCACAAAAGCAGGTATAAGAACGAGACCATTGTCATTTCTTTTTATGTTATGTGATGTCGTGTATGTTAAACGGCATCCCAGTTCTGAGATATTTTGTCCATAATTTCCACTTGATTTATTATCTCTTTATAACTCCCCCCCTAACAGGAACAGTTCAAGATCGACCCAGAAGGTGGTCTGACCAATCTGCACTACAAAGTGGAGTCTAGGCAGGAACTGAGCATCAGTGGTGCACCTTGTACTGTTATCGGCATCGCCCTGGAATGTGACCTCAATCAGACGCCCTGGTGCCAGTTTAGCTAACATGCTTGCCTTGCATGTAATGCCAGGATGAAGCAGCCACCTTTGCTGTACTGGGACACTGCTGGAGCCAGTTTTGCTTGAATAATGATTTGGCTATCTAACCAGAAAGGACTGAAATACTGTAAGAAGAAGACGGGAGCATGACCAGGCTGGCTTCCTCTCTGAGGTTTTATTTCTACTGGACAGAGCAGTGTTACTTTGTCAATGTTTGTTAATACTGTTTCCTTGAGACAGAACTGAACTGTCTGACTTTTTTCAGGTACTGCACTGGGAATGCATCATTGATATTACTAATCAAGAGGTTGCGAATATTGACATTTTTAAAGAGTGTCAAAATGGTTAAAGTTCAAAAACTAAAATAATGGCCTTTTATGGGATGGTCTCTCATGGTTCAGTAATAAACATTTTGTTAACGCTCGACAGAAGGTTTCTCAATGCTGAATTCAAAATGAATGTGTCAGTGAGGATTCTCATTTCTGTAAAATGTTACAGAGTAGGGTACTTTGAGTACATTTGCACACCATCAATATTTATATAAAATGCTCAAGACCACTCTGCTTGGTGTTTAATTATCTGTTTATTTAATTTTTTATTTTTTGGCTATGTCTTTTAAATGGTTTTCAGTTTTTACTAGTTTTGTTTACATTATAATCAAATTTTCTAAAACTTTACATGTCTAACAGACTCCTCCAGAAATATCAAGGGTTAGGCAAAAGAACTTAAGAACCTTAATTCAGAGATTCATAATGATCCAAATCTTTTAAAAATTATTTTCTAAGGCAGCATTGTTACAAAGTAACTCTTAGATGATGTACTCTGTGAAGGGAATATTTATATATCTAACAACTGTGATCTCACAGTAAGATCTGTCCTGCACCTGGGGTTCTTTCATTGCAGTTGGTTTGCATGTTGTGGTCATCACTTGCTATTTCCTGCCTCTGGACTCAACATTATTCCAGATCATTCAGAAGAATAAGATAAAAAAACTCAATACACAGTTACACAGTAATTATCCATGTGCTGTGTTCAGTGCAGGTTTGTGTTCTGTGAAGTCCATGTTTGAATTCTGTTTTTAAGAAACACAAATATTTTAAGAATTCAAAGAGTATTCCCCTCCAGTGAAAATGAAGTTTTCTGTTTGACATGTTAACATGTCCGCGTGGTGTTTGTTGTATGCTAGAAGACGTTATTAACATTACGAAATAAGCAGATAATATCATGGCTGAGCTTTTATGTTTACATTTTTGTTTAGAACTGCAGTGATTGATGAAAGACCAACTCAAATGGGCCAGTTTTTGTGTTAAACCTACAGAGCCAATTTCATCAAATTGGAAAGGGGTTGTTGAGCTGCAGGTCAGTGATGGAGGCATAAGAAGAAACACAAGCAGTTGAATGAAAGTGGAGATGTACACTGATCAGCCTTTAGATTATGACCACCTCCATGTTTTTCCACTCACTGCTTTCTCTCAGGTCCGCTTTTAGTTCTAAAATTATAGAATCGTCCATCAGTTGCTTTGCATACATTGTTTGCCTCATTTCAACCTGTTTTTCGGTGTTCTGTACCACCAGGGAGGATTGTATGATTTAGCTGGTGAATCTTTCTCAGGGCTGCATTAACACGAAGATGGTGACATTTTGTTGGGCTTGTATGAGTGGATCAGACATGGCAGTGCTGCTGGAGTTTTTAAACCATTCAGTGTCACAGCTGGACAGAACAGACCGCCGACCAAAGGTCCTGTGGATGGCTTCCTGTGTACGTGGGTGGAAAAACTAGAGGCTGACTAGAGAATGAGAGTAGTTTGAAAAAACTACAAAGTGATCCTTTATGGTCAGTAAAGCTGAGAGAATGGACAGTGAATATATAAACAAGGTCATAATGTTATGATTAATTGATGTAGAGACACATAAGCAATGTTTTTTTTTTAAGATTTTTATGGGGATATTTCGAAATATACAATCAGGATGAACAGACGTTTGGGGTTACATTGAAGATTTAGTGTTGTTTTACTATTCCTTTTACACCAGAGGGCGCCGTCAGTTTGACGTGATTATTAAAACGTTTTGCATTCAACAGCCGTTCTCCCAGCTCAAGAAATGATCTTTTAAAGAACAACTCTTTGAAATCAATCCCAGATCAATTTTCAATCAATTTTTTTTCATATAAGCATCGTTCAGTCTGTTGTCAGCAAATACTATTAAAAATGTCTGGCTTCTAGTAAATATCTTCTGCATTTACTAATGTTAATATTAAGCGACGCGACCCGCAGTGTGGTCATAGTTTACAGGAAGATTCATTCTAAATTAATTTACCTGTGATTGAATTTCATTCGTTTTTTAATTAATTTTGTGTGTAGTGTAGATTAAAGGCAATAATCAAAAATTGTTTCGAAGGATAAGTATAGATTAAATTTAGTTTTAAAAATACATACAAATAAGTAGCATTAAGAAGCCGTTATTTTTTTTTCAGTGAGCGCCAAAATTTCCTTTGGTGCAGAGACATTGTTTTACTCGTTTCATTTATAAATCCAGTTCATGTTTCATTGACTATGGCTTCAGTCTTCCGGTGATGTATCCAAACCCTTATTTTTCAGAGTTTTAAATACGTCTTTTATGGATAAATGCCACTTAATTCACTCTTAGCGGTAAAATGCCAGCTCCGACTGCAGCGTTCTCAAAGCAGGCTTAACTTCAGTTAGTTCCAGGCGGGGGAACAATAATCACATTTTAACTCGCCTTCACACCCAGAGAGCTCACAAAAACTCCAACTGCTGTGGCCTTTCAGTCGAGCCCAGTCTGAAATCAACTGCCAGAGGCGAAATTAATAGATGTTAATGACCATTTGAATCTGAGGCAAAGGGCCCAAAATTGGCCAGAGAAAGCTATTAATTATATGCGGAGGGAGTGAGCGGGCAGGGACAAGAGGGCTGGAGCCGGGGCTGCTGTCGGGGCTCTGGCCCTAGGAGTGGGGGCTTTAGAGGGGCTACTAGGGCCCGAGGAAGGGGGCTTTAGACGAGCTACTAGATCCCGAGGAGGGGGGATTTAGTCGAACTAGTAGGGCGCGAGGAGGGGGGCTTTAGTGGGGCTACTAGGTCCCGAAGAGGGGGATTTAGAGGGGCTGCTATGGTCCGTGGGAGGGGGCTTTTGTGTGGTTCCTAAGACACGATTGTTCGCGCTGAAAAGAGTGACATCTGTCCGGGGTTTCCGCGACTCTGATCTTCCCCATTAGCCCGTGATCTCCCTCAGAGACCCAGACTACTACAGGTGAGAACTGAGAGGAGCTCAGGCTCCATCATCCTGCGCGTCTGAACACATTTCCACAGCCCTGTCCAAGAACTTGACTTCTGACCTAGATGCTCAAAAACTGTCACCTGGATGGGACGCTGTATTCAAACACAAACAGAACTGTACGATACAGATACTGTCTACTGCAGCTGACAACTACGCATCTGTCCTTTGGGAAGGTGTAGTGTATATAAAGATAACCTTAAGGGCTATTGCTGACGGTTCATTTACACTGTTAGCGCTATATACACCTCAAAAACAATCATTTAGGGGGATCTTCGCACTTTAACGGTGCCTCCAGGAATTTATCTGAAGATTCCTGGGGGGAATGATAAAAGTTTCTTAAACATTAAGACGTTAAGAACAAAGAAGGACCTCCCCAATATTACTATAAGGGAATCTATTTTTTTAAACCGTGCTCTGACCTCACAGTGTACAAATGCACTCTGATGCATTGTTTATTTTGCAATGGAACAATGGAAATGTGCCCTCAAATATTTATTAGCGGTCTTTGGGTCATGAATATTCAAATGGTTTCAAGGTGCAATACATCCCTTTTTCCAGGGGAGATTTGTATATTTCTAACGTATTGTACATAAATAAAATTAAATTACAATGTACATACTGAAGTATTCCTATAATGGAATTTGGCACAGTTATTTTCCCTAAAAACAGATGATGAACACTGATTGCGTGTTCTAGTTAAAGAAGAAAGAACATTTAGTAGATTATATGTTTGGGTTTAAAGTGCTTAAGAATCAAAAACAAAGTTATTTTTGTATTATTTTAATAAACGTCTTAGAAAGAGCAAGTTTGAGTCATTACAGACACATATCACTGTGATGATTCATTTGGATTTAGGACAGCTGATTTGTCACAGACATGAAAAGGAAAGATGTTCACTTCTTCAACCATTCAGCTAAACATACTGCTTAAAATAATATAATAACCACAATAAAGAACTGCAAATATAGACAAACAATTCTGTATATTTTCTGTTTTATGGTCCAAGCAAAATACTCTTGGAATTACAAAGAGACACAATGCCGTTTTTGAAAAACGTGGAGGACATGTTCTGTGCCTTTATTTAGGGAACATGTTTGTACCTTATCTTATTAGAATTGTACATTTTAAAATTGTGTTGATTATATTAATGCCAAAAATCTCCAGCGTTTATATTGTTTGATTTTACACAGTTCTACAGTGAAATCTTACAAATATTTCCCTCTGCTCGGGGAAAAGAATTTGAATTCAACTTTAGGGAACACAACTGAACTTGAAACCCACTCTTTGTACCTTTAGTGACAATAATGTACCTCTAACGTGCCTTTTTTCTGAGAGTGGAGTATAATTTCTTTACTGTACCTTTGTCAAAAAGGCAATATAAGTAAATAAATAAATAAATCAGAACATTTTCATGTGCAGGTACATTATTTTATATTTAACCTGTTGTATTGTATTTTCTTTTCCATAAAGGAAGATGAAAATGTACATTATATTAAAAGAAATATTTTAAAGATAACAACAGCAACAAATGAACTGTAACAACATTCTTAAAATTCATACAATTATTTAAAAATATACACAATTAACAAATAATATGGTACAATTATATTTGCTGATTAAAGGTACTGAAGTATGCCACCGTACGATTGGGTAAAATACGTAGCCTAATATAATAATTATTAATTTCTTTGAACGTATTTGTTGCCGTTGTTTGGTGTGACCGTCATTGTTTTGGTCAAAACAAAACGTAACGATATTTTGTAGTTAATGTTAAGTTGTTGATGTCGCCGTTTTCTGAAAAATTGTATTCACATTAATGTATTTATATTTAACTAAAATATGATTGATTACAAAGGAGAAACACCCACAATCTGGAATAAACTTTAAATGCAACTCATACAATGTGCAAAACATTTAGAACCCAAAATGTTACTGTAGAGATGGCTGCCACTTTGCCTCTTTTATTACGTCAACCATTTGTTTCTGTTTAAAAAAAACGAGCGATTTGATTTCCACCCAAATATGTGATGAATGTTGGCATTGAACATTTGATCTATATTTGAAAGTTGAACTAGTAAAAAATCAGAATTTCTTTCTGTTCTTGTCAGAATTACCGTGAGAGTCGACAGTGTGTAGTTTCTTAAATCTTTATCTTGCCGTGTGCGCTCCAGTATTTTAAACTCTTTCTGTGTTGTGTTCCGCAGAGAAGCTGATAACCTTTATTTGTTGCATCAAAGCTGAGCCTTGAAACAAAATGGCTGAGAGAGTCCGGAGCTTCTCCGCATGCGCACATTACCACACCTTCAGTCAGCGCAGGTAGAAAGAGAGAGAGAGAGAGAGAGAGAGAGAGAGAGAGAGAGAGAGAGAGAGAGAGAGAGACTGGCTGGAGGTTGAGAAAGCTAATTGATGATCGATTCTCAGACTGAATGGAGAAGTGTGGAGGTGGAGTGCAGCTTTGAGAAGGTCTGAATCCTCTGATTGCTGGCTATGGATGTGATGGCTATGGCACCGCATGCTTAAGCTCAAGTTTGGACCTGAATTAAAGCCGTGGCGATAGTTCACACTTAGCGCGCTCATATCCCCAGTCCGAGATTCAGAGAAGAACAAGTGCACCTGCATGTGGGCACTCCACACGCGCGCCTTTACATCCACGCACTCGGGAAGCAGAAGAGAACCTCGGCGCGTAATGGATTGCCCGGTCACTTTAAAGAGTGGGATTTTTTGGCGCTTGTAGACCCTTATCTGCCAGGTGGGAACTCACGTGTTTTTTTTTTTCCTTTTTATTTGTTTTATTTCTTTTTAACCTGTGAATAAAAGCTGAGAGACATGTTTCAGCACAAGAAGTGCTTCACGATAGAGTCGCTCGTGGGGAAAGACTCAAGCTCCGCGGCGGCGGGAGAGGAACCCATCCGGCCCACGGCGCTGCGCTTTTCGGAGCCGCTGAGCTCCCCCTTCGGCTGTGCACAGAGCTCCGGTCGCGCGGTGTACGGCGGCGCCGAGCTCGTGTTCGCCGAGCACAGCGCGCACGCAGCGGCCAACCCCGCGCTGTCACTGCGCCACATCCACGTGCCGTCTCAGCCCTTCTTTAGCCCCCAGCACAGAGACAGCTTCAGCTTCTACCCCTGGGTCCTGCGCAACCGCTACCTGGGACACAGGTTTCAAGGTGAGTCACCGCACTGTTCACAACGATGACTGTTCCATAACTGTTCCATAGAAAACTTCAAGTTCTATTCAAATGTAAGTGTTTCTTTTCAGAGCACGTTTAAGATGAAAATCATTTATAGATGCATAAAACGTATAAAGCTTATAAACACACACACACACACACACACACACATAAACATGCCACATGCACAAAGTAAATACATTAAACACAACGCATACAGCACAGCACAATAATCATAGCATAGACTAAAAAGGTGAGATTTATTCATTTTTAAACATCAAAGCAATATCGGATGAAATGGGTATAGCTGACGTCATAAACGAATGCAGAGTATTAATTGTCTGTCCTCTTGGCTATTTTCATTAAAAACATCAACTGCAGTCGGAATAATATTTTTGATTTAAGGATACTTTTGTTCCTTCAGTTCATCAACATGTTTGCCCGGTTCAGATTTAAAAAATGTAACCAGTATATTGTAGTCAATCAAATACTTTGTTTAAATATTAAAGCAAGGCCAAGTTAAGCTGTAAAATGGTCCTACGCACAATTCGACTTCACTTACACTCAAAAACTAGGTTTAATGCATTTTATTCGCGTGAAACCAGTGCCCTCATTGGAATCACGTCAATTCACAGCAACTCTCATCTTCTTTGCTGTGAAACCCATCTGGGCCAGATTTCAAGGTGAGTAACTGTACACCCTCAGAGAGAAAATTGCTAAACTCTCAGGGGTGATACCTGCAGGTACTGAACGATTTTGTGAAAATATCTATAATTGCAATTATCGACCAGAACTCGATATTTGAATTAGGTACTGTTTGCTAAGCTTCTGTACATTTTGCCAAAGAATACACCAACAGCAACATTGTTTGCCTCTATTAAGTTGGATAGTGCGAAAGTGGCAGATTACTAGCTTTGTTTTATTAGCGTTATTTCTTCAGCTAAACGTTAATCATTTAGCTAGGACCCATCTAATGTACACTGCTCTGTGCAGTCATTTGACACTATGCTTTTATATAACGTTAGGTTACGTAAAGTACGAGTATGCGTTTATGTACTGAACCTTAAAAACACATTTAATGAACAGAGTTGGAACTTAAGTCCATTGTTGTAACATTTACATTGGTGCACTGATGATCAGAAATGCCTTTTTTTCTGATTTCTGAATGGGAACAAAACTTCCACCTTTCCATCCTTAAAAACAGTTTCCTTAAAATGGAATAAACACGTAAATTAAAACCAAAAGCAAACAATCTTAAAAGTGTAATGAAAGACTTCACATTTTTGCTTTTTTAAATTTGTTTGCAGTTGAATAAAAATGTACAATATAAAACAACATAAACGGCACGAATAATATCACACAACAATAAACAGTTTATGTATATATTATTAATACAGAATAATTGACAATATGGGCACATATTTATGTATGTATTTATCACTATTATTATTATTATTATTATTATTATTATTATTATTATTATTATTATTATTATTATCTAAGTGGTAATAAAATCATTACTTACTATACTCTTCAGGGAAACATAAACAGAAAAGTAGGCCTCTGCTAAAGTTAAGGCGCATTTAATATATTTTTAAGTTATTTTTTTAATTGTCGTGCAAATATATATTTATTTTTATTTGTTTCATGTAGAAGTTGCGCAACTAATTGGCACATAGAAAATAATCTTCAAACAAGTAAGTTCCATATGAGTAAATCACACTGACGTCTACACAGCAGTCGTAATAAGTGAACGACTATAATTGTGCGGAACCAGTGTGAACATTCAAAGCAAAGATGGTTAAAGTTTGGTCATTTCAAACATGAAAGTTAGCAGAGCACCTGAATGTATTCCCCTCAGATACACACTTTGATCAAAAAGGACATTTCTATGTTTCTATTTAATGTCTCATCAAAAAAGCAATATAAATATACATGTTGTTTACAGCTTTAAAATAAAGCAATATTCAGGCACACATTTTTGACTAAAGTTTACAGACTAAAATTACATATAATTTAATCATATGTATTTCCATAATATATTTATAGGGTGTTTGTGTTCTCGGTATGATGTAGTAAATCAGGAGGACTGATGACGCAACTCCGACATTCCTGTAGTACTCCTACGTCAATTGGAGCTAGTCTGTAGAATTAACAGTATGTTATTTGTTGTTTTGGACTGTAGAGTGATGGCACTGTACCATTGAATCTGAACTCTTCACAGAGTGAACTCTCTCTTAAATCGTATGCTATTTCCGAATCAATCATCTTTCAGTAGTTTGTAATTTGAGAGACGCTTCAGCAAATCTATTCGCTTCAACAAACATTAGTTATCCACGACGCCATTTATGTTTTAAAAGAATTGACTTAGCGTACTAAGAAAACAAATGAACAGCGTGTAGTTAACGTGAAGTTATCGTTGCTTTAACCACGTGCACCCTCACACACGTGTATGTGTGTGTATGCAAGATTGCAGAGTGCCTCCATCCCTCTGTTCTACAGTCACAAGGTGTATTCCAGCAGGAACGTTTTACCATCCACATGCGGAGCTTATTGTGTAAATTGGAATATATTTGGAATGTGTAATATTTGTTATCTGTGTTTTACATACGCTTTCACAGATAAAGATAATAGAGCTGAATATAGAAAACTGCATTTAAAAAATAATATTATTTTAACAAATGGTTTTAATAGGAGTACCAAAAAAAAAAAAAAAAAAAAAAAATATATATATATATATATATATATATATATATATATATATATATATATATATATATCACTCTAATGAGCAAATAATGTATGTATTAGAAGAATGGACACTGAAAAACAGCGACCAGACATATGTGAATTTTATGAAAATCTATCTATCTATCTATCTATCTATCTATCTATCTATCTATCTATCTATCTATCTATCTATCTATCTATCTCTGAATACACTCATCTCTGAAGTCTGACTGATGTGTGTGATCCAGTTTACCAGGCAGTTTGTTAAAGCAGTGGTCTCAGTAACTCTGAACATGGCTGACCCTGTTGACTTAGAGGAAGGTGAAGTGAGGAAGCTCAGCCACATCAGGTGTGGAGCCTGACGCTCTGAGCTCAGACCCTGCCCTCGGGGGCATGTGACTCGGGTAATTGGTGGAAGTCAGAGGTTGTTGTCGCTCTTACACAGATCCGGGGGGTGTGTGGGGTGGGGTCTCAGATAGAGTCCCTTTGTTTAGGGACAGAGCTGATCCACTCACTGATGGTGTCCAATAACCTAGAAAACCACTGTTTAGACAAGACAAAATACAGCCAAGGGGATTGAGTGGGAAAGGACTGCCTATCAAAGCCTCACTTTTTTTTGTTGGCGCTAATGTGTATACAGGTTTTTAACACACTCACTTCCTGAAACGCGCAAAAGGATGTGTGCTTTAAGATCTGTCACACAGGATGATGTAAACAGGATCCAGACTGGCCTGCTGTTGCACAAGTGCAGGCTTTTGTGTTATGGTTGCATTTAGTAGATTGTTGCAGTGTTATCAGTAGCAGAGAGGTCAGAGAGTTCTCTCTAATTGCAGCTCAGTTATTGTGGAGATTTTTTTATTTTTTATTTTTTGAGAATTCTTGAGATCTTACGTAAAAAAAGTTATTGAACTGTGTGTCAGTTTGGACGTAATGCAGACATCGCAGGCCATTAAGAAATGTATAACTCTAAAATTCAATACTAAATGTGTTGAGCTGAAAATACTAAATGACATTTAATATGTTTTAGATGATTTTCAATTGGGCTCTATTTAAATTATGTTTTTTAAAAAAATGATAAGAAACTGTTCGGATTTGGTGGTGGTGCTGGTGGGGGGTTGGTGTCTGAATTGGCAGCTCTCGTTCTGTGGTTGGAGACCAAATGATCCAGTGTCTCTTTATTTCCCACTGTAGTGCACCCTTCTCCCTGCCTTTAATGAGAGCAGTACTGACAAGACCAAGCTTGTTTGTGCCAAGGGAATGCTAGTAAAGCTGATCTGGATGCCATCTGGTTCCCTTTTCCTCATGGCGGGGGCATCCTCACCACGGATAGGCCAGTGAGTGTTTGAGCCCAAACCCCCGGAGGGGCTGCCGGCTCTTCAGGAGGCCGGAGTCTCCATCGCTGCTCGCTAGAATGTTCCACCAGCTCCCTCAAGGGAGACCTCGAGGCGATGGCACACATTATGACGATGCCAGACAGGGTACTGTACAGGACAAGCATGGCCAGTTTGTAATGAGTAGCCGTATTTCAGAACACCTTCAGTAGTGATTCTTAGAGTTTTCAACATTGCCGGCCCATACCTTAACATACAAGTCAGTCTCTTTGGTGTTCAGCGCACCTTGAGGAAGGTTCAAGGAGGACTTTTCAACACCTTCAGACCTCATCGGGCTGTTTACATTCTTCCTTTCTGCCAGGCCTTGGCTACTTGTATTTTAGCTCCGAGCAGCGTCTATTGTTTGGGCCTCTGATGTTCAAAGGATTTTCAGCACACCAGCTGAAAACGGCCGTCAATGACAGTCCTGTGACAGAAAATATGCACCCCTCAGTGAACGGGGGTAAAGTGCATACCTTACTAGGCACTCTGACTGCGTGAGTCTGTTTTTGAAGACATTGTAGGACCTATCATAAGGCATTTACAAAAGCGCTCCTTGTACGTACTAAGAAAGCCACACATGGACGCTAACCAGCGCTTGAAGTTTGCATTTCTTATCACCCTTTTTTGCACGGTGGTCAAGAATGTATCATGAGATTTGCTCAGGGAAATGACCAAGGTGGCTGGTTTTAAAAATCTTTGAAATGAAGTTGTTTCTAGCTGATGGCTTTAATGCATGCCTGAAAAGACTCCATTCAACTCTATTGTCTTCAGAAAAAGGGCCGGCTTCAGTGACTTGAAAGAAATCTTGGTCTGAGCAGCCTCATGGTAATCCTCTTTTCATCCACTGGTGATGCCATTAGTGATCTTTTGTGTTGAGAATTGGTCCATCTTTGGACTTCCTTTGATGACTAAAGGTCAAGAGATTTCTTTAAACTGAGCTGCTGTACACTGGCCGTACACAAAATGTAAAGACCTACGAGGAATACTCTCTTTTGTTAGAACTCTGTGTGAGTTCATTTCATACTGCTTTTCAGATTTGAATGGATTTGATATTCAGCTGAAATGGTGTTAATGCTGGATATTTGTTTCCCAGAAAATGTACAAAGTTATAAATGCATAAAAGACCTCTTTGAAAATGAATATTAATATTGTATATTCCATATTTACTTTGTTATCAGCGAGCGCTTTGGAGAAAGAGAGTATATTAATGATGTAAATGTGTTTTAGCACACCTGCTCTCTCTCATACATTCTAGGTTTTTTTTTAAATCTTTATTAACAGTAGCTTTTGGTGTCCAGCCCCTGTGGCCTGCACAATCCAGGCCCTAACCGCTCCAGTGGGCCAAACTTTGTTTGCACGTGACTGCGGTTGTGTACTTGCTGAATAATCTTTTCAAGAGCAGTGCATCTCATTTATTTAGTAGAGATCCATTTGTTTATGAAAAATGCTTTGTTTTCACACTTAACGACACATAGACCTGGCCTGCCAGATGCTGCCTGCGGTGGAACGAAGGTCACGCACCCCATGAAAGTGATAATGACAGCATTTTACTACTGCCATACATTGAATCAAATCAGACAAAATGCTGGGGTTTCGCATTTGTTTAACTGCCTATCAATATTTATTCATCACAATTGTTTTTGCATCTTCTCGGCCTAAGATATTTACTCAGGATGCGACATTGAGATGTTGCTGCTCAAAGGCCTTGCATTTGTATGAAAATCAGGGACGGGGAACGCACGATGAAAAATAAAGGCGTATGAATTTGCTTTTAGTCAATTAGGGGCACTTGAGAGTGGAAGTTGATTCGAATGAATACATCTACCACTAACTTTCCTTGGCACGAACTGGGATATGCAAATGAAGTCATAGAACTTATGTGATTTTTGGTCTAATGCAAGGAGGTAAAATAACTATTAGATGAATATAATAAATGTATTGCTAATTTCTTACAATGACGTACTGTCGTGCAGATGTTTCGTAGATTCATAAATATTATTCACTTCATTAAAGATAAAATCACAATCATATATAAAATACATAGATTATTTAGTTAATTATTATTTAAATATTTTTATTTTAATCTAGTTTAATGTGGGGTTATTTTCCACTTATTTAAACCTTATATTCCCATGGTTATTACATCCTAAAGTGGTTTATTTTGTCATTACATGAAAAAACACAAACTGAATGAATCCTTTTTACCTGTCGGAGTGAGGAATGGAAGCCTGCTCCTGGGCATTTTTGAAATATTCAGTAGTGGGATTAAATTCCATACACCTCTTTACAATATTCTTTTCTAGTACATTTCTAAATAAAAATGCCATTATTCAGTTTTTATTAGTGTTTCATTAGTAAGACAAAAAAGTAAGATCTTATTTGACTTCTAACACATTCTCATAACTTGTCTTTCTTTGCTCTCCTGCAGGTGAAGACAGCAGCCCTGAAAACCTGCTGCTCCACGGGCCATTCTCCCGAAAGCCCAAGCGAATCCGCACCGCCTTCTCTCCATCTCAGCTGCTGAGGCTGGAACGTGCTTTCGAGAAGAACCACTACGTGGTGGGTGCTGAGCGTAAACAGCTGGCCAATGGCCTATGCCTCACCGAGACCCAGGTGAGATAACAGGGCTGATGCAGTGTGTGTAAACTCATCACACTCCTGCACACACTCAGACACACACACACACACTGCCACATTCCACCGTGCTGAGCCAGCGGGACGTGAACACACACCTCATCCACTCACTCACACAGGACGGAAGTCAGTCATCATTCAGCACCTCGGGATGGGCCAAAAGAATGCCAAGACATGTATTCAACATGCATTTATAGTTTGATTTCACAATCGGTCTTACACGCACATGCTTGTTGACACATGTGCTACGGTTTGTAGGCACAGGCTCATGCTTTCTCTGGACTCATCCTAGTATTAGACTTTGTTGCTTGTTTTTTTTTTCCTCATTAGCTTCTATAATTTGACATAATCACAATGTGTGTGTAAATAGAAATGATGGAACCTATCTTTCTTAAAAAACAAATACAGAATTAATGTGAAAACTGTTCATCGGTTCAAAGTAATAAACTATTTTAGGAGAAAATGTCTGAAGCAGATTGGTTTATTTTTATTTGACTTGAATTACTTGAGCATATACATCGTTTCCTTAATGGACAGTGTAAAGCATGTACAACGTTTAAACAATTTAACTGTAGCCTTAGGCACTGCCTTATTAACAAAAACATTAGACAAATATATACTGATTTACATGATGCAAGACATTGATATTGCTTTTTACATTGAAAAACTCATATGATCCACGAGGTTATCTTTTAAATACTATGTGTTTTCAATAAGACACTGATCCGAGTAGTCATTTATGACACAGTAAAAAGCTGTAATTACAGAAGTACTTTTGAAACAATTTTCAAGACATTTCCTAAATCGTCAGAGTTATTACATTCTTACTACCATGTAATTACACTGAACATTGTACAAACTGAGTCATTCTTATGTTAAAGGCGTGGAGAAGAAAAGCCTGGACATGTTAGTTTGCTCTAGTTATTTAGGAGGTGGACATTTCTTTTTTCAACAATGACTTGGTGTAAAACAGTATGTTTCTCTTCTGAAGGTGAAGGTATGGTTCCAGAACCGGAGAACCAAGCACAAGCGACAAAAGCTGGAAGAGGAGTCGCCAGAGTCTCAGCAGAAGAGAAAAGGAAGTCAGCATGTGAACCGCTGGAGAGCAGCCACTCAACAGGGCAGCCCAGAGGACATAGATGTCATCTCCGAGGACTGACGTCAGGAGTCGACGACAGAAGGAGCAATACTACCCTTCCACAGCTGTTGGCAGTTTGAGGAACTGCCATGTCTGACTGAAAAAAGAAAACAGAGAGCGTAATAAACAAAAAAACTAAGAAACAAAAAAAACCCCAGAATAAATGACTTTCAGGTTATGCTTCTTGTTGTAGAACCAGCCACAGCTCAGCTCAGCTGTTAAGAACTAAAGAACAGTCTCCTGAAAGTGAGCGACAGTCAGTCGTAAAAGAGAAGGACGCTCAGACTGAACTGCACCTAAAGACACGCCAAGACTTCGGTATGCAATACACATAGACCTCTACAATGTGGGACTCTATCACAGAGCGCTGAGGAACATATCCTTACCGTCTACCTGGACATTTTCCACAGACATGTATTACACTCACTCTGCTTAAAAAATCGATTTGATGGTGATTTGTTTGTTTTGTACCGTTGACATTTGTCACACTGTTTAATCACACAGTTAAATTCACTACAGTTGAAACTGACATTGAACATCAGCCGTTGTTGTACCTCTTTTGTGGATTTCTGTGTTTTACAATGTTACATTGTTTTATACCCACAACCATCAGCGTAGTTCAGAATCCAACAGCATTCAGAATTCAGAGTCTCAAAAAAGAATGGCCACATTGAAAATGTTTTTATCTATTCAAAATGAGCAAACTTTTCTATGCATTTGAGTGCCAAGTTCTGCGTTGAGCATCAGGGTTTAGTTAAAAAAAATCTAGTCTGTTTTTTAATGTAATTTTCTTGTGTGAGCTTGGTTTTGGGGTATTTCATTAAAGTTAATTTTCATTAAACATTCAAATTAAGAATTAAAAAAATAAATAAGTAAATGAAAGGCTGTGAAAAGTCCAACTGTAATTCAGAAAAAATCTTACATACTTCACCGTCAAAGTGAAAGCATTTGTAGTGTAATTATTATGGTCCAGAACCCGTTTGTAGCACTTCATAACAGGTTTTTTTATGGGTTGGAATGAAGAGGAGTTGATAAAAAGATTGCACTGCTGCCCCACCGTGTCATTTCAGTTGCCTGTTGTTGAAATTCTTGTTTAGTTTTTTGTTTTCTCATTTCCTGAAGATCATTAGATAATAAAAACATTGAGCAGACTGAGGAATTATTTTTCACTTGATTCATTTACTGTGCACTCTTTATAACACTATTATTACATTGCTTTGGATTTTTCGATGGTTATATTTTTCACAAAATATTTCTCAACCAACCCCCCCCCCCACCCCCCCCCCCCCCAGAAAATATGTGAAACTCTTAACCATCCTTTGCACAAAGCAGACATAAATGTTAGATTCTCTTTAGTTATTCATCCCTATACTGATGTCTCTGCCTATAATCATTAGTGCTGTCCTCATTAATTCTGAGTAATTATTTTTCATCAGCTGTTGTGATTCTCACCTCCAGTCCATCGTCTCTACGCCTGGGTGTGTGTGTATATGGTACGAACCGAATAAGATCCAGCTCGAAGGAGTTAAAAGGCTTCGGGCTTTGGATTTAAGCAGCTGAAAGATTAATCTATGTCACCTTTATGCGTTGTGATTTACACCTGATAATTCTTGAGGCCCAGAGCAATGGAGACGTGTGAGATCGGCATCTTTTTCATCACCTTTACACAATAGACTGCCTCATTATCGTCAGATATTCATATAAACTGTGAAGGAAAATGGAAGAACACATTATTCAGATTCTTCATAATTGGAGGTAATGTAGCACTTCTGATCTGTTGCATGAACTCAGTGCACGGCTGAGAGCAAAAGCCAATTACGTGAGGCTAATTCCTGGTAATGGCATAAAACAAAGACTAAAACAGCATACACTAGAGTTGGATAATACTCTCCTTCAATGAAATATTTTCACAGCCTCCACAGTCCAACAGCATTGACTCCGAGCCCAATACCGAACACCCACCAAATAAGAGTCTCTATTTTCAGTCCTCACAGACTAAGTTTATCACAGAGGAAGAAATTTGCCATGAGTTCATTTAAAATCAGTGTTCAGTCATTTTGCTGTAGCCGTGTAGGCCAACTCCTACCCACTCCTACCTGCCTCCTATGGTTGCCATGGGAACGTTGAGGTGTAAACAAAGGAACAGATGGTAGGAAATCTTGGAGGTGTACAGTGCAGTCTGTCTTCTTTCCCTAGCTACAAGAAGTGAAGTAGTTCCGCTAAATCACACTAATTTGATCCGCTGCTGGGGACTGATTCATCCTCTCGCTTTCACTGGCAAACAATAACTGCCACTGTTAGTTTCTTAAGTTGTTGTAATGATTGTTTAAACATTACCCAATAATATTTGCTCGTGCCAACTGTATAAATGCATATTTTATATTGCAAAAACATGACTGTGGTGTCACTTATTACTTCAATGGTTACTCAGCATTGTCACTGACTTCACTGTTAAACAATGAGGTATTATATATACAGATAATAAATTATAATATTTTTAGATGTAAATCACCCGGCTTGTAATTCACTCATGCATTCATTTACTCACTCACTAACTCAGTCACATATGTTTAGTATCAGCTCCATTCATCTACAGTGCTTCAACATAAAGATCAACGTCACTTTTAAGTTTTTATTTTTGAATATTTTTCTACTTTAAGTTTAAAATTTCCTTTATCCACTTTTAATTAAAAAAATATATACAATGTCTAAAAGAAAGCGGCACGGTGGTGCAGCAGGTAGGTGTCGCAGTCTCACAGCTCCAGGGACCTGGAGGTTGTGGGTTCCATTCCTGCTCCAGGTGACTGTCTGTGAGGAGTGTGGTGTGTTCTCCCCGTGTCTGTGTGGGTTTCCTCCGGGTGCTCCGGTTTCCTCCCACAGTCCAAAAAAACACACGTTGGTAGGTGGATTGGCGACTCAAAAGTGTGTGTGTGTGTGTCTGCGTTGCCCTGTGAAGGACTGGCGCCCCCTCCAGGGTGTATTCCCGCCTTGATTCCAGGAAGGCTCTGGACCCACGGTGACCCTGAATTGGATAAGGGTTACAGATAATGAATGAATGAATGAATGTCTAAAATGGCATGCCTAACATAATTGTATTTAAAAAGTCATTCATCTACATGACAAGCACTTATGTTGTCAGGAAAACTTTCATTAAAATAATTACAAATAAAATTAATATGTTAATCTGTATTTTATGTGTCAATGTATAATTGGACCATTTACAAACCTTTCCTCTTGGCTGTCTGGCATTACTTATGCCATCTAGGCTTGCTCAGTCCGCCCTTCATTAAATTAAAAATAAGTGCTGTAGATGGAATTTAAAAAATGCAGTAACCGAGAACACCAAGAAGTATAATCAAAAACCACTGAGAGTAGTTAAGGGTTAAGGGTCTGAAAGAATCAGTCGCTGTCAATAAGCAAAAAAAAAAAAAAAAAAAAAAAAAAAAAAAAAAAAAAAAAAAAAACTACTTGCAATTTAAACAAATAGTTTGCTAAAGTTTGGTATAGGACAATAAATTTTATTTGGAAGTATATTATGTTACTAACGTGTAAAATGTTTTGTATCCTGTGTCCTGTGTGAACAATAACATCTTGTTCTACATTAGCCCTCCAAAGGTCTCCTGCTCTCAGACTAATTACACAAACATTAAAAAACATGAATGTGAAATCATAAATATACTTACTGCAAAATGAGGGTTTTAATGAGACACAATAATGGATATAATCACCTGAGTAATTGTTCCAATCATGGAGCAACAAGCCACTACCAGCACATCCTTTATGAACTCCCGTGGCACGAAAAGTCAACAGACCAGTGGTATTTATTAGCTATTTAGTAGTTAATTGTTGTAACATGTTAGCTGCTGGATGATGAGAAACAGTGAAGTAAATGTGTATCAAAGAAGATCTTAAAATGTAAAAAGTGGCATAGTCTCACTTTTTTAAACTGATGTTGCTGAAGGCAAAAATGGGCCATTGTGGATATGATTGACAGTTGCCATCATAAAAGCTGAGCTTGCTGTGGCTGATGTGAATGTAGCAGCTATAGCACTCTCTTTCTCTTGCTCTCTCTCTCGCTCACACACATGCACACATAAACTGGACTGTTGTGGGTGGGTGTACAGGAATTGGGGGTTGGGGGTGTCAGGGCTTGAGGAAGGGAAAGTCCAAACTGGTTTATTTTCACCTGCTTAGGCAACATTGCATGCTTTTTTGTACAATAACTCACACTGAGAGCTGATTTATGGGGCTACTTTAATCGCAGCTTATAAAAGTTAATAGCTTTTATAAAATGCATGTGATTCACAACAACTGGACTGTAATCGTTGCTGAGGTACAACCGGAAATGCATAAAGAAGCACATTTCAGGAGTGTTAGCATTGCCTTTCTGATTCATGAGGACCTCATGAAAGATGCATCCACATATTCTCTCTCTCTTTCTCTCTCTCTCTCTCTCTCTCTCTCTCTCTCTCTCTCTCTCTCTCTCTCTCTCTCTCTCTCTCTCTCTCTCTCTCAGTTCCTCGTTTTTTTGATGAATTGTCTGTGTGGATTTGCAGCATGAAATTGCCGTACGACTGATGATACCATGACAAGAGGCAGTGTGATTTACAACACAAATGATATGATAATTACAGCCTGGCAAGTTTCAGGAGCTAGTTAGCCAGTTTTATAGACTGGAAGAGCTTGTTTCCTCTGCTGCCACCTGTTTGGTCTGTACGGATTGGCTGTGGGCTACTTGAGAAAAGGAAAGCAGCCGCCCAATTATAGGGTGCTGCCAGTCAAGTCTAGATGTGTAATTGATTGGTTTTTGTGAATCAGCACTGAGGTTCTAATTAATGCACTATGAGAGTTACCAATTAAGACAAATGTCTGTAAGATCAAAAAAAAAAAAATCCAGAAAAGAAAAGCACATTCCTTGGTTCCATGGTTACACTGACTTCTTTAAAATGGCATCTTCTTCAACCCTTCAACCACTCCTTAACCACCCCCCCTCCCCACCAACAACAAAAAACAAACATCCAAAAAAAAAAAAGAAAAAAAAAACACAACAAAAAATGTGACATGTCAGACGCTGGCTAAAACCACTGCTGTACCCAAAATAAGCAGCGCAAGCTCTTGTGTTTAGCGTACAAATATTCAAATTAAGTGATCTGCTTCTTGATAGTCGAAGACGTGTTTGTAAAACACACAGACACTGCGATCATAAACGCTGCGGCGAGAAAACCAATTAAGAGCGTGTGGCGGCTCCAAACACACGCCATGTTGGGAGCTTTGAAAGTGACCGGCTATTTGCAACTGCGTCACGACACTTTGCTGAAAAAACACATCTGCCCCTTCAGACCGCACCACAGCACCAACATACATCTGTTGCCGTACCAATTTCAGCACACACACACACACACACACACACACACACAAAGCTGTGTGTAAATTGCTGTGTGGTCTAAAAATATTTATCAACATCTATAAATGTCAGTATGTTGTACTCTGGGTGTTCACTGCTTCCCACACCCAGCTCCTTATGAATAAAGAGCATTTCTGAACAACCCTTTTAGCAAATGTTTGTGTGTGTGTTTGCGAATAGCTGCTGTTTTGTTTTCATAGTGAGATAGTCCTATTGTACCTTAAATTTTGTAAATGTGGTAAATTTACACATAAATAAAATATTAAATGATATCACATAGCAATTCAGCCCTTTCAAATATGAACCTTGTGACCTTTTAAGCCTGAAATGACATGATGGCCTCTTTTTAAAATAAAGCACTAAAGCATTTCTCTTATTTATTAGACTGTATTATTAAATGAAATTGCAATAACATGCCAAAAAATTAGCAGTGCTACTAAACACTGGAAATGGCTGATATATGGTTTTTCAAGGATATGTTGTTGCTACAAGTAAAAAGCTTCCACTTAATTTTTCCATGACATCCTGTGCAATGCAATATAGGGCCAGGTAATTCCACATGCAGCATTAAACATTAAAATATTTTGTTGAGAGGTCACTGTTCTTTATTTTGTCATTTAATAATTTATAGCTTTTATTAAATTCACTTCACATCAGAGACTGCACATCAGAGATTATATCTGATTTGATTCAGGCAGAAATTGTGACAAATCAGTTATATTCCCTGCAAACTACTGCCCACAGTAAAAAAAAAAAAAGTTTGTTCATATACTTTTTAAATTTGGAAATTTTCCGTTGTGCCAGTTCAATGCTGACACTGTATCCACAGAGAAACAAAGCAGGACTCCATCAGATATGACTAAGGCTGACAGTTGATGGAGTGATAATCGTGCCTTTTTGTTTATACCATAAACACTTTTGCAAAGCTTTTAATCAGACCTGTGACTAATTAAGTCAAATCCTCATGTAGCCAAAGCCACTCCATGCATGTTCTGAGAGTGTAAAAATACCACAGCTATTACAGTATCATATCGCGATGATGATGAATAAACACTGATGAGAGGCTTTCTTTTCCCTGCCAACGCCTCTCCTCCAGGCTCGCTTGCAAAACTGACGCGCGTCGCCATTGGCAGTTGCCAGACAAATCAACACTCGACAGCAGCTTTTCTCCGATGCGATCACACATCCGCTGTTTGTGTTCCAGAGCTTTACTATTTAAAGGGGCCTGGTCTGGTCTCGGGCTAAAGGCCTGAGCTAATAGGTTACTGGATTAGAAAGAAATGTTAAAGGTTGAGCTCAAAATGCAGTTGTTGAGATGTAAACATCATTCCAGGTTTGATTTTAAAACTGAGTATTGTAGAGGAACCCTTAGAAAGGTGGTGGTGATAGGAACCTGGGGCCACAATCTCCCATATCTTCCACAGCATGCCAAAGGACCAGTCTGCCTACATGAACTGTTATATGCATTGCTGATAACAGTGAAATAGTGGATAAATAAAAGAAAGGTTTTCCTTAACCCTGTTCAACAAGGACTTGTTTATCAGGGAGACATCTAAAGTAAAATCTGTACACAGACTGATCTGTTATAAATACACACCTATCCTGTGCTCACACTGTGTATCCACACAGAAATCCTTTCTGACTTGATATCAAACCTATTGTAAAACAAAAGTCTCAGTGATCAGACAATGTATTCATAGACATTTTACACAATGTCTCCTTATGTGGTGGCTTTGCTGGCTTTAAAATATTTATTCTGACAGGCTGTCTGTTCCCTGCTACCACCACTGTGAAGAATTTGGCTCTGCCAATGTCTCTGGAATTGCAAACTACATGTCAAACCAAATGGAATGACTTAGCTGATGGTAAACTTGGCTTATTTTAGACTTTGTTTATCTTAACAATATGACTATGAGGAAAAGGAATCAATGGAATTCCTGTTCAGCGAGTGCTAAATGTAAAAATGTCACATAGTTTCTGAGTGAATAGCAGCAAGACTTGTGGCTAACCATGGTGTGTGGTGCACTCGTGTGAGCTTGACAAAGAGTCAAATTGAACTTTCATTTCGATGTTACGCCCATCTGTTTCTGGGGAAAACAGACTGGTTGCCTGAGGAAGAGTGACTGCTGGACTGTCTCTGTATGAAAAAGGGCGTTTCTCCATCAATCTGTGTCAAAGGCACACCACACAGGATGCTAGCATGCCTTTTGGCTTAAGGCAAACATTTTAGCAAGAGGACTCCAGTCTAGTAATCTTCTGAACAGTGAGAAGACCCAGTGACTGTGTGGTCCACATCAGACAGAGAGGACATGACGCTTGATATGAAAAGCATTTTTGAAGAAGCTTTTTTTTCCTTCCAGTGAGTATTCCAAGTGTTAAAACTTGGAGCTGCCGTGTGAGACATGTTTTAGTGGATAACACTTGCTTCACAGCGCTCCCTAATTGCCGCTCTAAAGCAGCACATGTGAGCGATATAATACAAGGCCTGGGGTTAAGGGCACATTCCATTTTCAGCAGAACAGATTCTGGGTTTTTCCCCTTTTCTCACCCACAGTTTATGATTGTTACTGTTAAACTTTTATATCGTGTTCTTTAATAAGCTGCTGTTAGTGTCTCCTGTCTGCTGGAAATAAGGCCTAAGTTAACTCTGTAGTCTGTAGTTAAGTCGAGCACATTCACAGGCTGAAAGATATTGCTGCAGAAGTAGTGAACATAAATGATGTAGCCTAGTCTAAGAAAGGCATGGTGCCATTTCAGTGCTACAGTTATTATTCTCCAGAGGGGCAAAATTTGTTGTAATATTTTAATAGCACAATGATTAGAAGATGATTAACAAATACTAAAATAGCAGGCTCAAACTGGGGGACTGCATAAGCTGGCAACAACTGCCATTGAAAAGGAATTTACATGGTGGCATAATATCAGGTCTTGTCTGTACGGAAGTGTCATCGTTTATTCCAGTGTCGTTAATTAATTTTCCCCCTAAACAGGCCTGTTTTTATTCAAATGAGCCGCTTTCTTCATTAGCACACCTGTGCTCTGCTGTCTCATTAAAATTGGAATCCTGTAAATTTTTACATCCGCAGACAGTGGATCTGTAACCAAATATTGAGCAAGGTAGCACTGTGTTAATTAATGTTATAACGAGTCGGTGAGTCAACGAAGACTGATTTGCATAACCTGTGCAAAAAACACTAAAACGCCAGTGAGCATTCATTGTCTCCTTCTTGAAGAAGGTCTCTCAGTGGTGAAAGCTGTGTTGTGTTGTTTTCTCCCCTCCGGGCCTCTAACACCATTACTGTCACCCCATAGTGGAGCCTACACGAGACGATATTGAGGAAACAATAGCTAATTAAAATGCAATATATATGGCATACAAGGCTTCAACCAAACATACATCTTGCACTTCTTTGTTGAATTAGAAAGATGAGCTCACTTGTCTTGTTTCTATAGGTGTGCACACTACTGAGAAAGATACACTCACCACAAACTATAGGTATTCTTTAAAGGGAGCTCTCTGAAGAAGTGAATCATACAATCAAGACAGTTACGAGTAAGATAGAGCGAACAGAAGGCAGGTTGTAGCATCTGCATTGTGACCACATCACAAAAAAACCTAGCGTTTACAGTAACTGAACCCAATGAGTTCCGTCTTGATTAGAGTGGGAAGTATATTATTACACCTCCCTGTTACTGGTGGTTAGTAAGAGGATTTTTGTTTGGTTGATGAATGGTGCATTCATAGATTGTTAACTTCAGTAATCAGTAAATCTGTTCTTGGTCACTTTGGAGTAAGCCTCAGTGAAAGTGAAAACACATCAAGGCAGAAAAATGGGCTTTTTCATCTCAGAAAATTATCCACATTCCAGTCTCAGTAAATATATTCCAAAATGATACCAAGAAAAAAAAGGAAGCATTTTCCTTCTGTCTTATTCAATGGCGACTGATTCCTATCAAGCTGCACATGGATTGAATTCCCATTATGAGACTGTTGGCTCTACGTTTAGATTTAGATATGTTGCTTTCTATTAAAAAATGTTTTTCTGAGCAGGAAAGTAAAGTCAGAAATCACATGACCTGTTTAGGCATTTAGTTTTAAAACAATACTCCAAGTGTCATCATAAATATACACACACTGGAAAGTAGAGACACTTAACAGACTATAGAACAAAAAATATTTTCAGTCTTTTCAGTAACGAGCTTAAACCATTAAACATTTTAACATGAACAAATATATACATTTATCCCTGCAATAATTTAAAAATGCATGTTTACCACTGGGTCACGTCAACATTTCTTTAATTGTACGTTCTAATTGTTTGGGAACTGAAGATACTAATTGTTGTGAGTTGAGTTTTCACCCATTCTTGTTGTTTACAAGGCTCAAGTTGCTCAACAGTCTGTGGTCATGCCTGATGTGCCCTGTATTTTTAATAGGAGACAGATCTGGACTGCAGACAGGTCAGTCAAATACATGCACCTTATGTCTACAAAGCTATGCACGTATACCCTGTGCAGATTGAAGCTTGCCATTGTCCTGCTCACAATAAATGTCCATTGATGGAAGAATGCCAATATTGCTGAACATCAGTACCCTCACATATATTCAGATCACTCATGGCATGGGCACTGACACACCCCCATAACATCACAGATGCTGGTTTTTTACACTTTTCATTGATAACAGTCTGGATCGTCTTTTTTCATCTCTGGCGTGTAGACTCTGTCTTGGACTTGTTTGACCACAAAACACATTTTCACTGTTTTTTTGTTTCGTCTCTGATGATTTCAGGCCCAGATTTCTGCCTGCTGAAAACACTGAAAATATGTTCTCTGTATTTTCTTCAGTACAAATCAGTTAATGCAATTTAACATATAAAATTATAGAGTTTTTATTGCATCTTAGAAAGTGTCCTCAAGTTTCTAGAAATAGTGTTTGTAAAATGGTGTATGGTGTAAAGTCCACAGAGTCATTAGCTTCATAATCCAACTTAATTGGTGGAAATAATAAATAGACAAATAAGTAAATAAAATAAAAAGTTATTATTATTAAGTTTGGTATTTGTAATAAATGTGGTAAATGTGGTGTATATATATTCCTGAATCTCTCTGGAACAATGTGCTTTTAAACTGACCAAACATTCAATATTTTTGTTCTTTATTTTAAAATGTTTTTATGGACAAATAATATAAAGCATGAAATAATTCAGATGTAATACTAAAATCTAAATATTATTATTAGTAGTAGTATCATTAACACACAAGTTGTTGATGATGAGTAAGAGTATAGTTATTGCTAATTTTTGGTTCTTGTCCCCTTAAATATGAATTTAGGGGCAGTTGATTTTGTGGTAATCTCTGTCTAAATTGGCCATTTGGACATGGGCTATTTAGGGGCTATTTGTTTAAAATTGACTGTGGGCTAGGATCAGGCTTCTTCCTTCCCCTAAATTGTCTCTTGTGCAAAGTCCTCTGGGCCTCATCTGCACTCATGCATGTTAAGTAGGAGGTGGAGCCCACATCCTGCAAATTAGTGAGGCCAATTTCCATCCAAAAGTTTATCCAGCAGCAGGCTGAGCGGAACACCGAGGCCTAAAGAGGACGACCATGCCGGCTGTGGCTAGACCAAGAGCTGCTCTCCCAATTCAAAACAGCCGACTGAGTTATTACAGCCAGGGATTACCCAAATCTTTTTACCATGCTCTGTTAAGTCTGGCTCATGAGACATCAGCAAGGGATGGGCTCAGAGGAATTGTTTATTTAATGCGTATTTTGTGCGTGGGTTTAGGCGACATCTCCTACGAGACTGTTCTCACCCCTGAAACTGAAGCAGAACAGTGAAGAATTTCACTAAAGAAAAGTAATTAAATCTGCAGCATCATTCCTATGTTGTTGTTGGATTAAGAAAGAGAAAACAAACAGGTCTCATTTCAGAGATGGTGCAGTGGAGTTCAAAGGATTTCAGGGGTTTAAAAAAAGAATGACTCATTTACCGTTTTTCACTAATGAGCAAAAAAAATAACTCTAGGAGGCTCTTTGCCCAATAGGCTGCTTTGCATAGAACCTTGGCACAAAAACACCAGTGTGTGAGAGAGTTAAATAAATGCATTTAAAGTTGTAATCATAAGCATATGCACCACAGTCTGTTGTGTTATTTTGAAGCAAGCTAATCACCAAGAAAAGCAAACTTAGTTGTCCTGCCTGTTAAAATTCTGGAAAGACTTCACAGTTAATAATTCATAAGCACTTGCTAATCTCACTGTAGGAGTCTAATTAACGCATCATTAAAAGCATAATTCTGATAATTATAATTTCTCACTTTTTAAATGGGAGCGCCACTGAGCTGTGCTGAGAGAGGAAGGGTGTCTGTGCAGCCAATTTACTGAGTGAACTGCCTTCTAGGAGTCGGGGGCTGCAGGAGAGAGCCGTGTTAAAAGCAGCAAAGCTTGTGTGTACCTCCCCACCCTCCTCATCCCCCACCACCACCATCCTCCAAAATCTGTGTGTTTCATTTGGTGATAATGGACTCAATTCAAATGTTGATTCGAGGGAGTGTACAGGTTACATCATGTTTTGTGATCAGTTAATTTTGCAGTAATCACAGCAAGTACAAACACTACATAAACAGAGCCTGAATCAAATCTCAGCTGGGCCACGTGCAGCTCATAGATTGGCATGTATGGGACATGTGATCAGAAATATTTTAATTAAGGAAGTGCTGAGACATTGCATGTTTTGTTACTGAGTTTGTGATAGATATGCTATTGTATTTTTAAGGCTTTACACAGCAACGCTATAATGATTCTTTCTGGTGTAGTCTCCAGTTGTCCATTTCCATTTGGTTCCAAAGTGACTGATTCTGCTGCTAGTTCCTAGTTGTATTAGAGGTTAATCTAAGATGCTGGGTCAGAGGTCACCAATCTTATATATAAAGGGCCAGTGTGGCTGCAGATTATTACAACCAAACAGAGGCGCACCCTGTTGAATTAACCAAGACTGAGACTAGTTGATTGAACTGTTAGAATCAGATGTGTGTCTGCGTCATTGAAGTGAAAACCTGCAGCCACTGTCCCTTTGAGAGTAAGACTGGTGACCCATGAACTAGGCTTTCATTCCAGCTCACGAATCCTAAACATGGGAGAAACTGTTTAGCCTAATCAACCTAGATTCAAATCAATCAATCAATGTCAAGATTTTTTCCACCAAGCAAAACTTAAAAATGGAATAAGAATTGTAGAATAGAAAATATATTTAAAATAAAATATAAGCTACAATAAATGCATCTTTTGCCATCAATTCATCCTGATATTCAGAGTAACAGAGGTCACAGGGAATATTTTAGGCTTAAGTCAGGAACACACCCATGAAATAATTCTCCTCCTCTGGCTTTGTTCCTTTTGATTGGTGGCTGTCTAATGATGAAACAGATAATTGGTCATAAATAAAGTAGACAAAGAAAAAAATGCTTTCAGTTGGGTGTGAGGAATTCTAATGTGTGGATCTGATTAGAATAGATAAATGAAATTAAAAAAAATCAATCCTCTTTGATGTAATGAAAGCAGCTCTCCTCATTTGTGCTGGAAGTGGATGTATTTAAGGGCTAATACTGTTGTAAATGGCTGGCCTCTCACTTCTTCATTCCCTCATTATGTCATGACAAGGTGAGCTGGTCTAAATAGAGAGCACAGATGTTCCCCACATGGCAGCCGTCCAAATCAATTATTCCACTCTCAGCACGAATTCAATTCTCCTGCTCTCATCAGAGGTGTGAATAGGTAAACATCACTCTCACCCACTTCTCTCCCATGATGGAGCACCATGTAAAACGAGAGGCAGGCCTGGGATGTGCGAGGAAAGTTGTCTGATTGTGAGGCATGTGCTGCTGCCCTCCCAACAGGAGAAATGGGGTTAAATACAATGCAGATTTCCCTGGTGGAATCACAAGTGTTCGCAAATCAGCTCACAGATGCGTACCCTCGTTGGCTCTTTCTGAAAGTGAACAGTTATGTTGTTCTTGTCACTGTTCGGTGAAATATTTAATGTATAAATAGATGGAATCGATGGAGCGTCTGTTGCTGAACCCGGGCCTGAACTGGGGTGCAGCACTGACAGGGCTCACGTGACAAAGACCTGGAAGACTCCTCCAGAATAAAGGCCTATTGTTTTTGCTTTCACACCTGCTTGTGTTCTGGAGGTGAGAGCTTTATCACCTCAGGTGTGGAGAGGATGTTGCCTTTCTTCTGTATATGTACGGGTGCGCGTGAGTGTGTGTGTTAGTGTGTTTGTGACACTTTTCTTTTCTCTTTGACTTAATCCAAATGTTCTGCTCCTGAGTCCAAAAAAATAAAACTTTAAAAGACAAAGGAATATGACGGAGTATGACTCAAAAGCATTGGGTACACATTTTCCTTAAACCACATGAAAGATGTTTGTGCAAGATGTTTATATTAAAAAATGCAAATTAGTGGAGAAAGAGCATCATTCCTGAAGAAAGACAGGCCCAGGAACTGTCCAGCCTTTTTACAGAGGAGCTGGAAGGATGGTGAAACAGTGTCAGAAGAAAAGATATCACACATATTATTCAGCAATGATGCCAACAATGAAAAGTGTTCTTTAAGTTCCTTGGAAAAAGACCTGGCTGAAATCCATTTTTACACAAAAATTAACCAGTTTGTTTTATACAGAATGGGATCAAATATTTTGCTACTGTAGGATTTTACTGTAATGTCAGTAGACTTAAGCAAATTAGGCTATAAAAGGAAAAAAGGTCTGCATTTTATAACTTTAATTAGAATAAGATCATTTTCCAAGAAACATACTAACAGCAGTTTCATCATATTAACAGAACAATTACCTGAAGAAATCTAACAATAAGTTACACTCAGGAACAGTGTGTGCTAAGTAAAAAAAATAACATCAGTTTTCCCATGTGCCTTATCAATATTCTAAATATATTCTGAATTAACTTCTTAGTTTTATGCATTATGTATAAAGGAATGTTACTGAATACATTAACATAGCATAATTTGATATCACAAAATGTGAACGTGGTTATATATTTAGCCACTAAGTTGTATGGCAGCCATGGCCTAATGGTTAGAGGACTGGGCTTAATCCATAATAATAATTCATTGTGGATTTAAGGTAAATGAAGGATAATTTAGGCATGCACATTTCAGAAATACTAATTGTGAAGGAAATAGGACACATTAGATTCAATATATTGCAGGTAAACCATCCAGATTGAAACGGCATCGACAACTGACCTGAATTCTGAATGCTCAGTTCTGAAGCAGCAAGGCTGCTGCTGACGCACTGTGGGCTGGCTGCGGGTTCGTCCGTGCCGCCGCTACAGATGGCAGCCACTCGCTCATCCCTGGATCCACACTACAAGATGGCTGGATTGGCTCACATCTCCCCACCACCGTCTGCACACATTAAAGACAGCCAGCCACTCAGCACATCACAATGTGCACAGAAAACAAATGAAACCAGCAATAAAGGCAATAGATTAACCAAGTAAACAGATTTACCAGCACAGATTAAGCCTAAGGATTGGACTAAATGACACGGTTGATAAAGATTTTCCACTGAAAATGCTTGCTATTGTAGAGGACTAGGCCTGAGCAGTATTCCAAAAGCTGTTTATACAAGCACACTTCCCAGACTCAGCTTAATCAGTAGAGTTGGATCGTGCTTCTTTAGCATATGAAGGTGCTTCTCTTTTCTCAGCCGTGCTTGAACCCTATGTTCATATTGAAGGCCCAGATTCTGTGAGTGACAGGCAGAGCTGATGTCAGTGTGGGAGAGAGACTTTGACCTGAACAGAAGGAGGCTGGGGCTTGCAGCTCTCCCAGCTGAGGTGCCTGCCAGTGCAGATGGACCAGGGCTGGGACTGGGGCTCTGTGTGGCTCTGTGTGGGAGAGAGAGAGAGGAGCTGGGATCTGCACTGAGCTTGAGGGCCACTTCAATCCTCCCTCGCCTCTTCCACTTCTTCCCAGCCTTCGACTGGACCACAGACCTCATGCAATTCCAAAAACAAAGCAATACAAGTGAATAATATTATTTTGAGCCCTACATGCCTGTACACATTTAGTAGAAAGTTGGCAAGAAGGGCTCTGTAGAGTTATGCTAGAGAACAATCATTTTGTTTTCCTAAAGAAACTAATTGTTCTTTGAAGAAGCATATATGAAGACAACTGTACTCTTCAATTTTAACATACAATAAATGTTTCTTTCATTTTTGTTACCAAATAATTTACTGCAGTACCTGAATAAAAAAAATGTAAGATTACTATCTTAATAGCATTCTGTGATACACAGCGCAATATAAGTTCCAAATAATTTAAATAATAGTCTAAATAATTCTGATTTCCGGTATTCTAGATTTTATTTTCTTCATTCTGCTTAATATCAGCCACTTGGCTGATGGCTACAGTTCAGTCCAGTGAGGACGTAACAAACAATCTAGCATAGCATTGTCATAGTCCGATAAAATAAAATTAAATTTAGATGTCTAAGTTTCTTTTTCCAATTTTTTGTTTTTTTAGCACTGATCCTGTTTTTACCTTGCAAACATAACTTACAGACAGAACCTTACAGTTCCACAAAGTTAGCTCATCTTTTGTCCACCTTAATTGTTCCAATCTGAGGACATTAGGACATTTAAAACATGAGTGTGGGGAAGCCAAAACTAGCATTATTTTTTTACCACAATTCCCAAAATCACACCAAAATTGCAATTTATAAACCCTGAGTGCTAAATAATACAATCTGAAAAACACCACCCAGAAATTTAATATTATATATTGTGAGTGAAAATTCACAGGATATGCTTCATGACAAGTTTCCCACTGGAAAAAAAATTGCCCTTGATCCAATATGGCGGCTTTCAAGTTGGCGGCCATGTTCCAGATATAGCTTAAACAATATGTTACCCTCACCTATTACTTGCTGGGGCATTCAGATAAAAGAGTGATCTGACTCACCTTGGGTGATGAGGTCATGTTCCTCGCTGCCGTTGTATGCTTAGCTGAACCTATGTGTGCTTTTAGGTCCTTTACACCTTTATTCGCTACACAAAACATGGGAATTTCTTTTTTAATTCATCCGAGAACTTACATTTCCGTTTCGGCATAGCTGCTCGAGATGAGGGTAAGTACATGAGCTTTGCCTGATGTAAACAAGGACTACTGACGTGCAGACTGACCAATTAAATGTTTACAGAGAAGGTTATCGACCAATAACGGTAGCTCTACAGTCAGACCGTCCAATCAGATGATTTTAGACTACTTCACTACGCCCCCTTTAAGTCTAAAAAAGAGGACATGTCCGGGTAAAAGAGGACGTCTGGTCACCCCATGTGAAAACTATTATTTTTAGGTGCCAAGCACCACATGATACTGGCTTGTGGAACTCACTCACATTTATTCTCATTTACTCACTCATTCAGGTTTGCCAGGCTCAGGATTCTACATTTGAGGCTGTATAAGACATTCATTCATTATCTGTAACCCTTATCCAATTCAGGGTCACGGTGGGTCCAGAGCCTACCTGGAATCATTGGGCGCAAGGCGGGAAAACACCCTGGAAGGGGCGCTAGTCCTTCACAGGGCAACACAGACACACACACACATTCACTCACTCACACCTACGGCCACTTTTGAGTCGCCAATCCCGGAGGAAACCGGAGCACCCGGAGGAAACCCACGCGGACACATGAGAACGCACCAACTCCTCACAGACAGTCACCCGGAGCAGGAATCGAACCCACAACCTCCAGGCCCCTGGAGCTATGTGACTGCGACACTACCTGCTGCGCCACCATGCCGCTGTATAAGACATCATGTGCTAATATGTTCATTGATGACTGTGAATGCATTAGCATTTTTACCTTTCTCCGTTTACCCATTTCCTGTAAACCCAATAAAGGAACAGAACCTATTTAGCCAGGTTTTATAGACAGCTTTTGATAATCTTTTCATACACATTTCAACTTGAGTTTGATTGTCACAAATATACAGCTGACAACACTCCCCAGTTCTGGTTAACCAGCAATTACAAGCTTACGTTCACCATAACAAACCTGTCAGTGCTGCTGTTGAGTGAAATAATGGATTTACTGGCAAATTATAATTATTTGCATTAATTGTGTGGTTTTTCAGAGAAATTCTTTCAGTTTCACATCCTCTGCTGGAGTTATGACAGATTAGAATGTACTGTACTGCCACAAGCAAAAGAAAATATTACCACATCAAAAAGACATTTGAAAACAAAGCAAATTGTTAGTAAGTTATTAATCATTCTTACAGTATGGTTTATTTGATCTTATTGTTTGAGCTGACTATTAAGTACCATTGTCTCTTCAAGTGTTCATTTACTGACATATCATAATATGTTTAATATGTAACACCAAAATGCTAAAAGCAACAAAAAGGTGGTCTACATGGGCTTTTCTCCTCTCTCTGTGAGCTGCGTTGGCCTGGCCACACGTTTGTAAGACTCTTCCATCTTGGAGAAAAGTCCTGACACCAGAACGTTGTTGTGGTGGATGATGCACAAATTTCAGACAGAAAGAAAAGCAAAATGAGCGTTTAGCTGCGAGTGTGAATTGCCTTTCGCACCAGACAGATTTTCTGATCCCATTATGGCTCCAGCTAGCGTTTTTAGTGCAAATTTCTCAGCGCTTGTGTAGATTGCACATGCTCCCGATGCCTAATGAGGGAGCATTAGCCAAGGGAGAAGCAGTAATTAGACCAAGCGTCAGAGAGGAGGACAGATGGCATGCAAAGACAAGTCTTTGCCTTCAGACTTATTGTCCCACTCCTTCAATGAATGTCAAGACATACAGCTTTTATTCCGGCTCATCATACTTTTGATACACTAATTACAAAACAGTTTACTTTGGGAGGCTAAATGGCTTTGAAATATTGCCGTAAAATACAAAGGATTTGATATTGAGGACATTGCTAATGGATCATTATGAGAGCCTGGGGGAGGCAAGCTCTACAGGCGAAACTAAAAGGGCAGAATTAAACGCAAAATACTATTTAAGACACCTATATTCCTTGAATGATATGCATATGTTAAATAACATGAAATAAAATATAGCCTATGTGGGGTTTCTAAACATAGCTACAGACCATTTTGCTAGATGGAGAGAGATCTCCTGATACAAGAAAAAAAAAAAATTCATGCCTTTGTATTCATGCAAAATGTGATAGTCAAGTTTTGACTGTACATAATTAGCTTGGGACTATGTCATAAAGTAATGTGTTTTATTAGTGTATTGTTTATGGTAATTTATTGTTCATGTAGTCAAATATTGCAATGTGTTCTGCATTTGTCAATGGCACATTTGAGTCTCTAATTAGGCTGTACGGAGTTGTGAGGAAAATTGTGGGAAGTTGATGACAGCCCCATCAACATCTCACTGTGGTTTCAGGCTAAGTTGCAGCGTGTAAATGAGCCTCATACGACAAACACTGAATGATGTGCCCTATGTTTGTGTGTGTGTGTGTGCTTGCGCACATGTGCATAGGGATTACAAACACGAGAATACAAATTAAATTTTAGATGGAATATGCATATACCAACATGTAAAACATCTGAAACTCCATTATTGAAAGGTTTCAGAATTTATCACGACTTAAAGACAGTCTCAACCTCCATAAAAGTTCCTCAACACACCTGACTTCTCTCTCTCTCTCTCTCTCTCTCTCTCATACTCCGTTTATATGTATCTTTTTCTCACCTCTCTTTTTCTCTTTCTCTCACCCTCTCTTCAGTGTCTCAACCTTTCTCTTTCTCTCACCCTGCCTCTCTTTCTCTCCTACTTCACTCCCCCCCCCCCATTCTCTCTCTCTCGGGTACAGCTGTCAGTTCAGCTGCTGGATGAAAAGGTGTTGCATGGGCTCTGCAAAACTGGGCACATTAGTGAGGGAGGTACAAACACACACACACACACACACACACACACACACACACACACCGGATGTCATGCTTTAGGGGATTCTCTGAGGGTCTCACATATCATCCACAACCTCACACACACACTCCAAACACTCGCAACACTCCTCCTCCATCTCTCACTCCAACTAAAACTCCTGAATCAGCACTGAGCCCTTAAAGGGCCCTAGCATACAAAGAGCCGCCAACGGCTTTAATGTGACATTCTTGCCTGGCATTTTGTTTATTTTTTCTTCCTTTATGCTGGTGCTGCCCCAGCATGGCCTCTCTTTCTTTTTCCTCTCTTTCTTTTCTCTCTCTCTCTCTCTCTCTCTCTCTCCCTGTCTCCTCACTCACACACACACACACACACACCTGCAGTGCCCCAGGGGGTAGTTTGGGATCCAGACCCCTCATCCCTCCACCACCCCTCTCCTCTGCACACAGAGGAAATGAGCAACATTTACACCTGAAGAGCTTAAGTGAAGGTCACCAAGTGCTGAGCTATTAACCAACCGTAACAGAACTCCATCTGTGTGACTGGACAGGAGGCATGTTACTGTCGTTACAAAAGTTTGTAACTTTGAAATGGTGATTTTACTGGACTATATGAATATTGATAACTACTACAATATACTAAACTATAAGTAGGAATGTACTAACAATATACTAAAATGCTAAAATATATTGACAAATAACTATATAACTATTCATTTGTAATGTTTTATTATATTATATTATATATTTATTATTACTGATTACAGCAGAAATATGAAAGGATACTCTCTCTGGGTTTCTTTTAAAAAGGCAGACACTGTAGATTTGAACCGGATTAGAATAACTGTTAATCACCTCACCTGGTAAAACTAATCCCGTGGAGTTGTGCTTATGAAACTAATGTGTAAGCTAAAGTTACACAGGGCAGTGAAGAAGTGTAGGTAGTGTAGGAGTGTAGTCCCATGGACCCTTAGCTATAGTGTTAGATACATTTATGTCAAGACAAATTCAAAACAAAATCGCGACAAATTCAATGTTACCTATAATGTAAAAATAAATGCAATAGAATGTGGTACAATTATGCTTCATCACTTAAGAACTGAAGACCCTAACACCTGCCACAGTGACAATTAATTTTGTATTTGATGAATATACAGAGGTATACGATAATTTGATGCGTACATACAAAACAACACAACTGTAATGATTTGATACTGTAACTCATAAATAAAGTGGTTAAGTTTGTGACCTACTGTGCCTCATATGGCCATGAGCTGCTGTGTGCACTTTGTGCAACACAACGAAGTGTGCGGCTTTGTGTAGATGAGGGCAAGTGTGGCTGCAGTGTGAGTCTTTGTGTGTGTGTGTGTTTTGTGTGCGATCGGCAGCACCTGGGACAGCAGGGACAGCGGGAGGAGCTCACCCGTTCCCAGAGTGCCGTGCGGCAGCGCCCACCCGACTTTGGCACCTCAGCTGTCAGCCCGTCCTGCTGATGACGCCAAGGTGTGGGGCGAGAGAGCCGATAATGAAGGTACCATCTTGTTGTCACGACAGATTGTTTGCTCTGGGCCTTTTCCGAGGTGCCGGCGAGCTCCACACTGCTCCACGCCCCCTTCTGCTTTCTGCCGCCGGGCTTGGCACCTCTGCCTGGGAGAGGAAGGTATTTTTACCCTGCACATATCCATCAACGCTGCAGCCCTAAGCACCGTGTTGAGTGCAAATGATAATATTTTGCCTGATGACTGACTCTATTTTGTGTGCGTGAGTGTGTGCATGAGTGTGCATGTGTTCCAACCCCCACCCCACTGCTTTTTCTAATCATAAACAGTAAACAACACGCATCAGACAACAAAGCAATTAACTTTCACCTGCTCTTTGGTATCGATCCATACCAGCCTGAAACTTCTTTAAAAAAAAAAAAAAAGAGTCCGTTTGAAAGCTGATCTCTTTCCAAAGACATCTAGCTTCTTTATGTTTCCCCACCCTTTATAATCATAACATAAATAAAGTGCATTGACAACAAACTAACTTTCACATACTCTGCAGTATCATGCAGCACCAGCCTGAAACTGTAAAGAAACAATACATGTATAAAAACAAAACACCTGAAACAAGTCCCTGGATCGTGTGTGTGTATAAAAATAAATAAATATATATAAATGTAATAAATGAATATGAGGGCCTATATATATATATATATATAATTTTTTTAAATTAATTTATATATTTTTATACACACACATATTCATTCATTACATTTCACACCAGCCTCTTGTTCCAAAACCAAGTTTGTGCATTTTAAGTATTTACAAGTCTTTTACATACATTACATTTCTAATCACGAAAAGTAAACAAATTGCACTAGAAAACAAATGGATTAATTTGAACCTGTTAGCCAAAAATTCCTCAGGAAGCCAGAATGTAAGCCTAGAGATAAATCTGCCATATGATGCACATAGAAATGTTAGAAACGTCATAGTAATATCCAATGAATACCTAGTAGTTACTGAATAATACGTCTCAGTATAAATGACAGGGTAATACAACCGTGGTTCAATGCTAAATCATCTGCTTGAGTTGAGTTGTGCTAATGGACTTTTGAGCACAGTCTTCTTTATGGTTTTCTGAGTTTTACAAGTCCGTTACGCAATAAGAGAGAAAAAAAAATCTCGGCTCAAGTTTTTCGGCCCTTCTCAAGAGGCGCAGAGCTGGAGAGGCTGAATAGCAGGAGACTGGGTCTCAGTAAGCCAAGCCTACAAAAGGTTGCTTTGTGAAATCTGTCACAGACTGGCCCCTAATGAGTGTTCGGCAGGGATGAGAGACGCCCACTTCCCCCTCGCTAATTGCTTTATTAATGGCCTGCCTGTTTTTGATATCGCTCATCCGCTTAAGCACTATTTAGTCCTCCACATTATCTAGCTCTCCAAATCAAAGATACCTGACCCCTCAAGACCCCCATATCACAAGCTGGGAGCCTCGTAGGAGGCTGGGAAGAAGGCAAGAAAGGAGAGAGAGAAAGAAAAAAAACTTTTTAGGCTTTCAACCCACTGATGAAGAAGGATCATTTGAAGAAAACCATATGCACAGGCATCTGCTTCTCCTGACTCTTAGCTTGCTGAAAACTATCTCCAGAGTCTCTCCAAGCGCACCAAACACTGTTTTTAAAAGGAAGGGCCATCTGTCTTCCACTCTTTCCCTTGCGAGGGCTTTTCTTGGCATGCTGAGATGCCTTACCTCTTCCGCCGACACTCGCAAATAAGTGTGTCTCCCCAGACAAGTCAGTGGCAAGCATTCATCCAACTCCCAAAAGAAGAGAGATATGGGCTGTGTAATCGTTGGACGTTCTTTGTGTGTGAATCTGTTACAAGTGCTTGGAAAAGAGCGCATCTCGCGCTAAATGTCACACAACGTGAACTGCCAACATATGACATAAAGTAAATATTTTCTTAGGCATAATTCCTGTGACCAATTAACTTCCAATCTGTTTCAACTTAGAAGCGAAAGTTCTTTTAAAACCTTTTTTGATTTGTTTTCACTTCTCCACCTGCTATGAAATGGAATCTCGAAACGTAGCCCCTGGGGAAGGTATGGCAAGTTAATGTAAGTTTTTATCAGGTTCTCTTTCAGGTCCAATAGGGTTGAGGTTCACGTTTACAGGAGAGAGCGAAGACGGCTGGGACTGGAACATCTCCAACCATTTTTGTTTCAAGCCAATATTTATGACTATGTGAATGCAGCCAAGTTAAACACTGGTGCCCATGATCTATTTCATGGTAATGTCTAATTTTACATTAAGGCTGGCTCACAACAAGTGCTCAGAATATAAGTACATATATGATTAAATGGAGCACCACAGATATTTGTGCTCCATTTATATAGTGCTGTTTGAGTACATTCACACAAGATGTCTATTAGGAAATGAGGAAAAGAGTCTGCTGGGGTAAGAAAATCCATTTGGAGCTTTGGGTTAGTGTTAGGTTAGAGTTAAGTTTGATTTAGGGTTAGGAATTTTTTTACACATTAATCTTTAGACCAAGGCTCATTCTGTTCTGTAAAAACAGTTCTGCTGTAAAATACTTTGACTATATTGGCTTAAACATAACTGTATTAGAGTCTGTGAATTGTTTTGATGTTGCAGGCTACTGTATTTCTTAAGCATGATGGCCAGATTGAAAAAAAAAAGCTGTATTGACAGAGGAATGCATACAGAGAGTGAAGAGGAAGTCATCAGCATGTGCTGGCCTAATTAGTGCAGCTAATACAGTGAGCCCCAGCACTGTGGTTCATAATGAGGCAGTTGTTTTGCGAGTCCGGACTGACAGGGATGCCTGCAGGTGTCCATTGTGCTCTCTCTCCATGAGGGCTTTAGGAGTGGGAGGAGTGGCGGCTAGTTTGAAAACGGCCGCTCCAAAAAGACCCAGCCTGGATTAGCTTGTTCCCAGCAGTATGGGGCTATTCTAGGGGTAACGTCATTAGATGGCATTAAAGCGATTCGCTTTTCCCCCCATTATTCCAGAGATGCTCCACAGCGAGTGCAGGATTAGGGGGTAAAAGCAGCTTTAATTGACGGACTGCATCATTATTGATTTCCCCTTGACATAATGTTATCCTCCCCTGCTTTGAAATTGGATTGTGCTAGATTAGTGATACCTCATATCCTTGGATGGATCTCCCTATCATTAAACGTGAGGTGCAGAAAAAGTATTCTGTGCATCAATTTGCTATGTTTTCACTGCTAAAATCAATTCAGTAGCAAATGACCCTTTGTGTTCAGCAAAAGCCATGTTTAAATAACCAGGCCAAAGTAGTTTTACAATTTTAAAGTATTGTGGGTTTTTTTAACCCCGGAAATCACAGGGTCTGGTGGCTAATTGCAGATAATTACAAATATATTGCCGGGCCCAAAATTAAAGCCCTTAAATTAAGACCATAATAAAATGAGGCCTAATTTTTTGTCGTAAAGTGGGTTTAAGTGGGCCTTAAGTAAAAAAAGCCTCCTCCGGCTCCTGCTCTCTTCGTTCGACTTCTCCTTTTCTCCCCATAGCAGGGAGCAGGAGCTGGGCACTAAAGCACTCCTCCATCCCTCTGGAGCCGTGCTGTAATTAAAGCGTGATTAAGAGGCAGGGCCTGATGAATGTGTTTCTAAGTGCCCCATGCTGTGCTGCTGTCGAGCCCAGCGTGGTGGTTTTAATTGATTCGGGCTAATCAGTGAGCTGAATTAAAACAGTCACAGTTGTTTGGAAGAACAAGAGAGGAGGACTGGGCACAGGGCTGAGAGCAGGCAACATAAGGCCCCAGTCCATGTCGTCCTGCATAAATTCCAGCATGGAGGCTCGCCATGCGTCCAGCAGGTTGCTAAGGCAAAAGTAAATGCTGTTTACTGGTTACTATTATCTCCCTCCAGAAAAATAAATAAATAAATAAATGCCTGACTGCGATAGGGAGCTTAGAACAATACTTTCTGTTCCGGGCAGGTTCTTTTTTTTTTTTGTGCTCTAAAGTGTGCACTTTGGTTGTTGAACTGCAATCATGACTAATGAGGCAGAAATATGACGGATGTAGAGCATAAATTATGTTTTTGAACTCAGATAGTAGAGCCAATTTATGAGCATGAATCACTGATTGTTGCCCCTGCCTGGCAGGCAGGTTCACTTGCTTGAAAGTGACGATTGAGGCTTGTTGCATGACTCCAGGCGCAGTCCTGCCCTATTAGCTCCAGTCTGGCTTGTTTAGAGAGCGGTTTGTTGGTCTTCCCCCACCCTGCCGTTCAAGCTCAGGTGATGGCAGGGGGTCCTGCCTATGGCCTGGAGCAAAGGAAGTGCTGGTCAGGTTTCTGACAGCAGCCTTCAGGAGCTGGAGTGAAGCCCCTAATACAGCGAAATGGGTGAATGGGATCAAAGTTCTACAGCCTACATAAACTAAGGGTACTTAAGCTAGGTGTGGTCCTGCAGGCTGTTGTTTGGAAGCCTGTGGAAGCCTTTGCCAATGTTGGACCAAACAGTGCTGAAGTGGTCCCTGGCTGGGATGTTTAACTGAACATGTATTCTTAAAACGAAGATGGTGGAGCTGGTCCTTTGAGTGGGCTTTTTAAAGTAACTACATATTTTTTTTATAGAAAATGTACATTATCTGGATGTTCTTCCGATTGTAAGAGAATTTCCAGGGTTCTCCATTACAAAGTGTTCTTTACATAGCTAAGAGGTTCTTTAGAGAAATGTGGTTCTTCTATGGCACCACCCTAAGAACCTTGTGAATATGTTTTAAAAAGTGTGTGTGGACATTAAAGATGAAATCCATGAAATATACTCAAAGGGGAGTTTAATTAATTTGAAACCCAAACCCATAATATCAATCGCTGTGTAATATTATCAAACATTCATAGGATCTTGCATGAACCTGTATTCTGGTCCTAATTCTTCACTAATTCTATGTGGCCTCATGCATTAGGAATCCCTATTAGCACTTTAGTCCATCTAAGAAAAAAAAAAACCTTGCCTTTGATATAGTGCCACTTCAAACTCCAACATAAAGACAGATGTTTTGGCTGTGGGCATTCTCTTCTGTCGCAGATAATAGTGGCCTAATGAGGAAAGCCAAGCTGGCTGTGCAGATGGTAGTCATGAGGCAGTTGTAACACACAGTTGGACAGATGACATGTCAAAAGATCTGCCTTTACGGGCTCCATTAGTCTAATCAGACAATTAAGAACATTTGAAGGGGCTTGCGGTTACTTGTGGAGGATCACTGTGCCATTTGTACACTGGCTAATAAGGTGTGCCATAACATCATCAGCAAGCTATAGAACCTGACGGTTGTGTATAGACTGCAGGGGATAATTGCTGTTTGCTAAACTGGATGTGTTTTGATTAAAAATGCAAACCATTTCTTGCATCATTAAACATGTTTACTCGTTCTGACATTTCCCAAAGGCACAGTTTAGTTTATGGGAAAACCCAGTGGATAAGGGCCTCTAATTGAATCAGGTTAAACAGGTACTGACCCAGAACATTCTGTCTTTGAGTGAAGAAATACTCATTACTGTTCATATGTGAACTGTACTTGTGGTGGTGTTAAAAACAACAGTTTATTTAACTGACTGTGGATTTAACTAAGAGACTGTGCACAAGCTCCACTTAACCCAGACAGATTGACATGCGCACACACACACACACACACATATATAAACACCCTCCACCACCCCAGTAGGTCTGAGCACTGTACCAGGCACACCTGGAGACGCTTGAGTGCTCCTTGTGTGAAGCGTGTAGTATGCTAATTGTGACCCACGGGCACTGTGTGAAGGCTTGGTATAATTATCCATGTAATTGTCTCGTATTTTGTAAAGTGCCAGATCGTTTAATTCGGGATTAACATTTCTCACCTCCAACGGCCGAAAGCTTTGCCTCAGCTCACCGCCGCTCCCCTGTGGGGAACCTGACAATATTCATATGCTCCAATCTCTCTCTCTCTCACCATCTTTTTTGTGCTTCCACTCTTGGCTGTGTACATTCTCCTTCATTGGTCACCATGGGATTAACATGGTTTCCCTGAGTTTTGCTGGTGTTTGTAGAGGGAGATGACAGAGCTGCTTTCATTTATGTCAGTGTCAGTTTTCACACGCTTGATTCTTTAATCCTTCCTGTGTTTGCCCATGACTGCTCAGGATGAGCTCCTTCTGCTGCACTCAGTGAGCCTGCTGTTTGCTGCCTGGCCTCAAATGAACGCTTCGTCAGGCAGCACGTCCCTCTACGGCTGTGCTGCGTGTGACCAAGGACAAATGAAGCTTACAGCAGCAGTGACAGATGAATAAGTGTAATCTGTCATCACCCCATGATGAGGGTTTGATGATGTCATTTACAATAAATGGCACAATGTAGAATGTGAACATTTGCTGTGTTTATTGTATTAGTGTTGGTGCTTTGGGCCTTGTCATATGGACTTATGTGTACACTGTGTTGCATTATGTACTGTATGTAGTTTGTGGCCACAAATTAATGCTTTCTCAGGCTTCACTTCCAACCAGGGCTGTGTGAGGCTTTCAAAAGCAGTAGCACTGTGGAGGAACGCTGTTTTGATTCACTGTTGGCAGTTCATCGTTAGAACACCCCTGGTCAAATTCCATGTTCTGTTGTTTATCTGGAGGTGACAATTATGTTTATGTCAACACATTTACAGGGAACATACTGGGAATTCTTTTTTAATGTTAGAGGTTAATATATTAAAATAAATAAATAAATAGATATAAAACACAGGCCATGGGCCAAAGGTATATTTTATTTTAAATATTTTAAATGCTGCCTAAACACAATAATTAGTGACTTATAATATGCAGATGTGTGTTTTCTGAAGAGGATACACACTTACTGACACTAAGGAAATCAACAAGTAATTTGACCAGGGGGCGCAAACATTTGTACTTGTACATGCAAACGGTTGGGACTACAATTAATTTCTTCTTAAAAAACTAATCTCAGTTGTTTCTAGTCCAGAAAAGAGATGTGCAGTTTTTTGTTACTGACAGCTATCACCTTCTGACATTGTTGATATTGTTGCCAACACACAATTACACCATCCTAAGACAGCAGCCTGACCTGGTTTTCTGCATTAATGCCACACAAACTCATTGTGCTTAAAGACAGATTCACTGAGCTAATAATTCATGTCAGGTCTGACATTTCAGTCGTTTAACCTGCATTTGTATCTGAAATTATGTCAAGCAAAAGATGAATAAACGTTAAAGCTTCCAAAACAAATATTTGGGTGCATCTTGAAACAGTAACGTCACAGGGCTCTCATGTCCTATTATTACCTGAACTAAGCTGACGAGTAAGGCGAGCAGTCTGGGGCAAAAGCGATTAGGCCGTCAGCAAGAGGACGGAGACAGCTGTGTTTCAGGTGACACTAATCTGACAGATGCTAAAGCACCTGACATTGAAGAGTTTTTAATTTAAACACTGCTCAGTAAATAGTCTGCTCTCTGCTGATGTGAGGGTAAATAAAACGAGTTTGGACCTGTGGTCTTATCATTTCGGCGTGGCACCTGAGGCGTTCACAGTACAACTGTATTTACACCGCTCTCATTGTTGACTCAGCACCTCCTGGCACATGCATATTTCCCGTTTACCGAAATCCATGGCAGCGTTTCTGTAACAGTCATCTGGATCGAGACTCAGTGATTTACACGCATTAACAGACACTAGATCTTGCCCAATATGAAGAAACACCGGCCTTCCGAACATCAGATGTGATGACAGGGCCTTTGGTGTGAAAATATTGTAAAGGGATTTTTTCTCTAATTCTGTGAATAACAATAGTGCAAATGCCTTGATGAAACTGACAATCTGTCTGAGACAATTCTGCTTAGTCACCTTGGAATCTTCTTCCTAATTACCAACTTGTTCTTCTATCATGTCATCATCCCAATTAATACTAAGTATGCAAAAAAAAACCAAAAAAAAAAAACAAAAAAAACAGGGTGAGGCCAGTATCAGAAAGTTTTAGGTTACTGTACTCTGTTTAATTTCACAAAAGGGTCCTGGAGGTTGTGGGTTCGATTTCCGCTCAGGGTGACTGTCCGTGAGGAGTGTGGTGTGTTCTCCCTGTGTCTGCGTGGGTTTCCTCCGGTTTCCTCTCACAATCCAAAAACACACGTTGGTAGGTGGATTGGCGTGTCCGTAGGTGTGAGTGAATGTGTGTGTGTGTTGCTCTGTGAAGGACTGGCACCCCCTCTAGGGTGTATTCCCAATGACTCCAGGTAGGCTCTGGACCCACCGCGACCCTGAACTGGATAAGCGCTTACAGATAATGAATGAATGAATGAATGAATGAATGAATGAGACTGATTCAATACCACTTTGCATTTAAATTGGATCAGGCCCAGCATCACAGATAATCAATTATGGAGCCATTTCAGCTTTCTGTCACTTGTCATGTTTATGTTCTTAATTTTCAGTGAACATAATGACAAGCAGCATGTCACCATCAACACTATGTACCTCTCCAAACACAGCAGTAATATTAAAGGCATTCCGGTGAAGACATGTAAACTGGCTTGTATGCGAAACAACCTGTCAACCTAGACGCCAGCAACAATGACACACAACGTAAGTGTTGCAACATCAGTAGTCCAAACACCTGTTCACAAACTATTTGCCCAGTTGCAGTGTTTGAAGCCATTATGATAACGTCTATGATCATGATGGGGCAATTGTAATCTGAATTTTAGTTATGTGCTAACAAGCTCAAATCTATGACTAATAGGACATTTTGGTCCATTTCGGCACCAGACCCACCTAATTATTTCTGCTTGAACACTAATAAAAAAAAAAAAAATCACATTCATAAAACTACTGACCTTGACGTTTGAGAGAGCCTTGCCCTCAGAGTGAAGGTGGAGTTCGCGTTGCGGGGCAGTGAGAACATGCTGCTCAGTTTCAAGGACCAGGCAGTTTTTCTTTCTCCTTATAAACACAGAAATTGTACAGATGCCTGCAAAAGTTTGAGAACTACTGGTCAAAAGATTTGTCAATTTTCTAAGTGAAAGTGTGCATCATCTGCAAAGATGTATGTTCATTTCTGAAAATAAATAGTAAAAGTATTAAACTCTGCAGATATTTGTTTCCCAGTAAAGTAAAACTGTATAATTTATAAGTGATTTTTAGCCACTACACAGCAGTTATTAAATGTCATATAAAAGGGCTGCTTCAGATGTGCTAATGCTAAAGCTAACACTGTTCAGCGCAATCTCATGCACGTTTCCTTCTAGAGAACATTAATCCATCCATCCATTATCTGTAACCGCTTATTCAATTTAGGGTCACGGGGGGTCCAGAGCCTACCTGGAATCATCGGGCGCAAGGCGGGAATACATCCTTCACAGGGCAACACAGACACACACACATTCACTCACACCTACGGACACTTTCGAGTCGCCAATCCACCTGCAACGTGTGTTTTTGGACTGTGGGAGGAAACCGGAGCACCCGGAGGAAACCCACGCGGACACGGGGAGAACACACCAACTCCTCACAGACAGTCACCCGGATCGGGAATCGAACCCACAACCTCCAGGTCCCTGGAGTTGTGTGACTGCGACACTACCTGCTGCGCCACCGTGCAGTCATTCAATAATGAATGACTGAATCTAAAACCAAAAATTACACAAATAAGCTGACAGCTTTCTTAGTAAAAACATTTTCAAACTTAAAATTTAAAATGAGCATTAACTGAAACTGAAGATAAATTTTTCACATAATGATAAGACATGCTTGTTCCATTGACATGGGTGAGTGTGGTCTTCCACAGTTTAGTCAAAAGCTTTTCAAGTTCTGGAATGAAATTAAAACACCACTCACCAATTACGTTTTGAATTAATTGTCCCAGTAATAAACTGAACTTTATGCCAATTATTATTGAACAAATTCTCAACATTGGCATACAGTGCTTAAAAGGTGTAGTCAAAGCCTTGAAATCTACTACATGGAGGTAAATAACAACTGAAAATATTCATGTTCTTAATTTAATTACAATGCTAATGCGCATAATGCTTAAGAGATTAATGGAGAGAAACTATTATGAAAGAGCTACAGATCTAGATTAAGTTAGTTTTAATGACTTTCTTCAGTTTGCTATTTTTAGGCAGTGTTTTTGTGGCTTAATGCATACGCCACGCTTGGTATAAATACATTTTATTTGTTATGAGCCATTCTCGTCCTATAGCATCTGCTTGTGCTGCACAGGCCTGAAGCCAGGGTGGAGGAATATGAGACTAGCCTTATCTGATGCAGACCACTTTAGGAAGACACCTGTGGAATTCTCGACGATAAACTACCACCTAAGTACCCATAAAAAGAAGATTTAGTGTCATGCTGCGCCAATCCTGACAGCTGGAAGCATCACTTCTGGGTACTTGCAATAATAAAACACGAGTTACGAGGTAATGGGGTGGGGGTTTCTTAAACTGGGTTTAACAACACAAGAGCTCAGGTCAGAGACTAACACAGCACGTAGCAAATGACAGTAAATACAACGAATCTGCTTTGAAAATCCTCAGAGGACCAGCTATGCCACGTGATCTTTTAATGAGCCCAACTGTTGCACTTGTTCGCAGAGATTTGAGGCTAGGGACTACCTAAGTGGCCAGTTCCTATTGTGAAAAGCCATGATGTTGAACGAGGGCTTTTCTGTTGCTTACCTGCTGGTCCAGGATGAAAGCGAGTTTATTTGACACCTCATGTGTTGACAGGTGTCAAGGCAGGGTGCGTGTCCCTTTGTCTGGGGCAGAAGAGCTGTAGGGAAGAGGAGGAGGGCTCCCCGGCCCCTGGGTTTTCCTGTGGTGGCGTATGTTTCCAGTGCATTCCCTGAAGGTGAGGGGCCCTTAAATAGACATTTTAACTAGCCCAAACGGCTCCCCAGTGAGCACAATTAAGCCTTAAACACCTTTGTACACCTCTCTGTTTGTTTTCCTCTTTTGATGTTGACGTGTTGTTTGTTTTTGCTGATATGCTCCAATTTAACGGTGGTTTAGTGGAAGTTTTGGGGTTTTTTCCCTTGACAAAATGCAATAAATACCATTTTATAAAACAACTTTTCTATTTTGCAGCCTGTGTTTTTTTTCTGAAAATCACAATCCACAATTAGTTTTGTTTTGATTTTCACTTTACAGCAAATCCATACCTCAACCCAGTCATATCACATGGTGATCAGAATTGAATTAACGTTTGAATTAACGTGTCCAAAGGTGTAAACACAGAGATATGTCCTTTAACTAGTGAATAAATCACAGAGACAGATTTGGAAGACGGGTGAGGGAAAGTGCTAACAGTCCAGTGACGGATCTTGGCAGCTGGGAAATTTTTGCTCAAGGTTCTAATTTTAGGGAGAAACATGGACAACGATCCTCATTAATGGCTAACTTCTAATTTGTTTCACCTCAGAGAGGTGACATGACTGACAGGCTGAATGGAGAGCGAGAGAGAGCCTCTGATGGTCATAGTGGGAATGTGGTCGAGCTGCATCTTTTTTTTCATAACCTGTCATGTCTCTCAGGGTCACATCACGATGCTCTCACTGCCGCAGGCTATTCCATACACCTGCAGCAGAAGTTCACAACAACAATCTATGTAATGAAACAGACCCACATGCGTACTTAAATCTACATATAGAAACAGATGATGACATGCAACATAACCATAGTGCTACAGGAATACGTTACTCTGTTAATTCAACTAATTCTACATGGGCCTGAATGATTTCCCTGTCTTGGCAATTTTCAGAGTGGTATTTTCAAGAGCAAGAATAATTAGTGCTTGACAGTATTAACATAATATTACATTGTCCAAATATATCAAGCTCCATTAGACAGGTAGATAGCACTGATTAACTCATGCTTCCGAGGTTAAAGAATGTATCATAAATCTGACATAGCATAAGGTGACTACGCAGACACCTGCTCATTCGGCGTTTAAACGGAAATGAAGGGTAGTGATAAGAAGCTTGTGCTCATTCTGCTGCAGTAACAGCCTTAACTAATTTCTGAAGGCTTTACGGTAGGCATCTGAAGTTTTTCTGGGCCAAGAGCTTTACTTAAGTCAGATTGTGTTGGATGATCCTTTCGTGATCTAATGCATCACTTCAGCTCATTCAGCTTTTAAGGTCCTGGATGGTACTCTATCACTCTGAAGAATGCAGTATAGCGTACTCCACTAGCTGATCCTTGGTTTTAAGCATTGTGATATCAAGCTTGTGTCCTGCTGCTCCAGAGCATCCCATTTCAGTTGTATTTAATTATTTTGGATGGAGACTATTTAATGTGTGTGTGTTTAATACTGAATGCCAACAAACATTCACCACAGGGAGCTTACAGTCTCTGAAACCTTAACTAGACAGAACTCAAATCTGCATTCAACCCAATCTGCATTGTAATACCACTAGCACTATCAGATATTGCATATATCAGCCAGCAGTTTTACTGATTTCCTGCTTATCCATCTTGGTCACTTCAAACACAGTGACCCATTGTGCTGTGCGGTAACTCCACATAAAGCTTAGAAGGAAGATCCCTGGTGGCAGGTTTATAAAGCCACGCAGAGTTCCTGATCCATATAATTAGTTTGCCTGTGGAGGATATCTTGCACAGTATGCACAGGCTCAGACTCACTAGGGAAGGGCTTTTTAAGATGCTACGGTGCCCTCAGACCCTGGAGGCTTACACAGCAGTCCCAGGCTTTTCCTACTGCATGAATACAATATGCTTTGTTATTATACCCAAGCTCACAACTTCAGACAAACCATAAACGACAACAACAACAACAAAAAGCCAACAACAACTTAAATAAATGTACAGCACTCTTAGCCGCTCTGTTTACCTAAGGGCGTGTGGTAGACTTTGCATAATAAAGTATATGTTACTGGGGACAAATTGCTGCCGGGGGTGCACCATTAACTAATCTCTTTCTTCTACATGTTTTCACCTGTACTGGAGCTATGCAAAAAATGTCATAGCTCATAGGATCCCCCAGGCGACCTAAGACATATAGGACACATGGAAGAGTGTAAGGGCAGCTTACTGCACATACATCAGTCAGAGGATAAATGACTCATTCATTACCTAATATATCCTGCCAATCCATCACAGTCATATTTATGTCATTAACTGTCATTTTATCTGTGGTGTAAAGTAAATGTTAGACATGATGACACATTTATAGGAAGGCAAAAAAATTCCATATAGGCAATGTCTTCATTTCAAGGCCTTGAATATGACAAAAGTTAGCAAAAGCTTTCCTCAGCACATGCTGATATACTGAGGTTTAAGCTCATCATTAACTGTTTCTTCTTCCAGAGTTATGGCACCTTCCAGCCTCTTGATTTATCGAGTGCTGTTTTGTGCAACACTAACACTTCTAACAAATTTGACAGGGTGCCTTTAACACAGAAGTTAAGAATGTTATCTGATTGAAAGCAACCACAGGAATCACTCCAACTGTGGCTAGCATATGCTCGACTGGAACACAGAGACCTCTTGTGGTTCCTCATTGCAGTTTATCAAAATGGCACAACATACAGAGAAATATGATCAGGCTGGAAAACTATACAGTTAAAAGAGCATGAGTCGGTGTTACAGTTTTCAGGCTTATAGCCTTGCAGAATTTGCACAATATAAGCAAATACTGAGCAAGCGTCCAGCTGGCTCGTACATAGGATGGAGTTAGTGTACGTGTGAGGCAGGCCATCTGTAGGCCTACATGGAGAGTTGCCTATGTGAACACTTGCCGTTTTCTGGTTGGTTTACAATGAGCTCTGTCACATATTTGGCTCGAGTTTCACAGAACATCTCTCTTTTAACACAGTGTCTGTATATTTCATCTAAAACCCAAAAAACAACCAACAGTGCAGTGATAAGGAAAAGTTAGAATTCACCCTTCATTGCTGCACTTCATTTTTCCAGTAACAACTGAGAAAACATTCTTGGGTCTAAATAGATGTGCAACTGCCAACAAAGAATGTCTCTAAATCAAACCAAGAATCTGCTCTTGTTGTCAGAACTATGCACTGTTCACACTAGAGCCCAGACCTTGACATCAGTGTATGTTATTGATCATGAGAAGCAGAAAATGCAACCAACTTCTAAGACTGAACTTTGAATGGGAATATATCCCTGCAGATTTATTTTATTTTACAATTTTAACAATTTTGCCAAACTGCAAAATGTCTCATCAGTGGTCTCTGGGTTTTGCACAGTACTGTATGCATTTGAAAATATCAACATAGATCTGGTACTGGTAAAAAAAAAGCATAGGTACATCTTCAGCCCAATGACTTAAATAGACTGCATTTTTTAAATAGACTGTGTTTTAATTAAAATCAGAATTTGATCTCATTACTTGTGGTCTACATTGCTCCATCTGTGAAGTCCAACTGAAGCAGTCTCTTTTTTGGGGGTAGGAAGGAGGGGTAGGAAGGAGGGGGAGGGAGGGAGGGGAGGGGAGGCAGATAACCATCTTGCAGAGAGAAATGGAAGGCCACGCAACAGAAATGAAGCAGAGATCAGCCAGAGCCTGAGTTCAGGAAGTAAAGCTGAGCATGGTGTGCAAAAAGGGGGGCGGTGAGCAACTACACCTTTTAATCAAAGCTGTTTTCTCAAGGGTGCAATTTTCACCTTTTTTGTTCTAAGCCTAAGTGGCATGGAACACCTCAGAAGCCTCAAATAGCACATAGCAATAGGTTGATATTCTGAGAGGATTTTTTTTTCTTTGCTCCAGCATCTTCCAGAGTTATCTTCCATTAATAACATAATAGAATTTTGATAAATAAGCCACACATTTCACATGTAAGCCAACTGGGATGGGAGCAGATGTAGTGGCAACACATTATTTCCAGCACTGTTAATGAAAATGGACTTTATTACATTGCAGTGTGCAAACTATGTTCTAAAGGGCACAGGAGCCTGGAGTTGCCTGTAACATTCATGTGGATAATGATGCACCGAGGGACTGAGCATAATACAGGTGTGCTGCACACTAATCTTTTGGGTATCCTGGAGCTTTTATTTCCCAGGCTGTAGCTAAACACTAACCTGCAGTTCTGTTCTACATCATATGAAAGCTGCGTGCAACAGAGTTTCAGGATGAGGCTCTCTCAAGGGTCACACAAGCACTGACACAATTTGTCAATAATTATCACAAACTATCTACAAGCAGAAAAAAAACACGCTAGATTTGCTATCATTAATTTTTTTACTGATTCCTAAAAAATCAATATATCGTTTGCACTGTTATACCTTTAACATGAAGTTTGGTCAAACCTAAATAATCACCTACAATTCATTTCAACCCTGTCAAAGGAGTTCCAGAAGATTAATGTATGGACATACAAATATATACCCCATATATATCATTAGACAGTACTGCTGTCAGACATATTTCATTTTTTTAATAAAACCTAAAAACATATCTGTGCTTCATGTTGTATCACAGATTTATGAATAATGATTCAAAATGGATCTTTAAAGTTCAAAAAGTTTTATTTTATCTCCAAATTTACTACATAAAAGACACAAAGGTTTGTTTGGACAGTGATAAAATGCAATCTACAATTTATAGTACTGTGCAAAAGATTTAGGCACCAGTGAAAATGATAATTTAAACTATATTTTATTGGGTTTCCTCATTGAAGAAAAAAACACACTAGTATTTAATTTAGATTTACAACATTAATACAAAAATATATATTTATGTGCATTAATATTTCCACTGGAAATATATTTCTACTCTGGAAATTCAGTATAAATTTGATGTTCACAATTGTAATAATAAAAGAAAACACTTCTAATTAAATTCTGAGGATGTTTCCTCACCATTTACTCTGTACTCTGTTTGCGTGTCCTAAACAGATCTAACGAAGGCAACGGAGAGCCCTCCAAAGTTGAAAAGCACAAACCCAGTTGAAGATATCACTCTATTTCTGCTCCATATTAACTCATTTTTGCTGTTTTGTATTACTTCAGGTGGAATGTCTCCAAATTCAGGGGAGAGCTAACAGCATTAGCGTTAGTGCTACAAAACTAAACAACTTAAGTTAAAATTGAGTTTCTATGGTAATTCAAACAGTCAATAAAATCATAAAAAACAGTTAATCATCAGCTACCTACAAATAACAGTCGTTTTTCCCCTCAAACCCATCATGCCAACTTAAAAGACACAGAGCTTCTGAACGTAAACAAACCAGAGGGAACTGCATTTGCTCACAATGGAAGACATCCCTTATAAATCACCTAGTTAAGCTAATCAGTGCTTTATTATATGAAATATGCAGAACTACTGGTGGATTTGAATTTATCAATAGAACAATTAGAAATCAGGAACCATTTAATGTCTCAGATCCTATTTTGAAAATAAGCAGGGAATTATTGTCACTTTTTAATGAAATTTTTTAAAATAGATTTGATGTTTGCACTATCGTATACATGCTTTATACCTTGCATAAAGCTATATAAATTGAATTTTAATAAACCTGGGGAAAATATCTATATGAGCTATTAAGAATGGAATTCAGGGGTTTAACTGTCATATCTGTAAACAGATAGTCACACCAAGGAATTCACTTCTTACTGTTTATTTCCTTTGTTCAGCCTAAAGAAAAGGGTGGACTGTGGAAGACCTAAAACTAACAATAAGAGAATAAAAATGGCTATACAGTATATATTAGTCTTGTGCAATCACATATTGAAATTTGTACTGTTAAATGTGAAGTAATAAATGAAACTGAACAGTCAGACATTATTTTCTTTATGCAAAAATGTGCAGTGACACATTATCCATGTCTGGCAGAAAGGTCAATGATGTATATAGTGTCAGTGTTAAAGTCCCCCTCCAGTCATTGACTAAATCCTCCAAAACTTACCTATGTCCATGGAAATTAAAAGAACTTGTTTTGAAAACCCTCCGTTTGCCTTAAAAGTGGCTTAGATATAACTCTACATCTCCTTAATTCAGTACAAGTGGCTCTGTGAATATGACATTACTCCTTTCCTCTGCCCCCACTTACTGTTCCAGTATTGAAGGTCGTGCCCCACCTGGCAAGCTGACAAAACTTGCTCCTTAGGTTTGTGATGTAAGAAATCCTGGCTGTCTGAATTCGCCCATTTGAAAATGCATTTGGTGCACTGCAGATTCTGGAAATGGATGCCCAGTCATGGCTCTGACTGCTTATATTTGTCTTCTATAAGATACCCCACACATTAGATTATGGCTGAACGCAGAGCTGTTCATAATCCAGCAGCAGAGTTTTAACCAAACAAGACTACTGGCCCCAGAGTTCACCTCAGAGCAGAAAACTAACAGAAGCAACAACACACCGCTAACAGAAAATGTTCATTGTCTTTTCTTTTTTTTTTTAAATCAATTATAGCATTATTTAAAAGATGCTAACCTTACTTCGAACTTTACCTCTGTTTGTCTCGTTGTTTTGTCTAAACGCACTGAGCTCCCTGCTGCCACCATGTGATCACCGTCAGGTCTGGTCTTAACAAAACCTGCCAAAATAAACAACCACCCACTAAAAAACAACAACTCTAAATCAACCACAAGAACGCAGCACAAATGTACTGCAGTCTATCTACCACTTGTCTTTTGTTGTTGTTGTTGTTTTTGTTGTTTTGTTGTGACTATAAACAAACCAATACATTAACTCGTAATATATTACATATTATACAATTAAATAAATTGAATCTAATGCACAGATAAATAACTTATTTTAAAAGTCCTTTAGAGAGAAAATAAATTACGCAATTTTGGTAAATCAAATTTAAATCTTTAACATTAAAACATGGATACAGTTAAATAAGAAACTATCAAATTGGTGTTTGTAAGTCATGGAAGTAGCTTGTATTGGGCTACATACCAAACACTGCTATACACTGGGTCTAGATCAGGTCCTGATTAGAGCTCAGTACTTATCATAAAGGTCAGAACATCACTAACCTTGCACATTGTTAACTGAATTATTTTTATCTATTAACAAATTGAATACATTTATATTAATTAAACATAAACCATGGAACAAATTTGCAAAGAAGTAATATAAACACAGACTTCAAATTGTAATATTGTTAGTGAAAATCATTTTGAGCCCTGAATCCAGTTTAGTTTATTACAGTGGTTTCATTTGGTGTCCTAAAATCTGGGAATCCTTCCTCTGTTTGTTTCAGATGCAAAGTCTTTTCGATTTTATACTGGATGTGATTTAAAGTGCGGATGCTGGAAAAAGGGTCTTTCTTTCAAGATCTAGAAAGGAGAACACACATTGGATTCATTTATAAACCTAAGCTTATAGTACTCAGAATATGTTGTATGTAATGAAAATTAAAAAAATTAAAAATGAGTTTCCAATTATGCACGCAAAGTGAGAGAAATATTAGAATAAATATGAATAATTTTAATTATTACAGTAAATATAAATGTCACATTTGAAGCATATCATAAAGCACTCTTCAAGGACGCCAGTATTATTTGTAGTTATCCTTCATTATGCTTAGTCTAACCAGTTCATCATGAAGTGAAATCAGGACGGCTGTTGAACTATATTCTACTCATTTTAATGATATTTTTGATTAGCATTTAGATGACATTTGATTATTATTTTGGCAAAAACTCAAAGGTGAATGTTTTTAAATAATGTGCATTTGGGCCCTTTGCTGTCTACTGTACAGGAAGATTCATATATATTTTGTTTCTCGCTGATTATGAAGGGTAACAGAAAACCTAGGTTTCAAGCTGTTCGAAAGATGTCAGAGTGGTGAAGCCACTTAATTCATCCACCTTTTTTTTCTCTTCTGGTCAGAAATGTTAAGTGCAGGTGGGTCAGCAGCTCTGTTTATGAAAGGGGCCGTAACAGGAGGCTGTGTTGACTGCAGGGCTGCCTGTGTGTTGTGCAGGGTTTTGTATCCCTTTCAAGCTCATCCTCTGGGGAGCTGGAGACCCTCCCAGGTGGCTGCTAAATGCTCTGGGAACCGTGTGACATCACTACAGGGGACTGACCCGCACTTATCCCACTGCCCGGACAGGTATTGTCCTGACATGTCAAACAGCTAAAGAGCCAGTGATCCTCTTACATCCGCTCAGCCGTTCCACAAGGGTGCAGACGGAGAAAAAGAGGGCATGTTCGCCCCACAAAGTGAGCAGAGAGTTTAAGAGGGAATAGGGGGAACAAGGGGGCACAACAGGGCAAACATCACCAATCAGTGTGTCAATCACATCTCTTTTTCCGCTCTTATTTGTGAACCCCCCTTACAATAATCATTCTCCCAGAGTGAAAGTGGAGGCTTGAGTAACTTGACTCAGTGCTAAAAGGGTCACTTGTTAACTAACAACATGAGCTCATGTCACCTCCAGGGTGATGGACCATGTAGTCAAAATAAATACATCTCCTGTATGTTCCCACTGCAGTTTTTATTTATTTATTTTTTTAAGAACAGAATAAGACTTCCTATGCAGTCTGTTGTGTCTGAATTCAGTTTAGAGACACAACCATTAAACCAGTTTGAACAAAGTAATAGCAAGGAAAGTAACCCACAATAGCTTAACTGAGGCAAACGTAGTCAATTCCTTAAACATCACGTATTTGTTTCTTAATGCCGTTCAATGATCCTATAGTGTCATTCAGGCAGGGGACATAGGCTCTTTCTACAATTCAATTACAGCTCCCAGTCGTTTCTATTGCTTCCTGTCTACAGCGTCCCTATTCTGCCCCCTAGTGACCATATGTGATTACTACAGGGAAACTGTGATTTTAAAATCTTAAATATACGATGCCTTAATTCTAACAAAAGTAACAAAGGAATTACTTTATTTGTTAATTGATTCTCTGCTTTTAACCCATCTGTTGTAGTGAACACACAAACACACAATAGTGAACAATTTTAGCCCCACACACTAGGGGCTGTGAGCACACACATCTGGAGCACCCAGGGAGCAGTTGGGGGTTAAGATGCTGTGCTCAAGATCACTTTGACCATAGATTACTTTTTCTGTCTGGCTTTGAACACTGAACTTGGGACCCTCAGGTCTCAAGCTTATCTCCATAACCTTAAGGCAATGTCTTCTCCCGATAGCGTTCAATTTCCAAGTTCTGAATATATTAAGAATTGTTGGTTCTGTAAAGACCATTCAAGAAATAATACTAATAAAAAAAGAACAGTCACAATAAAAGGTTGTAACCTGAAAGGCTAGTAGACAATCAGGGCTGAACAGATCCTGTAAATGCTTTTAAAGGGAAGTTCTGTATAATTCAAAATCTTTCAGATTTCTTGGACTTGTTTGCTCTTTACCACCCATCGTTCCTCGTGGTCTGTTGTGAAATATTCCACTGTAGAGAAGTGTATTGGTGTTCGAGCAGTGGTGATAAGAACCAAGGGTCACATCTACAATACAAATATTTGTTGACCTGCAACTCAAAACGACCACAGATTTATAATGTTGACAGCGAAAATCAGTGAGCCGACATTTCCTTTGTGTACTGTTTTCCTTTACGGTACTTAGTATGTGTATATTTTTCAATCTGAAGTAACATAGAATTAGGTTTACACAAAGAATAAGCAAGGTATTTATGTAATAGGTTTGTGTGAGGTGACATTTAAGGCATTAAATATCTTGTGTCTTGTTCTCATCTCTACTACTGTGGACATTTATACGTCTCTTGTATAACTCTGCTCACATCCTATATTTACACATAAATGTAAAAATAATTTCCTTTTGAGAGTGGAATTATTTGATTCTTTTGGTTTACAAATATCTGCAAGACCTATAAATGTCCCTTTAAAACACTCCATTCATTCATTGTCTGAAACCACTTATCCAATTCAGGGTCGCGTTGGGTCCAGAGCCTATCCTGAATCACTGGGTGTTTTGGACCATGGGAAGAAACGGGAGCACCCAGAGGAAACCCACACAGACACCGGGAGAACACACCAAACTCCTCACAGTCACCCGGAGCGGCACCTACCACGCCACCGTGCCGCCCCTTAAGACACTCCAAGCATTCCAAAATTACCTCAGATGCAGCTTTTATTGAGGCTTTTCTTTGGGAATCCCCATGCACAAGGCACTGGTTCAGAGGTAAAGAAGCATACAACAGACCATGAAAACGGGCCAGATGAATACAAAGAGGGAAACTGGCTGTGGCAGAACAAAAGAGAAAAACACATAAAACAATACAACCATTCTGTGTTACAGAGCATCTGCCTAAGATGTGTTCTAAGATGTGTTCCTTAGAACACAAGGTTCTCTCCCAGATGACATTCACATTATCATTTATATCAGCTTGTTACCAGTTATATCTCAGCTACTAAACATTGGGACATCAGAAAGTGTCCAAGAGATGAAGTCACACAGCCAAAGCGGCCTTACCAATAAGTCCCAGAGACCCTCGGTTCCCCTCATTCATAATTACATACACACACACACATACATGAAAATACTGCTGCAAAAGTGCCAGTGCATCTGAAAAAAAAGAAAAAGACTGACCCTAAAAGTATAGCTTTTAAACTACATGAAGTGCTTGTAGCTGAAGGCAATAGAATGCAAAATGGAAGATTGTCTTTCTGAGGTGGAGTGTGGGGCAAAAACCTGTCATCTGACAAATCTATTTATGTGCATCATGCTAAGTACCATAAAAAATCTGGCATAAAATCTTCAGCAAGTTAGCATATCATAAAATAACTAAATACCTTATACAATAGTAATGCTATAGTAGATTCACAGATGTTCCCAAGTGGAACAGATTGTAACATAAAATACATAAAAACCAACATAAAATACAAAAATATCTGTAACGTCAGTTTTCAAAGACACAGAAACATGGATCTTTCAGAGAAGATTAGAACACTCATGTTGCAAGTCTCTTTCATCATGGCATAATAACCTCTGCTTCCTGAAAACAGTCATGTGGTAATAAACCAGTAGCAGCAGGGTTAAACTGAGGCACAGGTTGATAAGTCCTGGTATTAAACACTAGTTTTGGTGGGTTAAGTCTGCTCCAGACGGTGAAGTGATCAGCATGGTCAGCTGGGAGACACTTCAGCAGGGATGACTGTCAGTGCGTGAAAGGGTGCGCAGGAGTCTTGGCCATTGAGGAGTTTAAAGAGCAACTCCTCCTTATCTTGACTGAGCTTCTGTGTCTGTAGCGTTTCCTTTTCCAAAGCTTCCTGCAGCTCATTCTGTTCTTTGGACAGTTGGCTGAAAATGGAGATGAAAAATAAGGATAAAAGTTGCTGGCAGAAAAAAAGCAGGTAACATCCAACTTGTTTAACCTCTGAAAAAAGTCTCAGAAGACAATCGTAAAATGTTTGACATTACATTGACCACCAGGGGGTGCTATATACCACTACAATTATACATAAAACGAGATTCAAACAGTCTTGGAAGGTCAAAGTCCACCATTTTGGTAATTTCCCTGTTCCAAAGAGTCTGCTTTAACTACAGTTCAGTCAATGATTCAGGTATTACACCAAGTATTCATTTTTCCCTTTAAGTAAGTTACATGAATCCAGAGTCAGAACTGAATTTAAATATATTTTCTAGGAATATGCCACCTGATTCCAGGGTAATTATTGTATGCTAGCTTTGAGAGGAGATTTTGCTCATGTGTTTTATAAAAGGTACATTCATGGCTCTGAGATATATGAAAGTTGTTGTAAAACAAAGCTGCACAATTAGATTTGGCCATATTTCAAATATGTGAATGTTTGTGAATGAAAGTTACTTGAACTAACTGTACATTTATTTAACAGTGTAGTAGGTACACCATTCTTGATTATCTTGAATATCTCCAAATCCTATCTGAAAACATATTAAAACCAAGAGTGCATACTGTATTAGTGTTTGATAGTTGTTTATCCGAACTCTCAGATCCTCATTTTGCTGCAGAACATGCAAGATCTGGTCCTCCAGAGATAGATTCTTTTCAACCTAGGAAACAGCATAGAACATCTGTCAAACAAACTGAAGAAACAAGCCCATCAGGTATAAAGATACAGACGTTTCCATGATTATGAACAGTTTGGGTGAGGGTTTTATATGTTTTCTTTGAGTATTAGTCTGCACAACCAACAAATGTATAGCACATTTCTATTGACTTAATTTCTAATTAAAACAATCAATTAAGTATGCCATTATTCAGGATTGTAAAAACAGATAATTACACAAAACAGCCAAAATTAAATTTAGTGTTTGAACACCCCACTGCCATTTGATTCAGTTATTTCCTTCTTAAACCTAATAGGTTACAACTGGGTCCTCCCACCAAAGGGGGTCACTGATATTAATTTTCCCGTGCAACACTGTCACCATCAAATCAATAGAACTGAAAAACGTTCAGAGACAGATACTCAAACTGTATTCTGAAAAGATCCATAGGTGCTACTATTCATCCTTACTGTGTAAGAAGACTCTTTATGAAGAAATGGGAATAAATGTAAAAGATGACCGTTTTCATGAGAACACCCATTATGTAGAGTAAATCTCTTGTATTTGAGATAAACTGGAGCATAAAATGCAGTAAGCAAAACCACCTTCTCAAACTGAACTTTGGAAGTGTGGAAAGATATTTCTGTAGCTTTTGCTGAAAAACAAGTTGTTAGTGGAAATCAAAAGCAGCAACTGAAGAAAATAATATATTACTGAGGGTGTTGTGTTAAATGTTTTTTTTTTCTTGATGCAGAAAAATGAACCATTACTTCTATGTGCTTTAAGGGTGTTGTGACTTGAAATGACTGTATACTAAAGAAAGGCCGGTCTCTGATATGAACATACTACTGTAGATTTATGATGGAATCCAAATCTAACCAAATTCTCTTATTTACCTGTTGCTGACCATGTAAAATACTACATTAAACTAATGACATGGGAATGGTCTTAGCAGTCTTTTAGAGAAAATGTACAGATCATGTCTGAAGAGGCAAACATGAGGGGTCAGTTATGTTTATATTTGGTTTAAAATCTCAGCTCTGTCAGCTTACTAATCCTAACAATGGCATAAACAAACCCAGCTTTATTGTGAAATGGCACTTTAAATCCAGACTGAGACTGCAAAAGGAAGAGGTCAGTTGTTTCCATCCTGACCAAAAATGGTGAGTGGGAGTTTATACCAGTGCCTCCATCTGCCGCAGCTTGAGTCCCTGCTCCTGTAAACGCTCGCTCTTCATCTCTATGACGATTAGCAGACTCTCTTGCTCTTGCTCCCAGAATGCACCAGGGCTGCCATGAGTCTAGCAGAGGGAGAGCAAAAAATTAAGTCATTATTTTGCAACACATTGCACTGCATTAGTTTTGAGTACATTATAACATACCGTAGTATGCAAGTTTTGGTACATTTCTGTCTGAATGTTCACCTCTATATTTCTTTGAAGATCTCTCTTCAGTGTGGACTCCTTCACCCTCTGCTTTAACTCAGTGAACAACTTCAGATCTGCCTTCAGTTCTTCAATCTGCCCCTGTTGAGAGTTCACACAAAGTTCTTATTCAAATGTCACACTGGTATGTGCAACATGACACACCAAGGCAAAGATTATAAAGATCCCTTTCAGAAACATGTCATAAAAAGTAAACTTAAACAGCCAGTGAGCAGAGCCTTAGACACAGGCTCTACCTTAAGAGCAGTCTCAGCTGCAGTGTGAGCTTCCGTTAATGCATTCTTCTCTTCATTGTGTACAAGCTTCATCTCTGCAGAAGAAAAGTCAACCATGTTATCTTAAATAAATAAATAAATTAGAAACTGCATGCTTGCTGTTCGCTCAGTTGTTCTTAGTTCACATCCTGGTGGGCCACTGCCCGTCTTGTTGCAGTTTTTTCCTAACTCCAACACACTCATATAACTTTGGAAGAATTTGTTAATTAGCTTATTTTGTATGTTTTTGTATGTGCAGGTCAGTGGTAAACCAGGATTGAGAACCACTGTGTTAGCTGGACGTATAAGCACAGACCTTCTGATTCTCTTTGGTGCTGTGCTATTAAATTCTTCATCTGTTCCTCATGAAGGGCACTGGACTCAGCAGCAATCTCACTCCTCACCTTTTTGAAGGAATAAAATAGACTGCGTGTTTAACATGTTTAACCATAAAGAACATCACACAGAGCTACCAAAAACTAAATTTTTACTTCATCAAAATAATTCAAATGCAAATATGACTCACAGCTGGGCTTTACATGTCTGACAAAAGTGGTGCTAAAAAAGAACAGGAAATAACTTTTAATTTTTTTTTTAACAAAATAAAAAAAAATTTGGCACATACACTAATCCAGAGCAATATAAAATGTATTTCTATTACAATGTGGTTTGCTCCAAGTGTTAAGAATCATGTCCATGAACTGGGGAGGAGCTGTAGCATGATCTGCCTGCCTAGGTGAAGAATCAAACCCAGTTTACTACAGCGGTAGCGGTATTATCTACAGGGTCACTACAGGATTCACATATTTAATCCAGATACATTTATACACCTCAGATTTCACCACAATCCAAGCAAGAACAACAGGGAGTTTGCTTTGGGTTTATTAGTCAAGCCCCTGCATGTATAAAACCCTCCTCACAATCAAAGATGAAAAAGTAGCAGTTTAAAGGGGTAGCAATCAGTTCTTTTCAAACAATACAATCAATGGTAAATGTCAATGTCATTACCTATACCAATGAATGACTCAAGTCATTCAAGCCTGATTGCACAGTAAATAAACACGCTAGCTTTTGTTCCCCTTGTTAAATATGCTCTCTTCCGCCATGGGTTTGCACACACAAAACCAGTTCTTTTTACAAAGCCATGGCATGACTCCCAGCAAACAGGTCTGGCTTTGCTGGTCAGAGGTTGCTAAAAGACAGATGTGCCAAGTCACTTTCACTCCAATCTACACAAGAGGGAGCGGTTAACAGACGTTACAAAGAATGCACACAGAATCGGCACTGTTCCCAATGACTATGTAATGGGAAACGCTTGGCTTGTTTATTACTAGTGACAGTTTCACAATATATGACCTGCTGACATCATCCGGCCTGTGCTCTCTAATCATTGTGCATGAAGCTACATGTCCATGAAAAAAAATGTTTTCCTTCCAAAGGCAAGTGGTAACGCTGAGAGTCTAAATTCCAATTCAGACATGTTTATATAAAACAGGGGATTAGACTGAGTGCAAAAGGGCTTTACCTTCTCAGTGATGCTGTGGACTAGCTTGCAGAGCTCTCTATGTTGATGGTCCTTCAGGAGCAGCTCTCGCTCTTCACTTGAGGCAGCCAAGACCGCATGCAGAACTTTCAGCTGCTCTTCATATTTTTCCAGCATTGTTTCTGGGCTCTGCTCTTCCACAGGGGGCTTTTCTGTAGGTGGACAAACAGTGCTGTGAGCAATAACAGATCTCAACACTCAAACCTTAATTAAAAGGTTTGTCAAGACAAATAAATGTTGAAGGGTTAAATCAATTTGTAAAGGCCAATAAAGGGGGGGGGGGGGTGTGGCTGGGCCTAGGCTACATCACCTGAATTAGCATGACAGAGATTATGCATTCATTTTTGTACTGCTGAAAAATTAATAAAATCATCACATTTGAATTTAAAATATCAGTCAAATATAAACATTTATTGTGTTCTCCCCGTGTCTGCGTGGGTTTCCTCCGGGTGCTCCGGTTTCCTCCCACAGTCCAAAAACATTGGTAGGTGGATTGGCGACTTTGTGTGTGTCCGTAGGTGTGAGTGAATGTGTGTGTGTGTGTGTGTTGCCCTGTGAAGGACTGCGCCCCCTCCAGGGTGTATTCCTGCCTTGCGCCCAATGATTCCAGGTAGGCTCTGGACCCTGAACTGGATAAGCGCTTACAGATGGATGAATGAATGAATGAACGAACGAACGAACAAACATCTGTTCAATGTAATTTTACAGAGAACCACTGACCACAAACAGGATCTTTGAACTATTTTTGGTGTACAAGTCATAAATTTATACAAATGGAACAAAGTGCAAACAAACAGCAGGCTTTAAATGCTACTTTTTGTTTGTTTACCATATAAAACTATTTCTGTATATAATACTGTCATATGGTGCCAAAAACCACAGACAATAATATTTGAGATTAACATATAAACAGTTTGATGCAAAGGTGCCATTAAGGTACATGTAGTGCATGAGCTCCCATTATTTATTAGCTATATTATTGTAGCTTGAGTGGAAAACAAAGGTTTAAACACCAGACACCATACATGCTTTGGTTAATCGGCTACTTCTGGAGAAAGAGAAAAATTGTGCCAATTTTTTTTTAAGGTGAACTATTTTACACCAACTATACTAACCAAAACCGCCAAGGATGAGCAAGTCTCTACAAGGCTAAACACTCTGCCCGGACAAACTCAGCATTTCCACAAGGCATTCCAGTTAGATGCAATGTATATTTCATCAGTCATGAGAAACTACACAATAATATTCAGTTACAATGGTTCTGGTAGTGAGAAGAGCTTCTACAGAAAATAAAACAAAGGAGTCAAACTGAATCCAATCTTGTTAATTTAACCACCTTCTTTAGCTATATAAAGCAAAATACTTTAACATTCATCAAGTGCACTATCCATACTTTGTTTACGTGATGTGATGTAAGGTACAGGAAAACCACTCACCACTTCCATCCTGAGCACAGGTGCTTTCTTTTAGATGCAGCTCGTTTTTGGCTTTGTTTTTCTGAGTAAGGGGAGACAAAAGCATGAATTTACAATTCTGAAATAACTTCTTATGACAGGAAAAACCTGAGTGTATTTATCACCAGTTAATGATTATTATACAATGCCTGCCCCCCCCCAAAAAAAAACAACAACCCTGTTTCCATCCAGAGTTGCATTTATGATTTGAACCAGTTACATTTTCTCCAGCACATCCCAAAGCCTTTTTGTTGGCATTAAGGTCAGGACTCTGCAGTGGCCAATTTCATGCATTGATACCTCATGCTCCCAGAACCATGCTTTCTCAGTAAGAGCCCTGAACTGTGGCATTGAGATCCTTGAACTTGCACGGGCCATCTAGGAAAACAAAACCCACTGCTGGGACAGCCCGGTCATTTAGTGCATTCATACACAACTGACTTTGCTTTACTGCCACATAACTAAAGCAACCCCAGATCAAACACTGCATCCAGAAGCTCGTAAAGTGATCACTCTCCATGACGTGTGCATCACTTCATGTGCTTCCCTTCTTACACCGACACACCCATTGTTATGAAATAGGGTAAACGCTTCGCCAAATTTTTAAGTGATCTCTGAATCACTTAAGAAAATCACTGAATTTCTTCTGTTTTGGAGTTTACTGGCACCCATTCTGGATTTAATCATTCAAAAGGACAATTCCTAGCTCTATTTCAATCATTTCAGCAATCCCTTCAGTTGTTTCATTTGCTTAAAATGTAGACCAGTCTTTTCAACAACTTTTTCATGATGATGGGAAACATCTTCTGACATGGATGTTGAAGAGATTCATTCATCGTCTGTAACCGCTTATCCAGTTCAGGGTCGCGGTGGGTCTGGAGGAAGGCAGGAACACACCCTGGATGGGGCACCAGTCCTTCACAGGGCGACACATACACTCACCAATAAGAGTACTCTTGAAAATCCTTATATTCCATGCCTAGAGAGAGTTTAGCTAATATTCTTACATAGAACTAGAACTACATTAAAGGAAGGAACATATTTATGATCAGAAATCTGAACAATCTAAGCCAGCCTAAAATTATAAGTGCTGTATGAACTAAAGATTACACAACAATGACCTCATTCCCAAATTCCTTGCAGTAACAGTACATTCAGAACAGTACCTGGTTGTCCAACAAAAACCCCACCCATCTGCTTATTTCAGTATAAGCACTGTGACTGTGCACACATAAGTGAGTTTAAGCTTGTTAACTGTGTCTTATTTATACACTATTCTTATAAACAGCCTACCCTGAACAACAACAACAACAAGGCTCCTTCCTCACAGTGAGAGACAGACAGTGAAGATATACAGACCCACACAGGACTTTCATGGAAAAGCATACTGTTAAAGAAAATGCCTGCAGGTACAATAAATAAATAAATAAAACTTTCTAAATGTACTTAAGTACTTTTTATAGTGCAGTGTAATTTCTTAAAGATCATCTAGCAACTATTTGTTCTATTTTTTCCCTTAAGATGCACATCCAGTTTAATATAAATGCTCCAGAAATAGGATTGGGACAAAGACAATATAGAAAAATTGTGGTCATTTATCCTGTTCCATTTACCAACTCCTACATTAGCCAATTCAGGTGTGTTAAAGTACTCAGACAAGACATATAAAATACATGATCCAAGAACAAGTCTTCAAAGAATATAAGTAATATAAACAGATGGCTTTTGCTACAGACAGTGGCTGACCAAAAATAAAACAAGAAAATACAATCTGGTGAACAGCCCGGGCCCAAGATTTGCTTTTTTTCCCCCTTTGGATTTTAAACAACATGTCATAATTTCCACACTTTTCCACTCGTTTTACAGCCTCTGAAATACAGCCACATGTTTATAGATCCAAAGGGAACATTTCCTCAGTCACCTGAGAGAATGTGGAGTTCAGCTGTGAATGTTTAAGGCGTCTCAAGGCCAGCGCTGTTCACAGGTGATTTAATGTTTTGAAGCTTTTGTGCCAAAGTCAAAAGTCAGATACCCACATAGTGTAAAATGCCTCAGAAGAGAACAAATTTACACAGTTCAGTGAAGAAAGTTGAACTCATTTTCCACCTGGTAGATTAGTGCTTTTTAAAAATGCCAACTACCTAACAAGTTCTCTTTTACAAACAAGTCTAATGTACAAAACTGATTACAAATATATATTTGTGATACTTACTAGTCAAAAAATTTAGTACAGCAATAAAAGTGATTTAAAACACATTTTAAATTCAAAGTATCAAATCTGTGAAACATATGCATCCCTCGCTCTCAACTGAGGGATATTTGTTAATTGCATTTCAAAAACATAACATAATCAAAAATATGCATCATTATCTTTATTATTTTATTATATATATATATACATACATAAAAACAAGAAATAGATATTCTTGGTGATATGATAAAATACTTTAACCCATTAAATTCAAGAACATATTATTGCAACAAAACAAAAAAATAAATTACATTTTACTGTAGTATAAATGTAATTTTAAGCATATTTAGGTAAACCACTTACCAGGATTTTGAAAAAGAAATAAAAATAAGATTATATATATATATATATATATATATATATATATATATATATATATATATATATATATATATATATATATATTTATAGTGCATGCATATAAACAGTGAAAAAGAAAACCCTGAGTGATCCTGCTTAAGGTGGTGAAACAGACTTGTTGCGTTTCGCTCTTTTGTTGTTACATGCTTCTTGTGTATCTTACATATTAACATGGTTTGCTGTACCTCTGATATTTTGATATTTTGGCTCTCCAGAATTAACAATGATATTTATACACACACACACTATAGTGCAGAAAAAGTAGTGCATGCATATAAACAGCAAACAGTAATGTTGCTAAATGAGGTATTACTTTGCACACAACCAAAACAAAACTTGCTCATGTCTTAAATTATGACAGCATTAGCGTTTCATAGCAAAATCAATGAAGAGATATTTAACTGTTGGATGTATGATGAGAGCCCAAAAATATCAAACATCACATTTGTTGCTTTTGTCAAAATAATAGTTCACATAGCGCTCACACTCTGGTCTAGGGCATGCATTAAGTAATCTAATCATTATAATCTAAGGCAGGAATATCTGTCAGCAGAGTCAAGTCTTCTGTGGAGCTGTTTAGGATAAACAACTGAACCATTTAAAAACAACGACCACAACCCAGATGATGTCATCCCACTGCCATTCCAGAACAACATTTTACTCAAATTTACTGTTTAATAAATTGCATAGTAAAACATATGAATCAAAATCTCAGTCAGGTTTTAACGACCTAAAGCAGCTTAAACTACAATGAGCCTTTCCACATATGTCGCGTCCTCTGAAGTAGGGCACCAAATGTTCTGCTGCGTTAATGAACCCTTGGCTTTATTACTCTCAGTCCTACTTGTGGTTTGGGTTTTTATGTTGTTCTGAATGAAGTGTGGCTCTCCTGCTTTAGGCTTTGGAGATTTTCACACGTCTCCAGTTGCTCATGTCAACCACACACCCACATGGCTTCATGAGGACCTCAGCCTGGCTGGTGCCTGTATGTGGGTCACGTTAGAACTTGTAGGGAGGTACGGAGGGCAGCATGTCCGTCAGATCTAACACGAGTTCAGCTAAATCTGCCAACAATCTGGGCTAATCAAAGCTTTCCAGAGCTTTCACTGAGGGCTAAGATATAATGCTGGCTGGAAAGGGTGGAGTAGCCTGAATCAAGCATCAGTTAAAAGGCTTTATCAGTTATTATTGCTATTTTGAAACAATAAAATATTAAATATATTTTAAATGTAGTTGGTGGAATGTAGTTTTACTGAGACTGATGTGATACATATTTTCTCATAACATGGATAGATATTCTAAAGTTATCACAAATACATGAGTACATAATTAGCCCTGTTAAAAAATATTGACTAATTATTTTAAATGTCCATAGTATTATATTTTATACCACAAGAATCCAAAAGAAGACATTAGCAGATAAGAAACCTCAGAATCAGCATAATAGAGACTGGATTTATGTTAATTATACTGCAGTTCTTTATATTATTCAGTACTTCAGTAGGTTTGTGAGCAGCTGCATTTACTTCTGCTTAAGTGATTTTTGGGAAGGTTCTTTCCCCTGAGTCAGTATTTTTTACCCAAATAACAACACATTTACTTGATAAGGGGTTCAAGGGAGTTTTCCACAAAGCAGGATTTTCTTATTTAGTCAGATAACTTAAGGCCAAAAGGTGAGGATTGTCAAATAGGAATGTCCCTGAACTCGTTTCCTATTGGACAGGCTGAACAATGACGCCTTCACATTACCACTAACTTTTACACGATCTCTTTTCACGTTACTACGTTATTAAACTATTAAAGTTGATTCTCGCACGTCTGGCACACTGGGATTGATTCACGTTTGCCAGGCTATTCATAACACAAATATCACAGAGAGTTGAGACTAACGGTTTAACCAATGCGGAACAAGCAAACGCTCGCCAGATTCATAAGGACATTAACTTAATCTCTGTGTTGATATGGAAAAGACACACGTGAACACAAGACACAAACATGTAAAGCCGTACAGCTCAGGTCTTCGCCCAACATCTGTTCTTTGTTAAAAACGAGGTTGACTGAAGTCTGAAATATCCATTTCAACAGCCAACACACAACTCATAATAAAGGAAGTTGGGCTCGTAGCCCAGTAGAAGGTGAAACAATAAACGACGCTCTGAAAGTCATACATTTTAACTTTAGTTTCTTCAGAAAACCTACGGTGTGTCAGCGTTTCATTCAAACTTTGTAACAAGGGAATGTCTGAAAGTTTTGGACTTACCTTTTTCTGTTTGTGAACGCACACTTTACTGTTGTGGCAACCCATGCCTCCTAATACCTTTACTCCTTATTGGACTCGGGGGCAGATAGCCACTCACTTTATAGCCCCTTCAGCTGCTTAAGCATTAGACCCCAAACACACACAGACACACTCTCACTCTCCGCTGAGGGCTCCGAAGGAAACTCGCCCTCACGCTCCACAGTGAGACGGAGACGTGAACGCGCACCGCTGTTCAAGAGGGTCGGCGGACGTCAGATCGTCTTCACTCCGTTAAAACATGGCAACCCGTATTTTTCTCATCCTCCTGCCACATGACTGCAAAAGACAACACATGACAAAACACTGATGATAAACTGTATTAAAAACCCTGCTTTTAAACCGATGTTGATTGGACGATGTCAGATTTGAATTTTACCTTAATCCCCCTAAAAGCTGCACACCATTATGCGAAGGTTTGTTATTTTTGAAATAACTACACAGCCACAGCAGCGCCTCAAAAAAATCGGATTTTCATAATTCTGACATACTTCTTTAAAACCCCTTTATTTAAAATCTGTTGTTCCTAGTTAACATACCCATGTGGTGCTTTTATACAATGTGACACGAATCAGTGCTGTATGGTTGATTTATTTATTTATTTATTAATTGTTGGTTTGAAGCGGGTGTTCCAAAGATTCAGACTGCCAGGGTTTTTTCTTATGCCTTAAACCGGATTCAGTCCTGTGAAATTATGGATCGTGGCTTTCCAGATTAATTTGGGGTGGGGACAAATTGCATAAACATAGATTTGCACATAGTCCTACTGAATAAAGTTGATGGTGCAGTTATATCTAAGTAATTTTTAAGGCATATGGGGAATGTTTTCTTGGTAAAAACTTATATTGTATGCTACATCCTCGTCTCAGCCACAGACACTCCTCCATAGCTACATCCATGCTAATTAAACACACCAGGACATTAAAATCACCTACAGTATTTTTTCATTTTAATTATATCTTTTTATGGGACAGGCACCAAAACAATTCAACCATGATCTTGCAGGTTTGCATGGGTTATATTTATAAAGCTGACAGCTGCTTGTTGTTAGTTTAATGTGAGTGCATGTAGGAATACTTGTATTTTCTGAAACCTAAGAATATTGTAATTCACAAAATCCAATGACATTCAGAGGAAATGTAAATAGGACAACATTTTGGCTTTGGAAATCCATTGTTTTTCATAGGCATTTCTTTAAATATTTTATACCAAGGTTTGTTTTTTAACCCATATAACCATATAATGATGCTTTTATATATGAATTATTTAAATAGATTTCTACAAGCTCTATTGTGTTTCACACACAAGCTACAGCCGTTTACTCCTACATACAGTTACAATGCACTGAAATACTGACGCACACCAGTTACAGCCGTTTACTCCTACATACAGTTACAACACACTGAAATACTGACGCACACCAGCCACAGCCGTTTACTCCTACATACAGTTACAACGCACTGAAATACTGACGCACACCAGCCACAGCCGTTTACTCCTACATACAGTTACAACGCACTGAAATACTGATGCACACCAACCACAGCCGTTTACTCCTACATACAGTTACAACACACTGAAATACACACCAGCTACAGCCATTTACTCTACATACAGTTACAACACACTGAAATACACACAGCAGCTACAGCCATTTACTCTACATACAGTTACAACACACTGAAATACTGACACACACCAGCTACAGCCATTTATTCTACATACAGTTACAACACACTGAAATACTGACACACGCCAGCTACAGCCGTTTACTCCTACATACAGCTACAGTGTATGCTAAAGTATAAATAGTTCACAGGGACAAATTTAATGTGCTTACTGTTTTTAAAAAAAGTGCCGTTGACACTGAGGACTAATAATATAAATAAATTATTTACATTTAGATCATTGGCCACATACCACAATTTGTATTTCTAGTTTTTGGCTTCCTAAATGATTATTTTGCATTTTTTTGTAAAGTATTTTAAAGTTTATCTTGAGCTAATCATTTAATAATAGAAAAAAGTTGCAGCACAATTTGATATGCTACAGTGCCCCTGGCAGAGATACAGTATCTATTTTTGGCCCCTTGGCCTTCTTATTTGGTTTATATTAAGCATCATGATAAGAGTGTGATAGCCTACCTCAACTGTGGACCATCTTGGGAATTTGAAACACTTTCATTTTTCTCAAAACCCAGATCTATATATAGTAGAGGGCACTAATCTGACATAAAAAAGATAGAACAGTTGTTGCTGTGTGTGAACACAGGAACTTTCCATGGACCAGCAGCTGTGGAGTCTCAGTTAACAGCGAGCCATGCGATCACTGGCAGAAATAACAAAGTGAAAAGCTGTCTGATAACGCAGGGTTTACACTGCTATCTGCAAGAACAATAACACCACAATCACATAAAGCAGAGTGTTTCTGCTAAACAGGGGGATTAGCCAAAAATACAAGCTAATCACTTATGAGGTCATGCTCATGGAGAGGTTTGGGCTTTTTTTTCCCCCTCAACAGAGCACACTTTACTTGTGGTTACATTACACAAGTCCAAAAGGAGTTCTAGGGCATTGAGTAAAATTCTGCATTTGCATTTTACAACCTGTAGGTTAGAATTAGGCCAGGAAGAGATTAGCCTAATGTGAATCAGAGATTTCATCAATTATAAGGAGATCATAAAATTACACCCAGCATTTAACAATCTTTATTAAGAAGTTTTTACTTCATATTTTAAAGGACTTTAAAGAAAACAACATATTTATGGTGACTTTAATTTTTTTAACTATAGTCTGCTAATCAGTATATTCTTTAATATATTTTGTGGACACATATACAGGTCACAAACCAATCGGCTGTAACATAATATTACCTCATTGCTTCTACATTAATTTTCCATTTAATCAGGTCAAATTACCATATAGGCACACACCGTTGTTCTACAGCCACCCACTGTAATCTATCTGTTGCTCTGCATACTTTGTTAGCCCCTTTTCACCTTTTTCTTCAGTGGTCAGGATTCCCACAGTACCTCCAAAGAGTTCAATATTTTTATGTTTGGAGCTGCTATGAGCGGATCAGACCCAGCAGTGCTGCTGGAGTTTTTAAACATGGTGCCCACCCACTGGCTACTCTAGTGGACAAACATCTTTTGCTGGTCCACTTTGCAGATATAAAATCAAAGACATTAGCTCATCTACAGGTGAAGAATATGTGTTTGTCATCCTCGAGTTCTTCAAAAGTGGTAAAAGTATCCTGCCCACAGGACACTGCCGTCTGTTTATTTTTGGTTGATGGATTATTCTCAGTCCATCAGTGACACTGAGGGGTTTAAAAACTCTAGATTTTAACTAAAATCATTCAGTGTCATTTTAGTTTCACTGAAACCATAACCTTCCTGTGGTGGTCTTGATCACTGCAGAACAGAGTGAGAGGGGGCTTACAAACTATGCAAAGCAACAAACTGACTATCATCTGTAATTGTAGAACTACAAAGCACATCTACATGGGAAGTGGAACTGATTAAACAGACAATACGCAGAAACAAGGAGGTCATTCACTTTGTATAAGATCATTCACAAAGAGAAAGGGACAGTCAAAGAGAATGACAGAAAATTAAGGAGTTTCTAAAACTTGAGCTCAAACGTTAACTCAGAAGTTATTAAATAATAAAGAGAAAATGGGAAACCTTGCAAATATTTAAGACCTGGTAGACTTACCAAAACTACCACTATGCAATAAATAGACCTTAAGAGAAGTGAGAGAAGTCTCTGAGCTCTTAAAAAAGAGTCAGACTCGACCTCACATACAGCTGAGAGATAACATTCTTTCCACTGCCTCTCAGACCATGTGCAAGCTTTCATTCTTTTTTACTCTCTCTCTCTCACACACACACACAAATAGTAATTCATCATATGACTTTCCAAAGAAATGGAGAGGTTTAGTTTAAAATGTCTATTTAAACTAAAATAATTGCTAGCCTTGGAGTCCCTAATCAGTGCAGAAAAGCATGCTGTTTACGGTAGGTTCTAACCCTGGTTTGAATGTGGTGCTGTACATGTATGTTACTTCAGCGGTGCACTATTCTGGGGGTCTGCCACTGTAGCAGCATCTAAAAAAAAAAAAAAGATATCTATTGAATCCTTCCATTCCCACAGTTCCCACATACTGCAACAGGCAAAAAGTCCAAACAATGTAGAGGGCAAAGAACATCATATAAAATTTTGCATCATATAGAAGGTGTCTAAAAGGTCCAGTGTGAAGACAACAACGATTATATTAGGGATTATTCGGGTGTTTCCCTGCTCAAAAACATCTGTTTCATCGATTCTGTTCATTAATAAGCCCTTGATAATACACTGAGCCTGTGAAAGTGAAATAAACGGTAAAATGTGCACGTTTAAAACAGTTTTTATGCTTTTTAAATTGCTACAGAGAGCAGAATCACCACTACAAATTAATGATCTGCTTAATAAAAAAAAGCCAGATGGTTCAAAATTACCTGTCCACTGGGATAGTTTTAGTTAAGTCCATCCATCCACCCATTATCTGTATCCCTTATCCAGTTCAGGGTCACGGTGGGTCCAGAGCCTACCTGGAATCACTGGGCGCAAGGCAGGAATACACCCTGGAGGGGGCGCCAGTCCTTCACAGGGCAACACACACACACACACACATTCACTTACACACTCACACCTACGGTCACTTTCACGTACCAACGTGTGTTTTTGGACTGTGGGAGGAAACCCATGCGGACACAGAGAGAACACACCACACTCCTCACAGACAGTCACCTGGAGGAAACCCACACAGACACAGGGAGAACACACCACACTCCTCACAGACAGTCACCCGGAGCAGGAACCCACAACCTCCAGGTCCCTGGAGCTATGTGACTGCGACACTACCTGCTGCGCAACTGTGCTGCCCCGTTTTAGTTTAGTTCATTTGATTAATCTTCATTCTGGGTCCTGCAGCATCTACTTTAAGTTGAGGAAAAGGCCTCGTATTATATCTTTTTGATACCTTCAATTTCTGGAACATTTTGTCTTTATTCCTTTTGGAGATAAACATTTTATAATATTTACTCTTTCTATTCTGACTTAGGGCGGCATGGTGGTGCAGCAGGTAGAGTCACAGTCACACAACTCCAGGGACCTGGAGGTTGTGGGTTCAAGTCATGCTCTAGGTGACTGTCTGTGTGGTGTGTTCTCCTTCTGAATGGGTTTCCTCCAGGTGCCCCAGTTTCCTCCCACAGTCCAAAAACACAGGTTGGTAGGTGGTTTGGTGACTCTAAAGTGTCCATAGGGGTGTGTGTGTGTCACCCTGTGAAGGACTGGTGCCCCCTCCAGGGTGTGCTTGCGCCCAGCGATTCCGGGTAGGCTCCGGCTCCACCACGACCCTGAACCGGATAAGTGGTTTCAAACAATCAATGAATGAATATTCTAGTTTATTTTTCAAGGACATTGGCTAAGTTTACTATAGATTTCACACAAGCTCACTTTCAACTGTTGCTCCTGCACAGACATTTATAAATAGCTTGCCCAGGAAAGTACATATTCAAATGACTCTAAAGAGTAAACAACAGAACTGAGAGTTCACCCCAGATTACTACCTTGTGATGTTTGTGCTCATGTGCGGCTGCTGCAGAGGGGAGAACAACTGAACAACTGTGTGCACAACTGAACATCTGAGTCCACTCTAATGTAGCCAAACTGAATAAATAGATAGAGTGTCTGGAAATATATTTCATCTGTGAAAGTAAGGTTAGTAAATATAAAACACTTCTGTATACAAGCAAAGGATTCCTAGAAATATAAAATAAGGATTCCATAATGTTAAATAAAGCAAGCAAGAAAAATGAGCAAATGATATAGGGTTCTGTAGACTGGCTAATTGCATGTACAACAGGTTTTCTGTCTGTGGAGGTCGTCTCTGCTGAGGGTTCCACCTGCACATCTGGAATGATACTGGTGGAAGTTTCCAACACACTGAAAAATGTAGAATAAGGAATTTCAGGAATGATAATAGAAAGATTGCGAGAGACCTGGCAGGGGTTTTACGACCCAACCTCCTGCAAACTGCAGAGTATACACTTCAGCTGCAAGCACATTATTTTTACAGCTGCCAATCCTGCCATTGAGAAAATGATTTCCCAGAAAATAAAGATTTTAATAAATACATTCTACTTAAATATTTTTATCACAAAATTAATACATTACAATCTCAGATTAGGGATCCTGAAACAACTTCTTTTCTGATGGGACTAAGAACAGAAAATAGCACACTGGTAAATATATAAATTCCTGTTGTGATTTAATAATGATTTAAATTATTACAATATACTCTAATATTACAAAACAAAATCTAATAATACAATATAATATATAGTGATGTATGAGAATTAATGCTGTCAATTATTATAAATAGAATATAACTGTATAAAGTTGATCTCTGTAGACTGCGAGATCCTAGCCTGTAGCTTCCATAAACTGTACACTAGCATGAATAAAAGCTGTTTGGCGCCATCTAGTGTACAAATCGTAGAATACAGTATATCTGGGCCGCTGCTAAACAGAGTGCTAATCCCAAAAGGAAATGCACTTGATCTCATTTTACACTTCAAGTGAAGAGACACTTCATTTCTGATTAGAGGAACACTATCAGTAATGGTATCATTATTTTACTAAATCAGAACATGTTAAAGACAAGTAATCAAACACCTTCATGTGTTCTGAACCTCAATTTATTTAGAATCTTTTCTAAATGATCATTTCATAGTTGAACATCCCTCTGTAAAAAAGCTTTTCATTTCCAAGTGAGTTCCTTTCAGCAGGATTGAAATGTAAACAAATAAAACAAAGTGCAAAAACAGAATAATTCATCATCACAAGATCTCCCACAATAAAATAAGAAAGCCCTCAAAGCAGTAACTGTTCTCCCATTTTGGGTAACAGTAAACATTAAAATAAAAAGGAAACTTAAAATGACCTATGACTTAAAGTTACATATTATTTGAAAAACTTTATTTCAAAAAATAAAAATAATTATGCTTAAACTGGTTGATTGCTTGTTTACAGTGAAATAAAATCTACTTAAATCCTAAAAATTTCACGTACAAAATCATTATTCATTACAGGTCAAAAGGGCATTGGTCCGTTTTTTCTGCCCTAATCAGTGTTTAGAACATCATAATATCACCTGATCAAATGTCTAAATACATATTTAAATTAAAAAAGTTAAACTCATGTCTCTACACGGTTCAAAAAGTATCAGCTTTTCAGAGGAGCAAGCATCGTATTAAACAGATCCAACTGTTTTTTTTTTTTTTTGTTTTTTTTAAACAGCCATGTGTCCCCACAGAATGGAATGTGATGTTCTGAGGTGAAGTGATCCCAAACCATCTCCCTCTGTTTGTGATTATCCAGAATGCATGGTCAGACTGACTTTGAGGCATCCAAGCTCTTTACCCATGCTCCCCAGGACACCCTGCACACGGTAATTGCCGTTGGTCAGCCAGAAGGGCAGGTCTATATTTGGCAGATAGAAATCAGACTGAGGCAGAGAATAGTCCCCCTTTTATAAAACAAACAAACAAACAAACAAAAAGTTAGAATACATAAAGCTTAATAAATTATGATTCATACTCATACATATTTTATAAACTACAAAAAAACTGAACAGAGGATGTGATATGTAAATATATATTCATGTTTAAGACATAGCAATGATAATTAATTAAATCAGGCTGTTGTTTTGCAACTTGTATTGACCTGAGAGTAAACAGTGTATTTTGACACTTGTTTACACAGTACATCACTTTCATTACATCACACTCAAAGCATGCAAAATGTAATTTATATATAGACTGTACCATACACACGGATGTATAACTGTATCTACAGTGTCTTTCATATATAATGAAGCATAGTTAACTGTATAAAACACATCACACTGATTTTGTAGAACAACAATCCGATCTCCTCGGAATTTGGATGGATCCTTACAACTATGTCCCAAAATAAATTACACCATACTCTCCCTGATTACTCCTTCATCAAGCTCTGTCTATAATACTAGTCACAAGTACAGTTTGGAGTCTATATTTTTTGGGGTACATATATAATAAGTGCAATAATCGCCTCTTCTGTCCTTTTATTTTTAACTGAAGTATATTATTAATTATAATATATAATTCTATATAATTTAATTAAATAGAACGTAAGAATCTTCCATGACAAAATGTGTGTTTAAACTCTTAATCTTCACAAACACATTGTGAGGTCCATTGTCCAATCATCACTCTCACAGGGTGATGATAATCATTTGCTTTGTTTTAGGTGTTGGCATGCAATGAGCCTGGGTATACGCACATATCAGGTAATTTAAATATGTATGTTGAGGGTACTCACTGATTTAAAGGGACAGTGGCAGGGCAGACCGTATGTGTGCAGGGGCTCAGGGCAGTCCTGGCCAGGAGGAATGAGCTGGTTCAATATGTCACAGATATCATTATAGTGGCAACTCCCAATCTCTTCCACACATGGCACCTTGACCCATATTCCAGCCACCTCCTTCTCCAGTGTAACATTCACCTGAAAAGTAACAGCAGTGTATGTCAAAAATACCAGTTTACAGCTCCAGGACCATAAAATCAGTACAAACTACAAAATGACCTCAAAAAAGGCTGTTATGCAGTTACTGAGATAAAGCCTGCTTTCTCTATCAGTTCTACAAAGGCTTGTGATAGTCACAAGGGGGGGGGGGGAGGGTCAAAGCAATAAACATAAGACACACAACAAATCTAATTGCGTTGACTTTATGATTATCATTTTATTTAATCAGCAGGGTCATGACTTATGAATTGTATGAAGTGTTTTTTTTAGGTTAGAGTAGAGTTAAACAATCAAAGAATGGTGAAGCAGAAAAAGCAGAAGAGGATCAACTACTTCCTCTAGTGTACTCTGGAAAACCTTAACTCGAAACATGACACTTGATGAAAGGTTTATCATGGTGGGAAAATAGTTCTAAAAATATACCAAACGCTCCATGGGTAGAGTAGACATTACTGGCAAAAGTGGTTTACCGCCATCTGGTTAAAAGTGTGTCTCTAACTCACATCAAAACTTAAATAATAATAAATAATTATAATAAATAATTATAATAAACTATAATTACAAACGTTTAATGCACTTATTACCTCCTGGCATATTGCACTCAATGTAAAGTATTTTGTATAATTTGTGCTGTAGTTTGAATGTTAGATCCTCTTTTGTAAGTCGCTTTGGATAAAAGCGTCTGCCAAATGCATAAATGTAAAATGTAAAAATGTAAGTTCATGAATTGTTTTAGCAGCAACTGTGTTTTGTAAAATGTGTACATTTACAGTAAGACGTGTTGCAAGAATACATGTTCCTACATCCATGATTGTATAACAAAATAACTTAGATATCATGTCCTTAAATTACTGACTGAATTTGCACTGAGCATTTAAATGTTGTCCAAATATATTATAATAAAGCTATTATTTACCTAGTATCAGCTGTTTTATTTCTGACTCCATGTGGTACTACCTTTCAGAGTTATGAAAATGGAAAATTATGATTTATAGGAGAATATCAGTAAAATAGCCTCAATAGAATTATAACATTTTGCTTTTTAACAATTTGCATTTTAATGTAAAAATAAATAGCCCATAAATGTGAGATAACTAGTAAACATATTGCTTTTGAGTGGTTTTATCTGGAGAAACTTGTTTCCCACCAGGAGGCATCACGAGAAAACCCTCTGAAACCAACTACTTTCAAAATAGCAGTTGAGAGCAAGACAGTTGCAGAGCTAACTGAACAACAAAAACAAACTAACAAAAAACCTCAGTTGCTTTTGGAAAATGGCCGGTGTCAATATGACTGCAGTTTACTTACAAACTTTATTTCCTATACATATATTTTTAATTCTTATCACACTTCCTACAATAACCACATGAACTTATATTTTGTTTTCATGATGTTTCTTCATATGTTGCAGGGATTTGCCTTTCTATATTATGATGAAATATATTTTTCTTAGACAGAAATAGGTCAATGTTTTGCCTTACATCTCTTTAAACGAATCATTGTCACAAATTGGTACACAGCATTTTGGAAGAAACCCATGGGCCTACAGCACCCCTGCCTTTGCTTATAAGCTGTAATTATTTTACAACTCAAATCGAAAAGGACCTAACTTAAACGTCTGATTCTTGAGGACCATTTCGTGTATTGCTTTACACGTTCCAAGACTATTGCTTTAACTGAAAACTTTTATGTTTGTGCCTTACAGACAAAGGGGAGACCAGTGCCACTGATGTCGTGCCCGCGGCACTCGCTGTTAAATCTCCGGGTACAGTGATGGGGTCCGGAGACAGGGTCAGAGCCTTCAAAACAGCTGGATCATCAGGCTTCCCACAGTTTTCCCAAGAAAATCCCAAAATCTAAACAAGAATAAAAAACAAATTCAGCAAAAAGCTATTCCATTTCAACATCTGGTATCAAATGTAAACATTCTCACCTGAGCTAATCTTTGTGGTCTCCTGACTTCCACATTACAGTTCGCATGCATTAAAACAACACTTGCAGTTAATAAAGTAATAAAAAGAGGTGGATAATACGCCATTTTACAAGTGAGAATTACAGCTAAACTTCACACAGTTTGGTAAAAACACGTAGTACTAATGCCTTCTGCAGTTGCTTCCTCCTGCGGTTGAACTCTGAGTTCACAGCCCACTTCCAAAAACGACGACCTTTAAACGCTGAACACTGACTAAATACTGCAGTGTTTTGGCACAAATGAATCGCTGTTTGGATGGATTTTCTTCCCCAATCTATTCCAGTAATTTAGAGAGCCCTCTAAAGGCTGGAGGAGAAGGAAAATTGTTACAAATAGTAGCGCTACTTTGTTGTAGTAGTATTTGTTGGAGACACAAGATGGCGACGTCGCTCTGATGTTGGTTTTCTCATTCATATATAACGGACGACTGCTGTCTATGAAGACATTTAGGTCTAGGCCTCGGGGGAAAAAAACGGCGAATTTACGCTATTAAAATTGAAAATGAAATTTAAATAGACATTGAACAGATTCAGGATATTAAAAGTATAATCTGCACAAATAATACAAATAAATATTTTTTTATTTTTTTTTATCTTCCTCAAATCTGTACACATCAAAAACTTCTAGACCACTCTATCCATCTATGGGAGGGTTGTATGGGATAAATATTGCAGAATTAATATAAGAAGTCTATAAGTAAGTCTTGTTTTAAACAAGTAAATCAAACTATTTAAAATTGAAATCAGTTTTCCTCAATTTTGTAAAGTTTAGCAGGTTATTGGTTTACGTCATGCTAGCTAAAATAGATGCGAATAGATATGAAAAAAAATGCGCTTTACTCCAAAACAGTTCCTAATAAACTATCATTTTAAACAAAGATGTCGCTCACAGACCCTTATCAATAGACTTTGGATATGCATTCAAAGTAGAAATTGGTCACATTTCTGTGGGGGATGGACATCCCAGGTGTAACATTTTCAGAAACAGCCATGGTGAACTGCTTCGATTCTTGTCTGAATCTCAGCTCTACCTGCTCAAGCCTGTACACGCTCACACCTGAAAGCAAGTCACGATACAACAAGTTATGGTATAGCACACAGACCGCTTAGACATTACGCCTAAATTACTTAAGGAGAAAAATTAGGGAAGTAAAAACATGTAGTCCTGTTCATAACAAGTGGTATGAACTGCGTGGTGTAATTAATTTTTGCTGCCACATTGATTATTACGGATTGTATAGTGACCATATGATAGCCCTGCAAGTGTGCATGAGTCACCTTTAATCTCACTGCATGTGAGTGCACAGGTAAATGCCAGCCCTGTATGTGCACAATAATCTCCTCATGTTTCCATCTGTAGCTGATCGGAGCAGACTACACACCACAGAACTGGTCATATTATTTTGGAAAATACCACTTGTCAAATTTTATACATGGTAAAGATGTAATAAAGGGTTATAGGTTATAGGTTTACATCAGAGGGTGGACTATATGGCCTGTTTCATGAACCTATGGGCCTTAGTCATAATGTCTCTTGTTATTGTTTGGTGGCAGAGATCAAAGAAAGAGAGAGAAAGCCTATTTTGAAATTGTTGTCCTTGTGATGCTGTGAAACCAGGTACATTTATACTGTCTGTTCATCCTACAGGTGCTTGTCTTGCTCACTCACACTGAATTTAAAAGAAATGTTTCAGCCTGGACTGCTTGATGTACTCAGTACATTATAGTGCAGCCAGTCAGGCACATTAACCAGCACAGCTTTTTTAATTATAATGGCTGAAGAGAAGCTGGAAAATAATGTATAAATAAGTTATCATTGTTTGCAGTACATAATCCCATACAAATTTCATAAGTAGACCAGCAGCAGAAAAAAAGAATAATACATAATATAAAGTAGTTTTACATTGAAAGCTTCCTTTTCCTTCTGTGAAATAACCATCTTTATTATGACAGCAACAATGAGTCTGTTTATGGAATGAAGTATACCATTTTGCCGTTAATGACATATCAGCTCATTGCATCACCGGCACATTCTTAATACAATGTGACATTTATTGTTTTATTTGCGCACATATTTTAAATCTAAAATTCTGTTCCTTTGTCTTCACTCATCACATAATACCACTCTTTTAACGTCAAGTCCTGCTTTGAACATTCTTGGTAAATTTTACTTTGAGTATTTCCTTATCAAGTCAATGCTTTACAACACAAATTTATTGCCACATTTGTTTAGCATATGTCAGTCAGCGTCTGAGGATATGGGGATCATATATCCACTAAGCAGGAGAAAATATGTTGACTAATGGATAAAAGCTTATTATGCTGGGTTTGTGACTTGTTAAGATACTCTGATATGGGGCGTGTGTATATAGCCTAAGAGCGATGCAGGTTTTTGAAGGAGTGTCATAAATAACATTTACGAATGGCACAAATCCAAATGATTTACTGTAGAAGAATACAGTCCTGACATGCCATGTTTTCACCAGTAAACGTACTGTATTCTGAAATGTGTTGTGAAATCCATGAAGGATAGGATTTTTTTTTTCTTCAGATAGCAGATGACTGTGAAACTGTAATTCACTGGGCTGTGCAAGACACATAACAACAACTGCATTGGTGAAGTTGGGGTAGTGTTCATGTGTGTAAACTTAATCACTTCTGTGGTTATTAAATACATTTTTTTAAAAATTCAACAGAGTTCATAAGTTTTGATTAAATGCCCCCACTCCGGGTGATCCGGTTTCCTCCCACAGTCCAAAAACACACATTGGTAGGTGGATTGATGACTCCAAAGTGTCCGTAGGTGTGAGTGTGTGAGTGAATGTGTGTGTGTGTCTGTGTTGCCCTGTGAAGGACTGGCGCCCCCTCCAGGGTGTATTCCCGCCTTGCGCCCAATGATTCCAGGTAGGCTCTGGACCCACCGCGACCCTGAATTGGATAAGCGGTTACAGATAATGAATGAATGAATGAATAAATGCCCCCAAAATAGATCAGACCGGTCAATCCAGATCCCACACAGAATTGTCAGTGTTCTTGAGGACAAAGTGTAAAATGTGAGCTATGAAAATGATCAACAGGTAGCCTTTTCACATTCAGCTGAGTGGAATATTATATACATTTCTGCCCAAACATTGGCCCGAATGATTTTAAGAAGCAAAAAATCAAGTATTAAATAATACTAGTCAGTACAGTTGTTGTTTTACTGGTATTTACTGTTAACCTGATATGGTATATATTTGTAAAATGACTGAAAACCGTAGGTAATATTTTACTGTGAATATTTTTCACAGTGAATATAAAGGAGGTCTTTGAGGAAGTTGTGTTGGGATTTTGTATTTTCTTCCAAAAGTCCAAGTAAACTTTCTGAAGTGCAAATTCACATGTGTGTGTGTGTGTGTGTATGTCTCAGTGAGAAATGACACTTTGAGTCAGTCCTCTAATAGCTGCCACAGGAACACTGTTTCCCCTCTATTTCAGAAACAGCAGTAAAGAGCAGAGCTGCAGACAGAATTGGTGTTTAGAGACCCCTGGTGGTTCATAATGTCAGTGTGAAGCAGAACTCTGAAGACAGTTCAAATTATTTTGTTTCTTTCTTTTTTCCATTAAAAATATATGTAATCTTTAAATGTAAGCTTCAAACTTTATTGTAATCAATTAGAATTAGCCCATTCTAATTAGTATGAAATATTATAACTGGTATGCAGATTATTAGTATTTTCAGGAGAACACTAACCAGTTTCATTTGAGTTAAACTTGTTCCTCATTGAGATTGTCAGGTTTCCATTGCTAGATATTTCTTAGATGTATTTCCTGGTTATCCAGATTACCCTGAAGTGTAAATGCTTTAGACCTCTATTCATTGCTGCACTGCACATTTCTTGAGCTATAATGTGTAAATTGTGGAACATCTGAAGATCTCACAGTGTGATCACATGGTTGATGTGGTGACCTTTGAAGTAATGGATTTTTTTCTTCTTAGAAAAAGCAGGTCATGGAGGCTAAACTATTTTTGCTGAAAATAGTACAAACAATCAAACAAACACACAAAAAAAACATACTTTAGAAAAATTCTTCCCATACCATCAGTTATCTCAGCTAGGTGAAGACTATCATGGGTTTTCTCTTTTCTCTCTCTCTCTTCCACAGATTAAACCGTGAGAATGTCATTTCTCGGTCCCTGGTCATCTAAACACTGTTACAGAAGCAGATGCTAGTCTTGTTAGTGATGCAATAAACCGTGGTGAAATAAGATGTTAATCACATTTTCAAATTGCAGATAAATTGCTAAAAGGCAGAGGGTTCATGCTCTTTTCAGCTCAATACCAAGAAGGGACCTGTATCTCCCTTCAGTGGAGGTTATGCATTCACTCTGTCTCTTCCCGGCTGCCTTTTTTCTTTGCACAGAAATTTTCTTTATCTCTAGAAAATACATGTTGTTTGGTCTGAGTTGCACTGACAGATAGTATATATCTTGGATGGCACTGCTGAATCAGTACACCTATACATGTTTGTGTGTATTTGTGTGCCTGTTTGTTCAGGGTAAATGTCTGCATAGGTAAAAAAAAAAAAGGCTGAACTCTACTTGCAACTTTGAGAAAAGTGACTGGTACGGCTACGTTTGAACATAAAACAAAATGCATAAAACTAACAAAAAAGTGTTTGGATTACCTATAGTTTAAAAACTCTATACTATAATCATTTAAAAGGAATTGCAGCAACAAGCTCGCAAGAACATTGTGTTTATGCGTGTGTACACTGTTGTACTGTATTTGTGGATGCTTTAATGTGTGTGATGAGGAATTATGATAAGGAACAAACAGACAAATAATTTAAACCTGTCTGGGCTGCTCTGGATACATTCAGCCTGGATAAAGCCCAAAATGTGCTCCATTAAAGCAACATATTACCCAGAATGCACAGGCAACATATGTAAACATACAAGTGTCATGATCCTCCATGATTTTTGTAAGGTGGCCAATCATATTGTTATAAATATTTTCACACATAAAACACACACACACACACACAAGTGAAATACAGCTAACGGATGGTGGTGTATATCTTGTTTCTGTCAAATTACCCTGAACAATCTGTACATCTTTTACAGTGCACACACACACACACAACTCTCTCAGTGATGCATCCTTGAGCCAAAGGAATGCACAAAGCTGTAAGTCATCAGGGCATGTCATGGGAGAAACTCGTGCAAGGACAATGGCAAAATAACGTAATAGATGTTTACAATAATTACACCCATATCAGTGAGGGCTAGCACCTTCTCTCATCCATTTTACTTTAGAGCCATCACTCTGACAGGCTGCAGAAACATCTCTTTCATATGTCCCCTTCTACCCCTTTAAGGGCCCGCATATGGTCCCACATCCTCACTCTTTAAATTACACAACATTTCTGAGAACAAATACATATACAGAGTTAATCTTTATTTCATAGAATCCTCATGCTTGTTTAAGGTCAGCAAGTATTATATTCATTTAGTAATACTCTTATTTCATTTCTGTTTAGAAATAAGACCAAAGGACACAAATTAGGACCAAAATAGGACCAAAATTATTTACCCATGTTCTTTCTGGGTAGATATAGCAAAGCTTTTTCACAGAAGCCTCATCTCAGACTGACCAGTAATAAGTTACTGTCAAAGCGAGGGACCAGTCAACAACAGTTTCATTCATGCAAAACTGCTACATGCGAGGTACAATATAAGGTAATGTCTCTTAAAAGCTTCAAACATGACATGTCTGTATTTAATAAGAACTTTCAATGATGTTCCTGTGCATTAGCATTAGCTTAGTTCTAAAAATGCTTTTTTACTTTTATAGGTGTTAACATTTATTGCATGAACTGAAATCTTAGCTCCTAGACCATTCTAATGATTGTCTTACCGGTTTCAAGTAGTTCCTCTAGTCTTCACAGTAACACTTAGCAATCACAATGTTGGAGAAAGGTCATATTGTAATTTATTTGAATAGTTCTTCACTCATAGCTCATTGAAAGAAGCAGGAAATTCAGTGAGTTCCAAATTCCATATTTTCAGGATATACAAGAGGATATATTATGGTGTTTGGATTAGATGAAAATATGCCCTGTAAAGAGTCAATTCGGAGTGCAAATAGAATTGCAGTTCTTTATGTTATTCACTGTGTTATTACATGTGTAATTTCACTTTTATATATAGAAGAACTCAGAGTAGTTTGTATAGATGCCAAGGGTTAATAACTGAATAAAAAGCTTCGGGTCATGGTGTAAATATTCAAGGGCATCCAGGACACTCATGAATAACACACCAGTCTCACAACGTACTTTGTAACCTTGGGTGAGGGGTATTTAAAAATGATGAGGGTTTTAAGTTTGCATTTTAACACTGTCTTTCGCTCTTCACACTGAGAGCTTCATAAAATATCCAAACCGATTAGAGCAGGCCTCTGCCCCACTGAAATATATGCTCTGAACTTTGCCTGAGAAATGTTTTGTCAAAAATGGATAGTGACTTTCAGACTGCCATTGACAAAAAGGAAGTATTCCTGACTGCGAGGCAGACTTTTGCCCCAAGACAGCTTCGAAACACAGATGATTTACTCTTCTCCCAATTTTTCAAATGAAATGATCCAAGTACTTTTCCTTTAGCTTGTATACATTTTGCTTGTCTGATGAACAGCTGGTGATAGCCGATCTGATTCTGGCTCAAAGTACGCATGTGCAAAAACATTTGGGAAACAGCTTTGTCAGCTTTATAGGGAGGTTTGACAACGACAAAACCATATGCTCACTTCTTCTTAAAAGTATCATCTGAAGAATAACAGTTGTAATAGATTCTCCTCCTTTTATGCTTTGAAACATAGAAAAACTGATTGAAAAAAATATGGGCCCCTCAATCCCTAAAGGCAATTATTCATTTTTAATATGTTTAAATATGGTTTAGTAAGCAGCAAGATTTCTATGACACACACTTTGTCTGTTGCTGAGAGGATTTTTGCTGTAACAACAAATATTCCATCCTCCCAAAAGTCTCCAAAAAAGCAACTTTACTAGCGAGAAAGACTTTACTAAAAGAGAAAAACTCTTAAGTTGAAACTATGAAAATGTATGTTATAAGTTAATTTTGTTACTGGGCAATTTGTATTATTCCATTCATTATGGCACAATGTTAACAGCAGCTGAAGTTTTCATATTAAGTCAATAAGGGTGGGGGCAGGATTGTCTCCTTAAGGGTAGATTTAAATTTGGGGTCAAAAATCTACCTGTACACAATTGTATTTTCTTTTTGTGACTGTTTTAATCACTTCAAAAATGAAAAGAAATGATTAGGTGAAGTAAATAAAATGAAACTGAATCTAAACTGTGTGACACAGTGGCTTTTATGCTGAAGTGTGCTTTTGTGCCAGATTGGGCAACAGTGGGAGATGCATTTGCCCGCACTGGGACCTGAGACTGGCTGGGGCCTGAGGAGGAAATAGATACTCTGATAGTGGAACTCTACGAGTGGGGAATTGAGTGGGTGAAAGGTTATGAAAGAAACACTCCCTAGAAGACACTGATCTATGCTTACATTCCATATTCTCCTGACTCTGGGAGCTCATATATCAGTGCTGGTGCTGAGATCTTCTGTAAACATTTGCTTTACTACAACGCACACCTTGCATGCTTATCACAATGAGAATATAGTTTAGACAATCAATTTGTGTACACCGCAGTGACACTGATGCTTCCACAATTGGCTGTGTGTAAATTCAATTAAATTGCCCCACAGGTCCCTCGCTTTGAAAACCCCTAAGTACTGAGAAGACAGGTAGATGCAATTTTTATATTACCATATAAATCTAACAAAATATGTACTTTGTGCATAAGCAGATGACTTTTCTTCATATTAATTCAGTATGATAAAAAACCCAGAATAATGATTTAGTCTGCATTAATCTGCATGTCACTGAATTTCATTACTTTTACAGAAAAAAGACTTCCCTCCTATAAGCTATTGAATATTTACAGTCTGGCATTTGATCCATAAGACCACGAGTCTGTGAGTTACACTATCCACAATAAATAAATGAATAAATAAACAACCGGGTTAAAGAACAATATACCACAGTAGAAGTCTATTTTTTATACTGAGGGATTTTCTAGTTTTAAGATATCAAATTCCACTTTGGATGATTTAACTTGAAGGTGGGAGTAACTACAGGTTCTTGAAAAACTACAGCAGCTCTTAGTGGGTTATAAATGTTAGCAAGTTAGCTTGGTACTAAATCTATCTTACTAAAGAGCATCTTTTGCTGAAAGGGTAAATAAACATGCCACTGGGGTGTTGAACAAAGGTCAATCACTGTATACTTTACAATTGTGTGATATTAGGCTAATGCTAGCCTAGTTGTATCTATTATTCATTCATTCATTCATTCATTCATGGACCGTGGGAGGAAACCGGAGCACCCAGAGGAAACCCACATAGACATATAGAAAATACCAAACTACTCACAGACCTGTGAGCGGGCCTCAAACACACAACCCCAGGACTCTATAGCTGTGTGACAGTGACCCTACCTGTTGAGCCAGTCTAGGTTGGCATGACTGGGACTCCCAACGACTGAATGAGTAATTTGTTTAATGCATGCATAAAGCATTAGAAACAGTTGATGTTGAGTGATATAATACTGAAATACAGAACTCTACCTAACATTATATTTTATTCCAGATTGTAATTTGAATTGAATTATTCCACACACTACTTTTCAAACAAATACAGCTGGACAGACTCAGTATTCAGACGAAAAATGCAATGGTAATGTCAACATAGTTTTGGCTTGTAAATTAATCTTTTGTATGGAGTGTATGGAAGTGTGTTTATGTGTGTGGTGTTGGAGTAGTTCATGGCCACAGGCTTTTTCAAACACATCTCCTCTGCCCTGAGCATTCTTCCTTATCTGTTAGGTGTAACACCAGCACCGGCTTTCTGCCACTATCAGGCCAAGAACAAATCCCCCATTGCTCGAGCACAGAGTCCTCTTTCATTTCAAACATGAATGATACCTTTTAATCTCAGCAGAAATATCTTCAAGTCACACTCTGGCCATCTGCTGCTGTGCTACATTTTTATTTTGCAAAAGCAGTAACTGAAACCAAGTTTGTTTGTGAGCAATCCCTGGCACAGAAACATGGCATCTGTATGGCGCCTGAATGGAGCGCTGCTTAACGCCGAGAGTGATGAGTGGGTGTAAAGAAGACTTTAAAAGCTTCATCCTGCAAAAGAACAAGAGATGATCACGTTCATCAATCTTCTGCTGGGACGGACTGAGATGGCAATAAGCCGTTATAGACAATGAATTAATGAATGTGTGCATAAGACTGATGTGATAAACACATGGTTTAATGAACAGTTACATACAATATTTAAATGAATCTCCTTAGAATATCTACTCTACTACGGCCCAGAGCATTGTCAGTTGCACTAAAGTCAATTATTATTGCCGGACTGGCCTAGAAGGGGCATATGAGCTTACTGACTGACTGACTGACAGACACCTAATGTTGAAATGCGCATGCGTGAGTAGGAACTGTTAATTCAGCCGTATTTCACAGAGAAAACCTAAGGTGGCGCCACTACACCATCTGTTGTTAGTTCAGCCATCTTTCACATTCCACTTCGTGAACTAAATTTGGAACCGTTCGGCGGTGATCAGAAGTCCTCTTTTCCCTGCACAAATACTCTTTTTGGGACTAAACAAATGCGTTTTCAAGGGTTCAGAGAGTTGAAATCTGAATTGGGACACACTTGCGCAGCTTCAGCGATGTATGTCCACTGTCCACCGCAGTGCAGCTCAGTGTTTTATTGGAGCCTCGAACAGAAGTGTGCTGAACGTTGTTGAAGTAATATTTATCATAGTCTCTTCTTTATGTTTGGAGAAAGTTTCTGTGACATAGCCTTTTTTTACTATATATTTAAAAAACAGAAAATCATCTTGTAAGTCCCTATAACGACATGAATACACGGACACAGCGTTACTGATGAGTAAATTAAATCTACACAGCTTTTTGTTTAACTTTACACGAAAACGGACAAAATCTCAATATAAAACTCAAAATAAATGAGGCTGTGAATTTGTTACAGCACCGTTTTATAAGTCAGACCCTTATAGAAATGTAGATAAGTCAGTAATAAATATCTAGTTCCCAGCGATGCCCTGTTCCTTTATCAAGTGAATGTTACTTGGCAAAATGTTAAGGTGCTTGGTTTTAGAAACGTTCAAAACCAAGTAATAAACTAATTTTATAATTTATTACTTGTTGTTATTGTAAACAAAAACATATGAAACACTAAAGCTTTTCCAGACCGTCCAATAACAGTGCTTTGGGCTTTCCTGCTTTTGAAATGCCAGAAAAACCTCCGTGACAATGGCTATATTGCTAATGGAGGTCCAGATAAACTAGGCTTTAGTTCTTCTTTGCTCTTGTCTATAAACAAATTTGTAAGTGGAACCAGAGCTGATCTGTTTCTGGATTGCACTTCCAACAAGGACGTTACACAAAATGTGGCAGTAGTTATCAACAGTGAAGTACATTGCATTATCAACGCTCAGTGCAAATCTGGGTAAGCAGAGGTTCCTGGCAAAACCAGTTCTCAGAACTGTCAACAAACAATAGACGCCAAAGAAACAGACAGTCTACAGCTGCAACACCCACCAATACACCGTCTGGCAATTTTACTATAATCCAGGGATTTAAAGAGTGAATTGGTGATTATACTGGATAATGACCTTCACTCTGCTTCCCTAGAAGTTCCTCATAAAATTATGTTACTTTAAATAAGGAGTAAGCTTTATATAATTTAACAACATGCTTCCATAGAGTTCTTAATAACCAAATATTTTATCATAACAGGCATAATTTATACAGCATGTTTAACTGCAAATTGAAACAAAATAAGAGAAAACCGGAGATCTAAGATTATTAAAACATTAAGAGAAATTGGAACTCCTGACAAATGAGCAAGACCTGTTAAACCACCAAAACTGTCATCATCAGAAAGCAAGCACGTGAAGCTTTCATCTTTGAGAGACAGGAGAAAATTAGTGTCAACTTTTGCTCCAGATCTGTAAAACGTTTACAGGTGAAATATCTATCCTGTGAGAAAACAACTCAACACTATGGATCTGAAAGGTCATGGAGCTTTTCAGAAGCCGTTACTGAAATTAAGAACGTTTGATAATGCAACCAACTGCTGAGAATTTAGAGCTGGGAAAAACATCCCTGCACATGACTTTAAGCAATTCTCCTGAAAAGAATGGAAGCTGAGGTTGGATATATTATTACTGGAATGTTTAAAGTTATTTTTACTTGTTGTACGTATATAGTGTGCCCAGTGATTCCAGGTAAGCTCTGGACCGGTTACAGATAATGAATGAAAGATTTAATTAATGTACATAGTCAATTTTAAGTCAATTTTACTCACCCATGGAGCAGGCATAGAGCAATGCCCACATAACGGATCATGCATTTCCACATTTGGAGTCCCCTTTGTTGTCTAAAAAACTCTAGATGCCTCCAGATTTAGAGAGAGAGAAAGTCTAGCATTCCAGACTAAGACATTTTGTTTTTTCACCGATTTACAGACACTGGGGCTTCTCCTCAGAGAAAGTTTTTTATGACCTTTAATGACTTTTTGATTTACAATGATAATGATTTTACGTTACCAACATTACAGTCTCTGAGTATTACACATTACTATAGTTGCAATGTATATTATTATATAATGCCCTATAACATGTAATAATATTGTTAATTCTATGGAAATACTTCAAAGAAACCATGTAATTCTAGTTTCCATAAACATTATATTAGGATCAATATGCTGCTTCAGAGAGTTTCCCTGGTGATCAGCACATGCTCATTGAGAGGCATACGGTAATGTTCTCATGTGAGCTAACAAAGCAATCCTAATGAAGTGTAAGCAAGTCAGAAGGAGAGTGAGTGTGTGTGTGTGTGTGTGTGTGTGTGAGTGAGAGAGAGAGAGAGAGAGAGAGAGAGAGAGAGAGAGAGAGAGAGAGAGAGAGAGAGAGAGAGAGCTGTGGCGTGTGTGAGGCTCAGTGGGTCTGCTGGGAATTTGATTGTGTTTCCTGAGCGTGCTGTGTTGGGCCGGGTCCCGTCCTCTCGCCCCCCTATACGGCTCCATCTGCCTTTCTTCCTCACACCCCTCCCCCGTACTGGCCTCCACCCAGCCCTCTCTAGCCCCAGCCCCTGCAGCCTGGCCAAGCCATGTGCAGGTGATAGTGTTGTCACATAAACACTGAAGAGCCCTGTCTCAGACCCCCAGGGTGCCTGTATCCCTCGCTGCCATCAATGCGGGATAGGGAATGTAGGGGGCCTCACGCAGCTCACAGGCAAACGAGTGGGGTACTAGCCAGTCTGCTGACATGCTCCTTAATACTAGTATTAGTTCAGACCTTGCGTTGCACACCAAAAGTCCATAGCACATTGTTCCAGCTTCATAATTACACAAGTAAACATGAATAAGGCCTCTGATAGCGATACAGTGCGATACATTTTTCAAAGTTAAAACTACACAACCTAACTATTTCTTTATGGCACAATATATTGAAGTTCTGAATAGCAAATTCAGAAACTTGAACTTAAGTGTTTACAAGCAGAATATGTTCTCAACTAGAATTTGATGCCAAAGTAATGGATATGTGTTTAATTTACAATATAGTTACATTATTGAGTCAAACGTGTAGATCCCTTTAAAATGAGTGAATTCAGCTGCTTTACAATAAACTAATTGTGGACCACAATGCATTCAAATTTGCACACGCTGTTTGTTTAAGCTTCATGGAAAGCATACAATGAACAAAATTTCTCAGGAGCAAATTCACAAGAGCCTAAGTCACTTAGCACTTTATGTAGTCATTGTATATGTAGCTGCCAAAGAAAAACCTGCATCTCCAAAACCTCTTCTTAGCGTTCAATGGTTGTAATTTATTCATCATTCATTCATTCATTGTCTGTAACTACTTATCCTGTTCGGGGTTGTGGTGGGTCCGGAGCCCACCCTGAATCACTGGGCGTAAGGCGGCAATACACCCTGGAGGGAGCACCAGTCCTTCACAGGAAGACCCACACATTCACTCACAAACTCACACCTATGGACACTTTTGAGTAGTCAGTCCACCTGTTTGTTTTTGGACTGTGGGAGGATACCGGAGCACCTGGAGAAAACCCATGCAGATATGGGGAGAACACACCAAACTCCTCACAAACAGTCACCCTAAGTGGGACTTGAACCCCCAATCCCAGATCCCTGGAGCTGTGTGACGGTGACGCTACCTTTTGCGCCCTAGATGTAAACTATATTTTTAAAAATAATACTTTATACGTGATTCCAAGCAATTATGGAGAATTTCTATTGGTCCATTTATCATGAAATGAAGGACAGCTCTTGTGCCCAAATGATGTAGTAAAATAGAAATCGACAGAAATGGAGATAGACATTTTTCATTTGAAAGCGACAGTATACTATAACACCCTGAGATTCATATCTGAATACTAAGCCTTGGGTTTAAGGGGTTAATTTGTAAAGCTTGAGAAAGTGGGCCTTGCTAAAGCTGGCAGTTTGTACAGTGCACTGCTGTGCTCCTCCTGCTTGCTGGAACACACAGAAAGATTTTAATTGTGGCTCTGCTGCTGCATGAACAAGCCGCAGTGCTGAGGAGAATTAGACGAGTGTGGTGAGATGTTGATGGAGGGTAAGAGTGGATCAGATGAGGATTATACACTCGGGACGCTATGCTCTATGGTTTTACCCTAATGGGAGGTTTGGAGCGAATGGGATTCAGTCTCACATCCAATAATTATATCCTATTCAACTTGGAACAGTGACTCCTTACAGCCCCAGCGTGTGTCTGTTTGTGTTTCGCTGAAGCTGTGGTTTTACTTCCAATACACTAATCTGATACAACTTGCAGTGAGCATGTACGTCACAGAAGAGTAAACATTACTCATGAGACGTTAGTTTTCATTTGTAATTGTGGATATGCTGATTGAGCATTGTCACTTCCACTCATTAAAATCACATTCAAACCAATAAACAGACTAGTTCATCTAGTGAGCGCCACATTAGTTAAATTAAGGTGATGAATTAAATTCTTTGGAATGATGTCACAGATGGATGTCTTTACATCCTTGACATATTTTTTAAGAGCAGCATTGTTCCTTCAAAATCTCTGCAGAACTAAATGGTTAAGAAGAAAACAAAGTCATACTCATTGGTTACAGTGTGAAATGTTCCATTGCAGGAGAATTCACAAAATCAGAATGGTTCAGAGTGCGAGGTGAAAAGATCCGGATATCTGAAATGTTAGTCTCTAGAAGATGACATGATTTATAATAGTTAAGTTTTGACATTGTTTCTCCAAACTTGCCCGTAAAATAACTTGTTTAAAAAAAACAAAAAAACAAAAACATTATCAATATTGACCCGGTGGCACTTTAGCTGTTGTTGCTGCCACATTTGTGCGTGGTCTCAAAGTTGAAGGTTCAATCCTCACCTCACCTTGGCTGCGTTCTCCCTGTGTCTATGTGTGTTTCTTGCAGGTGCACCAGTTTTCTCCCACAGGCCAAAAACACATATTGGTGCATAGATCTGCAGTGTAAATACTAGATACCCTGCAATGGACTGCACCATGTCCAATTATTCCCATCAGGCTCCGCACTGCAACACTGATCAGGACGAAGTTTCTTTTATAGTGGATACAGAATACAAATAAGTTAATGAATTACCAACAAATATATAACATTCCTTATTGCTGCAATAAAAGATTTAGCTAATCTATGCCCACCACTCATGGCCCACCAAGACAAAAAGTGGGGTCACTGTTGCTTTATACAGATTGATATTTTTCACCCTGCCATAGCCCTGTAGGATTCTTTGTGGCTAAGAAAACTCATGTGTAAGTTTTTGTGACAGACTTATTGAGGTATGAAGCATACAAAGCGAAATGGTGCATGTGAAGTTGTGTCAAATTGCTTGGGCTTCTTTCTGTCTTTTTCAGACTGTCATTTGCTGGGTCTGACAGATAGTGCCCTCACAAGAGTTTAACCCGGTGATCCCACCATCTGTAGTGTTTCATATTTCAACTTTGGCACTTCCTCTTGATCGGCCCACCACAATCAACACAACAATACAGACACAGAGGAGTCCCGAAAAAAGCTGCTCCCATTTTTCTTCGGGGTTCGATCCACTATTGTGTGTGTGTGTGTGTGTCAGTAAATACGCACCGCCAGTGTTTAACAATAAAGAGCTCAATCTATTTCCTGCACTCTGACAGACAAAGGGTCCTGTTCCCCGAAAATTGCTCTCATCTCAGAGGAAAAAGATGGTCTGGCAGCATTCTCCTGAATGGGAAGTGCTTTAGGTATAATATTTCATGAGTGGGACTACACTGGGCTGTTTGCTTTAACAGGGTTTAAAAATTTAAAGGGGACATGTTGAGAAAAGCTGGATATTTCTAGCTTTTGAGGAAAGAGTTTTGTTTATAAACGTTGCTACAGTTTCAAAACATACTATTTTTGCCCCGGTCTTACTGTCCCATTACTGTCCACAAATGGAAATGAAGGTGCAAATACTACATTTACATTTGTGGCATTTATCAAGCTGTGATGTGACAACAGTGAACAGGATATGCATATGACTGCCCATCCAGCTGATGTAGATTAACTTGTTAAAAAAACTATAAACTTTTAAAATATATAAAATAAAAATAAAATGGGTTTCTGAGAAAAATTATAATATAATTCTAATAATTTGAACAGGCACATAAACACAAAATGAACATGTTAACGGATGCCCCCTTGTGCAAACTTTACATTATGCTGCAACCCAGACAGTGTAGTTGGTTCAAAATTTAAGGCCGAATTCCATTTATTTTTATGCATAACCCTTGTTTTTGACCCTTCAAGAGCCGGATACGGCATTAGAATACAAATATAAAAGGACAGCGTTTAATTCCCAGGCTACTAGTTGTGCTCTGTAGACAGATGCACTGGTCTGCAGCGATATCAGAAGAGTGCTGCTGGGCTTTAAGTAAATTAAGGGTGTCATATGCCTTCAGAAGCATTTAACAATCATATCACCTGTTCGCCTGCTGGCCACGTTTGAGGATCAGGCTGCATTTGTATTTGGACCGGGTGAAATGCAAGAGGAAAGTCTCAAAATGCAAAAACCCGCGAGAGGAAATGAACAAATGCACGTCACGGAAAACACGTGAGTGACTCAATCCACAAACGCAGATTCAACAATTTACAGATAAATTTTGAATTCGACACTTCGACTTTACAAATATATTCAATGTAATTTTAAACAAATGTATTTATTTTCGCATAAAATTGTGATATATCTATGAAAAACAAAGACACGTGTTTATGAATGTATCTGTATTTGTACAAATTGCAGACCGTGAGACACAGAGTGTGATGTGTTCATTTGTGAACAGTGAAACATATTTGTGACTTGTGTTTAATTTGTGGATTGACATTTACGCATTTGTAAAGTATTTTGAGACTAATCTCTCGCCATATATCACCCACTCCTAACTCTTCTGTGATATAAAGCTGAATTCAGCTTCTTATTCTGCAGAGTTTTTTTTTTTTTTTTTTTTTGCTAGAATTGATTCAGAGTCGATTCAGAAAATAACTAGATACCTACTGAAACATCAACATATTTCTAGTGCTGTTTTATGCTTGTTATGAGGAAAAGGGTCATAACACATTGCAACTACATTAAACTAAGATAATACAATTGCTATCATTGATTATTAACGGAGAAAAGGTAGCGTGGGTTGCAATAAAAATCAATGAATAAAATGAGGGTCACTTTAAAAAAGTTTGAAAAACCCTGCCCTACCTTGGACATATATTTTTTCAGTTCCAGACAAACCAGCAAATACAATATGAAAGAAAAAAATATATTAAATCATTCTTTATATCTAATGTAAACAATTGTCAACAGCACTGAGGTATTAAGTTACTAAAGAAGTAGGGGTAGATTAAACAAATCCCCATCATTATATGCAGCAGTGACACCACGGCTCAGTGCGTGTTTGGAGAACCATCGAGTTCACTGCCTTGATTCTTTGGAACAGAGAAAGTCGGGAAGTCATGGGAGCCAGTGAGGCTAATGGAATGATAATTGTCATCATGGGGAGCCAGCGAGTAGTCAGCTTAATCGGCCTACTCAAACACAGCTCTGTTTAAAGATCTGGAAGGTCATAGCATTATATCTCCAACCGCCACAGTAGCCAGTCTTGTGCTCTGATGAGTTGCTGCCTGAATCTACATTATAATACATAAATAGCCAACAAGAGTGTTTCTTGATTGTGGCTGCCACGCAGAGCGTGGGCTGAGGATTGGAACCCTGTAAAAGGACCCCTCCTGCTGCTCCTGCCTCTGGGAGCTCAGTGTGGATCACTATGCAGGACGTAGGCAGCCACCCAATGTCAAAGTGTTCTCTTTCTAAGGAGAAAGCTAATGCATTCCTTTGGCTGAGGCAGAGTCATAATCAATGGAGAACAGTTCTGTAATTGCTCAGCACAGAGGCATGGCGAGAGGTCAGTGCACCCGTCAGTGTGCTTACACTAATCGGATCCCTGAGTGTTTATTTCCTATGCACTTTGTCTTGGTACAGTTCTTGATAAAGTGGGTAATTTGCTGAAGCTGATCAATGAAGAAATGTTACGGGGGCACTGCTGCACTCCTGCACTTCCTCGCTGGCTTATCTCTCCTCTTCTGTTTTATTGATGCCCTCATCAGTATTTTTCAGGTGGCATATTACAGCATCAGTCCCAAGGAGCCCCTTGCCCTGCACATTTCTGCTCCTTCTCCCCTCTAACTTGTCTCACTCAGCTGGTGAAGAGAATGATAATTAATCAGTAGGGTACACCAGGCTTACTGCAGTAGTGTGCTGAGCTTAAGCTCCTCAGAACTATTAGTTTGTGCCACGGTACCAGAATTAAAATTTTACACATTTTCATTTGTTGAATTGCTTTGTTTTTAACCCTTCATCTTCTTGTTCACTTTTTAGGTTTAATACCCGTTATACACATTGTAATTTACAGTAATGTAGGTATGAGTAGCTGGGCAGACTAATGGTAAAATATATGATCGTTCCTGGCAACTGTAAAAAAATATACTGGAATATTTTAATGAACATTTACATCTGTAATTTTAATGCAATTCATTGCCTTATTATTTTATTTACTTAACAATCTAATCTTTATGCAATCTATACATTTAAGTATGCCACAAAAATCGAAGTTTATCACATTTTTTACTTGAATTATTCAATACCAGCTGAATATTAATTTAAAAATTAATGTGGCAGAAGGTAAAACGGTAAAAAAAGGTAAAGGTACAACAGTGGTTTGTGTTTTCTAAAGATACAATTGTAAATATGTACCTTTGAGGTACATATTATGAACCCACAAACTGTGAAATAAAGTAACCCAGGAAGATTTTTGGTCTTCCTTAGTCAGTCAAAATGTGATAAAATGAATTGTTCTGATTTGGTGCTCCTACCCTGAGTGCAGTAATTTCATAATAGCCCGGCCTCCTAATCTGAGTCTCTTCAGTCACAGCACTGAATCTGTATTTTTTATGAGAGCACAAAGACAAGGGTCATTCATTAAGGAACTGTGTTAACTCTTTGAAAAGGAGTATAATATGTTCCATTTAAAGCTTAGAAAAATTGTACATAATGTTCCAATGCATTTTAAGGGGTTAAAAGGGGTTAAAATTCAGGACAGATAACTTAAACCACTAAATTGTCATTAATGAGCCCTTCATTCTGTACTTCTTTTTGTTTAATTACAATAATAGTTCGAAAAGTAGGGCAGTCATGGATAGAATCACAATTACAATGAAGAGTAATTATATTTCATCTGACAACAACCTATGAGCCTCCTCTGTTTACTCAAAGCCAGAAATCTTAAGCAAACATGCATTGTCTTGGCAAGTCAGTAGCAGCTGACAGTCCTTCAAGGTCTTAGAGTACAACTTACAGTGGTGTTCTATGCTCTAAATGGTGTAGAGTCTTTGTGCGTGACTTGCCCTTCTTTCTTTCCAACTTTGTCTTTTGTTTTTAGACAAACACATGACTCCCACAGCAAAGTCATGCTGCTCAATGCCATTCACTTTAAAAGCTGATTGCAGTTGGATTATCCACAGTTTTTGGAGCGTGGAAAAGGAGGCTACTAAGGGAGAGACTGAATGTTATTTGTGATTTTCCTGACCCTTCTATTGCTGATAATGGTCCCTATCCAGCTGTCAGCAGCAACGCCGTGTCGTAAACATAGCTCAAGAGGCCGGTGACTCGCCTGGCAGCCCATGGGGTCAGTAATTGCTGGACACTGTTTACTCAGTGCAGGCAGTTGTGTGCCTCAGTATATCCACTCATCACATTGACAGACACCTGGACGCTTAGGCCAGATCTTTCTTTCATTGCCTGTGAACTGCACAAGAGGGAGAATGAAATGACCATCTTTAATCGTCCACTCTCCCCATGTACTGACCACACTGTCCCCACCCTCAGCTTTCTTGGGTAAGATTAGTATCGGTGTATACTCACTGAAAAAACAAAAAGTGCATCTGGTATTCGTTGTGCTGTTTGCTCCTTATAATCTAGCTCATCTATCTGTCATGGAAAAATAAATATTTAATTTATGGAACATCAACAGAATGTGGGCAGCACGGTGGCGCAGCAGGTAGTGTCGCAGTCACACAGCTCCAGGGGCCTGGAGGTTGTGGGTTCGATTCCCGCTCCGGGTGACTGTCTGTGAGGAGTTGGTGTGTTCTCCCCGTGTCCGCGTGGGTTTCCTCCGGGTACTCAGGTTTCCTCCCACAGTCCAAAAACACACGTTGCAGGTGGATTGGCGACTCGAAAGTGTCCGTAGGTGTGACTGAAAGTGTCTGTGTTGCCCTGTGAAGGACTGGCGCCCCCTCCAGGGTGTATTCCCGCCTTGCGCCCGATGATTCCAGGTAGGCTCTGGACCCCCCGCGACCCTAAATTGGATAAGCGGTTACAGATAATGGATGGATGGATGGATCAACAGAATGTGTTGCCCATTAAAAGTTTGGAGACACCTAGTCCTTAATGGTTTTAATGACTTCCCTAAACTGTTATTTGCTCATTTTTTTTATAGTAGCCCCATTAAAATGTTAATACCATGCAATACCATGCTCATACAGCACTGTGCAAAAGTCAGAGACCACCCTTTATTTATTTAATTCACAGTCAAAACTACCAATGAGTTGTTGATTTGCCAGATGTTTCAGAGGAGCATACACATAAAGCAGTCACTTGTGAATGAAAAAGTTCCACAAATCATGAAAATGTATATATATTGATGTATATCAGATTTTTAAAAATTCACAGGATTTTCTGTGCCTTCCGCTGCCATGAGAAGACTGAAAGAATGGACAGAAAAACACCCAAAACCAAAACTATGGGTTTTTAAAGATGTGGAGCTGTCAAGAAGCCATTGATAAAAACAAGAATATCAACAACAACAACAAAAAAAGAAGTTAAATGTCCTGTCAAAACAAACCTTTCAAATGATCAGTTGGGCAAGACCTTCTCTTCGAGGGAGACATGGAAATCATCAAATCAAATCAAATTTATTTGTATAGCGCTTTTTATAACTGATGTTGTCACAAAGCAGCTTCACAGAATCCCAGTAAGACAAAGTTTTGCATAAGATGTAAAAATGTAAAGAATGAGAAAATGTAAAAAAAAAAAAAACCCAGGTGAACAAGCCAGGGGTGACAGCGGCAAGGAAAAACTCCCTCAGAAGATGACATTTGTTCATCATTCATTGTCTCAAACTGATAATCCAGTTCAGGGTCGCAGTGGCTTCGGAGCCTACCTGGAAGTATTGGGTGCAAGGTAGGAACACACCATGGCCAGTCCTTCACAGGGTGACACAAACTCGCACTTTTGGAGTTGCCAATCCACCTACTAACATATGTTTTTGGACTGTGGGAAGAAACTGGAGCACCCGGAGTAAACCCACCCTGAAATGTGGAGAACATGCCAAACTCCTCACAGATCCTAACCCTAACTGGAGCTTAGCTCTGAAGATGAGACTGAGTGTAGTAAATTTATACAGAGTAACAGCTTGCTACTCAGACTTTCAAAGATATTTGGCAGCTTGGAAATGAAACAGATCCTGGAAAATATCATGAAAAGGCAAGGTGTCCCCAAACTTTGGACGATTAATGAGCAATGTGACTCACTGAAAATGGAAAAGGCTTTATGTGTGGGGTGGTGCATTATTCTGTTAAGACTCGAAGTGTGCCAAGGTCAAAGTGTTGTGGGAGAGTCTAACTGCCATTCAAAATCTGTTCTTCGTTCAGATGAATATAATATTTCTTTTGAGGCTTCACAGTGAGCTTCTTGTTAAGAAATAACTTGGGGTTCTTGCGTAAAATTGCAGGGTTTTTACAGATTGGCTTATCTGTCAATAGAGGCTTGAGGTTTACATTAAGTGAAATAAAAAGGAAAGAGATTTAATACACCGAAGCCATGAAGAACAACAAAACATTGTTGAGACACTTGATTTCAAATATTGTAAGCAAAACAGGTTCTAATCCTGAGCAAATATGATCCATGTGAAAAACTGTGTTGCAGGTGGCTCTGTTTCAAAATGTTCCTCTCTTGCCCTGAGGGTTGTACATTTTTCACTCTGTCTTCAAAGTGCACTTTTGCTAAGTCCACCTGCTGCCAGTGGCCCAGTGCCCACCGTCTGTTGAGTCTTATTTGTGGGCCACGCGTGTCTTCCCTCCACTGGGTCCATGTGCTCATCCACTTCCACCGTGAGGCTCAACTTGGCGCTGTACCCAGGCCTTGATTACATCATCCCCATTGGGTAACTGAGTGGGAGAAAGAGTGGCGTCACCCCACAGCACAGCTCTGTGGATGGTTTGACTTTTTCAGATAGATGAAAACGAATGGGGTTAAGGTTGCTGAAGGCAGAACTGATGTTATCAGAACTTTATTCTCCCTGAAGCACTGAGACTTTGATGTATGCTTAATGTGCAGGTAGGCACAGCTCTCTCCCCAGAACCTGCTCTGACTCTCACTCATCTCAGCCTGTGACAAATCAAATGGGAGGGAGCTCTGATCTTTGTGTACATAACATATAGACAAAGATGATTTCCCCCTCAGGGTGTAAGCAGAAGCTCAGGAGCTGATAACAGCTAATTACGTTTTAGTATTGGTTGGAACAACTTTATGTTTGTGTTTTATTTTGTGAATTACAGCCTAATTAATGACAGACACACAGATGCACAGAAACACTTAGTAATTAGTGCTCTGGTATTTGCTGATATATGGAAAACTCTCATTAGGCATCCAGTGTCCTGGAAGCTTCTGGTGAAATTGCCATGAGACAATTGTCTGCAAAGGTAATCCTCAGCTCTCAGACAAATGCAGAGACAAAGGGTTGTAGCCAAGGGGGATTGGGCGGGTCTTTTAATCTACTAAAGACAAAAAAAAAAACTCTTCACAATAGTCCCTAAACATATTCAAAAAAGACACTGTGCATTTATCATAAGTGCATAAACATATCATATTGTGAGTTAGACATCACTGGATTCAATGTAATTAAGTAGCCTTACTTATTTCCCAACAGGTAGGACAGGTGTTGTTTAACGTATGTGCTAAATGCAGGTGACACAGTTTACAGAAAACAACAACAAACCCAAGAGAAGCAGGCATACATTAAGGCACAAGCATAGTTAAAACAACAATATAAAAGACGAGGAAGAAAAACATGCTTTTAACAGCTACAATATTTGCAAAACACACAGTTAAAAGATGACATTTCAAGTATTTTACTTTTTGTCAGTTACCATTTGCATTGCAATTACTTTTCAATGCTGGGGTTTTGCAGTTAGGTCTTCATTTTAAAAAAGAATTATAATCCTGAATGAATTCAGTACTTTTAGAGTAGCCAGTGATTTTACCAGAAACTTGATGAGAGTAGTCTATGAAAAATGTACAACTCTCTCTGTGTAAAGTCATCTGAGCTTCTATTTTTTGCACTGACTTTAAGATAAACAACGAGAAAACAATGCTAAAATAATTTCAGTTTTTTATTGTCACATAAGTTGAGAAATAAATGAGATGGTATTGAAATTAAATAATTAAAACAATAACTCTATTTGGGTAGTGGTGGGGATGGAGGGGTAGAAAGAAAATGACTGCCTAAATCCTGCAGTAATTGTAGAATCAAGTCAAAGCTAGGTTTATATTATATTCATTTTTGCTTGAAACACTTTCATTCAGGCTGGCTACATTCCCACAAAAGATAATCAGACTTTTATGAACAAAAAGATCCTTAATTATAAATATTTGTGGCCTATTGCCCAAACAGAGTGAGAGGGAGAGAGCGCGAGAGAGAGAGAGAGAGAGTGAGAGTGAGTTAGAGACATGTGCCTGGTTGGGTGTTGGACAGGGAAAGGGGGTGGAGGGTGAATGGAGGGAGGGACAGATTAGGGAGGAGATCAACCTCCTGAGGGAACAAGGTGTCTCACCACCAGAGCAACTCATTCTTCACTCTTGAGAAAAAAGGAAATTAGCCTGAGTGACGCACAACAAGCCTTTTTCGTTTCTTTTAATTTCATTTTAAATACATTATGGGAGGACGACTACAAGGTCTCATGCTGCATTGGGATACTAAACTTCCAAAACTGTAGGGAGTTTTACTGAAAGTTCCATGAGGATTTTCGCTACGGACCTCAGGTACGCTAACTGCAAAGACACACGTGCAAGTAGTGTGTTCTGAAACAATTGCACCTACTTGAATTAGAATTTGTTTGTTGTTTTGTAGTTTGCAATCTGACTGTTAATAGGTTTAAAAATAGAGATCTAATTAACACTATATCTAAGTTATTCTAAATGAAGATTCATTTGTCATGTGAAACAACTTTACAAAAATTTTAAATTGCTCTGCATTTTTTTTTTGAACGAAAATTGTGATAAATTAAGAGGTTTACAACTTACATATAAAGAATTGAGAAAATAAATATTGACATTGTTTTCTGAATTTCCAAAAAGACATTGAAAACTAATGATAGAATTACACTCCTTTGAGATGTCTGAAAACAACTAACTTTGCGAGAATCAATTCAGTGTCATGGAGCAGTTGGACAGAATTTAAGAATTTAAATACAGAATTTAGAAATGATCTTAATTTGAGCATAAACAATGTCGATTTGTAAACAAGTTATAGTGAGGAGAAACAATAAACACTCCTTAACCTGGCTTGATTTACTCCTCATAACTCTTAGGACCTAAACTCTGGTTTATCTCCCAGTTGGGTCTGATTTATTTGAAAGGCTGGAATGACCTGATGTGCACATTAAAGATGGGCCTTAGGATAACCTCACTGCCAGTAAACTGAACTGGCCATCTATCCTTTGACCCCATAATGCGAACCTCTCATTCCAAGCCACACATGAAGTCTGGTAAATTTATGTGACCGCCAGAGCAGGGACTGACTGAAATATGGAGAGACCCTCCTAGGTTCATTTATCCTGATATATATCATATGAGAAGAAAGTCAACATTGTAAATTGGAATTAGTCCTAATTGTCTGTTCTGTGGAAACTTCCTTGTAGATCATTTCCACTCTGTGTCAGTGGGTGTGGACACAACTAAACTGACAGTTATGGATTATCTTCACATTGACTGACAGTGGACTTTCATTATCATATCTAATATTATTTTGCAAATGAAGTTGCTATTGATCATGCACCACACAGGTTACACCAAGGAGTTGTATTCTAATCTAGTCACAAAAAATGTAATACATTTAACTTCTAGGCTTTATCATAAAACTTAACAAAAATGTTTCCCAGAAACGTCTATACTGTCCATTGTTCGTGTTTAAAACCATTACTAAAGAAATTACAATTCTTTCAAGGAGTTATGTTTCTACAATGTCTATCCAGATTGTCTTTAATGTTTATAACCCAGTGGTGTTCTGGTGTGAGACAGCATGCCTGACATGCCTGTTATAGTAATTAGGCATTAAACAAATTCCACACACCCTCAAAAACCCATTTATTAAAATTATAACCTGAAGGCGTTTTTAATTAACTTAGTTTGAACTGACAGCAACTTATTGAGCTAAGTTTTAACCTTATGTGGATTTTGACACAACAGCGCCATTGCAACATGGGTTTTCTTTAAATGATCACTTTAACCAAATCAATTCTGAGGCCGACCATGTACATTGAAGCTGAACCTTCAATTTGGACCTTAACCCAGGTCACCTTTATAGCCACAATGCTAATTTCTGCTAGCACCCGTTTGGGATTCTGGTATTATGTCAATGATGCAAATAATAATTCAAATGAACATTGGGTGTTCAAGATTAAACAGTGACTTGTGAAACTTGTAGGGTATGTTTCATTTTGTATTTAAACCTTATAAAAATATTAAATGTGGTTTATTTTATATTATAGCAAGTTCACAGTGAACTTCAGTACAAAGTTCAGTCACTGGCCCTCTTTCATTTCTGACATCTGACATGTTCACACTCAGAGACATATTTCAAATTTCTAGTAGGCCTAGAGTGATTTTCATCTCACAATTCATCTCACACATTGTAAAACTTTGTGTGTGATTGGTTGATTCCACTGATCGTTCTTAATTAATCTTAAACTTTAAAGTAGTTTTGGAGTATTTCTATTGGCCCATCTATTGTGAAATCTTAAGATAATGTAAATGGCTGCTGATATGTTCAAATAATCCAGAAGAATGCAAATAGGGAAAAATGTTTTGGAGAGCAATTATATAGAGCTACAGGTACTAAAGCCATAGGTCAGATCTCTTTGATAAAAATGGATAGCATTACATAGGTAACAGGGAGCTGATACAAGCTCAGCACTATGTAACACTTTGACAGATTTGTGCCCACATAATAAAAGAGTACGTGTACAAAACCTCTGCTGCTGCTGGCCTGAGCGTGTGGCTACACGTAGCTGATACTGTGGGTTGTGATTTGAAATGAGAATACATAACACATCCTATTACTAACAGACGTGCTTACTCACTTGCTCTGCCACTTTCGAGCCTTCATTTCCCCCTACGGGGTTCACAGCTTAGCATTTTCAACCAGCTGTTTGACTAACAACAGCCTACAAAGTAGCCAGAAGACACCAAAGGCCATTTCCAGACACTTATTCGTTTACAGACCTCGCTGGAAATACATTTCCATGAATTAAAGCAGTTGCCAGTGGCATAGGACTCAAACTGGCCATGTTTCAAACTTAAAATAAGACTATAGTATATGTACATTGTATAGTATATGTATAGACTCTGTATACATTAATAAAGGTTTATAAATGGTTTAAACAACTGTCATTGGTAACACAGAAAGGAAAACAGTTACTTCTTTTTTGTCTAATAGTTAAAGTTTTAAATAACTTACAAAAAATGTTGAGATGAAGAATAAGCTGAGAATAACACCTGAGAATGTGAATTTAGACATTTCATATGTTATCATAAGTCTCTGAAAATGCACTCTATCAATGGTCTATTGATTAAACCTGGTTATTAAATGGTAAAACGTATTAACAAATAAGAGCTGAAGCTGACAGGGTTAATGTCAACTGATGGCAAGCACAAAGTAAGGTCAGTCTTCTGTAAGATTTGAGGTTTAACAGTGTAGATGGATGTGGTTTTACTACTTGGCAACCAACAAGTCACTTTTGTCCTTTCTATCTATGTTATAAATGATTGTTAATGATTTTGAATGTATTTACTACCTAATTAATAATATTCATACACAAATGGTAAACCATTTATAGACTTTTAATAGTGAAGTCTTATTTTAAAGTGGTACCATTTTTTTCCAGTACATGTGCACGTTTTTCAGGTTATGGAGCCTACCAACCCCCAAACTGTGAAACAAACACAAACATATTTTGTGATCTGCCAAAGTCAGAAAACATGGGATAAAAGGGACTGTTTTGATTTTGCTCCCCTTTTGACGTCAATTATAAAAATGTTAAGGACGAGAATGAAGAAGGAAGAGAAGCAAAATGACAAAATAGTTAAAAAAAGGGCTTCTGCTCACTCACTTCTCACTGCTTTGCACTCTGGTTGGGGTCAAGACTGGCTCCACAATATATAGGTTAATTTATGGTATTTAAGGTATAAAATTTGCATCTTCTAAAAGATCATTTCATGAAAAATGATCCAACAGTTAAAAAATGCACAACACAAAGTTGCAAATAATTTAGGCCTTTAACATCTGCCATACTAAATATTCTGAAAAGATTCAAGGAATCCAAAGAAATCTCAGTCCACAACTATTGAATGTGCATGACCTTCAAGCTCTTAGATGGTATTCCATAAAAAAACTGTGTGCAATGTGTTGCAGGTGCCATGTTGTACATTTGTTTGTATTTACAAAACAGAATACTTTTCATCAGTGAGAACATTGGAAATCTGTACTTTTGTCAGTTAAATATAAGTACAATAGATTTAATGCATTATTAATGTTATTTTATTTAACAAATTTTATTGCAAAGTCCCCAGATTTCCTATATTTTTTTGCAATAAAATGTATTAAAAATATATTTTTTGCAGAAATTGACATCAAAATAATTCATTGTAATAATTTATATCATATTTATGTGACTTTGATTGTGCATTAAATAGCATGTAAAACATCTTATAATACATAGAAAACTTATGCATACCACTTCATATACTAAGAGTATATGATGCCATAAAGTCAACTTTTATACATAATACATTTTTGAAATATGAATATTGTACAGGTGAATTTTTAATAATGGGATATAGTATTCACAAAGTTTTTATGAACAGTTAGACAAATGCAGTATGTACCCTGACTTCATACAGTCTTCATTTATAACATGTTTTGCATGAAATTATAACTTTACTATTCAGAGCAGTGGCATGGAATATAATGCATTAGTAAAAAAAAAAACACTGAATGGAGGATTTATGTGGAGTGTTACTGAGAACAACCGTACTGTAAACAAGTGAAATGAAGAAAAATATTTAAGATTCTGAGGTTATTCAAATGTATACTTGTCCTTATAAGTTATTGGTACAAAAAACCTAATTTAGTTTATTAAAACTCAAGTTTAGGTGACTATCAGGTTGATTTTTCACAAAATTTTACAGTATATGCATTAAAAAAAAATGCTTTCAATAAAACAAAAGAAGCACACCAGACAGTAAAAATGAATAAAGGAATGTAAATTTTTTAATATTTTATATTTCAGTAAAATTGTTATAGTGATATTAGAATTTGAAATTAAATTTGAAATTAATCCTAAATAATATAATTTATTACAGTGGTGTCATATTTAGTTTTACCTCTCACTCCAAATTTATTTATTAAATAAAGTGCAATAATAAACATAAGTGTTTTCAAAATTTTAAACGGTAGTATATATAACACATTGTACGTCACAGTGTTTTACAACTAAACCTCAGTCCAAGACAAACTGAGAAAGAAATATTGAATACAGGGATGAGTGTTAACGGATATTCTAGGGATAAAAACAACAATAGATGTCTCTCCTTATTTTTTTTATAGTTGGGAATAAAATTATTGTGTGAAAAAAATCACCTGTCCAAAAAGGCTCAAAGTTCCTTTACAAGCTCAGACAATATAATACTGCTTTTGTCAAGACATGTTAGAACAGGAGTCCGAATACCTGACTGTGGGCTTTCACTTGGCAACAGAGACTATGTGGGTTTGTGACTGTGTATGTGAATGTGTGTGTGTGTGTGTGTGGTTTCAGGGATGTGAAAAGCATCAGTCTGTATTAACCTGTCCATTGCCACAGTCTATTTACATATGAAAATGATTCATTAACAGCTCATGACTCGTCGAGCTCCCTGATCCCACTCTCAAACACGTAATGAGACATTCAACTCACATTCCTCTCGGTTTCTCTCTCCTGCTTTAGGTCTGAGGGGTCCATGTGGAGCCAATGAGAATGGCCTTGACAGACAGGGCTAAACTGCTCAGTGTCATCGCAGTCCTACTGCACATAGCCCGGACTGGGGGAAGCTTGGAAAAGGACAGCTCTCCTCTGAGGTTCACCCATCACTTGTATAATGCCACCATTAATGAAAACTCTGCCCCCAGGACCTATGTGGAGAGCCCTGTTCGAATGGGCATCGTAGTTTCTGATTCTTTCTGGGACATCAAGTACAGAGTTGTCGCCGGTGATGACGATGGCCTTTTCAAGGCCGAGGAGGTTGCCTTGGGGGATTTCTGCTTCCTGAGGATAAGAACCGGTAGTGGCAACTCACTCTCTCCTGTCCTACTCAACCGAGAGGTACGGGATATCTATACTCTGACTGTGGAAGCTACAGAGAGCACCTACGAGTACCAGGCAAGAACAAAGGTATCGATCCAAGTGCTTGATACAAATGACCTGAAACCACTCTTCTACCCAGCATCTTATAACATGGTAATCAGGGAGGACACACCAGTGAAATCAAGTGTTGTGAGAGTGAGTGCCACAGATGCTGATATTGGCAGCAACGCCGAGTTCTATTACTCTTTCACCACTAGATCACATCCATTCTCCGTTGATCCTTTCACAGGCACGGTCATGCTTGTCAAAAGGCTTAACGCCACTCAGAGAGATAAGTATGACCTAACCATTTTGGCAGAGGACAGGACCAAGAAAATCTCTGGGGTGCAAAAGTTTGGAAATGTTGCCACAGTTGTTGTAAACGTGGAAAAGGTTAAAGATAATTTCACTCTCATCACGCCCTTCACGACCCAGGCTCCTCAGATGGACACAGACAGAATGAGCATGAATGTCATGATAGAGCCCCAGGCAAAGGCACGAGTGGTCTCTCTGAATATAGTTGCAGGGGACACAGAGAAAGGATTTGAGATTATTCCATCTGCTTTGCAGGGTAACGACTTTCAAGTGGTCTCGACAAAGCGGATTAACTGGCCACAAAACCCATTTGGATTGAATATCTCCCTTCAGGCCAAAGACAGAAGTAACCCCCCTTTGCTAACACCAGTTAAGGACATCCATATTCCTCCCCTACAATTTACATCACTAACATTTGAGCAGGACGTATATAGCGTCACCTTAAGTGAGTTTTCCCCTCCTAAAACCCACGTGCTGAAAGCATCTGTACATCCCAGTTTATTAAATGTCACATACCGTATTAGTGATAACACAGATAGTCGTAAATTCAAGATTAATGCAAAAACTGGCATTATTGTTACCGCTGAGTCTCTTGACTTTGAAAAGAAGTCTCGTTTTGAGTTTGATGTCATGGTAAATCAGGGTGAAGCTAAAGCTCACGTCGTAGTTGACATAACGGACGAGAATGACAATATTCCTAGATTTATTTCCTCTTCGTACCAGGCCACACTGCCAGAAAATGTTCCTATAGGAACAAGCATTTTATCCATCTTAGCTATTGATGTTGACAGGGACAACAACGGCTTTGTGACCTATGCCATTGCAAACACAGCTCCGCTGCCTTTTGTCATAGATCCATTGACTGGTGTTATTTCTACCTCAGAAGAGTTTGATTATGAGCTAATGAAGAGATGGTACCATCTTAGGATCTGGGCTTCTGATAGTGGTAGCCCTTTTAGCCGTGTCGGTGAATGTGCTGTGACCATCACCATGACCAACATCAATGACAACATCCCACTTTTTGAGAGGGTGGCATGCAATGTCACCATACCTCGAGACTTTGCAGTTGGAAAGGACATCTTAGAGATGAGTGCAGTGGACTTGGATGAGCTGGAGCAAATCCAATACGCAATCGAGTCTGGAAATAAGGATAAATTATTTGCCATTGACCCTGTTTCTGGCATTATCACACTAGCTCAGCCCATCTCTACAGTTCTTTTAGAGACAGAAAATCCTTCATATGACCTAAAAATAACAGCAACAGATGGCAAATATAGTGCTGACCCCACAACTGTCACTGTATATGTCATGGGTGAGGGCCAGAAATTCACCACAGACTGCCAAGAAACTGGAGTGTTCAGGCAGCTGACTGAGAAGCTTATTGAATCAATCAAGCCTGTGCTTTCTGCTGAAGAAGAGTCCTTCTCTGATGTCCACATAATCAATCGCCACTCTCCAAAGTTTACTCCTGATGTTCCAAGTTCCATTGATGTCAGGGAAGACTTTGCTCTCAATACACCTATACTACACATTAAGGCCACTGATAATGACAGTGGCTTTAATGGAAAGCTTGTCTATGCAATTTCAAGTGGGAACGAGGAAGGATGTTTCACACTTGATATGAACACAGGAGAACTGAAGCTTATCTGTCCATTAGATCGAGAAACAAAAGCCTTCTATATCCTGAACATAACAGTGTATGACTTAGGCACCCCACAGACATCTGCCTATAAATTTCTTGCTGTCAATATCCTGGATGCTAATGACAATCCACCTTTATTTTCTCAACCAAGGTATGTTCTGAACATACCTGAAAACACAGAGACTGACAAAAGCATCTTCAAAGTACAGGCGGTGGATTTTGACCTTGATGACAATGGAGTTGTTCAGTATTCCTTATTGACATTTACCGACCTGTTCAAAGTTGATGAAACCTCAGGGGAAGTGAGGGTTATAGGGCATTTGGACAGAGAGACCTTTTCCAGATACGACTTAAAGATTGAAGCCAGGGATCAAGCGAAAGAGGATCCTCAGCTTATCTCAATTGCAGATCTAGTGGTTGTTTTGGAAGATATCAATGATAATCCTCCAAAATTCGTACCCAAATTCTACAGGATTAAAGTCCCTGAAGATGCCCCTCCAGGCACTGTGCTGTTATGGGTTGAGAGCTATGACTTAGATCTGGGCAGTGGAGGCCTCATAAGCTATAATCTGAAGAACAGTGAGGCAGGCACCTTCTTTCTGGACTCAATCACGGGGTTACTGACTCTAGAGAAGGAACTGGACTTTGAAAGAAAGCAGCTTTACAATCTTACTGTACGAGCTGTAGATCATGGGAACCCCAGATCGTTATCATCATCATGTTTCATAGAGGTTCAAGTGCTGGATGTCAATGAAAATTTAAATAAGCCAGTATTCAGCTCATTTGTACACAGTGCTCCAGTTATGGAGGATGCCAGAATTGGTACTTCAGTCCTGACATTAACAGCTGTGGATAAAGATTTGGGGAGAGATGGAGTAGTCAGATACCATATTCATGATGGGACAGGGCTTGGAGTCTTTGTCATTGATGAAGAAACAGGTAGGTTTGATTTCCCAGCTACTCTCTGACTGCTCCTGTTTTATTTCTATTTGCACAGTAGATTTAAAAATGTTTACATGTAAACATACATGTGGATGTATACTTTAGTCATTTAAATAGGTCAGTATATACTCAAACATAGAAGTCGGATACAAGCTGAAATTGGAACTTGAGAAGTTACTCAGTGCACTGTAAATACAAAATATCATATATGTCTTTGCTAATTGGGTATATACATTTATTGAGAATATTTACCCTAACTAAGAAGAAATGATGCACTAATTGCTGTTTATGTAATGATACATGCATACCACATGTTGCATTTTCCTTAGCCTGTTTTAAAACATACCACTTCAAAATGTGAAGACAAAAGTATTGGCAAATTGCAGCAATCCAACCCTATAAGTGTATGAATCTTTATTCATTTTAACATATGCACTCAGCAATTGAAAACTGCGTGTTTCTCTGCTGTAGGAATGATTCGGACAGCAGACACATTGGACAGGGAGGCTGTTCCGCACTACTGGCTGACAGTATATGCCACTGATCTGGGCACAGTTCCCTTGGTGTCCTGGACAGAAGTATTCATTGAGATTTTGGATATTAATGACAATCCTCCTGAGCTGTCCCAACCAATCTACTTTGCATCAGTCCATGAAAATTTGCCCAAAGACAAATATGTGTTGAAAGTCACCGCCACAGATGCAGACAAGTCTTCTGAGGGGAAGGTGACTTACCAGATCTTGGATTCTCAACGCACATATTTTTCCATTGACTCAAAAACAGGTGAACAGGTCTTTCATTCTCAATCTTTGAAAGCTTTATATTTGTGGTGCTGAAGTCTGGGCCCATTTGGCCAATGTGCGTTGCACAGGCAGCTGCTAGCATTTCTGAGTCAGAGCATAAACTTACCTATTTGATGTGTTAAAAAAACTGTTAACAATACTGAAATAACATGTCCTACATCACAGTTCAATCAAACATGTTCAGGCACAAACAAGGTGTAACCAAGGTGTGCTGCAAAGAGAACTTGAACAATAGACTAAATAATTACTCTTCACAAAACCTTATCATTTTCAGAATTTTTTTCAGAGGTGGGGAAAGCTTTATTACAAGCCCCCTGGAGCACAAAAATCCCCCCACCAAAAAACATATTGTCTGACCTTTGACAGCAATGCGGATTAGCCTTTGAAGCGCCCCTAGGAAAATTACAACAGCTTTACCTTGCATCACAAGCTTGTACTTGTCCATTCACGGCTTCTTATTTCTTTATTGCTTCATCACCTCCACCCCAGGCTAACAGGGACAACACAAAACTAACTACCATCCTGTACTGATGACATTACAAAAGTCCGTTGCTCACAAAGGTGTTATGCAAACTCGAAGGTCTAGTTAGAGTGGTCTTTTTTGTTAGTATATTTAGGGCCCTCTGCATTTTAGTGCAGCACAGTGCACTAATTATTTTCATTGTAATGCTAATATATTCTGTAGTAAATGTGGAAATAAGTTGA